>NW_024100584.1:0-712500 GCF_016545835.1 Crotalus tigris | reverse complement strand
TACAGATTGCAACCTGAAAAACAAAGTGGAACATGCTGGCTATTTAAAAAGTTCCAGCAATCTTTTCTATAGGCCTACAAAACTGTTGGAACATTCATGAACAGGAAGAGTCATGTGGTAACTCAGTCAGCCAATGGGAAGAAAGTGCTACTGAGTCTGCGCAAAAAGAGTATTGAGTTAGGAGCTGGATTTCCAGTCTCAAGGTTTTGTCTCTGGTCTGTCTCTGTAAGAAGACTTCATTAAGCTATGTTGTTGTAAAGAAGAATGGTATTGTAAATATTTTTATATAAATATAAAGTTATTTGAATCAGCTAAATGCAGTCAACTGTGAGAGCTTCTGATTTATTTTTCACCAATAGAGAAATTAAAATTCTCTAACAGAAACCAACTGGAGCATCTAAATTATTATATATATATATATATATATATATATATATATATATATATATATATATATATATATATATATATATATATATATATTATATAATTTCCTTAAATGATGGGAGACAAATATAGAAATATATTTAGCTAGGAAACAGTTTTAAATAGTAGTGTTGTAGTCTCAAATTAGCTTCAGTGACCTGCAGCAAGTTTTCAGTCCAGTGCACCAGTCACAGCCTCATATATATACACACACACACACACACACACACACACACACACACACACACACTTTACTATAGTAAAACATGCCTCTGTTAATACTCAGTTTATTGCAGTATGTATATGTCAGGCTGCAGCTGAAGCTTCTCAGAGCACAAAATAAGTGAAACGAAATACTGACTGGAACCGAGTGATATGAAATTACCGTGCTTTTCTCTGGAATCTTCACCAGCTTCCAATTTATTCAAGGCCTCAGTTCAAGATCCTGGCATTAATCTATAAATCCCTTCAGGCAAAAAAAATAAATAAGTAAAAACACCCGCTAGTGTCATCTCAGATAGCTTCAGAGAAATAGAAGATAGCTCTTAACAAAATGTCTAAGCTGATTTTTTTTTTGCTAAAGCATTATATATTTCTGATTTCTGGTAACATACCTTTTGAGGTTTTTGGGAATAGACCACTGATCTTCAAATAGAAGATTCTGTAAAAGGATTAATTAGCTGTATATATAAATTTCTACCTCAGGCAGCTATGTCATACATTATAAGTTAAAAGGTAGGTATGAACAGTGACGTCAATCAGTTTGTGTGCCATGTAATGTTGCTACCAAATACCGAAGTTAAGTCAAAATTTACTTTTGAGGGGATAGGTTTTCCTTTTCTGTTCCCTTAAAAAATTGAAAATATACGTCAACCTGATTAGGCTCAGAGTTTTATATAAGTCATGACTGCCTGCAGCCAGCAGCCAGGCATTCTGAGAGACTGTCAAAACACAGTTTTTCAGCCTTCTCTTTATGAATACTGGCATTCTTCTGTAATTCAAAACTGCAGATGTCAATCTTACACAAGAAGGAAAATGGAAGAATTCTGTTAAGAAGCTACATTGGAGTTACTACTTATTGTCAGTGCCGTAGTTACTATGCTTCATTGCAAGGGGAGATGCAAAGTTAGGGATCAAGTCAAAGACATTTTTTTTTCTTTTTGCAACTTTCAAGGTTAATCAAGCTGTCAGAAAGAAATTGCAAATAGTTGTGCCTGCACTGAACAGTACAAATGTGCAATCACAGCAGGAAAAGGAATATGTTTTCCACTTGGTTACAATCATTTATCGAAAGTTCTCAAGAAAAATGGTCTGTAATTTAGATACAGTTTGGAATCATTTATAAAAAAAAAATAGCTGTGGACTCTTCCTATCATGTTGTTAATTCCCCCCCCCCCAAAAAAAAATATATGGTTTAGTGCAGAAATAAACTCTATATGAACATGTAAAGAAAAGGACTATATAATTCCTATTTTCTGACTGTATTTCATTTTCCTGATGCAGTCCACAGCTCAGTGTGCATTTTAGGGGAAATGAGTCTGAATTGCACATATGACACCAACAATTGCTCATCTAATTGGGCATGCAAGTGCCCTTGAATGCAGTTTAATATTCATAACAATTGCTATTCAAGACTGATCATGTTTGGGTCCCTTTAGAGAAAAAAATGCAGCTCAGGAGCATGATGAAGTAACACTAGTGAGAAAATATACATAGAATACAGAATAACAGAGTTGGAAGGGAACTTGCAGATCTTTTAGTTGAGCCCCTGCTTAAGCAGGAGACCTTATACCCAGGCTTTTCAACTAGTGGTATGGGTACCACCTGTGGTATATTGGCACCTGGCAGGTGATACGCGGCCATCCTAGAAAAGTGGTAGCAGGGGAGGGGAATGAGCTGAACCTGTGGCAGCACCGCACAAGCCTAGCGAGAGATGGCTGGAGCTGTAGGGCTGTCAGGGCTCAGCAGAAGCGCCAGGATCAGTGCCAGGCTCCAGCTGTAGCCGGTGCTGATTCTGGTGCTTCTGCTGAGCCCTGAAGAAGCACCAATCAGCTGGAAAGCAGCACTGATCCTGGCACTTCTGCTGAGCCCAGAAGACATGCTGATCAGCTGGAATGTTGCAGCATCTCCAGGGTCTTGTGATTTATATTCAGATGTGTGGCAACTGATTCATATTTATGATGGTCACAGTGTCCCAGGGTCATGTGAAGCGGCCAAAACCTTCTGCAACCACCCAGAAGATGGGGGGAATAAAAACCAAACACCCCCTACCCACTGCCAATCCCCAACAGAAATGCTCACAACAATTAAAACCTCGGACAGCAGGAAGAGTGTCGCCAGGCAGGCAGCAGGTGTCTTGCTCGGCTGTGGCTTGGGGGACACTTTTTTCAGTGCCTTTGTAACTTCAAACAGTCACTAAGCGAACTGTTGTAAGTCGAGGACTACCTGTACTTTATCACTTTTTTCTTTTTTTGGGGGGACGGTCATCAAGTTTTTGACCCCTTGCTAGGTGACTGGTGGTACTCAGATATTGCCATATCCTGAAATTGGTACAATGGGTGAAAAAGTTGAAAAGCCCTGCCTTATACCACTCTAGACAAATGGCTGCCCTGTCTCTTCTTAAAAATCTTCAGTGATGAATATAAATATGATAAATAGTCCAAAAGATTGATCAGTAATATGAAGGGGATCCTATCTATAAAATTAAAATTAAATGATGGTTTTCCAAAGCATGTTCATGTGCACAGTAGGGCCAAGAAACACATGGAGACATTCTCAGATTGCCCCTATACAGTAGAAAGGAAAGTTTAGGGGAAGAAGTTTCATATTCACATCAGCCTATTGTTAATTCTGCTTTAAAAAGGAAATCATAGGAAATACTTCAAATCAACAGTAAGTCAACAGTCTAAACAAAAATGTAACATACTGTATAAATCAAATAAATACTAAAATTTCAAAGCAGTAAGAAGGATAAATGCAATTTCACATACACTGAATGTGCTTGATCAGAAAATAATGTGTTTAAAGTACTATTTACCATTTCTGATGGTCAGCCTAATTATAGGATCAAACATGTACACTTAAAAAAATTCTGTACAATTCAAATACTATAATGTGGCTTATGACTAAATATAAAGATTTAAGAGTAAAATGCTATATTTCAGAATATAATAGTTTCTGGAATGTTTTATTCTCTGAAGAATATATATTACTATGTAGATCAGATAGAACTTGGTTTCCATTCATATGAAAGAATAAGACAAGATAGTTCCATCAATGTTAACCCCAACATATCCTTATTCTCTTTAGAGAATAACAAAATATTGTCACTAAAGTGTCATAATGGGAAACATCACTTCTTTGGTAAATTCACTTGAATGTTTATTTCATTGCTAAGATTAAGTGTGAACATTACCATTCAGAAAAGCCATGGGAAAGAAGTCCAGAAGATCAGAAATTGGAATGAAAACCCACTTGGACCCACCTGTTATATGTTGTGTGGGAACACAATTTCTACTCATGTTAATTTAGGATGCCCTGGAAATATTAAGAGCTTAAAATTCTATAAATGATTTTTAAGAGTTACTTTATAAAGGAAGTTTGATGATGTCAGCTTATCCATTACTCATCAACATTTAACTGTTGTTACCAAGGTAACAATTATGAACCTTAGGGCTCTATAATTAATCCTGTAAACTAATGTACTGAATAAGAAAACTTACAATTCTTTAAAATATGATACTTTAGGCATCAGAAAATCCAAAAAATATAAATAATAAAAAATAATAAAAAGGTGAATAACTAAGTAGGGATAAAGGTGAAAGAAGGTAAAAAGTAAAGATTGTGGACTTAAACATTTGATCAAAACCATTGTCTTTTTATTGTGACATATTTAAAAATAGGATGCAGCATTGATATTAAGGTCATGGCTACCATCTTGATTTTATTTTCTTTTTACTTTTTCCTCCCAGAGATGTGCAAATAACCAAGAGGCCAACTTTGCAGTCACTTTGTCCAGACTAATAAACAATCTAGTTGCATATATTTCATTTTAGCATAAGAGCCCATCCCTACTTTCATATACTGTAAAAAAAAACAATAACACATCATTTATATTATCTAGCCTTATGTTGGCTACATTCAGATAATTGTATTTAATAAGTATTAAACATTTATATTTATTTACAATGGATTGATGCCTTTAAAAAAATCAAATTGTTTCCAAGCACTTATATAGCTTGACGTTTGTAACGTTCCACTCAAAAGTAGTTTACAGCAAACTCCACAGAGATCAACTGTATATGTTTAATTATGCTTATCTATCTTGAAAGCACCAATCAGTGCTTAATTATAAGGCATTCTCACTGTATACTTTCTACAAAAGCCATTTGGAGAATCTATCATGGATAATAGCAATAGCCTCATAAGGCTCTGGAGTATACTATATTAAATTAAACAATGATTGTCTCACCTGCTGCTCAGTTCATCTTATGCCAATTCCACACCACAAGAAGGAAAAACAGGAGCAAATGGGAATAACTTGCTTTCATTGCCCTCTGAATTGCATTTTTTTAAAAAGAACTTCCTATTTTACATAAACATTCTTCAGCAAATAAATATATTGCTGCACCATTTCTGTTTGGATGGAGTTGTAAATCTGCCTGTGATTTGAGAGAACAGTCACTCTTATTTAAACATTGCCTTTCTTTTAACAGTATAATAACATCAATTATCCACTGCCTTATAAAGAAAGAAAACCTTAATGGTGTTATGTTTTTTTCTCCCATGTTGAACTCTGTACCACTACAGTTGCACCACTGCAATTAATAATTATTTTTAGCCTATTCACTTTAAGTGTGGTTTTATGTCGAGAGAGTAAGCAGAGGAAAATGTGGCAACCTGACACATAATAGACAAAAAGATTGCTTGAAAAACAATAAATTACTAGCTAACAGTGGAGAAAATAATTGACATCAATAATAAATACCATACTTTGGAGTTATTTTCAGTTCTCCTCTGTTTCAACTAACAGCTTGTCATGATTGCAGCACAGAAGGGCAACTATTTTAACTGTTTATTCCCAGTCTCTTGTGAATGTATTACAATCTTTCATCTGTCTGACGAAACATTCCTGTGCGTCTGCCACAAATGAAAGCAACAATTATCTATGTCAAAAGCCAAAAAGCCAATGTTGTTCAGAGGTATATTATTGCTTATTACTGGGCAACTTAATTGAGTGGAGTGATGGCCTAATGGTGAAGACACTCACCTCCCACTCAGAAGGTTGAGAGTTCAATCCTAGGTAGGGCAGATGTTTCTTTCTCTGATCACAAAGAGAAAATATCTGCTGTGAACTAGGTGAAGGGCAGCCCAGCCAGTAAACACTCAGGTCCATTCAGTTTCACTGATTCTACCCTGAATTAAGGGATTACAGGGTGGTAAAAAGAAAAAAAAATACACGGCAGTGTGGCAGGCACGCTGGTTGAGGAATTCTGGGAATTGAAGTCCACAAGTCATAAAAGGGCCAAGTTTGAAGACCCCTGGTCTATTACCTCCATTGAGCTATCTTTGTGAATCAATAGGCCTGATTCAAATTTTCTGCTTTTCGCAATAGCCAGGAGTTTCATGAGTGAAACATTGCTTCTGTATTTCTTTTCATGAGCTTTATTCTTGTAATTTGGGGGGGGGCATGGAAAAAATAATTGGGGAGTGCATTCTTAACACAGCACTTTACAGTTGATTTACATGTACAAAAGAATAAGAAAACAGAATGATGGGATGCCAAGTCAAGTAAGTTTATTACAGTCAAAGACCAGAGACTAGAACCAGCTAAAAACACTCAAGGAATATCTGGTATTTTTTTTAAAAAAATAAAATAATAAATAACAGATAAAAATCTGTATTAAAATCACAATTTGGCATCCAATCTGTCAGTTACACATGAGCAAAACACAGCACGGCTTGACTATACTATATTGTCAATCCTATGGTCATTAAATACTAAAATGCAAAAGAATAGTAATGCAAAAGGGTTTGCTACATTAGTTGTGTAAAATAGCTATGGTGGATTAATCACATGTTTCCAACGAATCCCCAGTGCTGATGCACAGAATCTGGCCAGCTACACTTTAATCACAGTCTGTTCTTCCTTAAGCAGTCACTGGAGATGAGCAATGTTAGAATGGCCAGGATATCTATCAATTATTGGGAGGATATGTTTTTTTTTCAAATATCTCTATAAAAAGAGCATCACAGGAGTATGTGTCCAATGGTCTTCACCTCTTGTTAGCCACAGGAACAGAGTGTTTCAGTCAATGGTATCTTTTTATGCTCACCGTGCAGCATGGCCAATGGAAGTGCATGGCACTGTGCAAGCAGAAATGCTTTCCTGTGGATTGCCATTTCCAACTGGCTAAGATAACTAAGAATGATGACATGATAAATTCTAAAGCAAGATACAGTGTGTGTGTGTGTGTGTGTGTGTGTGTGTGTGTAAATAATAGAACAAATGGAAGGAAGAATCTAAATTAGATTATATTTGTGTGAGGTTTTTTTTGTTCCCCCCCTCATTTGCATGGAGTTCTTATTGGGTGTTTTTTGTCTGTTTTTCCCCTATTTACATAAAGTTCTTATTATCCTACATCAGTTGGTTAAATTGTTTAAAATGTGATTTAATCTTTCTTCCGTAACTGGAAATGAGTATTTTAATATTTCACAAAGGTGGATTCAATCAGCTGATGAATGCCGAGGACTACTTAACTGGTGCAGCACCGTTTGCAGAATGGGACTTTTGGTGGGCTCAGCAGGGCAGAGACAGCCTGGACAATTCCTATTGGCTTTTGAAAGCCAATAGAATTAGACTCTATTCAAGAGAGTCTATTCTATTGGCTTTCAAAAGCCAATAGAATAAAAGGGAGTAGTACAGCTAAGGAAAAGGGAAAAAAAATGGCAGACTGCGTTGTTTGGCGACCCCCATGAAATGGTTGTTCGACCCCAAATGGGATCCCGACCCACAGATTGAGAACCACTGGTCTACTTGATGTTGCACATCTTGACTGCTGCTAAACTGGCATTTGCGCAAAAATGGAACAACAAAGAAACTCCTTTAGATGAATAGATAATGCATAAAATACTATCTTGTGTTGAAATGGACAGGCTTACGATGGAACTGAAAGATAAAAGCGGATCAGAATATTTTGAAATCTGGGATAAATTCTACCATTGATAGGAATCGAGGAGGACTGTTGGGATTATAGATTAGCAACAAAATGGAAATATATATAATCTTAGGTTAGCAAATAGATAAAATGTATTAAGTATTGTATAAAAAATGTATTTATAGAGATAAAGAATTGAAAAAAAAAGAAAAAAACTAATTTGATAGAAATGTTCAAACTGGAAGGTTATGTCATGTCCAATGTTTTTTTTTTAATTGTATTATAAATAAAAACTTAAAAGAAAAATACTTACTTCTGAAGGACCTAGTCTAGAATATCAAAATATTGGGATGATATATGTGAATGAAAAGTTTGAAATTTAAAGGTAAATTAAATTGAAGAGAATTAGAACCAAGGATTGACTGAAATACTGAGGGGAAATTAAGCTTAAATAAGAATTTTGAAAATAGGATATATAGTGATTTAACAAATTAACTTTTATAAATATAAGTGAAATATAAACTGATCAGAAAAGATGTTATAGACAGATGTCATAAGATAGATAAGCAGTACAGTATTTTTATAATCCATGAAATATGAAAACATAGGGATGGTGTAGCTTGAAACCTGAGGTCTACAAAGGCTTCCTGAAGGCTAACAGGATTAGGGCTTGTTCAATCTCAGAAGAGAGATCATTCTTCAAGTCAGATATCAAAGCTGAATTATTACACATGCTCCCATATCCCATGTATTGCATTAAAAACAGCAACAGGAAAATGTGTATGCGAAAGAAATAAAAAGAGACAGTAACAACCAATTCAAATAACTGCTGCCTGAAAAGATCATCACACATCACATAAATGGATACTTGAGGTGAGAAAAAAAAAACCTGTGTCTAGTTTTCAGCTTGCATATTTTAAGCTTTTAAAACAAATGTGTACTTACATTCAAAGGGGTTTTTTGGCGCGGGGGGGGGGGGCTGTTTTCATGCTTATTTCACATAATGTCCTTTTGTAATATTACCACCATTTACATTTTTGTATGGAATTTCCTGAATGCACTTTAAAAAAAAAACACTTGAAAATTACATTATATAAATTGATGTAATTGTTTTTACACTTTCAATCCAAAATTGTAATATTATAAATTTCTCTTTTTTAAACTGATTTTTTTTCCTAAATAATAATATTAAGGATAATATTGATATTTGGGTTTTACTAAAAATCAAGCCTCCATACACAATTTATTGTATAAATTATATTAAAAGTTTGAATTGGTTGCCATTTTCTTCTAAATACTATTTTACTTTTTGACTCAAAACCTTTCAATATTCCTAGGTACTGTAACATTTTCTCTAAGAAAAATAAATAATAATACATATGATAAATAAATAACACAGTTAATAATACAAATCAAGCAAGAAAAAGAAAACCCTTTTTCTTGCTATGGAGAAAGTGTTTGATAATTTTGAATGGACTTTCATCTTTATGACTTTGAAGAATCACTACAGTCAAAACTTTCTTACATGGATACAGACTAATTATAAAGAACAAGAAGGCAAAATAATGAAAAAAATAGTTTTGTATTGCAAAGAAATCTTACAATGAAAAAAAAATCAAGGCTGTGCTTTTTCTCCTTTTTTATATATTTACTGGCATTGGAAGCATTAATAAATAAGATTTAAAAAAAATATAGGAATTAATTTAACAAAGCAAGAAAATAAATTGAGATTAATGTTGATAAAAGTATAGTTACAGTATCCCAGACAAAAGTTTCTTTAATTCATAGTCAAATATGTACACAAATGAAGGCAAATATATGTGTCTCTGGATACATCACAGGATCCAATCTGGGTTGGTCACTGAGACCAGAGATTTAATTTTCCAAGCTTTGACTTGTGCTGGAAACAACAGTCAATGACTTAGTAACCAGCCATCAACACCCCAATCAACAACTAAAAAGCCACACACACAACCTGGCTCTACATAAGTATTATGCCCAAGGCACATAAAATAGCCCAAGACACACATTCTGGTAAGATAAAAATGCCCTGAAGATGGGCTCCTGCATGAGACCAAAAGCTTGGCAGACAAAATCTCCGGTCCCAGTAACCAACCCAGATTGGATCCTGCAAATATGTACAGCAATACATTATCAGAAACACCACTCAAAAGCAGGTATGAACTTAAAACAGCATCTGCAACAAGAATTTAATTTTACTGATCAAGAGGTTAAATACCTGGTAATTTACTTGGGAAAAAAAAGCATTTATTATAATATATATTACCATCTGATTAGTTGGATGAATCTGCTTTGAACTGAATTTGTCTTCATTAGGATAGATCAATTTTGATTTATTACTTATAATTATAGCCTATGCTCTCCTTTAATTTATGTGTGATTCACAAAGGATAGACTTCTCCCACTATCTGAGTTCTGCTAACAGGGAATATGAGATATGGGATATTGTAGAATGTTGGAGAGGATACTCTGTTGTAACTATGAAATGCTTAGCTATCAAAGCCTATCAAAGCCATGGTGGTCACTGGTTAGAATGCAGTACAGTATTGCAGACTGACTTTGCCCACAGTCTGGAGTTTGATCCTGACTGGCTCAACCTTGACTCAGTCTTCCACTCAGTCTTCCACCTCAGTAAAATGAGGACCCAGATTGTTGGGGCTAATATGTTGACCCTGTAAACTGCTTAGAGAGTGTGTAAAGCACTACAAAGTGGTATATAAGTCTAAGTGCTATTGCTATCTTTTAGAAAAGGAATTGAATTTGAAATCAATCCTTCATGGAAATCTATTTCGTTCCAAAAGAAACATAGTCCTCCTTTGACAGTAAATCATTACAGAAAGTAATAACAGTATCATCAGTACTATTAATATTGTAAGTTCTTTTGTTGAAAATAAGAGAAGGAGGAGCTGTTGCAACAAATTAGATAATCTTTCAATGGGTGGATTAGTTTGTTTTCCAAAAAATAAATCGTAATTCCTCTGCCCCTGTCCTGCAACAAGCAGCTGTTCTGGCATTCCTGGGGGAGGGGGAGGCAGGGGGAAGACACAGAGCAGAAATGCTGGAACAGCTGCTTGTTGCAGGACAGGAGCGGAGGAATTATGACAACGGCCTTGGGGGTGGGGGAGGATAATGACCCTGGGCACAGGGACGGATTGACAGCCACCCTCCAAGTGCTTGCACACACTCTAAAAGAGCACTTGAGGATCGTAAAACAACTAGTGGAGCCAAGGACAGTTTGCCTTATGCGGAACAACTCTGTGCGATACGGATTAATACAATCAAGGGCCAATGACGTGCTCAAGGAGCCGGGCGCAGAGGCAGGAGGCTATATGAACTGCCTTCCCAATCTCCTCCTATTCTAACTCTGATGACACCGGCAGTTTTTGGTTGGACGAAAGCTTAGTGACTCTTCTTAACCACAGTCTTGTTTATATTAAATAGGCTTGTTTATTATATCCTGATGTTCGTTTTTTCTTTTATTTGTTATATGACTGCAATAGTTATTGTGGAAATTGTTATAATGACTGGAGATGTATTTTAAGTGTATTACTAATATTCCACATTTTTCCTGTCATAATGTATGTTGACAATGTTATGACAGATTTATATTTTAAGAATATTTTTTAAAAAAATTACATTTGTTTGCTGCTATACAAAATATTAATAATGTTATGTTAACAGGACATGTACTTTAAGTGTATTATTAACATTCCATGTTTTTTTTTAAAAAATCACCATCATTAGAGATGTAGATAGAGAAGTTATAAGCTGAAATGAATCACACATATTGAGACATGCTTTCCACCCCAGTTACCTAGACATGATTTTTAGTTTCAGATAATATTTGTTTTTGTTTTAAATGTCAATTTGTGTGACATTAACTAACAAAAGTCTCCCCACTTATTTACCCAACAGGATTACCATTCAAAATTAGTTTTAATGTGGGCCTTGATCATCCCTAATGGTGGCATAGATGGTGGGTAGATGGATGGATGATGGATAGATAGATGATTGATAGATGATAGATGGATGGATGGATGGATGGATGGATGGATGGATAGATAGATAGATAGATAGATAGATAGATAGATAGATAGATAGATAGGACAGATAGATACTCTGTAATAGGTATAGTATATATTCTCTCTGTGTGTATCTCTCTCTCTCTCTCTCTGTAAATATTAATATAGATGGAAACACATTTCCAGATGTTCGTTAACTGGCCATTCCCTTTTATTAAGCACAATAGATTTCTCTTTCTTTTCTAATAATATATGACATCAAGTAATTTGTGGTGAGTTTCAGTATCAACTAAATATTTATATTTTTTTAGTGTATCAAAAGGGTTATTGTTGTTTCAGTGTTTCCACTACTATTTTTAAAATAAATCCATAGGATTTTATATGATTATCTATAAATCACTGGACAGAGTTGGTTGGATTCACCTAACAGCTTGAACAGATCTGAGATCTGAAATGCTTAAAAAGCATTTGATTCATTGGGAGCAGTTTGAACATCAGAACAGGGCCTTCCATATGGGTCCCTTTTAGTCTTTTTTAAGGAAGGTCATTATCTTCAACAAAGAGTGTCTTCTTTAGTCAAGGTGACTTGGAATCAAATGTTACCCTTTGAGTGTTGGAAAATATTTAATATTCAGTGTAATAAAAAGTATTGCAATTGCAATCCAGGGATGCATTATAAATCTTCTGCAAAGATATGGAGTAAAGGAAAGGTATTGTTGTGGTTGTGGTGAGTCAGGATTTACTTTGTTGTTGTTGTTGTTCAGGATATTTATATATTAGCCTCCTTAGAAAGAAATAATCTCTCTTTGAAGTCTTTGTGTTCTTTTAGACTGGAAACATTGATGCTTCAGGCTTCAGGGAAAGCAACTGTCTTCTTGTCTTACTTTCCATTAGAAGGAGGTCTGAAAGCTGTGGCAACAGCAGCAAGCAGCAGCAGAACTACCTCAGAACCCTGTATTTATCAGGGTTTTCATGTTGCAATATTTAATTTGTGCTTCCAAACAGTCATCCTTAAAAAAAAAAATATTGTCAAGCTTGCCAGCAGAGGTAAGTTAGGCTACATATTCTGTACTTGTGTGCATTTTCTGGATCTGTTTTTAAATGTAACTTTGTGGGTTTTTTAAAAAAAATATAAAAATCTAAATAATCTTAAGTAAAACCTTGATGGCCAATTTAACTGGAGCTGTCTTTTGCCCCAAAATTGAGAGAAGCTATTGAATCATTCATCTAGAACAGACGTGTCAAACTGGCGCCCCCCCCAGGCTGGATGCATCATGCACAGGCCAGCTTCGCAAAGGCAAAAAACATTGTGATTGCATCACAATATGTCATGTGATATGATCAAGTTTGACACACATGATCTAGAAGATAGGTTTTAGTTGTTGTTGTTTTTTCTGTGACACACACATGAATTGAATCTCACAGGTAAATCAGTGATCTAACCCAGTTCATATACATGTGCAAATGTTTTCAGTTTTAATTCAACTGGCCAACCAAAACAAATACAGGCATGTTAACAGATTCAGAAATGCCTATATCCATTAAAAGAAAAGGGGCTTGGTTTCTAATTTAACTCAATTTATTATTACTTTTATTTGTAAGCTTAACTAGTAAAATAATTTGTAACAACATCTTACACGGTTATGGAAAATGCCATGTTTTTGTTTAAAGTGATATTTATCATTTCCTGGTTGCAATATAATAGATTGCATAAATAAATTAGACAAAGAGTTCTAACAGTTTGTACTTTAGTTCATTTAATTATTTTATCTTCAGGGAAATTAACTGGTTTAAATTTAAATATAATGACAAAGCAAACCACTTATGTGAAGCTAGCAAACAACAACAACACACTTTGCTTATCAACATTGGCTTTTGAAGGATCTTCAGTAGGCTTATAAGCTACTTTCATCTAAACCAAAATGAAAGTCTGATGCATGCAAAAAAACTTAAGTTATTCCATGTGACTCTGATCCAGCCAATCATATCTGCAAAGCAGCTTTCATTTTTGGCAAAGAAAAGTCATATTAGGGGCCTGCAATGAGTAACAAGTAGATCAAGGACCAAACACAGCTATTGATTCAATATCAATAACCGTCTGTAAGCTAGTCTCCTTTCTCAAGGACTCTTTGTCGGGAGGGAGAGTGAAAGGTATTGGAGAAAAAATATCAAAAGAGGAAGAAAGTGATGAAAAATCAAAAGACCAAATAGCTTTTGAAGAATGCTTTGTTTAGATGAAAGTTGTTCCAATGAACTTTATTGAAGATGCTTTACAAAATAATTATGTGCTTTCCTGCTTTTTAAAGTGAAATGAAACTAAGGGATTGCTTTACTTTGTGGTCTGTGAGTCAGAGATAAGGAACTCAAGATGTGTATGTGTGTGAGAGAGAGACAGAAACAGACAGAAAAAAAGAGAGAAATTTCAACAGCATCACACAAATATCCTGACTCATATACTTGCATCAGCTGTTTTGATGCAAGTAGATGATTACAACTTTTATGTGATGATGATGCACCATGCACATGTCATTATTTTGGCATCATTACTGTGCCCATTGTTTGCCTAGATCTAATTCACAGTTTGGAATATGATGCCCTACAGATAATTCCTGAAATAATGTAATCCCTGAAATAATGCAATCTTAAATTGTCTTCTCCTTTCTGGAATCAGTTCTGTAACCATGTGTGGGAAGATCTCCATTGTCCTAGCTGGACCAGCTCACAATTTATGGATACTATGTTTGGAGTACCTAAGCACAAAATCATTAAATAGTTTAGAGTAAATCCTTTCCTACCTTTAACTCTAAATTTTAGAATATTCTATGGAAGATAAGGCACTGTATTTTTCATTTTCTAAAATCTTTATTTTTACCAAGACATTTGAAAATTAATGCTGGTGATGGCAAGTTGTGCTCAGTATCCTGGGTCAGCTATAATAAGATTTCATTTTTATATTGATTGGTGTCTCATTAATTGTAGGTTTATTTTATTATCATTGTATTTTTTACCCCTTAGAAAGCTAAGTCACATATATTTATTCAAGGGAAGCACAATTAAATATGAAAGCAATAAAGAAGGCTAATTTCAACTGCAGATTGAAGCACTTTTTGCATCCCCTGGAATGCTAAACAGGTAAACAGGAATCTATAATAAAATTTAAAGTAGAGACACATTTATAATTATCTGGGAACAGGTCCCACTGCACTTAGCTGGACTTAATTCTGAGGAAGTATGCACAAAACAGATACCAACATGCATAGGAATCAACTCAATTGCCGGACAAAATAGTGAATCTCAAGGAATCACAAAAACACAGACTAACAAAGTTGGAAGGGATCTTGGAAGTCTTCTAGTCCAACCTCCTGCTCAACAAATGGCTGACCAGTCTCTTCTTAAAAATCTCCACTGATGGAGCACCCATAACTTCTGAAGGCAAGCTGTTCCACTGGTTGATTGTTCTCACTGTCAAGGAAACATTTGCCAAGAAAATCTGTAGAATTCCTGCACAACATCTAAGCTACAGCTCTTTTTTGCACAGCTTTGACATACTAGATCCTCCTACAAATTATCTCATTCTGTGCTCTTGACTGCAGCCCTCTGTGAGCAAATAATTGCACTGTCTGAATACCCTATCTGGATTTAAAATTCAGTCTTTCAATTCATAGAAGGTCATGGACAAATATTTTGCATGACTATCAGAATTTCATGTGTCAATAGGTATATAAAACAATCTCTTTGCTATAATAGGAAGAAAATCTTGTGATTATATATTTATTTCCTTAGGATGCACACATACCGTTCTTGATAATTTGACTGCTTCAAAGCATATTATAATCCACAGGGAATTTATCTTTTAAAACTGAAATTGTTTTAAAACTCTCAAAAATGGTTTTGCTGAAAAAATGAGCCACTATTTTATTGCAGACAGGAAGATAGCAATTATGTTGAGGCAAGCTGAGCATGTAAAATTGTATATGATAAAAAAAAAATCACCAAGGAATTCTGTTGAAAAAATACAATAAAATACAATACAAAAATACAATATTTTTAACTTCTGATTTTTAAGAGATTTTTTTCTCCATAACTCTCATGCTTTATCCATCCTGCCTCCCTCCAAAAATGTTAGGTATAATAAATCTTAAATGGCCCTTGTCTTCATTCTTCTCTATTAGAAATTATTAGATAACAGAACTTTTGGAGACTGAAAACTAAAACTAATTAAATGAATCTGAAAGAAGAAGAGCTGCAGGGCCTGGTAAACCATATTATACTGAGCAGCACTATAAATATCATCTAACTTGTTTCACTAGCTATTAATTTTTTAATTGAATGGGTAGGAGGGAGATTACAATTTACCTTCCTTTCCTAAAACAGATTTTTTTTTCCATCACTGTCAAGGCATTGCCAACCATCTGTTCTATAATTTGTTTCTAGCATCCCAAGCATAAATAAATCCACATTGTCTGCCTCTGCATTGTACATCAGAATGATTTTATGCTTTTTTAAATGGCCATTTAGTGTGTTCTCAGGAAATCTCAACTTCTGGATTGCCTGGCCTTTTAGCAGTGGATGATCTGAAGAACCATATCAATCACAGACTTTCTGATCCCCTTTGATTTTTTTTATTATTATTAACTTGGCTGGAATTTAAATGATACCAAAAAATATCAGTCGCTCTCTAATACTTCTATATTGACAATATATAATTATGCTGGGAATTTCCAAGTCTCAGTTCTACTTCACTATATATTTATAGTCATCACCAGAAACAAATTTATCACACTTTTGCCATCTATATTTCTATGAAAATTTGTTTATGCCTCTTGAATATATCATTTTTTTGCATATCTGAGTGTTAGCAGAACTTCCTGGGTTTGACACAGATTTGGTTTATTTTATAAATGAAGTATTACAATAATAATAATAATAATAATAATAATAGTAGTAAAGTTGGAAGGGACCTTGGAGGTCATCTAGTCCAACCCCCTGCTCGGGCAGGAAACCCTACACCATTTCGGACAAATGGCTGTCCAGTCTCTTCTTAAAAACTTCCAGTGTTGGAGCATTTACTGCTTCTGGAGGCAGGCTGTTCATGCTCCAACACTGGAAGTTTTTAAGAAGAGATTGGACAGCCATTTGTCCGAAATGGTGTAGGGTTTCCTGCCCGAGCAGGGGGTTGGACTAGATGACCTCCAAGGTCCCTTCCAACTTTACTATTATTATTATTATTATTATTTTTATTGTAATACTTCATTTATAAAATAAACCAAATCTGTGTCAAACCCAGGAAATTGAAACTTCCAGTTCAATCACTACATTTCAGGGACTAATTAAGTAATTAACACATTGCCCAACTTAAAACAAAGTCTGAAGATGTCAGTTAAATAGTCATTGTTATACATCAATCCTAGAAATGTTACAATACCATACCACTGTATACCGTACCAAAACTATAGACCAGTACTTAGCAGTACTCAAAGAAGTAAAATCAGATTGATCTGATAATAAGATAAAACAAGTCAGAAGGATCAAGATGTTTAATAAAGAATAAGATAGATAGATAGATAGATAGAGAGAGAGAGAGAGAGAGAGGGAGAGAGAGAGAGAGAGAGAACCTTTATTGTCATTTTTTTTACTGTGGGCACAACAGCACAGATCAAAAATGAAATTTAGTTGCCCGCTCTCAAAGTGAAACACATACATGATGCACACCTAAACATACGATGTACAACATATGTATAGACCCACACCCCTACATATACGTAACAAATAAATATTAAATACTGTCCATCTTGAATATATAACGGAAGGAGGAAGCTTGAGAGTTCACAAGGTTAATGCTGTATGGAATGAAACTATGGCTGAATCTGGATGTTCTGCTTCAGATACCACGAAGCCTCCTTCCAGAAGGTAACAAGGAAAACAGGTCGTGAAGAGGATGTGTAGTGTCCCAGATAATCTTATGCACCCTGCAACACTCTCTGCACCACCTTCCTGTCTGAAGCAGTGATGCTTCCAAACCAGACTGTGATGCTATATGACAGGATGCTCTTGATCATCCCCCTGTAGAAAGTGGTCAGGAGAGGGGAAGGAAGATGTGCTTTTCTCATGCGACACAGAAAATGCAGGTGCTGCTATGCCCGTAAAAAGTTCTCCTGTCCAGTTGTGTCGGACTCTAAAGGGTGGTGCTCATCTCCATTTTTTAGTTGAGAGAGCCACATTGTCTGATGATTCTTCCGTTGTCATGTTACCAGCATGTACGCCAAGGTGCACAGAATGTTGTTACCTTCTCATCAACGTGGTACCTATTTATCTACTCACTTTTGCATGCTTTCAAACTGCTAGATTGGCAGGATCTGGGGTCAGCACTCACCCTATCATGTGGTACTCAGGTCTTGAACCTAGGCTGTCAGCTTTCCAGCTGACAAGTTCAGCATCTTTAACAGCTGAGCCATCGTGCTCTTTAATAAAGAATGGAGGCTTTCTGTTCAAAAGGAATGTTTTTGGTATCTCCTTTCAGTAACAGCTGGTGGGTGGGCATTGAATCTAAACAAGGAGAAAGTTCTTCTAAATTTTAAAAATGTTATGTGCCTAAGATATATGACTGGTCGAAGAATGTGTACACGGTGGCTCAAGAAGATGTTTCTAGCTGGAACTGATAAATCTGTTTGCAATCTAAATCTGTGGTTCGAGATCAGCTAGTGTGGGTTCATAGTTCCACTATGGCTATGAGAAGCCATAAAGTTACATGTGTTGCCTGGTATCAGGAAGAATGGAAGCTGTTGATAATAATTAAAGATGAAAAAAAAAGGGGAGCTTAAGCTTATAGGAGAAAATCTATTTTAAGTGGGCCAGCTTTATGGTAAAGCACCAAGCAGATCATGAAAAACAGATCTCAAAAACTTGGATTAAACTCTTTTAAGGAAAGGAATGAGCTGTACAGCCCAACTGAATGCTCAGATCTTAACCAAAAAGACATTAATCATTGCAGGTATCTACTGTGCTCCTTCAGAGAAGCAGAAAGCTTTAAAACCCAACATTGTTTTTGTTCATGGAAAACAATCCCCAGATAATGGTCTTGACTTGCTGTGTTAAATGATTATTTAGCACCTAGATATGTGCCTTAGTATGGTTAGCATACACCATGAGTGTAACCAGAAGTTTCAACTAATGTCCTTTTACAAAGATTTATCTAGTAAATAAGATACACCAGTGCATATATGTCTTTGAAATATTTAGGAATTAATGTTAATAAAATATTAATACATTTTTTAAAAATAATCTTTTTTCTATTTGAAAAAATAAAATAACTCAAAATGGAATAGAATAGAATGGTAGCACAAGAAATACATTGGGTCAAATTTCAACTGTTAAAATGATGGCACTTTTAAAATTAAATTTCTTACTTCAAGTCTTACCAATTAGACTTTTAGATAAAATATGTTTGACTTTAATACTAAAGGACACAAATAAAGGGAAGATAGGAGATTCCATTTAATTTGGAAGACATAAATGTTTGTTTGTCTCACATAGTTTTTAATGTGTGCCATTGTGCCCACAGGGGAAAAAAATGAAAATAAAGGTTATCTAATCTAATCTAATCTAATCTAACCTAATCTAATCTAATCTAGACAGGAGTCTTCTCCAGCACCATGTTCAAAGGCCTCAATTCTTTGTTGCTCAGCCTTTCTTATGGTCCAACTTTCACATCCATATATTGCAACTGGGAAAACCATGGCCTCGACTATATGCACTTTTGTTGGATTGGAACCCTGCTATCATGTCATCCCTAGTCCTTCTTTTCACTACAATAGGCAAACTCAGTTCCTGCAACCATTCTTCATATAGATCTTTGTTAACTTTGGAGAGACAGTGGAGCAAAATCTGATAGGAATGGTTTTGAAATTTAGTAAAACAGAGACAGATCTAGAAAAAAAAGATAGATTCTAATGGAATCTTTACAGTAGAGTACCAATTATATGATATTTCATTTCATCAAAGTAGATCAGCCTGGTAAGCTACTAGGAATTTTGAAACTCTACACAAATCTGATATTCAGCTTTTTTAGCATCTGTTTTCTAAATTACAGTATTTTGGTATGAAGTTAAGTTTTTAAAAATAATCAAAATATATATTTAAGAGTATATTATATATCATTCTTTAAGTAGGAAGTTCAATGTTAAGTTGGCTGATTTAATCAGATTGTCCAATATAAATAATATATACATTATAGAACATTATACAAGTGCATAATGAATAACAGCTGCTGCAAAAAAGAAGTGCCAAATGAAAACATCTCAACATTACAGCCTAACATTACAGCTCAAAAGTCTAATTTGCTTTGTTTTCTCAACACCAAGTTTCCTTGTTTTATTTTATGACCAAAAGCTAGAGATAATAAAACTCAGCTGCATCTTAAAATAACTAAGCTTATGACAGTTTTTTTTTTTTTTTGAAAGAGGGAGTCCATTCATGATGATAATGCAATAAAGTGGCAGTTGAAGAAGGAAGCTGGGGAAATCTCATAAAAGGTTTGCCGTGGCTATTTTGATCACCTTCCCAGATTTTCTGGGCACAAAGACATTTTTTGCTTTTATTTGCTGTTTGTTCTTTAATTTGTTACTACTTTATAAAAAGGTTTTCTCTCTCTAAACCCACTCTTTGGTGAGGAAACTTTTCAGAAAATTATAAGCTCGATTGTAAATATTGTCTGCTAGGATACCTCTACCTTAAAGTATGTTCTCAGAGCTAGTTCCCTAATAGTTAATAGTTCTTGAAATTAGAAATTAAGTTATTTTATGCTTCTATGCCTCATTTTATACATAACTGAATATGCAATTTTCAGAACAGCAGATAATTATAATTTCATTCGCTCATCTTTCAATTTTAATCTTTTTAACAATTTGAACTCAGCTTGTTCCTTAACTGGGAGAGAAAAAGGCAGAAGATAAAAGTTTTAAAACTAAGAGGATCTTTCCTTAAAGGCTTGTATGTTATATTCTACAGTTTAATTTTTGTTAGAAAGGTGATATAAAATGTTAGTTTAATCCATACAAAGCAATATAAACAGCAATAAATAAAATTAAATTCAAATGAGCAGAAGACAACAAAAGACAAATTTATTAACACTGATGATGACAAAATCTTACAGAGAGCTGCCAAGCTGATCTGCAAGGCAAAGAAGAGGATATGCTTGAAAAATGTACCACTAGAGAGTTATTTTATTTGGATCAAAATCTAAATGGTATCTGAAGGCTTGCTGGAGGGATGAATGTGCAATAATCTTGGGAAATATGTTTCATGTATTTATATTTATATTTTACTTCTAATGCATAAATGCCAAAACAGAGAGAGAATAAGAGAGAGGATAATATCCCCTTGTAGGATCATATTCCCAAATCAAATAGAACTTTTCTGTAGTAGATTTGAATAATTTATTGTAGACTTAGCCAAGATAATTTATTATCTGTGTTTCCTAACTGAGTCAAGGCAGAATTAAATTTGAACCAAAGATGCAATGGCTCACTGTCTTAGCTGTCACAATGCAACAGTATCATTATTTTATTGGGTTATTAACAACATAATATATTTCAAGTTTACTCAAGGCTGTTGGAAAGAAACTCATGTTTCTAATCATTCCTTCATGGTGAAACAAGATGCTAATTAGTTGGATTCAATTAAAGCAGTTTTGCCTTATTAATATATCTTGGTATAACAACAAAATTAATTTACCTGGCATTACACTGCAATTTACAAAACACAGGGTGGATCCCTGCCTTCAAATGCAGACACACTTATAGAGTCTAAGAAAGTTGCTGGGAGCAGGATCTATTTGCTCCCAATGATTGTGATCTGAATTAGAACTTCTGTACTATCATTACCTTTTAAAACAAAACAGGACTGTGGGAAATTGCCAGTGGGTTTAAGCCTATCTTCCTGTTCCAAATAATATGTCAAGCAATTACACAGCAGCTGTCCAGATGAAGTCAGAGACACTGACACAACATGTGGTCTTTTATATAAATATATTTAACATTCAATTTGACAGCAGTCTTTGTTATCACCCATTAAAGGAAGAAGATAAGATAGTCAGGAACACAGAAATATCATGAGGTAAATCTAATACAGAACACACAGAAGAAAAAGAATGGAAAAAAGGAAAACTCTCCCTTTATACTTACAGCAACCAATCATTGTATAGATTGCATCATGTGTGAGTCAGCACTTTTTAACTAATCAACTACAATTGTGTGTTCTGGCCTGTTGTACACCTTACTGTTCCAGTTACTAAATTTAATATCCTAACATAATATGACTCCAGAAAGATGTTTGTGTGCATTGTGCACTCATTTAATATAGCATGGATTTTTTCTTGTTAATAACAAACTAGCAAATATGATTGTATGTAAACTTTTTTTTCCAGAAAAAAATGAGAAAAATAATATCTTGGAGGCATTCATAAATATCCCAGTGGGAGATTGTATGTTTCTGAACACTTACAGTATATATGTACTGTGTTGAGTAGTAATTTAGTTAACATGGTCATAAAGCTAATTGTCACCTTATCACAAATTTGTAATATAATTCATGTATCAAACTTCAAGCTTGGCAGTTGATGTTCAACTTTGAAACAAATTATTTCTTTTTATTTAATATTCCAAATATTAAAGGATTTAAAAAAAAACAGGAGGAAAAGAAGTAACAGAAAGAGCTAGTAACAAAATAATGTTATATATACTCTATACATCTTAAATTTCACAATGGTCCAACTGAAAATAAAGGGAAAAAAGGTGGGTTCCATTTGATTTTGACTAAATGGGCTATGCAAATCTATTCATTTGTCTTTGTATGTTTTATAAATGTATAATGATGGCTTATTAAGGAAAACAGGGCTTAGAGTTATGTGTGAATCAAGTCTCAGCTGTTGATAAACCCCATCACAAAAGTGGACATTTTCTCCTAGAGAATTTATTTTACACAGTATATAACTTTGTTTTAGGAAGTAAGAAAATTATATCAACATATTTTCATTTTCCCCTCTGAATATCCATTAAACCAGACCGGTGAATATTTTCCCCTAAATTGAAGAAGTTCAAATGAAGTTCTCAATGTAAAATTATTCATTCCAGTAAGATCATTCTCTAGCTCATGTTTACAAGGAACAATCTTGGCATTAAAGAAGATAAATATCACCAAGTTTACAAACTTTCACACAAAAGTTCCATTTTTTTCAACCTAAAAAAAAAAATCAAATGAAAGTGATATGTTGGCATTATCAACCCATTTTTTTTTTTGAGAAATAAAATAGACTATAAAGAAGTGATTTATGAAATTTAGATAAGGATAGGTAACAAAATTGTATTATTGCATAGACAGTAGAGATATAAAGTGGATGGATTTTCATATAATGGTTCCCTATCAGAAAAAGAAAGAAGAACATAATTTTGAAATTGTCAGATCAATGTCCTTGCCTTCATATGGAAAATTGAAGTGTCCACACCTTTAAATTTAATGAATATCTATTGAGTCTCAGGTGTTATAATCCAGAAGCTATATTGATATACTTGACAATAAAAAGCTCTAGGTTCTTTTTAAGTCATGATGGTGGTTGACCATGAAAGCCACATCTGTTAAGTTATCTGATAGGAGCAGTATGCCTTTTCAGTGGTAGCCCCTTCCCAATGAAACAGTGTTCATCAGGCTTCTATCCTCCTAGTCTTCCACAAAACTTTGAAGACCTGGCTTTTGCCCCAAGCAATGGGACAGGATTAGTTGACTGCACCCTCAGAAGTTTGACTTGGTGCCAGGTTTTTGTTGTTTTAATGTGTTTAGTTTGATAGTTTTAATATGACTTTTATTCAGTTTTAACATTTGATTGGGAGCTATTTAGAATTAGCTGTAAGACAAGCAGCTATATACAAGTTTAAATAATTTCAATAAATATATCATACAACATGTATCATGTATCATACAACATACATTATACATTGTGCATTATGTATTGTGTATCATATATCATATCCCTGGATGGATGAAATATTTATCCAGTTTATATTTTCTAATGTTGTTCCTATGATGCTTAATAATGCAGTTTCTATCAAGGTAACATTATAATATCAATCACGTGCTTAGTGTACTTAGCAAAACTCTGATATCTTCTTTGATTAGCTAGTTGTCTCTGCATCAGATTCAATCCAGTCATGGAAAATGGAAATGTCAAAACAAATGGACTTGATTTTCCAAATCATCGAATTAGATCAAACTGATGAACTAAATTGAATTGGTGATTTGATTTGGGTCATCACCAATCTCTACCACCTTATTTTCTACCAGAAATCTACCTCAGCAATAGTGTTCAGGTGCACCAGTCTTTGAAGGAGTACTTTCAGAATATATGTAATCATACCATATTGCCCTACTTTACATAGGACCTTTCTTTTTGCTATCACTATAGGGAATGTCTTGAGAGTGCTTTTGTATGCATAGATTAGCAGAAATGTCAGTGGAAATGCAAGGGATATACTGTATATACATATAAGGTGGAAGATAGTTTCTTTATCATTTTTTTCCTCTTTTCTTGTATTCCTGGAGGCTTCAAATGAACTTTAGAAGGAAAACACATTTACTTTCAATTACCTATTTACTCCACAAAGAGTGACAGCTTGATTGCTAAAAGGGCAAAGATAGGCAGCAAGAACACTTTTTTTTTAATGTTCTGTAACTCTTACAGATAATTCCTTATGTCTTGCTTAAGGTTAGAAGTGTGTGCATTACTTGCTTTAGTTTTATCATATTCTTTTATTTTAAAACACTGTGCATTTGTTGGAATACTCACTTCTTTTTTCATTCTGGCAGTTTTGGCAAACCAGGAGGAATGAGGAACATAATGCAAGACTGTTGGAAATAAGCAGTAGACATTATTTACTGCAGAAATCATGTAGTGCAGAAATAGGAAACATGAACATTCCTAAAAAAAACCCTGCTCCCTACATTACCTCATTTCTCTAGCAGAACATACTGCTAAATTTTGTCTATCATCATTTATCTATCTCTATTTATTACAAAAAAAAGGATGTATAGCTATATTGGGATGTAATCAGGTAAGCTAAACTTCCAAACCACCTGATGGTACAAGTACATACTGTACAAACCACAAAAGCAACAATTACATTATTTATCTAAATTATACTATGCTGCCAAGCAATAAGTGGTTGTTTATGGGTACAACAGAACTGTCCACAGAAAAGATGCTTGCTTTATTGTACATGCATTATTGTACATGCATTATGAGCCGAGATGGCGCAGCAGTTACAGTGCAGTACTGCAGGCCACTTTAGCTGACTGTGTTCAGCAGGTCAGCGGTTCAAATCTCACCGGCTCAAGGTTGACTTAGCCTTCCATCCTTCCGGGGTAGATAAAATGAGGACCCAGATTGTTGGGGGCAATGTAAATATATATATATACATTGCTTACTGGTGTACACCGCTTAGAGAGTGCTTGCACTTAAAGCGGTATATAAGTCTCATAAATAAATAAATAAATAAATGCAAAGAAGATCAAACTTTGCACTATCGGGGTTCTCACTCATGGGAATATTCATAAGTACAGTTCTATAAGCAAAGTGTTCCTTGCTCTATACAATTGTGCTATCCTCGTGGTCCACTGGTTATTTGCTGCCATGATAGTATGACTTCCTGAAGAAAGAAGTGGGTCTCTGAGACTTAAGCAGCTTCAATTTGTTATTAGTATGATCGGCTTGGGGCTCCAGAATTCATCACATTAGTTATGAGGAGTTATACAGGAATATAAAGGAGAATATTCATTCATTCATTCATTCATTCAATTTGCAAGGCACACATCTCACCAGAACACAAAATATAATGAGCAGATATTCAGTGGGAACAATAGTTTCAATGATGGGAAAACATGCTGAAAACAACCAAAGACTAAATGTCTACAGATAATCTAGCCCAGGGTTAGGCAACCTTGGCTCTTTTATGACTCGTGGACTTCAACTCCCAGAATTCCTGAGCCACATGGGGGAACTATGGCCCCTCATGACTCATGGACTTCAACTCCCAGAATTCCTGAGCCAGCATGACTCAGCTTGGAAACCTCTCACTTTCCCCTCAGCATGGCTGGCTCAGGAATTCTGGGAGTTGAAGTCCACGAGTCATAAAAGAGCCAAGGTTGCCTACCCCTGATCTAGCCTGAGAGTAATTGGAAGTTGGATAGCATATGAATTTAATGATAATTAATACAGTTAATAAATACTCCCTGCTCTTTTCCTGAACAGCCTACCCATCTTTTAAAGAAGGAACCAAGCAACATAAGTAAGAATTGTTGCTTACAGCAGTTCTAAAGATAAAAAGGGCCAAAAGTCAGAAAGTAAAGGGATAAAGTATCTGCACGTTTCACAGAAGTTTCCTTTTCTTTTATCTGACACTACTGAGTCCTTTCAAGACAAAGCTTCATGTGTCACTGTTCTTCAAGAAGTGTTTGCTGTATTTGCAGTTAAATAATTTCATAAAATTGAAGTACTTTTGAGATTTAATTGGGGGAACAATTAACCTAAAACCTGAAGCAAAAAAAAAAAGTATTGGTGAATTTCATACTACTCCTTTGCTTTGTTTAACCCTTCCTACCCCCACCCCACCCCTTATAAAAATCACAGATACATGCCTACAATTGAATTTCAGGCTATTGCAGGTGTTTTGAACAATTTCAGGACTCTGCATATAGGTTAAGAGTGCTCAAAAATAGCTTGTTCCTTATCTATTTCATTTCTCCTTCTCTTAATGTGTTTTGTTACAGAAAGACAAAAGGCAGAATAAGACACATCCAAAATCCTATGTTTGCTTGTTTATTTTTCTCCCCAAAGTGTAGCCACAGAATTCTTGGGGATGTATCCAGGTCACTTAACTGGAAGTTCTTCAGGAAATCATAGTAGTTGTGTGAGAGAACCACACACATTGTGCAGCCCTCCATGAAACTTAAAAGTTTCTGTCAGGGAAAGTGTTATTTGTGACTGAAGTTGTTATTTTTGCTTACTGTTTTTGAAATTATGATTTTTTGTTCATGTGTAGGCATCTGTGCTGGTAGTGAATTCCACATCCTTCTCAAAAGTCTCTCAATATGCTTAGTGCTTCAATCTATAGACCAAAGACAACCTATAGAAGAAAAGATGTAAATTTCCTGGGGAACATGGCATATTCAGTGTTTAGCCTCCCTGAAAATTGCAGTTCTTACATCCTGTCAAAAAACATCATGATGAACTGAAAAGGAATAGCCACCTCACTTGCTGTCTCTCCAAGAAACTTCCTTCTATAGCAGGGGTGTCAAATTGCTGGTCCATGGATGGGACATATCACTTGGAAGCCGTGCCCACCCCATTGCCAGTAATGGCAAAACCATCCCAATATGTTGTGCAACGTCACATGATGTTGCAAGTTTGACATGTCTGCTCTATAGAGACTGCAAAGTAGTTAATTTTCTTTTTCATATCAACAGCTGTTGTAAAATAGAGCATAGTATTGTGACTTTTTCTCAGTAATGAGCTTGGTTCCTACCAATTCCACTGTTAAATATGGCTGATTCAAGGTGTATTTGCAATTTGGGCTTACCTCCACTTTTTGTCGTGATTTGGTGGCTTAATGCTGGTCTTTACTTCTAGAGCAGGGGTTCTCAACCTTGGCAACTTTAAGACTTGTGGACTTCAACTCCCAGAATTCCTCAGCCAGCAAAGCTGGCTGTGGAATTCTGGGAGTTGAAGTCCACAAGTTTTAAAGTTGCCAAGGTTGAGAACCCCTGTTCTAGAGTCAAGCCTTAATGAGATGTTTACCCACTAATGTATTATTGTTATAATAATATTTTTCTGTTATCTATTCTATTTCATTAACTATGTTTTGGTAGAGAAACTCTAGTACAACCATTTCCAGATGAATAAGTAACAATATAACACAAAACCACAGTATGCATTTTTTTGTGTCAGCTTCACATAATGGGAAAGTTTTGCTGGTCTACAATTACATGTATTTACAACAGAGAAAAAAAGTTTTCTATTGCTTGCTGGCATTTTTGTTAAAGGTGTTATAGTATTATGTATTTTTTTCCTTATTATTCCTTTACAGTGTGAAAATTACACTTTAAATGTCATGATATTACTAAACAAATTTGGCCTCCATCTGGCTGTGTTCTTAATAAAAATGAATAATATAGTTGGCATTATGAGAATTGCCAGCTGATTCTGCTTCTTCAAAATGTTTGAGGCAAATTTGGAATAACTTGCTTGAAGAAAATGTAGAGCCCAGACTTGCTCTGAGTTGGGTGTCATATAAATTTAAATAAAATTCATCCCTCAGTGGTGTGTGTTTATTGGAGTGTTCTATCCTATGAACAATATGGTGAGACTTAGTACCCAAACCAGATCAGTTGTCACTCCTGGACCTTTGCATTCTGAACCAGTTGTAATTTCTGAGAGCTATTTAGAATCTTTAAAGCCCCATATAAAGTATATTGCAGCAGTCTATCGAGATGCTAAGCAAGCATGAGTGAATATAGTCATGTCCTCCTGAACCAAATAAGGCTACAATTGGGATACTAGCCAAAATTGCTCAAAGGTTCCTACAGCCACATTCTCCACCCTGCAGTTCAACAGGAGCCATGAGTTTACAGGGACTCAGAAATCACAATTCTGCTCCTTCGCAGATGCTTGCCTTTCAGAAATAACAGTGGTATCTGCAGAAAACAGTGATGTACTGTGATCTAGGGTGATGATTACTGTGAAAAACTTGTGATGTACTTTGTCACGTGAAGTATTAGTATTTTCTCCTGCTTGAGCAGGCAGCTGGACTAGAAGACCTCCAAGGTCCCTTCCAGTTCTATTCTATTCTATTCTTAGTAAGATCACCCTTAGAACACTGCATACATTTTTGGTCACCATATTATAAAAAAGATGTAGAGACTCTGAAAAGAATTCAGAAAAGAGCAACAAAGATAATTATGGGGCTGGAGGCTAAAACAGATGAAGTTGCGAGAATTGAGTACATCTAGTCGAGTGAAAAAAAGGACTAGGGGTTGCATGGTAATGGTGTTCCAGTATTTGAGAGGCTGCCACAAAGAAAAGGGGGTCAGCCTATTTTCCAAAGCAACAGAATGCAAGACAAGAAACAATGGATGGAAACTAATCAAGAAAAGAAGCAGAACTAAGGATAAATTTCCTAAGGGTGAGAACAATTAACAAGTGGAAGTTGTGGTTGCTCCATCACTGGATACTTTTAAGAACAGACTAGACAGCCATTTGTCTGCAATGGTATAGGGTCTCCTGCTTGAACAGAGAATTGGACTAGAAGACTTCCAAGGTTCTTTCCAACTGTTATTCTGCTATTCTTTAAAAACAATTGTGTCCTGCCTGGATTCAACTTCAATCTGTTCTTTCCATTGAGACCCATTTCAGACCTATAATCAATGTCTTCTTTGGTCTTGTTATACCTCTATAAATATATATGCATTAACATCAGTTATATAAATAGTCATCTGTGCATCTTTCAAATATTCCAACAGCTGAAGATTTATATACAGTATTTACTCTTTTTCAAGAATAAGTAAAATCATTTTTACTATTCCATCCATCTGAACTACAGGAAAAAATAAAAGGTCTTCAAAGGAAGAGGAAGCTGCATTGTGGCAGGGTAATGTTTTGGGTTTTTTTTGCCTATGGGATTATTATTATTATTATTATTTAACCATGGTAATGAAACCATTAATTTAGTTTCTAAGATGCAGGGCAATTTTCCTAGATCGTATATTGATTGCTACAGTCAAAGAGCTCTTAAGACTGCAAATTTCATGACCGGTGAAATCCTCCAAGAGTTTCACCAAATAGGCAGAAGAATATGTTTCATCATAATCAGAATTGTTCTTGTAACATTTGTACAGAGATTTAGAAAATGGCATATAAAAATGCCACATAAAACTGAAACTGTAATGGGTAAAGCTTTGGATGTGTCATAAGAGCCATGAAATTTTTATGCAAGAATTGTAATAAGAACATCTGTTCCAAATGTGCAGGATGTAGAAGCTTTAGATTAGTTTAAAGCTTTCCCCTGTTACCAACTGGGTCTCTTTTCTCCAGTCCTATATTGTTAGCAATAAAGGAGAATATTTTGCAGCTCAGGATTGAAATGAGGGGTCCCTGGTGTTCTCTGAGCTTGGTTGCTAGTCTAGCAGAGATATGTTACCTAGTTTGGGTAATGAAACATCTGAAACAGAATAACCAAGCTCAGAGAGCACCAAGGTTGCCTATGTTGTTAGATTTCTCCCTAGAATGAACGAAATGTTATTTTTAAAAATATATATACACATTTTTGGCATCCATTATTTTGCAGTATTCCTGAGTGCCTTATCCCCCTTGAATGATAGAAAAACATGTAGCATGGGAAGTGAGAAACAGGACTGACAACCTGCTTGAGTGTCATTCTGAGATTTCTGAAGAACAAAAGGTTCATGATCTGTCTGACTCTTGACTTGATGGCTAAGCTTTGGACATTTTACCTAGTTCTTCTGGAACAATAGAAGGACGAACAGTCCTAACTCCTTTTTGTGATGTTACAAATAAAAAGAGAGATCTTGTTAAAAGAAGTGTGTTGGGATCTGTCCCTGCTTACCTGTCAGTCAGTAGGTAAAATCTATTTTCCATCAGGTATAGCTTGTTTAATATTTTTGCAAACTGATATAGAAACAAGCAGAGCCATAATCAGCCTAAAGAACTGAGATTATTGGATGGGTTAAAAATAATAGTCATGATGATTATAACTGCAATTATAACAACTGCAGGTCCAAACTATATGTGGACAGTAAATAGCTGTGCTCATAATGAGCTCAACCAGTGCTGTGTCAAGGTTCTGACAGACAGAGACAAATAAAGCAGAACTCCGAAGCTTGCAAATTCCTCAAAGAACATGTTTATTGATATAAAGTATCGGCACTTCAAAAAGTGAAACCAAGTCTGAAGAGATGCATAACAATTCCTCAATACAAAGTTAAGAAATCCCACACCTAAGGCCATGCAAGCAACTACATTTCCTCATACAGCTTGTTGGCGGGCTTTTCATGAAACACCCAGCCCACAGTCTCGGGAGCAGCTGATGACCTTGGTTCCCATGGGAGAAAGTCCAAGAGAGAAAGTCTGTTTTGTCTAGCACAACACCTGGCAACCCCCCTCCCTCCATGCTGTGTGTCAACTAGAAATGAGAATGAAAAAAATGGCTGCAGCCATGCTCATTCTAAAGTTGACATGCTACACATGAGCAGAAGAGTCTCAGTAACTACTGAATATCTCTCTCTCTCTCCCCCTCTCTTCTCTCTCTCTCTCTCTCTCTCTCTCTCTCTCTCCCCCTCTCCCTCTCTCCCTGTGTGTGTGTGTGTGTGTGTGTGTGTATGTGTGTGAAAGCAGCAAGATGATCTACTATATTTCTCTTTACCATTTGTCATGTTGTGTTATCCAGCAGAACTTCTCCACGACTTCCAACTTTTTTATCATGCATGAGTATGAAGTGGACTGAAACACAGTCACATGTAAGCCCAAAATTTTGGTCATTAGGGGAATATATGTTAAGTGAATTTTGTCACATTTTACTACCTTTCTTGCCACAGTTATTGAGTGAATCACTGCAGTTGTTAAGTTAGTAACAGGGTTGTTAAGTGATCCCATGTCTCTGGGACATTGCAACTGTTATAAATATGAGTCTCTAATTTTTAATCACATGATCTTGGGGATGCTGCAACTTTCTTTTCTATTTGTAATAAATCCCCCCCCCGAACTTTATTAAATCCAGATGATTAACTTTAACAGTATTACTACAAAAGGGACTGAAGCTCTTATCAGCATAATGGTAAACATAACACATCAAGCTCTGCCTCTGATTTATAATGAACCAATTTCCTGGGATTTCTCACATTGTTGCTAAAGGGAAAAATACAATTATACATAATGCGAATCAATATATCTCATTTTAATTAAAGTAGCATGCACATGGATCCATGCCCATGATTCAAATATCAAAAACACCAGGCAAAATATATTGGTTTATATTTGTAAAGAAAGATTATTTTAGAAAAATCCTACAGTATATTTAGATTTTGTGTATCCAACTGGGAAAAGTTGAATTGGTGTTATACATAGGGCTAGGTTTTCAGTGAGATAAAATGCTTACTCATAATTGAGAACCAATAGGAATGTCCTTTCATTCTTTGCTCTGGATTACATCTAAGCATTCTCAGATGGCTCACCTTTAGAGAAATGGCATGGGATCTACAATTCAGGTGGAAAGAAACACATTAGAATCCAAGTTTCAGAACATCAAATAAAAATCAGTAATAAGTGTGCAGTTACCTGATATGGACCGGGAACATATATGGCAGAGAAGCTTAATTGTTCCCAGCTTGTTCATTTAGAAAATCTGTCTTTCTCTGTATTTCTGCAGTAGCTAAAGTAACCGAAATCACATTTTTGAAAACTGGCCTACACATACATACTTTTTAAACTTTAATAGACAATACACTGCTTTACTGGTCAGTCAGTCAGTCAGTGTTAAGGTTGACTGAGGCTAAACCAAACTGTAGAAACTCTGATTTTTTTTTTCAGTTGAGCAGCCATATTTACTGAAAAGAATAGTAGTATTAAGTTGCTTAACAATGATCATTGCCAAATTTATGCATGAGTCTTAGCTGAATTGTGGCATTAAATTGTAAGTAAATGGGTTCACTAGTCATGATCACAGAAAACCACTGGCTTTAGCTACTGCCTTGACCATGTATGGTTATGCTTGGAAGCTAAGCATGACTGGACAGGAAATCTCCAGGCTGTAGCTTAGAACAGGTAGTAATATAAGTCATAATTGTTAGTATGAAAACTGCATAATTATACAGCAAATATGAAGCACCAGAGATTATGTTTCACTTTCAAAAACTTTATTTCTTTATTCATAGGAATAGACAGCATGCTGTCCACAGATCCACAATTCATTATATTACCAGAGATTTGTTTGTAAACACCAGTTCATGGCTCATACAATCGGGAAGAAGGAGGAAAAGAAGAAGAAGAAGAAGAAGAAGAAGAAGAAGAAGAAGAAGAAGAAGAAGAAGAAGAAGAAGAAGAAGAAGAAGAAGAAGAAGAAGAAGAAGAAGAAGAAGAAGGAAGAAGAAGAAGAAGAAGAAGAAGAAGAAGAAGAAGAAGAAGAAGAAGAAGAAGAAGAAGAAGAAGAAGAAGCCAATATATAAAAAGGGCAAGTAACACTTTTAAAACTGAAGGCCAACATTGTTGTTGTTGTTTTGCTACCAGTCACTAAAGACCATACAAAACATGGGCAGCATTGTAATGGTTGCATCACAATGGATAGAACTAAATTTTTCAATCCAGTTTAGAGCCGTGATAGCACAGTGGTTAGAATGAAGTATTGCAGGTTAATTATGCTGACAGCAGTTTGATTCTCACCGGTTCAAGGTTGACTCAGTCTTCCATCCTTCCGAGGTCAGTAAAATGAGGATCCAGATTGTTGGAGTCAATATGCTGACTCTGTAAACCACTTAGAGAGGGCTGTAAAGCACGTGAAGTGATATATAAGTATAAGTCCTATTGCTATTGCTATTATGGAAGTTAGTATGTTAACTTTGTATAATACAATACAACAAGCTCTTTATTTTAGCAATAATAATAATTCACCAGATTTAGCGGTGGTTGAAAAGAAGAAAGTGTGGATAATTGATGTGGCAGGGATAGTAAAATAGAAGATGAAGAATTGTAGAACATCAGAAAGTAACAATCAAAGTTAAAAAAATACATCATAAACCAGCTGTGGTGATCCCAGTGGTTATCAGCACAATGAGTACCGTACAAAAACACCTTATAGGCTTTTAGAAAATCTGTGCCTTGACATTTCTATCAGTCAGTTGCAAAAGGCAATTGATACATTGCAGGTAGTCCTCAATTTACAACTATCTGTTTAGTGATTGTTCAAAGTTACAACAGCACTGAAAAAAGTGACTTTTGACTGTTTTTCACACTTATGACCATTGCAGCATCCCCATGGTCACGTGATCAAAATTCAGAGTCTTGAAAATTGACTGATATTTATGATGGTTGCAATGTCCTGGGGTCATGTGATCACCTTTTGCAACCTTCTGCTAAGCAAGGCAATGGAGAAGCCAGACTCCCTTAACAACAGTGTGTCAACTTTAGAATGAGCATGGCTGCAGCCATTTTTCTTTCTCATTTCTAGTTGACACACAGCATGGAGGGAGGGGGGTTACCAAGTGTTGTGCTAGACAAAACAGACTTTCTCTCTTGGAACCATGGGAACCAAGGTCATCAGCGGCTCCCAAGACTGTGGGCTGGGCATTTCAGGAAAAGCCCGCCAACAAGCTGTATGGGGAAATGTAGTTGCTTGCATAGCCTTAGGTGTGGGATTTCTTAACTTTGTATTGGGGAATTGTTATGCATCTCTTCAGACTTGGTTTCACTTTTTGAAGTACCAATGCTTTGTATCAATAAACATGTTCTTTGAGGAATTTGCAAGCTTCGGAATTCTGCTTTATTTGTCTCTGTCTATTGGAACCTTGACACAGTGTTACTAACTTAACAACTGCAATGATACACTTAACAACTGTGGCAAGAAAGGTTGCAAACTGGAGCCAAACTGACTTTACAACTGTCTCACTTAATGATATAAATTTTGGGCTCCGGTATGGTCATATATTGAGGACTACCTGTTCAAGTTGGGAAGTATGATGAGTATGATGGCCAACACAGGTAAAGAACTGGCAATTGTGATGATATGACCTACAAAATTATATTATTTAATATAATATATAAAATATAATCTATGTATGTTGATGATGTGTACATATATAATATAATATAATATAACTATATAATAGTAATATTATTACTATTGCACAAACTGATGTAGGTAGAAGAGAACCTACTTTTGAGTCTGATAACTCATTTATGCACTGAGAAAATTAGGGAAGCAAAACAAAGAAATATGAAAAGGAATTTTATTTAATATTTCATATTAGAAGTGTGCAATGAAAATTCTACTGTAATCTTAAACTGAAAAGCTATTACTGAAAAACTTAATATATAACTTGGCTGTAATCCTAATTCTGTCTCAATTAATAAAATAGGTAAAGAGGTAGGATGCTGATCTAATCTTTGTAGATACATTTGCTTCTTTAATGAAAAATGTAGAGCAAACCAGAGACAGTGCATTTCTGCATTTAATCAAAATGTGATTTCAAATTGAAAAACATTAGAGGAGATGACTTATTCCAGAGTCATCTCTGTATGCCTGAACCAGAAACAAGGACACAATTACATGGAAAAACAATTTGGTTTATTGACAGTGCTGGAGTCAAAGAGAGGCCTAAAGGGAAGTGGAATATAGTCCTTCTTTAAAGAATTATACAAATTAAAGCACACGTGATTGAATAGAGCAGTAAGGCATCTATTTGGGTAAGGCCAAGAGCCATTATTTGATTGGGTACAGCACATCAAATATCTAGTGAGGTCAGGGGGGCTGTGAGACTAAGAGGTAATATAAAGGAGTACAAAGACAATGGGATTTTTGAAAGAATAATAAAATAACAGAGTTGGAAGGACCTTGGAGGTCTTCTAGTCCAATCCCCACCTCAAGCAGGAAACTCTATACCATTTCAGACAAATGGTTGTCCAATCTCTTCTTAAAAACTTCCAGTGTTGGAGCATCCACAACTTCTAGAGACAAGTTATTCCACTGATTAATTGATCTGCAGGAAATTTATCCTTAGTTCTAGGTTCCTTCTCTCCTTGATTAGTTTCCATCCATTGCTTCTTGTCCTGCCTTCTGGTGCTTTGGAAAATAAGTTGATTCCCTCTTCTTTGTGGCAGCCTCTTAGCTATTGGAACACTGCTATCACATCACCCCTAGTCCTTCTTTTCACTAGACTAGACCTACCCAATTCCTGCAACTGTTCTTCATATGTTTTAGCCTCCAGGTAGTCCTTGGTAACTGACTGCCCTATTTAGCAACTGTTAGAATGTGACAGGATTGAAAAATCTTTTTATGGCCAGTGTTTGAACTTATGATGAGTACAGTGTTCCCATAGTAACATGATCACCACTTGGGCACTTCACAATTAATGCACATTTATAATGTTTGTAGTGTCCTGTGATCATATGATTGCCATCATAGCTGTCTTCTGACTAGCAAAGTCAACAGAGAAGCTGGCAATAAGTCATAAATCATGGTCCTGATTTGGAGGAAAGGAGACAAGAAACAGGTCTTTCCAAACAAATTTGAAAGCACTTAATGCAATATGAAGAGGGTTTTGATTAAATTGCCTTCAAATCAAATCACAGCCAAAAGTTTGCAGTCTTTTACAATAACAATTGAACTTTGCTTGTGAAGATGGATATGTTTGTCTCATTCTTTTGTGTACGGTATCTAAGAACTTACCAACCTTCACAAATTATTAAGATGTGGGATGGAAGAATAAAGGTTAGAGTGAAAGTGAAACTAATATATTTGTTCTTATCTACCTGTGTATGGTTGAGTTGGTGCTGTTTTGTCTAAAGAAACAATCACCTCTGATTTATTGCAGGAAAGGATTATTCAGAGAGGCAGTCTTCCTCTCTGCAAAATTGCTTCTCTCTCCGTCCCCCCATCAAGTTACCATATCATAAATATAAATGCTGCACATGGTTATAAATAATTCCTTTGAAAAATCAGTGAGCTTCCCCATCTTTTCCATTGTTTCATTGAAATCCTAAGAGAGGAAGAAAAATGTAAATCAGTCTGAGACTTCCTGGCTTTAAAATGTTGGACAGAAAGACCATTGCTCAGCATGTAGTTTACACTTGAAGATGTTTCTCACTGTTGTATAATGTACCAATTTAAAAAGTTCCTCGTAGCATTCTCAGAAGAAGCAGATTTAATATTTGCTACGGATGGTAAAAGGGCAACAGCTAGAATCCCCTGTCTATCCCTTGGATTTTAACCTTCTCCTTGCAAGTGGTTGATTTTGCTATGTTTGCTTCACTAAGAACCCAGAGGAACTGTGAAGATATGAATTTAAACAAGAATATTCAGTGAACAAGTGAAGTTTAAATTTTCCCTAAGATATAGGTAAGATGGCTTAATATTCTTTCAGGTCAAGCCTAGAGAAGAAAATGAGGAAAACCAGGTAAAGGAAAATATTGAATTTGAACCTATGTATGTCTTTTGGCTATGACTGGAGACTCAGCAGGCTGGCTGAAGGCTTTTTATGAAACTTTATTAAATTTCAAGCTTTCCCCTGTATAGGATTTTGCTCTTTTTTCCATTGTTTCTTGGAGTTACTATGTATTCTGAATTGGCTGAAAAGAGTCACTTTCACCCTCCCAGGTGCCCTTGGCCTGCTTTATCAGGTAACCAAAGACTTTGGTTTACTCAGCCTCTTCTCTTAGAGCCACATTTAAAATGGGATTTAAACATTGTTTTCATCCCAACCACTTTTGGATTCTTTGCAGTCTTTGGTTGCCATGGAGTCATTTGTTCACATTTGGCTGCCTTCAAACTGTGAGGCAGAGTTGCTACCAAGCTGAAGCCTGAGTAGCAGGATGTTATACAGAATTGTAGCTGGTGAGTGTGTTTTAACATCCCCTGTTATTGCTAAAATTACTTAGGTACTGATTTCCAGTCCTGCCTCAGCTTGCAGTCTTCCCTTCTTCTTCTGATCCCTTCTAGATACCTTTCACTTTTTTATGCCGTGGGCTCCAGTCGGGCGAGGTGACTTAACGTGACTGGATATAGATGCAATCACAACTAATAAAGACAGAATGGAGACAAATAAGACATTTATGGACATTGTTACACCCTTTAAAAGAGTGGGTGTGGCCTCTGGCTGGTTGGGAATGCCAGGGAAGAAGCAGATCAGGTATGACTGCTTTAGTAATAGTAATAGTAGTAAAGTTGGAAGGGACCTTGGAGGTCATCTAGTCCAACCCCCTGCTCAGGCAGGAAACCCTACACCATTTCGGACAAATGGCTGTCCAGTCTCTTCTTAAAAACTTCCAGTGATGGAGCATTTACTGCTTCTGGAGGCAGGCTGTTCCACTGATTAATTGTTCTCACTGTCAGGAAGTTTCTCCTTAGTTCTAGTTTGCTTCTCTCCTTGATGAGTTTCCACCCGTTGCTTCTTGTCCTGCCTTCAGGTGCTTTGGAAAATAGCTTAATTCCCTCTTCTTTATGGCAGCCCCTGAGATATTGGAATACTGCTATCATGTCCCCCCCTTGTCCTTCTCTTCATTAAACTAGACATACCCAATTCTAGCAACCGTTCCTTATATGTTTTAGCCTCCAGTCCCCTAATCATCTTTCTTGCTTTTCTCTGTACTCTTTCTAGAGTCTCAGCATCTTTGGTCCATCTCTTTTTTTTTTCTCAGCTGGTTGAGAGGGCAACCTCACTCCCAAACTAATTTACAGAACTAGGTAATGTCATCAGTGCTAGTATGGAATGGGATTTGCTTTCAATTTATGTTATGAATATAAAAGGTTATAAATTGAGAGCAAACCCAATCCTTATTAGCGGATAACCGATGGTGTTATCTAGTTTAGGTAATGAAACCACCAGGGTCAGAGAGCACCAAGGACATCACAGTCATTATAAGCAAGCAATTCCCCTTCCCCACAAATATTAACTTCCATTTTAAAACAGATCTAAAACATTCTTTCAAAAGAGAACTAAACCCATGTTTATAAAAAGCTCATGCAAGATTTGACAAGTGCTTTATGGACAGGTATTGTGTGGGCAGACTAATCAGCAAAATCTAGGTACTGTATCTATTCTCTCCTGCAGCTGAAGCCAACATCTCTATAGAAGAGAGTTACTAATGATCAGAAAAGAGGGGCTATGGCTGGCTACAGTGCCCAACAGATCTTAACATATACCATGTCCTGATTATAACAGCAACCATATCATTTATAAAGCATTCTCGCCACAGAAAAATCATTGCACCAAGACAAGAGGAAGAGAAGAGGGAAATGCTATTTTAAAACCTTTGTGGCTACAAGCTGGAAAGGAGATGAAGGCAAATCATGACAGCATGGAGTTTAAAAAGTAATTAACACAATAAATAACAGTCACAGAGTTGAAGAGACCTTGGAGGTTTTCTTCTAGTCTAACCCCCTGAACAAGCAGAAGACCCTATAGCAGGGGTAGGCAACCTTGGCTCTTTTATGACTCGTGGACTTCAACTCCCAGGATTCCTGAGCCAGCTCAGGAATTCTGGGAGTTGAAGTCCACGAATCATAAAAGATCCAAGGTTGCCTACCCCCATCCTATACCATTCTAGCATTCATGTAGGCAATTAATTAATACACTTCATTAACAAAAGGTTCTGTACCTGAAACACATTAGAAAGAGAGAGAGAGGACTAAAGTGAAGTGCCCATTTTAGGCATTCAAGTAGTTTCATCATGAATTCCAGTTTGATACTTTTACTTATCTCATATTTTTCATTCAAAACTCAGGCTTGACAGTAATTTATGACCACATAACCTGAGATAATGAAGAGTGACTGAACATGAGGAAGAGGTTTGGCTAAGTATTATATTGTGATGGTATGAATAACTAAATTGAGATATTTTGCTGTACTTGTTCATCCCTGGATTGCCATTCAGCAGACTAGCCAAATCCATATTCAAGATGGTTCAATGCTTGCTCTGAAAGACTGAGTTGGAAAATTAAATGCAAGACCACTGGAGGATTCCTCATGACATCTGTTACATACATTTACTGGTATGCACTTGAACTCCAGTGGGACATGTCCTTTGCACAGATGGACATGATAATTGAGGAAGAGTTTCCTCTTGAATAGAATAAAGCTGGAAGGGACATTGGAGATCTTCTAGTCTAGCCCACTGCTCAAGCAGGAGAACCTATACCATTTCCGACAAATGACTATCTAGTCTCTTCTTTAAAACCTCCAGTGATGGAGCGCCCATGATTTCTGAAGGCAAGATGTTCCACTGGTTAATTGTCCTCACTGTTAGGAAATTTCTCCTTAATTCCAGGTTGCTCCTTTCTTTGATTAGTTTACATTCATTGTTTCTTGTCTTGCCCTCTGGTGCTTTGGATAATAATTTGACCCCCTCTTCTTTGTGGCAGCCCCTCAAATAGTGGAATACTGCTATCATGTCCCCCATAGTCCTTCTTTTTCTCTAGACTAGCCAAATCCAAATCCTTCAATCGTTCTTCATATGTTTTAGTCTCCAGGTCTTTAATCATCCTAGCTGCTCTTTGCATTTTTTTCCAAAATCTCAACCTCTTTTTTGTAATGTGGTAACCAAAACTGGATGCAGAATTCCAGGTGTGGTCTTACTAAGGCTTTTTAAAGTAGTACTAATACTTCATGTGATATTGATTCTATACCTCTGTTTATATAACCCAGGATTGTATTAGCTTTTTTGGTTGCTGCTGCACACTGCTGGCTCATATTCAAGTGATCATCCACTAGGACTCCAAGATCCCTCTCACAATTACTGTTTTTGAGCCAGGTCTCTCTCGCCTAATCTTGTGAGGTGGATCCAAGCAATGGTGAATACTTCTTTCAGAAATTGAGGACATGTCCATAAAAAAATTTAAAAAAACCTGGGCCCAACCATGATGCATAATTTCCAGCTTGCTTCCAACTTTCTTTTCTTAAGGAAGGTTGTTGAGAAAGTGGCCATACCACAACTTGGAAATGTCTCGGATTAAACACATTATCTGGGTCTCTTTCAGTCAGATTTCAGACCTGGACAAGTATGAAACAGTTAATCTGGTAAACATATTCTTGGTCTCTACAGTATGACATTCTATGTTTTCTCCTGGAAAACTATCACAAAAGGAAACTCTGTTAGGTATCCAAAACACAACAAGTCCTTCAGCAAAAAGAAAATTAAATATAACCAAATATAAATTTGGGAAAAATTAATTCACTTTCAGATGTCAGCAATAGCAGGAGTTCTTAGATCATATCTGGATTTCATCAAATTCAGTATGTGCATCCAAGGATATTATATTGTGGTGATATGGCACTATTCAATCTAAGTACTATGAGTTGATACATCTCAACAGTGCTTTTTTTCTAAAAAAAAAAAAAAAAAAAAGGTGCCAGAACTCACACACATCATACAACCCGCCTTGCCTACCCTATAAGATTCCATCCAAAAAAGGTGCCGGAACTCTGTTCTGGGTGTTCTATGAAAAAAAAAGCCCTGAATCTCAGTGTATCTGTGAAGTTTGCTAAGGTCTTCTTGAATTTCATTGTTCCTTCATATGCTAAGCTTTTTTAAGAGATAGAGATAAGCTTTATTGTCATTTTTACTGTGGGCACACTGGTACACATTAAAAATGAAACTATATTGCCTGCTCTGAAAAGTGAACACATACATAACAAACATATAGACATGACATATATATATATATATATGTTTTCTGAGGTTTTCACGGGTGTTTGTATGTAGGTCTTTGGTTGTTCGGATTTTCTCCCGCGTAAAATTGGAAGTGTCTTGGTGACGTTTCGACGAAGTCCCATTTGTCATCTTCAGTCTGGTGCTTTCCGCTTCGTGCTTCGAGGAGCACGAAGCAGAAAGCACCAGCCTGAAGATGACGAATGGGACTTCGTCGAAACGTCGCCAAGACACTTCCAATTTTACGCAGGAGAAAACCCGAACAACCAAAGACCGACATATATATATATATATATATATATATATATATATATATATATATATATGTCGATAGAACCACTAAATTTAGCACTACCCATAATAATAATAAAAGTGAATATCCCATACAGAGAGGGGAGAAAAAACATGTGATGACGACCCGTTCGCTTGATAAAAGGGAAAGTAACATGAGCGGGGAATCTGCCCAAATACCAACAGACTTTTGCTCACAGAAATGGGGGGGATTTAACTTGAATATTGACCTACGAGGGAAGATGAGCAAGGAGGACACCATGATGGAGGAGGATGATTCAAATGGAGATGTGAACACAAGTGCTCGAGAGAACGACGGAAGAAATCTTTACTCCGATTCTCCCTCCCACCTATCAGCTGTTCAGCGGGGAATGCTGGCATGGTCTAGGAACCAAGCGCAGACGTCTATGGAACCCGTTTAAACCACCTTGTTAGAAACGGTCTCTCAGCCCTGAAGATGTTGGGGAGTTTCCCCACGAAAGCTTGGCAACCTACATAGTGGAAAGAGGAAGCTTGAAAATTCACAAGGTTGATACTGTATGGAACAAAACTGTGACTGAATCTGGAAGTTCTGCTTCGCATACCATGGAGCCTCCTCCCAGAAGGTAACAAGGAGAAAAGGCCATAAAGATGATGTGTAGTGTCCCAGACAATACTGCAGACCCTGCTCAAGCAACGCTTACATGTCATGTCCTAGATAGAAGGGAGTGAACTGCCAATAATCTTTTCTGCCATTCTCACCACTCTCTGCACCACCTTCCTGTCTGAAGCAGGGATGCTTCCAGACCAGACTGTAATGCAATATGACAGGATACTCTCGATCATCCCTCTATGGAAAGGACAGGGGAAGGAAGATGTGCTTTTCTCATGCGACACAGAAAATGCAGGTGCTGCTGTGCCTGCTTCACCAGTTTCTCACTGCTGAGTGACCAAGCCAGTCTCAAATGTTCAAATGTTTTCTCCATTCTCCATTATACAGTATGATCTTCTCAAGGAGCAACATTACTGCATAATTGCTCACTGCAAGATGAAGCCACCTAGGATTGCATAGGCAAAGAAAAGTAAATGTCATTGTAGTCCAGAAACTCTATTAAAATCATCACAGTAGAAACAAGGGACGTAACCACAATCTGTCACCAGTAAGCACAAGGTATAACCATAGGGATGTCATTGATAGCAGATGTAGCACAAAAAAAAAGGAAAGGAAAAAAGAAAGGTTATTCTTTCTGATTTAAAACTGGAGGTGATATTTATCTTTAGAGACAGGCCAGTTAACATGGCACAGCATCAGGTGACTGACAAATACATATTCCATTCAGTAGAAAGGGAAAAAAAAATCACCACCTAAAAACAGGCTAGGCCTTTTCAAGCTTTCCTGTTTAAAATACCACAGAAATGTTCATCAGAATTTGATTTGGCATTTTTAAATATGTAGATAAACTAAAAAGATAAAAGGCACTAGAGAAGAAATAAAATTGTATCTGATTCCCCTGCCCTGATTAAAAGACTTACATGACAAAAAGAATGTGAAGATGATCTCTTTTTGACATGTATGAATGTTAATTTGAACAATGAGGGATGTGGAGGCAGCAGTGTTCTTTCAATATGAAGGCAAGGAAAAGAGACTTAGAGATTAATATGTGCAATCCTTTTCTGTTCAGATTGCTAAAACACACACAGGCACACAGACTTTCTAGAATAACAGCACTGGATGCTTGTGTGTAAACGGCTACCATCAATACGAGCCGAGGTGGCTCAGCAGTTAGAGTGCAGTACTGCAGGCCACTTTAGCTGACTGTGTTCAGCAGGTCAGCGGTTCAAATCTCACTGGCTCAAGGTTGACTCAGCCTTCCATCCTTCCGGGGTAGGTGAAATGAGGACCCAAATTGTTGGGGGCAATGTAAATATATATATACATTGCTTACTGGTGTACACCGCTTAGAGAGTGCTTGCACTTAAAGCAGTATATAAGTCTAATAAATAAACAAACAAACAAACAAACAAACAAACAAATACAAAGGGGAGTCTGAAATGGAAACCTGCTGTAAATATCACAAAAAAAAGATAACAGAGAAGAATAATAGAACTGGAAGGGACCTTGGAGGTCTTTTAATCCAACCCCCTGCACACATAGGAGACCCTATAACCATTTCAGACAAGTGGCTGTCCAGGCTGTTCTTAAAAGCCTCCAATGATGGAGCACCCACAACTTCTGAAGGCAAGATATTTCCATTGGTTAATTGCTCCCATTGTTAAGAAATTTCTCCTTAGTTCTAGGTTGCTTGTCTCCTTGATCAGTTTTCATGCATTGTTTCTTGTTTTGCCTTCTGATGATTTTGAAAATAGGTTGATCTCCTTTTCTTTCTGGCAGTCCCTCAGAAATTGAAACACAGCTCAAATATTGGAACACTAATTGATATTAGAGATAAGGTACTTATTTATAACATAAATAAGTGAAACAGGGAGAGAGAAAAAGATGCCACCCTGGGTATACTTTCTCTGCCCCAAACTGAGAAATATTTGAGGCAGAGAAAGCCCCCAAACGAAATGGGTAATATTCAGCAGAAAAGTTGAACTTCCAGAATAGAAAGGTATTTTAGCAAAACTTTCTCCTCCAGCCTTGAGATTAGACAGTTTATTCTTTTAACAGAGTTATGCTGGTTTTTACAGAAGCCTGCTGTACTTACGTTTTTTTTAAAAAAGTTTGAGCTTCACAAATTTCAATACAAAATGACTAAAAAGAACATATTATCCAGTTCTTTCCTTTCAAAACTTATAGCTCAGTTCTTATTTTTTTAAAAAAGAAAACAGTAATTTAAATATTTAAGCACAAACCCTCTATAAATTGTTTTGTTTTGTCTTAGATTTTTAAAGAAAGCATATCTAACATATAACAATAGAAATGGAAGAAACCTAATATAAATTGAAATATATTTGTGCATCTTCCCTAGGTTACAAGTTTTGCGTTCTAGCAATCTCCATGAGAGCTGGGTTTTCAGATGTTGCAGTACACACATACACAAAAAGTATTTTGAGTTCCTAAATAAAAGTGCAGTAACAAGTAAAGTAAATCAAAGTAAGCCCAGTGAAGAAAGTAGAGCTTTCATCCAAGCTTTAAATTACATTGGAATCAGCAAAGCTGCCTCTAGCATACTTAGCTAGCTTGTATTTTTTTTTAATTTTAAATGTTGATAAATGTCCACAAATATCTCAAGATTATTTTATTGCACTCCCGTTTGTTGAATTTGGAAGAAATTTCAAATTCCCAAGTTTCAGTCACCTTCTTGCTTCCCAGCCAAACAAGTCAATGGGGAGCAGAAGGATATTGTGGAAGCTTAGCATTGTGGAGCAAGATTGAAAGAGATCTGGACATAATGGCTTTTGCAATCTTTTTCAATAACAATAACGTTGTCGTAATCTGTTTTTATAAACAATAACAACAATTGTCACAAGATAGTTAATAATAATAATAATAATAATAATAATAATAATAATAATAATAATAATGTTTCTTTTTTATAGATTCCAGCATCTATGAAAATAAAAATCAAGGTAGAACTAAGGGTAGTTCTTAATGTCTTTTTCTAGAGCCCTTGGATTACTGAGATTCTTGTCTTTCATTTGCTGGATCGCTATTAGTATTATAGGAATAGGAAATATGTCCCTATCTGCTTCAGAAGACAGATGATCAGTATTAATAAGATTTATGATTTCTTCTATTTTTTTCAGTGTAGGAAAAGAAAAGCTATACTGTATTTTGTGACTCTTTCAAATAAAATTTGATTGCTGGGTATGTTTCTCTGTATGATCTTGAGAATCTAGATATGGTTAGTCTGGATTATTACATGCCTGAGAGACCACCAAGAAGTTTCAGGACTATGGAATTGGTGGAAAATTTAGGAAAATAAAATGGAAGAAAACAATACCAAATCACTTTGTTAATTGTTGCCAAGGAGACCCGATGAATATGCCCATGAAGTCACTAGGAGCTGAGTTTGACCCAAGGGAGTTTACTTGTACTTATGTAAGTTTGCAAACGTAATAACCTCTAGTGTAGGATATTTATTTATTATATTTATTTATTTAGCTACTCATCTGATGAGCATGACTCTGGGTGGCAAACAGAGGATTATTGAGCATGCTTATGCCTATGGAGATTCTCAGTTGTCCAGGTCATGGATGTCCCAAAGGTGCTTTTTCATGAGGCAACTGGACTTTCTTTTTTCTCTTTGAAGACATTTCACTTCTCATCCAAGAAGCTTCTTTGATGACCAGATGTCTGAAAGGAATATAAATTCTTCCATTCCTCACAATCCAGTCAGAGCTGAAGAAGCTTCTTGGATGAGGAGCAAAATGTCTTCAAAGAGAAAAAAGAAAGTCCGGTTGCCTCATGAAAAAGCACCTTTGGGGCAGCATGCTTATGCATTTTATATCTATAAATATACAGACACCATTCTCTTGCATATACATATCTAATGTGATATCTCTCATCATCTAACACAATGGTTCTCAACCTGTGGGTCGGGACCCCATTTGGGGTCGAACGACCATTTCACGGGGGTCGCCAAACAACACAGTCAGCTATATTTTTCCCCCTTTTCCTTAGCTGTGCTACTCCCTTTTATTCTATTGGTTTTTGAAAGCCAATAGAATAGACTCTCTTGAATAGAGTCTAATTCTATTGGCTTTCAAAAGCCAATAGGAATTGTCCAGGCTGTCTCTGCCCTGCTGAGCCCGCCAAAAGTCCCATTCTGCAAACGGTGCTGCACCAGTTGAGTAGTCCTCGACTTACGACCGGTTGAGTAGTCCTCGACTTACGACCGGTTGGGGGTCGCGGCATTAAAAAGGTTGAGAACCACTGATCTAACACATCCATCCTCTCTCCTTCTCCCTCTCCCTCTCTGTCTCTCTTTCTCTCTCATCTCCTATCTCACTGTCTTTCTCCCATCTCCCTCTCCCCTCTTCCTCTCCCTCTTCAGGGTCCCTCCTGACTGTCTCCTTTTGCTTTTACATGTTTTTTTCATCGTGAAGAACAAGAAAGCTGTCAGAGAAAGACTAGCTTATGGCAAATTATATCCTCATTTCAAACTGGGCCCAAACTGAAAACAAGATTAGGCTGACTCAAAATACAATATTTCTTTGTTGATTCCCTCTCTCACATATTAAAATTTTACTCTGAATGTTAACTGCTAGTATGGTTTCTCTAACTCCAGCCTGCACTTTCATATTTTATACAACTGTAAATTCTTGAAAGTGCAAAGCAAAACAACTAATAATTATTTAGCAACATGGCATGAAAAAAAAATGTTTCACATTGCAGTCAGGTACTGTATTTTGTTTTAAATAATTCAGCTAAACATTGTGCACTGTTGGACAGAAATCAGATGCTAAAAAAATGAAGCAATGTATAATGGATTAGTTCGAGAGTACATTTTAAAATAAACATCACTCAGCTGCTTGGTTTCAGGCTCCATATGCTATTACTTGTGGGAATACTCTGCTAGTTTTCAGCATTTTACCTCCAGTGCAACATCGTTTTAATAAGAAGTCAAAAGAGGAATAAAATGCTTGCTCAAAGCAAATTGTGATTTCTTTTCTTTTCTTTTTTTTTTAAATAAAACCTACTTTTCTTTCTTTATTTATTTTTAAGGACACACAATTAGATTTGTTCCTATTACTTTTAATGTGGTACATGATGCTGCTCCCAAAAAACCTGTTTCAGTCAAAGGACTAAAAATTAACAAATGAGAGGAACTATTCATTATTTTAGTCGCATCATTTGACTGTCTAACAATTATATGTAAGCAACCTGTAAAGTAGCATTTGTGCTCCTCTGTAAAAATTGCATCAGTAACAATAGTAAAAAAAAAAAGGTTTCATTGATAACAACAACAAAAAGTAAGAAAAAAAAAGATCAGTCTACTACAGCACTGTTATGAAATAAAACATGTAATACATTCTGCAGCTTGAACATGATGGTGGACTTGCATTTTGTAATATAGAAATATCAGCACTTGTAATTTGCTTGACGGCATCTTCATGTGCCTGTTAAGTATTTTCTAAAGTTTCTTGAGTGTGAGGAAGAGATAAGTGCAATTAACAGTAAGCGAAAATCAACATAATAACAAACTTCAGAGTTTGATATATATAGATACTGTAAATAGATAAATGGTGTAGATGTAGATAAATAGAGATAGAGATAGAGATAGAGATAGAGAGATATAGATGTAGATGTAGAGATAGAGATAGAGATGTAGAGATAGAGATATAGAGATATAGAGATAGAGATAGAGATAGAGAGATATAGATGTAGATGTAGATATAGAGATATAGTGATAGAGATGTAGATGTAGATGTAGAGATAGAGATAGAGAGATATAGATGTAGATGTAGATGTAGATGTAGAGATAGAGATAGAGATAGAGAGGTAGAGGTAGAGGTAGAGGTAGAGATAGAGATAGAGACAGAGACAGAGATAGAGATAGAGATAGAGATAGAGATAGAGATAGAGATAGAGATACCCCTGCAGGTTTTATCCCGCTAGTCACTGACTTTAGGAGCTGGTGCTCATCTCCCTTTCTGTAAGCCATTGAGCCAGCATTGTCTGAAAACAGATTAGCCATTACAATATTGTGTCATAAGTTCTAACCCTTATAAATATGTATATAGTGTCACAATGGAGTAACAAGAAGTTGTGTTGCAACCTCAAACATTAATTTCAGCTTTTCCCTTCTTCCCTTATGGACAGCGATACTGGGAATTGTGCCTTTTCTGGATTTTATCACTTTAACGTCTGGGGGCTAGGGGAAAGCATGCCTAAATGGTTCTTAATCTTTCAAAAGAATGGTTTCTTCTATTAATTCTAAGGAAAAAAGAGAGATTTTGCAGGATTCCTTCATCCTCGTATCCACTGAAGTGTGAGAAAGTACTACTAATGCTAACTGGACATTTAAGGCATGAGCTTGTAAAGCAAAACCAAATCCTCGGAATGATACTTAGCACGCCCATTTGGTCATGGTAACTGGGAATTCTGAGTGCTCCAAGACATCTGTAAAGTGCTATGTTGAATAAAATTGTCTTAAAAGCCAAATCAAAAGCAAGGGAATGTTGGCATGTGTTAAGAGAGGACACATATTTCTCCTTTACATTTTTCTATTTCTAAAGAGATTCCTTCATCATTTACATGATGATGACGATGACAATAATATAACCAAGAAGCATTCAAAGACTATTTTACATCTCATGAAAGATAATTGGTTGCATATTGTGATGTTTTCAGATGCTTTTACCCTGTCTCTAAACACTTCTGCTTATGCACTCTTTTTCTCTTTCTTGCATACCCAATGCATAAATGTGTATATATGTATAGTCTTACTTACAAATATTAACAACAAACATATTGAAAGTAGGCAGATGTTTAAAGCAGCTATCCAGGCAAAGCTTTCCCAAGGCTGTTTTTAGTTTAACCATGCTTCAAATTATGGCCTCCCTTCTCTCTTTCCACATCCCTCCCATCTTCAACTATCTATTTCTCTAGCAATAGCTAGATAACAGTTTTTTCTCTAGCAGCTATAAAGATGTACCTGGAGAGTTTTGGGAAAAGAGGAACAAATAGTCATTGCATTCTACTAACAGGCTTTTAATATAAACTGCTTTGAGCTTTTTAGGAAGAGTAGTATAGAAATGGAAACAATGACAACAGCTGCCTAGAGTCTTTGAAGTTGATGTTACACAAATTGATGTAAAAACAAACCAGTAATGCAAAATGCTACAAGTAGTATTTTTATTATTATCCTTATATTGATGAAAGCCAATTTGGAACAACAAATTAGGAACAGTGAAAAAGCTATTAACTGATGAAAAGTATATAGATATTTCTGTCTTCAGTCATTCCAACTTGTTCTAAAAATACATATCATGGAAAAATTATTTGTGTATTTCACAACATACTTGACAACCATTAGACAACCATAAGATTTGTGGGCTCTTTCTGTCTTACACACATACACATACACACACACAAACAAACAACAGAAGGCTGTGTGAGGATTGAAATGCTGGAACTGTATATATTGCTCTGAGTTCAATTTAGGGTTAGTGGGATGAAACAATATTATTAATTTAGAACAGTTTTCATCCTTGATGATACCTTTACACTATCAAACATCCACATTTGCCTATCCTAGGTCCTTGGGGAGGATTCAGTAGATGGACAGAATACCAAATCCAGCCTAAACATCTGGATGACTGCACAACAAATGGTATAATAATTGACAAAGTCACTATCAGTCAATTGCAAAAGGCAACTTTGCTTGAAATAGCTTACATCTGCAACAGCATCTTTAGATCAACTTATCTACTTATCTCAGATCCTCGGAAAGGAAGGACTTGATGGGTGGATGAAAATGCCAAATCTAGTCTAAACATCTGGCTGAATGTGTGACCTCATAGTATAAATTCTAAATAAAATTATATTAGCCTGTGTGCTTTCTTCTGGTGTGCTTTTGGCAAGATTTGCCAAATCTTGCTCTATAGAAATCTAATTAATGTTTTAACAATTTTATTTCAAAGTTAAGCCAGAACTAACTATCATGTCAATTCATTTCAAACTCTCTTTGGTTATTTTTAAGAGGGTGCAGTTCTGTTAAGAACTCATGAAAGTGTTTGAAAGTATTTTATTTAGAAGCTTTGGAAGCATGTAATCATTAATGTTTATTGACCTGGCTTAAAAAAAATGAGTCTTAAAAAGTGATATATTGTGGCGAAAATTCAAATGAAGTTAGGAAGAGAAAGAAAGAAAGAGAAAGAAAGAAAGAAAGAAAGGTAGATAGATAGATAGATAGATAGATAGATAGATAGATAGATAGAGAGAGAGATAGAGAGATAGATAGATAGATAGACAATGGCCACTAACAATAAACAAAGCAAGGACTTAGATAATACAAATGCAGCCATAGAAGATAAAATTAGAGCATAAAAGAAAGACTTCTGAAATGTCACACTTTTGAAAAGCTGTTTGATCTGCTGTATTTTCATAGACATGGATCCCATTGTCATCTCTGTAATAAGTATACACTTGAATTTTAGGTTAAGTCTCACTATTTACACCAGGCTTTTCTTTAAACATAAAAGTGTCAAATAAGCCTAATTGATAAATATCTTTGGAAACTTCCTGACAGTTAGAACAATTAACCAATGGAACAACCTGCCTCCAGAAGCGGTGAATGCTCCAACACTGGAAGTTTTTAAGAAGAGACTGGACAGCCATTTGTCTGAAATGGTATAGGGTTTCCTGCCTGAGCAGGGGGTTGGACTCGATGACCTCCAAGGTCCCTTCCATCATCATTATTATTATTATTATTATTATTATTATTATTATTATTATTATTATTATCCAATTAAAGTTGAATATTTTGGAATCTGCAGGGAAGAGTTAAACCAAAGTTAAGAAATATATTAAAAACTTTTTTGATTCTTCAAAGTAATTATTATTATTTTTATTCTTCAAAGTAATTAATTAAGAGCATCTAATTTTGGAGTATTAATAATAATAGCTACTCTTTATACAACAGTGGAAGATAAGATACAAGATTTCAGTTTTGTATTGATAAAAGATAAAATATTTTATCAAAAGATAAAAGATACAATCAATTTCAAAAGAACTACACTAGCTGAATATCTCAAGCAGGTAGCCAAGGACTTCTTTCCCTTCTCCTCTAAAACCCTGAGCTTATTGCAGCTTTGCACAAAACTCTTACTTTTTTCAGAGTTCAGAAAGTATTAAACTCCACAGGTGAAAACGCCCTATACTTGTCAAAGTTTAATACCCTCAACTGCATTAACTCTGTTTTGTTTGTCTTACCTTTCTATTAAGCTGCCTAAACAGCTTGCCACCTCTACAAAGCAATAAGTTGTCCAAGGTAATTGTTCCCTGGGTGAAGACGAAATAAATAATTTCCTGGATTTGATATGACTCTGTGAATACATTTGAGACTTTTCATTAATAGACTCATCTGATCCCAACATATTAAAAAGTTGCACTGAAAGATAACTTTTCTGCATTTTTTTAATATATTCTCCTCTGGACTTTTCACTTTTAGGAATCCAATTTTCTCCCCTGGTAATGATTACTCACTGGAACACTTTCATAACAATCTCTCCACATCTTTTATCCTTTTATATGCATCAATTCAGCTTTATCTCTTGTTCTCCCCCCCCCCATGATGAATATAAACCTAATTTTCTCCAAGCCTCATAGTTCTAGTTCCAGAAGCCCATTATCTATTTATTTTGCCCTATTTTGTATCTTTCAATGTTTCTTGAAAAGCAGGACATGCAGAATTATATATAATTCACCTGTTGAGGCCTTGCAAGTCTTTGATATACATCTATGGCAATTTCTCCCAATTTTCATCATTTTTTTTTCTACACTGCCCTGTACAACAGCCTATCTAATACCACTGATTAAAGTACACTTCAAATGCCAGAGACGTATCTGTGATTCATTTTAATAAGCATTTGCATTACCTGAAGTGTTCCATTCCTGTTCATTGTCAGAGTGTACTAGATGCTCTCCACCTTTAAAGAAATAGCTTTTTTTTATAAAAAAAAGTCATGATTATGAAAAGGGTAGTTTTGAAAGAATGTGCATGATAGAATAATAGTTAGAATTCCCGAAGAATCCTATGGGGATGTTGAAGTAAATGTCAAATGTGTCAGCATTAAAAGTTTAACAGCACTTATATTTAATTTGTTTTTCATAACTCTTCCCGTCAGATTTTGGTGAAAAAATGTGAAGGGGCATGTTTGAGAAAAGGGTCCTTGTCAAATGTCCCCCTGTCCTCCCACATGCTTAATCATTCTTGCTGAAATATTTAGAAGCATCTTTATTTGCATTGCAGGCAGTGCTGACCTGAGAAATGAAAGTTCACATAATGAGTAGGTAGACCAATGTGCCATATCTATGTCTTTCTGTAATATTTGCATGTGGTTAATAAATGAAATTGAATTGAGATATCATAGCTCAGTAAAGAAGCAGAGACTTAACATTTAAAAGTTCCAGTATTTCTTTTTGCAAAGAATTATGTGTTCTTTTCTCTATTATATTTGTCTCTTATCTCTGCAGCAAGCAGCCAGAATAGTTTACACATTTTCCCCCTATATTTGGATAATATCAGACTATGACGTAGATGTAGGTTTAGCAAAAGCAAGGTGCAATCTGCAACAACACTGATCCACTCTAGATGAGTTCAAATCCATAAGATGAGATGGATTATATCTCAGAGTTCTGAAGGAACTTTCAGACATGATCTTGGAACCACTGAACCATATCCTTCAAAGATTCTGGTACACTGGGGAACCAGAGCATTGAAAAAGAGCTGATGTGCTTCCAACCTTCAAAAAAGAAAAAAAAAGTGGATCCAGAAACTATGGACAATTAACCTGAAATTGATACCTGGGAAAATTCTAGAAAAGATAATCAAGCAACGAATCAGCAAACACCTAGAAACAAGCAAAGCTACTGTCCCAAAGATGCTTTTCCAAAAGGCAACTGGGCTTTGTTTTCTTTTTTTTTTCCTTGAAAACATTTCATTTCTCTTCCAAGAAGCTGCTTCAGTTCTGACTGAATGGTGGGAAAGTGAGTGCAAGGTGGGTGTAAGAACGTCCTGCTGATGCGTGAATCAAACAAACCACCAGGTACATTGCAGTAGCTGGGATACACCCCTTCCCAGCGTCCTAAATAAACCCCATCACCACACCCACCGCGTACGCCCCAATCACCCTGATTACCCCCGTAGATTACAACCCCATCTGTGCCACACCCTGCCGCCCCGCCCTCTCTCCCCAGCAGCCACATCCTGTCAGACCCACCGTCATAGGTCAGCGTGTTCGTCCCGCACAATGCCGGTCTATCCCGTTCTCCCGTTTGGCACAGTAATTAGTCACGTGGTCCGTCCGTCACTGTGGAGGCGCGGCAGCAGTTCAGTAACGGCGCCGTTGCTCGGCTCCCACAGGGCTGTTAGGAGCGCTGTTCGGAGATACGGGTACCGTTCAACGTCTGCACACAGGTAGGACTCACGCTGGGTCTGACAGTGGGAATCAGACAACAAATCAGAGCATTCAATAGATTATTAGCTGGTATTGAGATATAAGAATTAGCCTTGTGTCATGGATAAACAGACTCACTGAAGAAGAGCCTAATGCTGGGAAAGATGGAGAGCAATAGAAGAAAGGGATGACAGAGAATGAGGGGGCTGGATGGAGTCACTGAAGCAGTAGGCGTCAGCTTCAATGGACTCCAGAAGATGGTAGAGGACAGGAAGGCCTGGAGGAACGTTGTCCATGGGGTCACGATGGGTCGGATACAACTTCGCAACTAACAACAACAATAACAACATGGATAAATTGTACTTAATGACTGGAAAATTAACCAGCCCCAGTTATCTCTACAGACACATAGAAACTACTTAAATGTTCTGATTCAGGTTAGTATCTGAATGCTGTTCACTTGGCAGTCTTGTAGAACTCATATACATAGTGGTGATGAGAGGCCTTGACAGGTTTTTCTTCCAGCAGTGTCTTCCTGCTCAGAACGTAGTGAATCTAACTGGATATGAATACATGGCAAAGATTGGACTTGTAATACATATAGTAAATAAAAACTACCTCCACACCTTTATTTCATCCTTTATTGGCCCAAACATTCCTGGAGAAGGATGACTAAGAAGATATGTAGCAAATAAAATCCCTCTGATTCAAGCAAACTCCAAGACTTGAGTGGAGTGACATCTTAAGATATCATCATTGTGCTGTTCCCAAGAAAGACCCAAATGAGCAAAAGCCAAATGAGATGGTGTTTTGGGATACAAGTTGTCTTTTCTGGGTTTATGGCATGATGTTCATCCCACTGAATCCCAAAGTGCACTGGAGTTATATTAAAGATATTAAATCAGAAACAGAACTAAAATGTATCCTCTTGCCTCAACCTAGGTAAAATGAATTCCAAGCTGCCACATTCTGTCTAAGATTTATGATATGTTCTAAAGCACATGATAATCCTACAATTTATATACTAATGAAATTGTGAAAAACCAAAAACCAAAAATACAAACTTTTCAAAAAAAATCTTAATCAAGATGTAAAATAGGTAATCACTACGTTTGGAACAATTAAAGTGACTGAAAGCCCTGTTTCCAAGATACTGCATTGCATCATCTCAAATTATGTTGTGTAATAAAATGTGCCTATCATTTGATACAGAGTTGATTGTATCAAAATGCTAGCGATCACTGGAATACTCTTGTTATACAGGGACCCTTTTTATACAGGTACTTCATTTTCCTCAGCAGAAGCATTTTATCAGTTTATGGAGAGATGCAATAGCATCATCCTTGTAAATAATGTCAGAGTAGTTTTATTATGGAGCAGCTACCCACCAGCATCTTAACACTAAATGTTCTGCCAGGAAATAAAAGTTTCTATTCCCTAGTGTTTTAAACTTTGTTTTCAAATAAATCATCATTTATTATTTCAGTCACGGAGAGAATTCCTTAGTTGTTATATGCTTCAATTTCCAATTCGCAAAAAGAAATACTGCAGTGTCATTTCTCAGCTTTTTTGAAGAAGAATATAAATGTTTTTGTATGTATAAAATGTATAAAATGTGATAAAGCTAAGCTTAGAATAGGTGTTATGAAACAAAAAGACAAGAAATGTGTGTTTTCATGTCAGTTTTAACTCTTGGTGATTGCTTCAACAAATCTCTGCAGTTTTCTTGGCAATATTTTCAAAAGTGGCTTGCTTATTCCTCCTTCCTGGGGCTAAGAAGGACTGTGACTGACCCTAAATCAATCTGGCAGGAATAGCCAACACCCTAGAAGATAGGCACTAGAATTCCAGAATAACAAAGTTGGAAGGGACCTTGGAGGTCTTCTAGTCCAACCCCCTGCTCAAGCAGGAGACCCTATCCCATTTCAGACAAATGGCTGTCCAATCTCTTCTTAAACCAGTGTTGGAGCACCCACAACTTCTGGAGGCAGGTCGTTCCACTGGTTAATTGTTCTCACTGTCAGGAAATTTCTCCTTAGTTCTGGGTTGCTTCTAATAATAATAATAATAATAATAATAATAATAATAAAGCTTGAGGGGACCTTGGAGGTCATCTAGTCCAACCCCCTGCTCAGGTAGAAAACCCTATACCATTTCGGCCAAATGGCTGTCCAGTTTCTTCTTAAAAACTTCCAGTGTTGGTGCATTCACCGCTTCTGGAGGCAGGTTGTTCCACTGGTTAATTGTTCTAATTGTCAGGAAGTTTCTCCTTAGTTCTAGGTTGCTTCTCTCTTTGGTTAGTTTCCACCCGTTGCTTCTTGTCCTGCCTTCAGGCGCTTTGGAAGATAGCTTGACTCCCTCTTCTTTGTGGCAACCACTGAGATATTGAAATACTGCTATCATGTCCCCCCTCATACTTCTCTTCATTAAACTAGACATACTCAATTCGAGCAACCGTTCCTTATATATTTTGGCTACTTTCTAGATGGATCTAGACAGCAGCCAAAAACCCATTGCATTCCAAGGTTGCATTAACAGAGGTATAAAATCAAGATCATATGAAGTGTTAGTACTGCTTTATAATACCTTGGTAAGACCAGTCTTGGAATACTGCATCCAATTTTGGTCATCATGATGTACAAAAGATATTGAGACTCTAAAAAGAGTACAGAGAAGAGCAACAAAGATAATTAGTGGAATGGAGACTAAAATATATAAAGAACGGTTGCTGGAATTGGGTATGTCTAGTTTAATGAAAAGAAGGATTAAGGGTGACATGATAGTGGTCTTCCAATATCTAAGGTGTTATAAAGAAGAGGGAGTCAATCTATTCTCCACAGCACTGGAAGGCAGGACAAGAAGCAATGGATAGTAACCAATCAAGAGAAGCAACCTAGAACTAAGGAGAAATTTCTGATAGTAAAAACAATCAGTGGGACAGCTTGCCTTCAGAATTTGTGGGTGCTTCATCACTGGAGGCTTGTTAAAAGAAACAGGATAACCATTTATCTGAAATGGTATAGGGTCTCCTGCTTGAACAGGGGGTTGGGATAGAAGACCTCCAAGGTCCCTTCCAACTCTGTTATTCTGTTAAATTACCCAGCTGGTTTTGTGTTTAAGGTAGAACTGAATGTTTTTTGGTTTCTCAATAAATCTCTTAAAATGGTAGTTAGATTAGATTAGATTAGATTAGGGATCACATAAGTGATACTTTGCACTAGTTCACATATAATACAATGAGATTTTTGATCAAAACTCTGTGATCTCATTCACACACAAAACAAGATGTCATGTGTGAGTTTCTATTTGATGCTAAGACAAATGCACATAGTATGTTATGCTTTAGCCTTAGTATGAGACAGGACAAGAGGGATCAATTTTTAGATTCTAATGGAACTTAATTCCTATTACCTTAATTACATTAGTTTTATAGTATAAGCACACATACCTGTGAACAATCTCATCCCCCATTTAAATAAGGTGACTAGATTAATGTTGATTATTCAGAATGACAATATTACTGAGTAAATTAACTAGATATATTTCAGCATGCATATACTATATGCAGATATACAACCTAACAACCTAAAGTGTTCATGTCAAAGCTGAATATTATCAAATAATATTCTGCTTTGACAGCTCCTGAGATTATATCCTTCTGGGAAATGCTACACAAATCAAACAGAAACTTGAACTAAGGGAATTATAGGATGCTTAACAAAACTCCTAACTAATCATTTTTCATCCTAAGTAAACTGGATAGGATTAAGTTATTCCTATAAATTATTATGAATGTATAAGACTTACTCTCTTTATGAAATGAAAGAGATTAAATGGATTAAAAGATGCTTGCTCCTGGGGAGGAAAGCTATGGTAAATCTAGATAGCATACTAAAAAACAGAGACATCACCCTGCCAACAAAAGTATGTATAGTCAAGGTCATGGTTTTCCTAGTTGCAATGTATGGCTGTGAAAGTTGGACCATAAGAAAGGCTGAGTGCCAAAGAATTGAGGCCTTTGAACTATGGTGCTGGAGAAGACTCCTGCGAGTCCCTTGGACTGCAAGGCGTTCAAACTGGTCAGTCATAGATGAGATCAACCCCGACTGCTCCTTAGAAGACCAGATCCTGAAGCTGAAACTCAAATACTTTGGCCACCTAATGAGAAGTAAGGACTCACTGGAGAAGAGCCTAATGCTGTGAAAGAGTGAGGGCAATAGAAGAAGAGGATGACAGAGAATAAGGTGGCTGGATGGAGTCACTGAAGCAGTAGGAGTGAGCTTAAATGGACTCCAGAAGATGGTAGAGGACAGGAAGGACTGGAGGAACATTGTCTATGGGGTTGCAATGGGTCGGACATGACTTCGCAACTAACAACAACAACAATCTATTAAACAGATTGTATCTATTTGGAGTCATGGTGGTGCAGTGGTTAGAATATAGTATTGCAGGCTAACTCTGCTCACTGCAAGAGTTTGATCCTGACCGGCTCAAGGTTGACTCAGTTTTCCATCCTTGTGAGGTCAGTAAAATGAGGACCAGATTGTTGGGGGCCATATGCTAACATTGTAAACTGCCCAGATAGTGCTATAAAGCACTGAGGAGCGATATATATGTCTAAGTGTTTACTGATCGACAGGAAAATAATCCAAATGCATCCCAGTGATAGTGATGAACTCAAGAAGTTTGATATCTACAAAAAGCAATAGCTCAGAGGTGCTGGGAAGATTTAGGGGGATGTGAAAGAAATTAGAATGAGGTGAAGTTTTCAAATTAAGCTTTACATATGCACAAACTTCCTATAATAGCCATATATTATATATACAGTACAATACCATTATTCTCTTTAGTTCCTTTGAGTAGCAGTGATTGCTAAGACTTATGTTGCATCACTTACACAAAACTTGGTATTCCAGGTAGTGGAACTTTTTAAAATTGGCAAAAAAGATCAAATTTTATTACTTTGAGTGTTATGATATTAACCAAGGAATTAAAAATCCCTGATATTATAATAATAATAATAATAATAATAATAATAATAATAATAATAATAATAATAGTAAAAGAAGAAGAAGAACTGGAGAAGATAACAAAATACAAAGACCTACAAATAGAAATAGAAAGACTGTGGCAAAAGCAAGCAAGAGTAGTACCAATAGTAATAGGCTCCTTGGGTGCAATCCCAAAACATCATTTGAACGCCATTGGCATTGACAAATTCACTATTAGTCAATTGCAAAAGGTGGCCTTATTAGGAACTGCTTCCATCCTGCGATGATACCTGTAATATCATCAAACATCCACATCTGCCTATCCCAGGTCCTGGGTAAGGACTCGATAGGTAGACAAAATGCCAAATCCAGTCTGAACATCTGGCTGACTTTGCAATGATCCTCAATAATAATAATAATAATAATAATAATAATAATAATAATAATAATAATAATAATAATAATAAAGTTGGAAGGGACTTTGGAGGTCATCTAGTCAAACCCAAAAAGTTAATTTAAATAGTTAAGCTTCCTGAGCTATGTGATGATGTAGCACATCCAAGGTTGATGAACTACAGTTCCTAACACTCTACACAACTTGTTCAATTTGTGTAGGACCAATTTGTGTAGAGCCAACTTGTGGCTCTACAGATGCTCCTGAATTTCAACTTTAAATAGTCAACAGGTACTCCTGAATGTCAACTTTACATAGTTAATTATTTAAAGTTGAAATTCAGAAGTATCTGTAGAGCCAGAAGCTACCAATTTTGAATTCTCCCAAGCAAGTGGTTTAAAGAAATTCATTTGAAATTGGCCTATAAATGCAATGTAACATACAAGCAGTTTTCCAAATCACCCAAAAAGAAGCAGGAAGTGTTTAGCCTACAATTTTCAAACAATCAGACCAAGCTTTACTTTTTCTGGATTAGTAGGATATTCTCAAGAAACTTTCCCAGCTAGTATGCTGAATGCATCTGTGATTTATCAGTTTCAATACTGACATCAGCCAAGGCTGGTTACCATCACTGTTTCCCTGTTCACCTCCAGTTCAAAATTACTCATGTCAGTATTTGAAAGCTGGTGGGTGAGAATTAGATTAGAGGAGGCAAATTTGCAAGGGAAACTAACATATCTGGTTTCCATTACTCAAGTTCCGTAGCAAAATTGAAGCAATAAAACTTAGCAAGCCTTTATATCTTTTGAGACTGATGACCTTCATCTTGCTCTTCAGCTGTTTACTGCTGTATGCAGTAAGACAGAATTTTTATTTTACTTAAAAAAAAAAAATTATCATTTTTCCAGGCAAGCCCAAGCAAAGCATATAGGAATATGAGCTTTTTTGATTTGAGGGTATAAAGGGATTTATGCAATGGTGGGATTAAAATACCTAAACATCTGTTTCTCTGCGTGGAATGAAGCTTGGGCATCCGAGGCCTAGAATGGACTTCCAGAAGTGACATCCATGCACTTCTGGCGGCCATTTTAGGCCTGGGAGGCCTCCTCCAGGCCCCCAAGGCCTAGAATGGACTTCTGGAACTGACATCAACACACTTTTAGTAGGCCATTCTAGGCCTGGGAGACCTCCTTCAGGCCTCCAAGCCTAGTATGGACTTCTAGAAGCAGCATGGGTTCAGCCAGTTCTCCAAACTCAACAAAATTTAGCTACCGGTTCTACTGAACCAGTGCGAACTGGCTGAATCCCACCACTGGATTTATGTGATAAGCTGTACACCAAAAACTAAATATCCCTTTTGGTGGGGGATATGTTTTTAAAGGGTGATATATGTATCATAGCCTTGTGGAGTGTCTTGCCCAAGAAGACAGTCTACAAGCTTTAAAAGTCCCCTTCCACCAATATGAAAATGTTTAGTATTATCCTTTACTCAAGATTCTAGTGGGCTGTATGGAACTTTCAAACCATACTTTTTGCACCCTGCCATAGTACATGATTACAATTGTAGAGGGCCTCCTCAAAGAAATAGGGGCATCTGTAGATTGACAAAGCATTAACTAAGATGGTAGGTTCCATCATGCTCTTAAAACTTCACTCCACTGAACACATGGTCACATCTGCCATCTTGGGCTTTTGGTTCCATCATCATGAGCAAAGAAATGAAGAACTGAGGTTTGTATCAGTATACATTCTTTTTCATTAATTTGCAAAATAAGACTATTTTAGAGTCCCTATTATTAGTGTATTCTTCTGTTCAATTCATCATTACATTAACTCTTTGAGCAAGCTGGGTTAAAGAATTGTGACCGACTCAAAGTCAGATGAAGAACTGGAGAGTTCTAATCCTCATTTACATTTGACCATTGCTTAGAGAGTTGGTGAAACTTAATTCCTCATTAATATTGTGAAATGCAAACAAACACTTATTTTTGTGAATTGTGGCCATCTCTGAATAACAAGGTTTCACTTGTCATGCAAAAGGCTGTGAGAATGACCCTAGGAGGCAAGAAGAAAAAGCACAGCCTAAACAACTATCCTGAAAAAGATATTTCAGCTCACAGAAGAAAAGGAGGAGTTGGAAGTATCTCAGAAGGGATCCTCTGCAGTTTTCTGGAAAGTATACTAAGAGAGGGAACAAGTGCTTTTGAAAATGCAAATTACATGTTTCTGTAAACTTACAATAACAGTGATGTATGCTTTAGCTACTGGATTGCTTTTTTTCCGGCACGCCTTTAATTTCCATGTTGAGTGAATAAGTCTACGAGAGCAAAGTTAAGCAAATTGAGTACAAGGAATTTTTTCAGAAGCTGAAAGGCTATTAATTAGCACTTCTCCCAATTTCACAGTTTTGTTATTGCCTCCCCCCTTCTATAGAACTGCTTCATGACAGACCCATAGTTTAAATATCATAGGTATAGCAGGTCAGAACTGAAGATCATATAAAGAATGGAGCACTTTCACTCCCCCTGTAGAAAGAGATGCCTTGGTATTTGCTTTTCTTATTGCCACATTCAGCCAAAAGGGGGAAAAAAAACAGCTTCACTCAAAACATCATAATCAAAAATATAATACCATTTTATCAGTATGAACAAAGCAATATGGAAAAACTATAAATTAGCTTCTAAAACATTTCACTTTTGAACTTAGGTCTTATGACTTTTTTATTTTTCTTTCTTTTTTCCCCTTTTTATACAATTTTATTGGAAGTTTTAAAAACAAGAGCAAAAATTAACTCAAACTATAACAGAATAAGAAATAAAAAGAATTATGGTATAAAGGACAAAGTTAAAGCACAAAATAAAGATAGAAGAAAAATGGAAAATAAAAGATATAAAGAAGTGATTTTCTTTATTTCTGTTATAAATTCAATTGTGAAGTTATCTCTTTCTCTAAGTTACAGCGTGGCTGTCCTCGTTCTATAACTGGGTTATATCTAATTATCATCTAATCTTAAAGTGCAAAAGTTCTTTTTTTTTTTGGTTCTGTTTTATGCAAAAAAATCCACAAGGGTTTTTCAGTCAGCAATACATCTAAATATTGTCTTTTCTCTAATCAAAAAGGTCAATTTGATCATTTCTACCATCTTTATTAACCACATGCACAATCAACACATTTCATAACTTTGTGAGGACAACTTATACACAATCATTATAACAGAAAATATTATGGGACCAAAAGTAGCATGTTTTATGCAAAAATATTGCTTTAAATGGGAAAGGACAGAGGATGGAATTAACCTTATTAGGCAATCAGAAAGTTCAAACTGGATATTTTTAATAGTCTATGCAAGGGTCTAGATCAAGGTTTTTCAACCTTTTCACAGATTGTACCATTTTTAGGACATGACAATATTTGAGTACCACCGGTGCATAGCAAGGTGTCAAAAAGTTGATGACTAAAAAAAAGGGGGGAGCGATTTTGGGTTTTACTGATTAGATTCATTTGTTGTTATAGAAATGGCTGGTTTATAATATTATGGAAAAGTAAAAAGTTGAGGTTTAATGTTAATGCTTCCTTCTGCTGCAACAGACAAAGTTAGAAGTCAATGCCTTTTTTTTTTTTGCTTCTCCCCCTCACTTTTCCCTTTTTCTTTCACCCTTGGCTTGCAAAAGCCCCTCTCTCTGTCACCCTTTGCTCACAAAAGCCCCTCACTCGCTCTCTCACTCATTTGCCCTTTGCTCGCAAAAGCCTCTTGCTCAGTCTTTTACTCACTCTAGATTATCTTCAATATTATGTTTGATGATGTTAAAGAAAATTAATAATTCTGAATAACAAAAACAGGTGAATGCTTGTTATGTAACTGCAGAGAAGAGCTCAGAAGACTGGAGGCTAAAACGTATAAGGAACAGTTGCTGGAATTGGGTATATCTAGTTTAATGAAGAGAAGGACAAGGGAGGACATGATAACAGTGTTCCAATATCTCAGGAGTTGCCACAAAAAAGAGGGAGTCAAGCTATTCTCCAAAGCACCTGAAGGGAGGACAAGAAGCAACAGATGGAAATTAACCAAAGAGAAAGGAACCTCAAACTAAGTAGAAATTTTCTGATAGTTAGAACAATTAATCAGTGGAACAACCTGCATCCAGAAGCTGTGAATGCTCCAACACTGGAAGTTTTTAAGAAGAGATTGGACAGCCATTTGTCTGAAATGGTATATGGTTTCCTGTCTGAGCTGGGAGTTGGACTAGATGACCTCCAAGGTCCCTTCCAACTTTTCTATTCCTTTCCTATTCTTTCCTATCCTATTCATGAAAAGATGGAGTTAGAAAAAACTGGTCTTTGGAAATGATCCACTAAGTCATGGGTGTCAAACTGCTGGCCAGTGGGCTGGACACATCACGTAGAAGCCACACCCACCCCATTGCCAGCAATAGCAAAACAGTCCCGATATGTTGCATGATGTCACGTGATGTATTGGGACTGTTTTGCCATTGCCGACAATGGGGTGTGCGTGGCTTCCACATGACATGTCCGGCCCGTGGGCTGGCAGTTTGACACCCGTGAGTTAGTGACATCGTGAGTTTGACATGTCTGCACTAAGTTTATGAACAACTAAACTGACAGATGGTTTCTCTTGTTGTTGTTTTTTTCCAGGTAATAAAGACATACTCTATCTTTCCCCCAAAAGTAATGAATACTCCAATAGAAAAGATTCTAACATGGTGGGTTTTTGTTTTGTTTTGATTTTCCCCCTTGGGATTTATTGGAGAATTAGAAAGTCAGAGGAGCAACAGACAACTGCAGAAAAGACTTTGAAAGTTAGATTATCTCATGCACGCTTGATGTGATTAAGTGCAAAAATATAATTCATTTTTTGAAATAAGTTTTAAAGTAAATCCTCTCTCATTAAGCTAAATGAGACAGAAAAATGTGCAGGAAATTTCTCACATCACAAATGTGGGAAGTCAGCCCCCCCCAAAAGAAATATTTTTGGGAATATTAAAAGGCAGAATATTATATTTCCCCAAAGGATCTTAAAGGCAGAAACCAACCCACCCACCCCCCAAGTCTCTCTGCCCCAAACAAAAATCAGGTCTGCAGAAATGCAGATGTGATAATTTTGTCAGAAAGATTGGAGCCAGGAAGCTTGGATTAGAAAGACAAAGATCTCTAGAATCAACAATCCCTCACACAAAAAAAATCCAACAGTCATCAACCCCAGCCCCAGGGAACTAGGATATGACCTTTGGGACATAATAGGATTAACTCACCATCATCACAATATCAGAAAGGCAGGTCAAAGTTCATGCCACAGGAACAACTCCAAACAAAAGCTCAAGAAGGTATAAAAACCCACCACTCCCTACTACATGTGGTCAGTTTTTCCCAGAGCCATCTTTCTGTCTGGCTGTCTTCTTCAATAAACTGCAACCTTCTTTCTAAAGCAGTCTCCATCTTGTTTATTCTCGGCTTGGACTGGACCCTAATGAAGATTTTTCTTTCTACAAGATAAAGGTTTCCCGGTCTAGGATGTTGTGCTGATCTCTGTTTCTTGGCTGAGGGAGCCAGCATTGTCCAAATACATTTTTGGTGGTCATGTGGCCAGCATGGCTATATGCTAAAAGCACACAGAATGCTGTTACCTTTCCACCAAAATGGTACCTATTAATTTACTTGCATTTGCATGCTTTCGAACTGCTACATGGGCAGGATAAAACAGTAGATATGTTTTAATCCTCTAAAGAGTGCTGAGCATACTGAGGGCAACAAACAGGCACTATGAGGGCAGTTATTGCAATAGCACTAAGACTTATATACCACTTCACAGTGCTTTTACAGCCCTCTCTAAGTGGTTTAGAGAGTCAGCCTATTGCCCCCAACAATCTGGGTCCCCATTTTACTGACCTCTGAAGAATGGAAGGCTGAGTCAACCTTGAGCCAGTGACAATCAAGCTGCTGAACTGCTGGCAGTCAGCAGAATTAGCCTGCAATACTGAATTCTAATCACTGCATCACCACAGCTATAACTGTACAACTATAGCTATAGCAGTACAAATCAGAGGTTTCTTTCCTCCCACAGTCCAGTCCAAAATGGGCATGGAAATCACTAGCTAGAAGGAAGAATGCATGTTCTCAGATGACCAATAAGAGCTGGGAAGGCCTTAGTTCCTAACTTTGTCATCAACCACATTATTGAAGAAATGGTGTTCATTGAGTCCAAGTTGTGTTGGGACAAGTGGAGAAACACTATATTTAAACTGGGCAATAAAACATAATGTTACTTTCATATCGGGACTGAGATCAAACAAACACAACATCATGAAAATATATCATTAAAAATTGTTACTGGGGCATCTTTGTGATGTAGTTAGAATGATGCATGGATGAGACATATTACTGACACAAGATGAAAGGCAAAAGCATCTGGTATGGTCCATTTGATCCCAATATAATAACAAGATTTCTTTTCCCCAGTCATCTTAAGAGGAATTTGGAAAATAATTGATGCTTATGAAATACCACATAACAATTCATATATCTGAGAACTGAAATATGAGTTATAGATCCCTGGTATATATTATTTGTAGCAAGGTAGAGCAGAGGTGCCCATTTCATTAACAAATATGTGAAAACTGAAACTATTCAGATCTGTTTAATAAAATTTACAGAGCTTGGGAGATATATATACCTGCGATGGTCAGAAGGTTAATATTAAGATCTTAGTATTTTCAGGTATATGTGAAGGTGTCCAGGAAGCAGATCAGGCAATTATTTCTATTGTTTCTTAAAATAATAATGAAACTGGAAATTACACATTTTATGATGTTCTTTTTTTTTACTTAGGTTTGTATGGATTTGTATGCTTAAGAAAATTATACTCATCTAAGAAATTACCCTTTCTAGGACATATTCTGATAGAAAGAGATTGTTTTCATTTTCTTTACCTTATTCATTGCAGACCAATTATGATGAATCAACAGAAATGATGTTATACTAGCCAGATACAGCTGCTCTTAATGGTAAATTAATAGGTTTGCTTCAGATTACAGGTGTCAGGAAATGCAGTTCAGTATTTCAATATTTTACACAGATCTCAGAAAATACAGTATACAAAAATACTCCAGGTGTTTTGTTTTTCTTTTTCCCTAAGAAAAAGGGGAGGAGAATAACTTGGTGATTTTAAAACCAAACAATTAAAATAAAGGATAGACATCCATTTAGAAGTAAATGACAGAAAGTACAAGATAGATGTATTGTAATAATTTTAGGGATGGTTGGTAGATAACTCTGTGGTTTATCTTTTATAGCAAATGAGAAATGTTGAAATATAAAAATCCTGAGATATAGCTTAGGCAAAACTCCAGGAACGGGAGTTTTTAATGAGTTGTAAAACAGAACCCCTGCTGTAATTAATTTGTAGATAAGAGGCCTTTTACACAGCAATCTGTTTTGTCATTTACAAATAAATTTTCAGTAACAGAAAAAGGCAAGAATTAAACTGTATAAAACATTTGCAAAAAATAATAATAATCATATAATTCCACGGTAACTATGAAATCTTATATCAAGTTGTAGCTGACTCCTGGTGTCTTTATATTCAAAAACGCCTCAAGCCGTCTTGTTTCTCACTGTATAACACAATTCTTGAAGGTGTATTCCTGTAGCTTCATATTCCATATATCCATTTCATGCACTGTTAGCTTCTCGTTTATCTTATTTTTTTTCTAATTTGCCAGTAGATATCTTTGTTTTTCTGATGTACAAAGAAAGCTCACTTTTTTTCATTGGCCTGATTCACATTTGTAATTAATATTCTTAGCTCTGCTTCTTCTTGAAGTCAAGATAGTGCCAGTTTCAGGACAATGACATTCTTTCCACAGATTTTGATACCAGGCTTCAGTTCTTCCATATCCATGGTAGGTATAATGCATTCATAGTGAGATGGGTAGCATATAAAATAAACAAACAAACAAACAAATAAGGATGCATTCCTGTCTGACTCCTTTTTCTCATATTAAACCATTGGGTGTTATGAAATTCTATCCTTACTACAATTGCCTGAGCATTGTAGAGATTTCTTATTAGACAGATGCTTGGATATATTTATAGCAGAGTTCTGCAATGTTTTCGGCTTTGTGCACCAGTGTGGGGGGAAGAGGGGATGGTTCTGCATGTGTGGTGAGCAAGACTGTGCACTTGCACTCACCCACTGCTCGCATGAGTGGGAATGCATGCACTCTCGCCTACCACTTCTGTGCCTTGGTTCCCAAAGGTTCAAGGCCCAGCAATGGGCTTGGGGGTTGAGGACCCCTGATCTATAGTGTTCAGAAACTTCCCAAATCTTTAATAACTGACACAATCAAAAGCTAGCTAGTGAACAAAAGTTGAGTATAAGATGAGGACATTGAACATTTAGCACACCTGTGCATTGCTCTGAAAAATCTTAACCAGAGTTATTTTCTAAAACTTTAATCAGAAATTCATCAGACAGTATGTTTTGAAGCATAGGAGTCCTATTGTAAAACCTGATTTGGTTTAAATCCAATTTCACTGAAATGGTAAAAGCCATTGCCATTGCCAGAATGTGAAAGAAATGAAGGTGTATGTTCTTGTAAGAAAATGTTCACTTCCTTTCAGATTTTCTGAATGCTCACATTATCCTTGCTACTGAAAGTTATCAGAGCTTTGTGGGATCATATTAATATTTATTAGGAGTCTGTTGTTATTTTAACCATTCAGTCATGTCCAACTCTCAGCAACTTTATAAGCAGGAGCTCTTCATGTTACCCTGTTAAGCACAGTTTTTTTTTGGGTTGTTAGATGTTCATTTTTGTATCAATTCTTTTGTTATCAAGCAATCCTTGCTTGCCTGTTTTTCTTTTTCCACTGATCATTTCTAACATCACTGACTTCTCCAAAGACTTTGCAAGCATGACATGGCCAAAGTAAATCAAACATAGTCTGATACTGATATATAGTTCGATAGGAGTCTGAGTGAACAAATAATATTATTTTGCGGGATTTATTTCAATTATGTCATTTAGATGAAAGTTCAGCTTCAAACATTTGTTTGTCAGTACAGATAAAGGGAAGAAATACAATCTATTATAGTGTCTGATTTAGGGCACACTTATATGGAAGGATAAATATTTAGACTCAGTTGTAGTTAAAATATCATAGTTGGTGATCTGTTATAGATTGAAGCTGTGTTCAGGTATGCTAAGTAATATGAATTTTAAACACTGGAAATTTGCAATGCTGCAACACTCTTTGTGTTTTAAATTGGAAGCTGGGATGGCATTTCTTTGAGATACTGAAACATGCTGAGAATAAAGTTTGAAATTAGATTCCCTACTGGTAAGGAAGATAATTGGGCAGTTTTTCTTAGGATTAACTTGCCTAAATAATATGGAAGCACAATAAACTCAGTACTATTTGGATTAATTTCTGCAATAAAACTGCACACTTTGCTTAGGCAATCTCTGCATAGCCCATCTGTTTCTGATATGAGTAAGATAACTTGCTGAATCTCCTTTGGAGGCATAAATAAATGCTAAGCTTTGGGAGGATTACTTTAAGTGATGCAAAACAAACTCTGCTGCAGTTTTCATGGAAGATAACTTGTGAATTCTCTTGAGGTGGAAAGAGATGAAGCCATAAGTGTCTATAAGATGGCAGACATAGCATTGCAAAGCCTCATCTTCATGGACGGCAGACCATCTGGGAGATTTGAAACACTCTCTGTTCCTCTTGCCTCTAAAATACCTTTGACTGCAGAACCTGTGACAACGATGGCCTTTATATTTAAAAACTGAAACAAACTTAAAAAAAAATGTTTTGGATCCTCTTCTAGGATGGATTGAATTCTTGCTTGTAGAGTGACCTATTGTCTAGGTTGCTGTCAATGTGTGAAAAGCTAGCATTGTATAGCATGCCTAGAAATCTTTAGAATGTGTGAATATATATGGAGATTCTCAGTCCTTCAGGCATGCTGGCTGAGGAATTCTGGGAGTTGAAGTCCACAAGTCATAAAAGGGCCAAGTTTGAAGACCCCTGCTCCAGGTCATAGTTGTCTCAAAGGGTGCTTTTTCAAAAGGCAACTGGATTTTGTTTCTCCTTGAAGACATTTTGCTTCTCATCCAAGAAGCTTCTTCAGTTCTGACTGAATGGTGGAGGATAAAGAATAGGTATTTAGGATGCAGTTTGATTTTCTACATAACAGTGTATACCAGTAAACCTCACTAAAATCAGAATATTTAAAGAGGAAAAGTAGAAAACTGCTCGCCATCCTCCCTAAAATATCCCTAAAGAGAACACTTTTAATTCATCATCACAAATTCTACTAGAAGTTAAATTCAAATTTTGAAAAGCTGATCCTTCAAAAAGCGTCTTCTATTTCTATAAGGAGGCATCTCTCCCTCTCTCTCTCTCTCTCTCTCTCTCTCTCTCTCTCTCTCTCTCTCTCTCTCTCTCTCTCTCTCTCTCTCTCTCTCTCTCTCTCTCTCTTTCTCCCTCTGTAAAGCTTTAAAAACCTGGCTCATTACAGAAGAACTTGGACTTCTTAAATAAACTCTTCAGCATTCCTTAAATTTACTGGAAGTCAAGAATAGATTTCTGAATGTAATTTGGCAACAAACTTGAAAGAAGAAAGAAAACACATCTAGATACTAAAAAAGAAAGAAAAAAAGTATCAATGTTTGGAATCAGGCACTTTATAGAATGCTTAGGAAATTTATAGAAGGCCAAAAATGTCATATCAAAGTATGAAATGCTTCATATCTATGTGTACCATCACAAATACATTATGTTTAATGCATCAAGACATTATACTGTATATGAAGAACTGGGAAATAGAGAATTGCTATTATCAAAAGCAGCCCATTCATGTCTGAAATCCAAATTTGCAATTTCTCAGCACAGGTTTCTTATTATTTCATTCAGATAGAAAGAAGGAAGAATCATTTTGAAGCCTGCTATTTTTAGCATAAAAAATGCAACATGTACAAGCCCAGAACATCATTTATAAATAATAGTCTTTGAACCATAAGTTAAAATGACCAACTTTACACCTCTCATAGATTTCACCTCTGGATATTTTGAACAATTATATTCCACGCAAAGCTATAAAAATATTTGCAGATGATTCAAGTTTAGTGAAACTGAATGGACTCATTTATAATTTAGTTACAAGACAAGTATTTTTCGATATATAATTTTTATTAATGTTTTTAAACAAGAAGGCATAAACTAACACAAACTAATATATAATAAGACAGAAAAAGTAAAAAGTGTGAGAGAAGAAAATTAAAGAAAAGGGAAAGAAAAAAGATATAAAGAAGTAGCTTCCAATTTTATTCACAGCAGACATAGGTAAAATATATATTTAACCTTGGTCTCTAAAGTCACATCATATTATTCTTATTTTTGTAATCTCTCCTGTATAATCATCAAATCATAAATCCCAAGGGGTTTTTTTTTCATTTTCAAATAAAAAGTCAATAAGAAACTTCCAGTCTCTAATAAAAATGGATAATGTCTTTGTCTAATCAAAGAAGTCAATTTATTCATTGACTTGTGGCGTTGTGTCTTCTGGTGAAGTGGCAAAATGCCCAAGATTCATTAATCTGTAATGCATAATTTAGCAACAATTTCTTTTGCACAGCCTAGCATATGCAGTAATTAATGAGGAAAATGAAAAGCATGTTGGGAAGAGGTTAAAATACACAATGGTAACTTAGGCAAAACTTATTAAAGATCTTTATTTTTAAGATAAGTTGCTGCTGAATTGCACTTTCTGCCTGGTGCCATTTCCTTAACATTTATTTTCTTAAATGTTTCAGTAGACATTTATTCTTGGAAAGTGATTCTTTGACATCAGGACTGTAAATCAAGTTACAATCAGTTGTAACTTGATTTAACTTACATACATGATCACAAATACATGTATCAGGAAAAAAGAATAGTTGACCACATGCAAAGTGTTTCCTAGCAGTAATGTCAACACAGTTGGAAGGAGATACAGATCATTACTGCTAATAAAAAAAGAAAGCAGAATTTATAGTTTTGTCATCTCCCCTATTCTTAACAGCAATCAATATTTGTCTAGCACCTATAAATCTTCCCGTAGCAACTGTTATTCCTTGCCAAGAGATTTAAATCTGTTCCAATCGTGTAGATGAGAAGTAAAGTTTCAGCCAAGGATACTTCTTAAACATACATGCTGAATAATAATAATAATAATAATAATAATAATAATAATAATAATAATAATAATAATAATAATAATATACATACATACATACAAAGTCAAAATTGAGAAGACAGCAACAGACAGTAAGTGCTGTCTAGGCCAAGAAGCTGAAGAAACAGTGGACCACCTGGTAAGCTGCTGCAATGCAATGTGGCAATGCCTGGAAACAGCAGAATAGATGAGAAAGAACTGGAGAAGATAACAAAATACAAAGACCTACAAATAGAAATAGAAAGACTGTGGCAAAAGCAAGCAAGGGTAGTACCAATAGTAATAGGCTCCTTGGGTGCAATCCCAAAACAACTAGAGCACCACTTGAACACCATTGGCATTGACAAATTTGCTATTAGTCAACTGCAAAAGGCAGCCTTATTAGGAACTGCTTCCATCCTGCGACGATATCTGTAATACCATCAAACATCCACATCTGTCTATCCCAGGTCCTGGGTAAGGACTCGATAGGTAGACAAAATGCCAAATCCAATCTGAACATCTGTTTAACTATGCAATGATGATGATGATGTTGATGATGATGATGATGATAATAATAATAATAATAATAATAATAATAATAATAATAATAATAATAATAATAAATGCTAAATCCAGTCTGAACATCTGGCTGACTGTGCGATGATCCATAATAATAATAATAATAATACAAATAATAAACAAACAGTTCAGCCTCATCAGAGTGCTGATGTCTGAATTTGAACTTATTGAGTTGTCAGGGCCAGCATTAAATTCTAAAATCATTTGTGCACTAGTGTCTTCATGGCATCAGAAATGATATAATGCCTGTCTACATTATTGCCATTTTGGCGTAATGATGTTGAGTCAAGTCTAGAAAATGCTATAAATAACTAGTGTAGAAATGACCTCACCGTCCATTAGAGAGGCAAAGTAAAAAGTCTATGGTTGTTCACATTAAATAAGTGAAAAGCTGATATAATCCACTAAACCCAAAGAAATGGTACTTTTCCTCCATGACATGCAGAAAGTCTTCCAATTCTGATGTGCATATGGGTGATAAAATTAATTAGCTGGCTATTTATGCCAATGTTAATATTGAAATTGCAACATTCTGTAACATTCCATAGCTTAACTATCCCAAGAAGCAGAAAAAAAAATTCTTTGAATTTATGAAGTGATATACAGTACAAAGGTATGACAGTTCTGCATTAAACTGATCCAATTGAAGCATTTGAGTGGATTGCTTTGACGGGACTTTCAGTTGTTTTAATGGAACTGTCATCAATGCTTCAACACAGCCCCTCAAATTTCTGAGTAGCTTAGGTAAATAGTAGGATGCAATTTTTCTGAGATCAAGTTTCTGGATTATTAGTACTTAATGTGTTCTAGATATTGTGCATAATTTCTTTATTCCTTATTATGGACCAGGTTTGTTTAATATAGGAGTTATAACCCATCACATCCAGATATAATGCAGATCTTTAATGTTATATGAACTCATCATATTTTAATGTGTCATATGAAAAAATAATAATCCCCCAGTGAGGCATTGACTTGGTGTGGTTTTAGGGCTTGTGTGCTCTGAGAGGGATGAGAGCTATGCCAGATGTTCAACCATACTAAATAGATCTCATCAAAGAAGTCAGAACAGTGGGTCTTTCCCATAAGCAATATAGTGAGATATAATTTTCAAAAATGCATACCACATTGGTTGTCATTCAGATCAGTAAGGACCATGTGGGGTGTCAGAGTTCCTGGACATCTGGGACAAATGGGCTAGAGGACTATTGGCAGAGCAACCAAGGCCAGCAACTGCAGAACTACTGGAAGAAAAATATGCAAAGTTTAAAAACAAAGAAATAACGATTTGTTTTACAAATCCAAAAGGAGAATTTAGAGTTGGTCTTATGAGCAATAGGTTTATAATAAACAATGCTTATTTATGGCTAGTAGCAAATTACTATGTAAAATTTCACATTCAGTTTTAAAAATGCCCTGTAGATAAGAGATATGAAGACAACACTAGTCAGAACTATTTAAAGCAGCTGCATCTTTTCCTAGGCTCATATAGTAAACGTTCCTGTAAGTTGCCTTGAATTTCTTAAGAAAAGGAGTGGAATAGATGTTGCAGATAAATGAATAAGTAGTGCATACTGTCATGTTAAAGGCTACAACATTGTAACTATAATGCACAGTACAATACCAGGATGTCATGATTAAAAAAATAAAAATAAAATCTATCTAGAAATATTCTGAAAAATGTTATTTAATTAAGAGTTAGATCATTTATCTGTTACAATTCTGATCCCAGGGGAGGATAGAAACAGCACTGCATAAAAAGGGTAAACAAACAAACAAATAAACAAACAAATACATACATACATACATACATACATATATACATATATAAATACTGTTAGAGTCTTAAAGTCACAATCCTCAAAGAATATGAGCTGAGGATCCTGTCCAAAGTTTTCCTTTTCAATATATCTTCAGTCGAAGGACAAACAAATAAACAAACAAACAATGAGTCTAGATGATTCCATTTTTTATTACATACGGGTTTAGAAATTAGAGATGATGACCAGCTAGTGAAGCTGCATAAAACTGGGATGGGGAGAGAGGGTTATGAGGTTAAGATGCAGTCAGAAATGCTAGCAATTTGTAGTAAGAATTTGAATGCTTACCTGATGGACAGGGACTAATTTAAACAGCTTTAGGCTTGATTTGCAGCTTGTACTTCACAATCCCATTTCAATATATTTGTGATTTATTCCAGATTCTTGGCATGCACATCTCATAAAATATAGAAGACTGTCTAGCATACAGCCAGGCTGTATCCAAAATGAATTAATTAATAGGTGCACTTCAGCAAAGCTATTTTGATCCATATAGGTGAAGAACTATATTTCAATGTTACTATATTCTTTAAGATACATGCTACAGAAGGCCACCAAGAGTAATCTCAAATCCATGTTTGAGTTTTACAAAATTCATATAAATTCAATATGTTAAGACAAAGTACCTTTAAAAATGTATACTTTGGGAATGTGCACGTCAATACACTCAGCACATATACAAGTGTGTCTCATACATACATTTCTGAAGGTGAATGGGATAGTTTTTAGCAATACTATATTGATCAAATGAGACAGCTTATAGGATTCCCCTTCATCCATGTTATTATCTTCTCTTTTGTTCTTCTTGTACACAGCTTCAATATGATTTAGGTACTCAAAAATCTTGCAGAAACAGGACATAACTAATTTACAGATGATTATATATAAATATGATGCGGATTACAGCCTGACCTAACCACTCTTTCTCAAATTTGCATTTTTGTGAGTGTTTTAATTGCATACTTACAGTTCATGTGCCCAGCTAAAAAAATGCCCTAAACATGTGTATTTATTTTTTCACATTCATCTTTGTTCCATGCCTTCCTGCCTGCCCAATTAATTAGTTATAGCTTAATTTTCTTTCCTTTTCTATTTTTTATCCCTATGTTCCTGTGATGTTTGTATCTGTTCCTTGAAGCAGAAATCTGCTTTTCTGGAGGAGATGTGGGGGAAGGAGCAGACAATTCAATCTATTCTGAAAAATTCTAAGTATAAGTATACCTATATGCATAATGAAAACTGTTCACTAATTTGTACATTAATAGTGCAATCCTTTGCATGTTGACCTGGCAGTAACCTTCATGAAAGACTATGTGGCTTACTATATTCTATAGCACGGGCATAAAATTGTGTTGTTAAAAAAAAAATCTATGTACTGAATTTCTAGTTCCAAAGAAATTTAATTTGATCTGACCAATTAACAAATTCAATAATTAAAAGTATACAGAGATTTAACAAAGCAATGGGAAATAAGGGGTTATTTTCTTTTCATGACCATAGTTTTCAACCCAGCTCTGCAAGTATTTCTCCTCAAAGTTCTCCAATAATGTTTTAGTTTCACTCAGGAGAATTCCACACTAAAGCCTATGTTGTTTTGTTTTGTTTTTTGCTGCTCCCCTCGTTTCTTGAGCCAACTTCAGAAATTCTATTCTAAACTGCATTGTGTTGCCACCAGAACTTATTTGGTTCCCCAGTTTAGACTATGGTTACTGCAAGATCCATTCTTCCCCATTTTTTTGTCCTTCCCATCCAAGTCTTTGGATCGATGGCAATTACATCAAGCACCTTATTCAGAGAAGATATGTACAAATAGTCCTCACATTACATTTTTGTTGCTAAGTGAGACACATGTTAAGTGACTTTCGCTCCATTTTAGGACCTTTCATTCTATGGTTGTTAAGTGAATCACTGCAATTGTTAAGTTAGTAACATGGTTGTTAAGTGAATCTGGCTTCCCCATTGAGTTTGCTAGTCAGAAAGTTACAAAAGGTGATCACATGGGACACTGCAACTGTCATAAATACGAGTCAGTTGCCAAGCATCTGAATTTTAATCACCAAACCATGGGGCTACTTCAATGTTTGTAAAATGATCACGAGTCACATTTTTCAGTGCTGTTGTAAATTTGGATAGTCATTAAATGAACTGTTGTAAGTTGTGGACTAGCTGTATATGTGTGCACCACAAACAAAGGACATGACATATATCCTCTTTGACTGCCAACTATATGTTTCAGCCATATCCTGCATTTAAGCTCATTAATTGATAGGACAGCCTTTCTTTCTGGAAATGGACAATTTTTCTTTTGGAAAATCAATCCTCTCTGTCTCTTCTATTTATTATTCTCTCAGGTTTTTCCCTTTTCCATTCAAAAATATTTAGTTCCTTATCAACAGTGCATCATTTTTCCTTTTTTAGTCTTTCTATATCCAACTTTTACTGCTGCTTAGGTAAGCTCTTGTTCCCCACTTTTGTGGAGATATTTGATATCCAGCCTCGCTACTTGAAAAAGAAATTGTATATTAATATCTTCCATAGGGGGTAACTCTATTAGTCTCTTGCAACAACAACAAAAATCTGTTCATCCTCAAATATGAACAGATTCAACATGCATATCCACAAAAGCTCATAATTTGTTAAATTTGTAACAGATGTTAGCATGCTACAATATTCTGCAATCTGTAATAGCTACAAATGTTCAGGAAAGAATATAATTTATCTTATCAAGAGAGGGGGGGGATAGTATCTTATTGAACAGAAATACATTCTTCAAAATGACTTGCTAAGTCAAATTGATTTATGTTCATTTAGCTCATGGGCATAAGTTATATATAATTGATTTCTTATATCAATGTATTGATCTAAATATATTAGGAGTTATACATATTGTTTTATCAAAAGCGAACCAAACAAAGAGGCTGGTATATTAAATGTTAACAGCATCTATGAAATATTTTTTTTTAATTTATGTTGATGTATTGTAGCAATTACCTGCAAATAAGGAAAATCAGTGAATGCTGAAAAAAATTCCTATATGTTTTAACCTATGTTTTATTGGGGCAATTTTTAATCATTCTTATTCCTAATGGATGACATTTGATGGTGTGTATATATCAGGGTTCTTCAAACCTGGCCCTTTTATGACTTGTGGACTTCAACGCCCAGAATTCCTCAGCCAGGCACCTGTGCCTGGCTGAGGAATTCTGGGACTTGAAGTCCACAAGTCATAAAAGGGCCAGGTTTGAAGAACCCTAGTATATATTGTTGGCAGGGAGAAAGTTTCTTTCATTTTAATGGGTTGTTTTTGTAGTACTGGGTAATATTTCCTTTTTATTTCTGTCAGTGAAAGTTGATCGAACCCTGTGTTGAGATGTGATATCTTTTCAGGAAGCTTTTGGAGTTTCACTGTAAATCTTGTGAATATCAGTCAGATCAGTCTTCAGAGAAGTATAACAAATATATTCTGTGGTTTAGGAAAAATAACAGCCTGCTCTGCCACAGCACTGAAAATGATTGATGATTTGGCATGGCAAATTTGACATTGATAGAGCAAGTTTGTCAACAAGAAACATCTTCCATTCTCTGTTTCCTACCATTGTTGTTATGCGGTTTAAGAATAGCATTACATTATACAAGAAAAAAGTGTAGATGCTCTTTTTCTCTCTCCTTTTTCATGCAGTATGGTCACATAAATTATTGCACAAGCAATAAAAATAAATAGCAGTGGGTAACCTTGAAAGACATTGCCCACATTCTTTGTTGAAGTTGAATATATCCAGCATTACTGAAATATAATGCAGGGATGTTAGCCTGATTATACTGAATTGGTTTTCTTTTGTAGAATATCTATGTAGTATATATATATATATTGCTCCTCGAAGCACGAAGCTGAAAGCACCAGCCTGAAGATGACGAATGGGACTTCGTCGAAACGTCGCCAAGACACTTCCAATTTTACACGGGAGAAAACCCGAACAACCAAAGACCTACATAGATAGATAGATAGATAGATATAGATATAGATATAGATATAGATAGAGATAGAGATAGAGAATCCCTTGCACCATCATTCAATAATACTGTAGTTGGGCTCAATTACTCTCCTGGCCTCCACGTCTGGTAAAGCCATTTTGATTTTGAAAGGTGTGGAGTTGGGGTTAGGTAGTATGGTATTCCAGAGGGCAGGCTCAGTTATGGAAAATAGGTCTGGTTAAACATATGGGACTTGAAACTAGCTCCTCCTGCCCAAGCTAACAGGATGGGAAGATATTATGAGAGTAATACAGTCCTTAAAATGCTCTGGCTCCATGTTCTGTAGCATTTTTTTTAAAAAAAAAAAACCTGCTTTGATTCTTCTTTTTCAACTGCTTCAATTGGTAAGTTCCTTCTTCCTGTTTTCCATATATGAGATTAATTGATTAAGGGCAAACTATATAATAATTAATTATATTGTATACATTTACCTTAACATTCAGTTTTTATATAAAATAAATGTATTTATGCCTTGAGTGGGTCCATTGATTAAACATATGAAGGAGGTTAATTTTTCTTTTTCAGGATCCTCGTTTTAGGAAAAACACAACTCCCATTAATACATTTGAGAGAAGTAAAGTGAAACCAATGTTGAATTGACTGAGAGATCAACTTCAGGAATAATGGTTCCTGAATATTTAAGATAGGTGTAGAGATTTGTATGTGTGAGAGTTGAATAAAGAAATAATGCCTCCACTTCCATAACTTTAATTTAACTAGAGAAAATTTGATTAATGAAACAAGATATAACCCTTGAAATGAGCTATTCTGCTAGCTGTATTTATAAATTGGCATAATCACGCCAATTTGCAACACATTTCTTTTTACCAATGATAGTTAATTTTCTCAAAGCTACAGTGAAAGAATTCTATGCTTTGTCTTTTCAACTAGATCCTGACAGTACTTTATCTGACTCAAACAGATGCCCATGAATGTAATTTTGGGATGGAAATTATAAAGTGCCAAGTGTATGGCATGGGATAAGACAGCAAGATCCAATGACACAATTGTCCCTTTGATGACTTGTTTGAGTTTTGATGACTAGTTTTGTATTGTTCCAGCCAAACTTCATTCCAATGCCTCCAAACTCTACTTAATTGTTGTTTCAAAATTTTAAGCATTACAATCTAGTGCTCTGAGTTAAGAGTGATGCCAGGCTTAAGGTAATATCTTCAGATGCAAAGATGTAAATATAATTATATACATTAAAAAGACAATATGTAACCATGTTGGTCTTTTTCAAAAGGCAAGTGGATTTGGTTTTTTTCCTTAAAAGGAAAGTCATTTCACTTCTCATCCAAGAGGCTTCTCCATAAACATGTAACCATGTTATTTCCTGCTCATATCTGTTTAATAATAATAATAATAAAAAATAGATGAAACTTTGTGATGATATTCCATGGATTTTCACTTCCTTTCTTGGTTATAATGTCCTTGATCACACTAATCAGTTCTTTCCTCCTCCTCCTCCTCCTCCTCCTCCTCCTCCTCCTCCTCCTCCTCCTCCTCCTCCTCCTCCTCCTCCTCCTCCTTTCTAGCTATGCACAATATTCATATCAGCCCAGTTAGTACTCTAAACAAGCTAGATTTGGTGTGAATTTGAACTGAAGGCCCACCTTCATCAGTCAAAAAATTAATCATAGTACTGTACATTGTTTAAAGCACACTTTGGTGTCACACACTTACTTTATTAATGCAGAAATTCCTGGCCTTATCATAAACTGTATGCAATTTAGTAAAGAAACTTGCAGTATAATTAAAAATTTTGAATAAATTTTCTGCTTATTACAGAAATAAAAGAATTGGCACTTTGCATTTATTTATGTCACAACTTTTTAAGAAAAAATCATTTCAAACCCCATGTAAGAGAAATAGAAAAATTGATTTGCCAAAATAATTTTTGGCAAGGAAAGAAATGGAGAAAAATAGGTCTGGTTTACTAAGATACTGATGTATAATAATGACTGATAAAATAACTGTTTTTATGCTTGTGTAGACAAAAAAAAAGGATCATTGCTTCCTGCAAAAAATGCTTACTAGAATTAGAATAAGCATATCAATAAGGTGATATGAGTGTAGAAACTATTGAGGCAATATAAGTTCTATAAATACATTAAGTAGGACAGCATTTCTGAAAATGTGTACAATTTGGGTCACTAAATTGACATTCAGAAAATGAAGATTCAGTTAAACAAACAGCTTCCACCCTACATTTTCTTCTTTCAAAGCACTGCAATCTACATTTTTTTGGTGAATGGGATAAGCTCATTATGGGTAGATTAATATACATTACATTACCTTTCCCTATGCTCTCTATTTTTAAAGGACTTCTCAAGCTAAATTTGTAACAAAATATTCTGTTCAAAAATTTGCCTACTACTTGTATTATTTTATATGCCCCATGTCTTAATGATCATTAAGGTAAAATTTTATTCTTTGAAATTAATACTGGAGATAGTGGATATGTAGGTCAGCCAAATCTCACTTTTATCATCCTATTTCTTCTTCATATCTTTATTTTTGACTGTCATTGTCATTCTCCTTAGCACAGCACACACAGACTTAATATTGATAACTGTATTGGACACCTGCTAACTTTAGGATTCCTGTTACTACTTGTATTTACACATTTCCACTATCCAGTTTTTTGTTTCTGCTTCATTCTCATTGAAATGTTGACTTGCAGGATGGTACACATGTGAAGACATAGGACTGAGACCCCCAAGTGAACACTTGCCAGTTGACTGTTGATATGAGGATGGAAGAAGAATTGTGCTTGTGTGTGTGTATGTGTTCAGACAGACAGACAGACAGACAGACTCAGAGAGGGGAAGGTCTGTCCTGTGAAATGAGCAGCTGTGCTGGAGCTCCTGGTGGACATCTCTGGATAACCTGTTGAAAATCACTTCAGTAGAAGTTTGTTTTGACTTCTAGGATAAGAATGTTCTCTCTCTCTCTCTCTCTCTCTCTCTCTCTCCCCCTCCCTCCCTCCATCCCTCCCTCTCTCTCTCTCTCTATCTATCTGTCTATCTATCTTTCTCTCTCTCCCCTCTTCTGGTTGTAAGTCAAAGTCTGCCTGTACTAATCTTGGCTGATATTGGAAAGTTAATCAGGATTGGGACTCGCCAAGACTTGTATTTTAATTTAGAAATGGTTCTCTGTCTGTCTGTCTGTCTGTCTGTCTGTCTGTCTGTCTGTCTGTCTCTCTCTCTCTCTCTCTCTCTCTCCATCTCTCTACCTATATATATATATATATATATATATATATATATATATATATATATATATATATATATATATGTTTTCTGAGGTTTTCGCGGGTATTTGTATGTAGGTCTTTGGTTGTTCGGGTTTTCTCCCGCGTAAAATTGGAAGTGTCTTGGCGACGTTTCGACGAAGTCACATTCGTCATCTTCAGGCTGGTGTTTTTAGCTTCTTGCTTTGAGCAGCAATGTGTGGTTTTAGCTGTTTCTTCCTTTTAACTGCCAGTGAGGGGTATGAACTGATTGGGTGGGAGCTTGGCTGTGTTCTGATTGGGTGGAGGTGTGTTCTGAATGGTTAGGGGCTTGGCTGTGCTCTGATTGGCTGGGGGAGTGTTCTGTTTGGTTGTGCTCAGGTTAGTCTGAGTTGCAGAGGGGTTTAAGATTTTGGGGTTAGGGAGTCGTTTGTCAATAAGGGCAGGTTTCCAAATGGCTGGTAGGCGGGAGGTATCATCTCGCTTGTTCATGCTGTGTGGGCGTTTTTCTATCTCGATGGCTTCTCTGATTATTCTGTTATTAAAATGTTCACTTTTGGCAATGGTTCTGGTATTTTTAAAGTCAATTTCATGTCCTGTGGCTTTAAGGTGTTGGACCAGGGAAGATGTTGGTTCCTCTTTTTTGACTGAGTTCTTATGTTCTTCAATGCGTGCACTTATTCTTCTGTTGGTTTGTCCGATGTATGTGGTGGGACAAGTGGTGCATGGGATTTCGTATACTCCTTGATTTTCTAATTCAATTTTATCTTTGGGGTTTCTAAGGATGGTGGATATTTTTCTGTTTGTGCAGAATGCTGTTTTGATGTTGTGTTTATGGAGGATCTTACTGATTCTGTCTGTGGTGCCTTTTATGTATGGGAGGAGGGCTTTGCCGTTTTCTTGTTCTTTGTCTTGGATTTTAGTGGGGGTTTCTTTTTGGATTAGGTTTGTAATCTTATTTCTATGGAATCCATTGGATGTTAGTACATTGGTGAGAGTGTGTAGTTCGGGTTTTAGGTGTTGTTACAAACAAGCCACCCAAAAGCAACTTACCCAAAGAGGAACAGACAGCACTACGTAACCTGAAAGAAGACACCAGCATAATAATCCTACCAGCAGACAAGGGCAACGCCACGGTGGTTATGAACACATCTGACTACCAAACCAAATTAACCAACCTACTCCAAGACTCCACATACAAACCCCTAAATACAGATCCCACCACCTACCTGGAAAAAACCACCAGAACCAAGATAAAAAAAGCCTCCCCCATTAGCGAAGAGATCCAGCAAAGAATCATTCCCAGAGAGAAATCATCCAGATGCCCCAAACTCTATGGTCTCCCCAAGATACACAAAGAAGGAACCCCACTCAGACCTATAGTCAGCTCCATAGGCTCACCTCTACAAAACCTAGCCAAATTTCTCGCCAAACAACTACAGCCCTATGCAGAATCCATCACCTCACACGTAAAAAACTCATTCCAGTTTATAGAGATCATAAAGAAACAAAGCTTACAGCCCAGCGACCTACTAGTGAGCTTCGATGTCATATCCCTCTTCACCCAAGTGCCTATCAAAGAAGCCTTGACAGCTATTCAAAACAAATATAACCCCCCCAAACACATCTTAGATCTGACCAACCACTGCCTATCCAACACATACTTCATCTATAACGGACAAAAATACAAACAAACAGAAGGAGCACCCATGGGATCACCCCTCTCACCTGTCATTGCCAACCTCTACATGGAACACTTTGAAACCCAAGCTCTAGAAAAATCGGATCACAAACCCAAACTCTGGCTCAGATATGTAGACGACACCTTCATAATCTGGCCACATGGGAAAGAAAAACTGGACAACTTCCTCACACACCTCAACAGCCTACACCCCAAAATACAGTTCACCATGGAAACAGAAGCTAACAACCAACTTCCCTTCCTGATGTCTTAGTCTACAAGAAATCCAATGGCTCCCTAGGACACACCATCTACCAGAAGAAAACACACACAAACCGCTATCTGCACGCTCTCTCACACCACCACCCAGCACAGATCAACTCTGTAGCCAAGACACTCATCTCCAGAACAAAACGCTTAGCTGACGAACAACACCTAAAACCCGAACTACACACTCTCACCAATGTACTAACATCCAATGGATTCCATAGAAATAAGATTACAAACCTAATCCAAAAAGAAACCCCCACCAAAATCCAAGACAAAGAACAAGAAAACGGCAAAGCCCTCCTCCCATACATAAAAGGCACCACAGACAGAATCAGTAAGATCCTTCATAAACACAACATCAAAACAGCATTCTGCACAAACAGAAAAATATCCACCATCCTTAGAAACCCCAAAGATAAAATTGAATTAGAAAATCAAGGAGTATACGAAATCCCATGCACCACTTGTCCCACCACATACATCGGACAAACCAACAGAAGAATAAGTGCACGCATTGAAGAACATAAGAACTCAGTCAAAAAAGAGGAACCAACATCTTCCCTGGTCCAACACCTTAAAGCCACAGGACATGAAATTGACTTTAAAAATACCAGAACCATTGCCAAAAGTGAACATTTTAATAACAGAATAATCAGAGAAGCCATCGAGATAGAAAAACGCCCACACAGCATGAACAAGCGAGATGATACCTCCCGCCTACCAGCCATTTGGAAACCTGCCCTTATTGACAAACGACTCCCTAACCCCAAAATCTTAAACCCCTCTGCAACTCAGACTAACCTGAGCACAACCAAACAGAACACTCCCCCAGCCAATCAGAGCACAGCCAAGCCCCTAACCATTCAGAACACACCTCCACCCAATCAGAACACAGCCAAGCTCCCATCCAATCAGTTCATACCCTCACTGGCAGTTAAAAGGAAGAAACAGCTAAAACCACACATTGCTGCTCAAAGCAAGAAGCTAAAAACACCAGCCTGAAGATGACGAATGTGACTTCGTCGAAACGTTGCCAAGACACTTCCAATTTTACGCGGGAGAAAACCCGAACAACCAAAGACCTATATATATATATATATATATATATGTATCTGGGTGTGTAGGTATGGGTGTGTTAGCATGCACATGTGTAGACACCATTCTGTGTTCTATTTTTGTCCTCAAGAGTTTCAGAAGAAATATCCCAGGTATATGATGGCTGTGATGAATTTAGTTACTCTGAATAATATTTTCAATAAAGAAAAGAATGTTTGCATCCTGTTCATGTATGCTATTTATTCCAATAATGTTTCCAAATGTACAATTTTTATCTATATTGCCCAAGATTAAATGCCTCTTTTAAACATACATTTATGATGATCATGACAATTATATGATATCTTACTTTCTGGGATTTGTCTGATAGTTCATAGATCTTCTTTACATGGGATATGAAAGATAAAAGAGAACAGGCAACAAGCATGCAGGTTCAGAAGGAAATGTAAAGAGATAAAGTTGATACAAAAGACAAGACCCACCTTGGGTTCTCAATATAATTTTTTAATCATCAGGTGTTTCTCTCTTTTTTTGTTATTTTTCTTATTATGCTATAGTCAATAGAAATAGTAACATTTTGTATTCAAAGTTCAGGCTGACCCATGAGCTGTTGACACACCTCTACAGAGAAAATAATGAGACTGTCATTTGTACTTTTATAACTGTCTGGTTTGGCACCACAACCAAAAAAGTCAGGTACAGACTTCAGCAGATAGTTAGGACTGCAGAAAAAACAATTGCAACCAGCCTGCCTTCCACTGAGGATCTCTATAATGCACTGATCAGAAAGAGGGCTGAAAAAATACCTACAGATTCCTCATATCCTGGACATATTCTGTTTCAACTCCTTCCCTCAGGATGCCACTATGGAGCAAACCATATGAGCACTATATGACAAAACAATTAGACACAGAGACAGGTTCCCCCCCCCATGCCATCACTTTTCTGAACACTTTTCTGAAGACACAGTCTTATGTCTAAGGATATTTACCCATATAGTAGGGCTGCATTACTATTATCTTTCTCATCTTTTCTACTACCCTCTCCTATTGGTATCTTATGATTACATTATTTTGTTGTTTCTATGTACACCTGGAGGAACGTTGTCCATGGGGTCGTGATGGGTTGCATACGACTTCACAATTAACAACAACAACAATGTACACTGAGAACTTATGGGTCGGAAACAAATTTCTTGTGCGTCCAATCCCACTTGGCCCATAAACTATTCAATTCTATTCTAGTATTGATCTCTAGACTTCACGTCTGTAGAACGTTTCCTGACAATGTAGCATTCTTCCCTTTCCCCCCTTATAAAATTGCCTTTTCATTCATGACTGATTAGCAATTAGCTTTCTCTCTTATTCACTGTCTCCATCTCTCATAAAAGCTTAGTGATGTTAATTACATAATGGTTCATTACTTTGTTATTCCAAAGTAAAGCAAAACAAAACAAAAACTAGTTTCCTCTCTCTTTCCCATATTGTAACCCAACTGAAAACAAATAAGAAAGTGAGGCTCAGCTGAAATTGCCAACTCCAGTATCTTGCTTTTGCAAGCTGTTGTTGAACAAGTACTTCTCTGAGCTGCCCTCTGGATTACAAACACATTTGAAGGGCATCCATGCTGCCACAGAATAATAGCCTTACAGAGGTGCAGACTAACACAGAGACATTTAAAGTAAAAGGTTCTGCTCAGGCCAAAGTTATTGACGGAGATCTATAAATTACAGAGATGCCTGCTATCTATTTTAGAGAAAGAAGCGAAGGAGGAAAATAAGAATTCACTGGAAAAAGAATCTTATAATACATCTGTGTTTGATAACCACTGCTGTCTTGATTAACAGATGAATTATTAAGGGGAGAATATAAGAAATTCCAATAAACTATTAATAAGATCTTTACCCTCATCATCATAGTTGGAAGGGATCATGGAGGTCTTTTGTCCAACTCCCTGTACTAGGATTTTAGACAAATGGCTGTCCAGTCTCTTCTTAAAAGCCTCCAGTGATGGAGCACCCACAACTTCTGAAGGCAAGCCATGACACTTGCTACTTATTCGCACTGTTAGAAAATTTCTCCTTACTTCTAATTGCTTCTCTCCTTGGTTAGTTTCCATCCGTTGTTTCTTGTCTTGCCTTCTGGTGCTTTGGAAAATAGGTTGACCCCCTCTTCTTCGTGTCAGCCCCTCAAATATTGTAACATTGCTATTGTGTCACCCTTAGTCCTAGAAATTACTAATAATAAATTAATAATAATAATAACAACAGTAATAATGGGAGAAAAATCAAAGTTCTTCAACATTTATCCCCTCCCATATTTCTATACCTCTTTGTTTTGGGGAAATTGCTGAAAGCTTCTTTTTTCAGATTGACTTCTAACTATATTTGAGAAATGAACAGCTATTCCTTTACACAGCAGTAGAATTGATAAACAATGCTGGGATGAATGAAGAGTTAAATTTAGTAGGAAAGACCATCTGCCAGCTTGAGCAGCTTGGGAAACAAAATATCCTGCTGGTTTACTGCTAAAATTGCTGCTTGTAGATGGAAGTTCTACCCTGCTTGTGTTTCATGCTTAAAATGAACACCCTAATTATTTTCTACATGAGTGAGACCTTACATACCATAAACAAAAAACTTAACCCCAGTTAAAATTTAACACTATGGAGAATATTTTTGGATTCCCTAGTTACACACACACAAACACACACACACAAACACACACACACACGTATACAAATGCCTTGAGGTAGTGCATTCTGTGCATTCCTCAATAAGCACATTTTATATCTATGCTCTGTGAATTGCACTGGTTGCCAGTTTTGTTACACATTCAATTCAAGCTGATGGTTGCAATCTATAAGACTCCTTAGGGAATAGATCTGTGTGGATTACTTGAGGTATCACCTCTCCCCAATTACGTTTATATCCCCTTTTAGGTCTAATAGAAAAGGATCCAAGTTCTGTTAAGGAATGCTCTTGGGCCCAGTAAGAGAATTCTTTCCAACAGGGCACCCACCCTTTGAAATATCATTCCTCCAGAGACCAATTAATCCTGTTTTCCTTTCCTAAAAGCTTAAAGACTTGGGTTTGTCCTTGAGCCTGTGGCTGTGGCCTTGAATTGAATCCATAGATTTGGTTATGTTGATTTGTGATTGATGAGCCTTTTTTTAAACCCCACTGCTGTTTCTGTGTGTTTTGTTTTTCTGTTCTATATGTTTATACATATACACATACATGCACACACACACACACACACACACACACACACACACAAATACATGCATACATATATATCAAATAATTAACTGGCCAGAATCATGAATCTGAGATGGGCAGCCACATTGAATGAATGAATGAATGAGTGAATGAATGAATGAATGTTTTTTTTTTCTCACCAATTTGTTCCCTAGTCCTATATTGTTAACCAGAAGTAGCACATTAGTATTCCTGTTTCCCACAAATACAGTTGTGTTCTGAATTAACAAGGAAAAAAATTACCAGTCTTAGCACTACAATGAGGTTATATCAACCCTGTAATGATTTTTGATGGTTTGTCTAAACAATTACATAGGAACAAGAAAAGGTTTCTTGAACAATTGTAAGTTATGGAATGCCAGACATATATCCCAGTTCACAATGCTTTGATATTTTCAGCATTACAGAAGTAATGTTTATGTACCCCTTCCTTCCCTAATTTCTAATGAAGATTTTATTTTTATTGACTTTTGTCAAAAGGTAGAAGTAACACTGAAATACTCTTCAAATGAAAGAGAAACTAGTTGACTACTTTTAAGAACCCTTGCTATTACAGGCATTCTTTCACTTCAAAAAATGTATTGGTTAAAAGAAAATAATATAAGAGCCTATTATGTAGGGTAGAATTCTCATGATATAGGAGAGGACGGCATGGGGGGGGACTACATTTTCATTATTTTCCTCTCCAAATTAAGAATTCATTTCAGAAAAAAAAAGTCTTGAGTATCTGTAAGATATTCATCTCCACAATCAACACAGGTGTTGGAGTGTTTTGAAAGCAGATAACTTTAAAATTCAAGAGACTATGCTGCTCATCACAAAATCCTGTGTGACATGAACATCATTATGAAACGGGTTCAGTGCAAAGGGAAAAAATCCACCATTAAAATTTTCAGAGCACATACAGTAAATCTATCTCTATTCAACTTTTGTGATAGTGTGTTTTATGGATGGTCACGCAGTCATCTAGAGTCAACCAGATGTATAGACCAGTTTTGGCATTTTTATCCACTGATTGAGTTCTTCCAAGGATCTGAGATAGGCAGAAGTTGATATCTGATGGTTTTAAAGGTATCGTTGCAGGGTGTCGCTGTTCCAAATAAAGTTGCCTTTGCAAGATCAAATCTGGGTCGGTCACTGGGACTAGAGATTTAATCTTCCAAGCATTCACTCGTGCTGGAGCCCATCTTCAGGGAACTTCTCTCTACTGGAATAGGTGCTTTGGGTTATTCTGTGAATTGTACTTATGTGGTGCCTTCTTATTGGTTGATTGGAAGTTGCCTTTCACAATTGACAGGTGGTGATTTTGTCAATGCCAGTGCTATTGAAGTGATGTTCCAGTTGTTTTGGGACTGCACCAAGGTGCTTATTACTATTGGTACTATCTTTGCTTTCTTTTGCCATAGTCATTCTACTTCTGCTTGCTTGTCTTTGTATGTTGTGATTTTCTCCAGTTCTCTCTCTATTCTGCTGTCTCCAGGAACTGCCATGTCCACTGTTGAGACTTTTTTGTTTTTCTTATCAAAAATGGTTAAACCTGGAATGTTATGTAGCAGGTACTTCTCTGTTTGAATTGTAAAGTCCCAGAGCACTTTAGTTTCTTCATTTTTCTGTTACTTTTTTCCCTTTTTTATGGTCCCATCAGTTCTTATGTACATGCAAATGATATTTCTTGCAGATATTCCAATGCAGCATTGCTGCTACTTTGTCCTGCCATTATTTGTCCTCAGTCTGTGCAATCTTCTTGCAGTTGACTAGGTGGCCTACTGTTTCCTCAGCTTCTTTGTAAGAACAGCATTTGCTATCTTTTGCTGTCTTTATTTACAAGGACATCAATCACTCTGTCCTAATTTGCTTTAATGATGAACTGCTTTTTGTGAACACTTTTTAAGAGGGATACTGTTATTTTGGAGAATGTGATGTGTATGAGACTGAAAGGACCTCCCTATCCACTTAGCAAAGGCATCAATGTATTCTACTGTGTGGCACTCTATCAATATATTAAGACAACAAGTTCCAAATTACTGGGACATCAGTAGGCCTTAATCCTACTTAAAAATGTACAAGACCAACAAACATCTTTCATGATGATAGAATGGCTGGTCATTTCTTATCTCTAATAATAGCATGGTTTATCTCATAGATGCCCAATTTGAATGACATTCTCCTCTTCATTGTACTACAGGTTATACTACAAAAATCCACATCATATGTGAAGTCTCCCAGATGGGCTATGCTAAGATTTAGATGGTGCAAAGTATATGTTTAATGTATATGAATCCTCTACATATATGAAAAGGAAAGCATATTTGAATACATGATTATCATTTCCAGTAGCATTGTCTAGCCGTATGTATACCAACTGCAGTATGTGGCTCTGACAGAAGTATAGATCCAAATCAAAACTTCCATAATGTTCAGATAGAATTCAGGGCACATGATGAGCAACATGTACATTTGACAATCTGCTTTACTAAAAAGGATGGGAATAATGTGCCAGTACAAATAGAACTCAACTTATGACAGTTTATTTAGTGACCATTCAAAATTACAACAGCAGTTACAAATGTTGCAGCATCCCCATGGCCATGTGATCAAAATTCAGATGCTTGGCAACTGGTTCATATTTAGGAGGGTTGCACTGTCCCAGGGTCACATGATCACCTTTTGCAACTTCCTGACAAGCAAAGTCAGTGGGGAAGCCAGATTAATTTAACAACCTTGTTACTAACTTAACAATTGCAGTGATTCACTTAACAAAATGGGGCAAACTCACTTAACAGACATCTCACATAACAACAGAAATTTTGGGCTCAATTGTGGTTGAGTCGAAGTTGACGTCTACCTGTACTAAACCTGGTTAATATTGGAAAGTTAATCAGGAATGGGCCTAGCCAAGACTTGTATGCTAATCTGGAAAACTCTCTCTCTCTCTCTCTCTCTCTCTCTCTCTCTCTCTCTCTCTCTCTTTCCCTCCCTCCCTCCCTCCCTCCCCGTCCCCCTCCCCCTCCCTCTCTCTCTCTCCCTCCCCCTCTCCCTCCCTCTCTCTCTCCCTGCATCCCTCTCTCCCCCTCCCTCCCTCCCCCCCTCTCTCTCTTTCTCTATCCCTCCCTTCTCTCTGTCACACATCCAAGATACACACACACACAAACATATATACACACACTCCCCAGTTAGCATTCTGGATGGAATTTATTTTATTTGTTACATTTTTAAAGCTACCAATTCCCCAGGTGAATTGTTAAGTGTTGCAATCCTAAAATATATGGAAGCACCAAATTGGGGAAAGCTAGACTCTGAGATCTGTTTCATGGTAACAAAATATACATTTGCTTGAGATCCCTGGGATTTACATATATCTGACCAAATAGATTTTGAACACAGTTGTTAATGTCGTGCTGCAGTCCTTTTCCCTTAATGAAAAAAAGGTCCCAGTTTATTGATTTTTTTATTTCAGCAGCTCCTTCCTAATCCTCATTCAGATATCTCACAATAAAGTCATCTCCCCAGTAAATGTTTAAGAGCTACATAAACCAGCAGTATATAAAGAACATTTCATTTCACTTAAAATGCCCATTATGTTGTGATTTTACAGTATAATTGGATGGCAAAAATGTTGTTACATATGGAATAGGTGATAATGGGAAGTGTGTGAAATGTCAGTAAAGAAAAAAAAAATGAGGATCAGAGTAGAAACAGAGAACTGTTGCCCATGTTTGCAACAGTATAATGTGTAATGTCAAAACTTACATCAAAGATGAAAAGTGACCAGGATTTTACAAGTTATTTATTTCTCTTTGTTTAAAATGTGCATATTCCTTTCTTCACCTAAATAAAGTTTAAAAGTAAAGATGTTCTCCAAGCACTGGTAACAATATGGATTTATGGTTTTATTTGTCAATATTACATTTCCTTATTTGAAAGGAGGGAGATAGAGAGAACAAAAAAGACTTACCCATTTCACATTTCACTTTAGTCAAGAATTAATCAAGATTTTATCTGCTTAGCTTCTATGCTCAAGCAAGAACAGTCACCTGTTCTACCTCCTTCACATGTAATGGCTTTGCCCACAGTTAATTCTAATGAATCTGAATATTATAAGGATAGTGTAGCAGAAACCTCTGTGAAATTGCTGGAATTGGGTATGTCTAGTTTAATGAAGAGAAGAACTAGGGGTGACATGATAGCAGTGTTCCAATATCTCAGGGGTTGCCACAAAGAAGACTGACTCAAGCTGTTCTCCAAAGCATCTGAAGGCAGGACAAGAAGCAATGGATTGAAACTAATCAAGGAGACAAGCAACCTAGAACTAAGAAGTAATTTCCTGAAAGTTAGAACAATTAATCAGTGGAACCACCTGCCTCCAGAAGTTCTGAATGCTGCAACACTGGAAATTTTTAAGAAGAGATTGGACCTGAAGAACCATTTGTCTGAAATGGTTTAGGGTTTCCTGCTTGAGCAGGGGGTTGGACTAGAAGACCTCCACGGTCCCTTCCAACTCTGTTATTCTATTCTATTCTATTCTATTCTATTCTATTCTATTCTATTCTATTCTATTCTATTCTATTCTATTCTATTCTGTAATTCTATTCTATTCCATTCCATTCAATTCTGTAATTCTATTCTATTCTATTCTATTCTATTCTGTTCTGTTCTGTTCTGTTCTGTTCTATTCTATTCTATTCTATTCTATTCTATTCACTATGGCAAAAAAGTTTGTAATATCAGATGTAACTTTCTTAATAACTGCATCCCTTAGTGATTGAAGTTCCTCTCCCAATTGTCATAAGTCAAGGATTACCTGTTATTTATGTATATGTATGTAGGTATACACACACTACACACAGTATATACAATATGCATGTAAGTAAACTTATAGGCAAGGAATGTCTTACTGTTGACATTTTTAAGCTGCTGTGAGAACTGTTCAGGATGTGTATCTATAGATATAAATATATAATAACACTGCTAGTAAAGAACAAGTAAAATGTAAAAGAGATAATACTTATAATGCCTAGTAAACAAAAAAAGCTAATTATGTAAATACAAACTGTCATGATTCACATTCTGCAGTTGGGACTAGGACTCTCTTTTAAGTTTTCTCACATTCATTCATTTTTGTTTCCTAGAGAAGGTTTGTTTTGTTTCTAAATTTGCTGTAAAAAAATCCAAGAAAATGTACCTGCATTTAAGAAGGTTTCACCATCATCCCAAACCATTTTTAGACCCATTGCATGTGTGCTGTTCTCAAATTTTTATAATTTCTTATTTTTTTTAAAAAAAAAATATCCTACCAATCATATCTATGCCAAAATAATTAGGTTCCTTTTTGTGCATGAGTTCAGAACAAGAAGTCATCTCTGTAGCTGACATCCATCTCACCTTAGACAGAAGGACCAGTGGTGGAATCTAGCTGATTCGCATTGGTTCGGTAAAATGGCCCATCGGAAGTGTGTGGATGCCACTTCTAGAAATCCATTCTAGACCTTGGAGGCCGAGTCCTGCATCAAATAAGAGAACCAGTTGTTCAGGTATTAGAATTCCACTACTGAGAAGGACTCTTCTAAGTAGGGAATACTGTAGATGATTGAGAGCAGGGATAGGCAGCCTCCAGTCCTATTTTTGCAGATGTCAGAGCACCTCAAAATTGTGCCAAAATGACAATTTCATCAGTATCACTCCCTCCCTTCTTTTAAAATAATTTAAGAATATAAATGTTGGTCTCAAGGCACTTGGGAGTCTGAAAGAAAGCAAAGTCACTTTGTGTTGGCCTTGAAAAGGAATGGCTAAAAAGCAAATGGAGAAGACATCATTTGTCTCAATCAAAACTTTAGTACTAGAGTTGAATTCAGAAAAACAAAACAAAACAAAGATTTTAGTGCAAATCATCTTCAAAATTAGGCTCACACTGCAATAAAACAAATGGCACATCTCTGTTTCTCCTTTCCAAACATATCACCAAGGGCTAGGAGAAAACATTATTTGCTATAAAGACTTATTTAGCTTCAAGGCCTGATGCTGGATCCAGAAACCTTTTGATGGCAAGCTGTTGTTTTGGGTAGGATAGCACAACAGATAGCTAGCTAGATTTCATTATGGCTGAAAGCCATAAATTAAAATACCTTCAAAAACTAAGCATATAGTACATAATAAAAACAGAGTAACATAAAGACAACAGATGAAGGAACTGGATTACCATGTTTAGTGGTGTCCTCTTGGCACATGTTCTTCCCATTATAATGCTGGCATCACAGTCAGGATTAGTGTGAAACCAAGACAGAGGGAAGGATTTCACCTGAAAAGATTATTAAAAAGGATATAATAAGCTTGCTCCATAGATCCTTATAACCTCCCTATAATAACACTTCCCATCTGTTTGGGAAGGAGCAATAACACCTTCTAGAAAAATGACTTGAAAATCTACTTTCCAACAAATGAGACCAAGAAAAAAAAATCATCTATTATGGTTGGATACTTCCAAGATGGCAGCTAGTTGATTTAATTTAATTTAGCTAGTTGTTCTTCTGATTCCATCAGGTATTAATGTTATTAAAGACTTGATTCATTTTCATGGCTCATGTGACACACATGTTCAAAAGACTGCAGAGTCTTAAAAGGACTGTTGGATACAATACAGTAAAAGATGATCATAGGAGCCTTCCAGATATTGACCAGTACAGCTACTGCAATTCCCTTCCCATTTAATATTCTTGCCATTGGATGGGAATGACAATATTTGGAACATGCTTGATTACTGACTACCGGATTAAAAAGTCAAAGTACAAATCTCAGTTCAATGCAGTTGAAAATGTAATGGGGAGAGAGTGATGAGGACAATCACACAGAAAATCAGGAGATCTGAAAGAAATAGATTGGTTGATTGTACAACAACAGCAAATCAAACAAAATAGCCTCATAATTTAACCAGCAAATGGATGAATGGTGAGAACTAAAATAAATGTAATGGAAAGAATTGGGCATTCTACCATTTGAAAAACATTTCAGTAGGGACCTTCAGTAACAGAGAGATCAGGCAGTCATCCAGGGTAGAGAGAGAGAAATAAATGTGGAGGCAGATTCAAATTTTGATGGATGCTTTCAGTTGCAGAATAGAAAGCCTTTGTGGACTGAAGGCCATTTTGTTAAATGGTTATGCATTATTGTACTAGTCCTCTAAACATAACAACATTATAAGGCAACCCTAAGTCGTTCCTTCATAAAGGATTTTTATATTTTCTTTCTTCTGCTGCTGACAGGAAAAACCCACAAACTTTTGAGATGTGTTTTCAATATGTAAAATGGGTGGTATGAATCTCCTCCTGTGAACTGTGCAGTCCACTTGACAGAACTGGTGCCCATTGGATGACTCGGCTTCAAGCAATGCATGCCTTCCATGAACTTCTATTTATACATGTGTAAGCCTTCTTAAATGCTTTATACGCTTCTTAGGTGATCTCTGATTCCCTTAAAACATAAGTTGAAAAAATACCTGAAAAAAAAGACCCCAACTGCACAGATGAGAGCTACCCAAGGTTTTGCTGTTATTCTCATTTTGGATTTTAAGCTCGTGTGGAATGCTATTGCATAGGGATAGGGGATTTTACTGCACAGAGACTGGCTATTTTTAGAAATGCAATGTTATCAGAAGGCTGTTTGCCATCTCCTCTAGCCCCTTTCCACATGATCTTCCCTACATTCTCTGCTTCTTGTTTACTTTTCTTTGGTAGGTGGACATCTGTAATATATAAAAAAGAGCTACTGTTCTAATCATTTTTAATGTTTAAGATAATTTGTGGGATTCACTTTGGGCCCAAAGATAATGTGACTGATACATTGCTTTGCAGAAAGTTCTTTCTTTCTTTCTTTCTTTCTTTCTTTCTTTCTTTCTTTCTTTCTTTCTTTCTTTCTTTCTTTCTTTCCTTCCTTCCTTCCTTCCTTCCTTCCTTCCTTCCTTCCTTCCTTCCTTCCTTCCTTCCTTTCTTTCTTTCTTTCTTTCTTTCTTTCTTTCTTTCTTTCTTTCTTTTTTTCAGCTCCAAGAAAGCATAATGTTAGCCTTGGAAGTAGTGCAGACAAGAATCATAAACTCATTCTATTTTTATTGCAAGGTTCATTAAAAGCATCTTACAAGACTTTCTTTCTTTCTTTCTTTCTTTCTTTCTTTCCTTCCTTCCTTCCTTTCTCTTTCTTTCTTTCTTTCTCTTTCTTTCTCTCTCTTTCTCTTCCTTCCTTCCTTCCTTCCTTCCTTTCTTTCTTTCCTCCCTCCCTTCCTTCCTTCCTCTTTCTTTCTTTCTTTCTTTCTTTCTTTCTTTCTCTTTCCCTCCCTCCCTCCCTCCCTTCCTTCCTTCCTTCCTTCCTTCCTTCCTTCCTTCCTTCCTTCCTTTCTTTCTTTCTTTCTTTCTTTCTTTCTTTCTTTCTTTCTTTCTTTCTTTCTTTCTTTCTTTCTATTTTTCAGCTCCAAGAAAGCATAATGTTAGCCTTGGAAGTAGTGCAGACAAGAATCGTAAACTAATTCTATTTTTATTGCAAGGTTCATTAACAGCATCTTACAAGACTGAAAGTATTTTTCTTCTTTTTTTACTCTGCAGAAAACTAGGGTTAAAAATGCTTCCCATGCCTCCTAACTATTGTGGACTGAGATGTCTTTTATTCCCAAGGTCATTCTCACATACCACTGCATATTAGCATCTTGGGAAACGATGCCAAAGATTCAGATAATCAGCAAGAAAGCTAAGGAAGATTCAAGAAGAAGAAGATTTTACCCTTTCCAAAGTATTCAGTTTCAGCAAAGAGATAAGCAGTAGCTTCTTCGATTATTAAAATTTAATGACGCTTCTCAACATAAATTACCATTAATATGTTTTTCAAAGTAATGCTGAGGTTCAATAATATTTGTTTACTTCTCTGTTGTTTTGCAGTATGTAGTCATTTTCTAAATCTTCCCTGTCATTGTTTGCAAATTAGCAAATTTCTACAGTCCAGAACTAGTCTGTTGAGAAAAGAAAACAGCATATTATTGCTTTTTATTAAAGCATGACTCAGAAAGTAATTAGCAAAATCTACTATCACAAATACTGAAATGAAGCAAATCCATCTTTCGAACTGTTTCCCACATAGGACTATATTCTTCTTTTATTGTCACTCTGTTTTATATCTTCTACATTTACATGGATTTATTTTGCACAAACACTAGATGTGGGGATATGCAAAGATTGTGTATAGAACAACATTTAGGCTCCTTCTGCACAGCTATTTAGTTCAACACTTAAACCCTCAGAAACATTTTTGTATTGCTGCATTTATCCTCATTGTTGCAGTCCTTATCACTTGCATTGTGCCTCATACGACAAACACATAAGCACTCAGAAAGAAACAAATGAGCAAAAAAACCTCAGCACAGGCTAGCTCTCTACTTGCAATTCCTCACTAATTTGTTTTCATAGTAGTGCTTATTTTAATCTTATTTTCAAATAAAAATATTTGAGGGGCTGCCTCAAAGAAGAGGGAGTCAACCTGTTTTTCAAAACAGCAGAAGGCAAGACAAGAATGGATGGAAACTAATCAAGGAGAGAAGCAACCTAGAACTAAGAAGAAATTTCCTAACAGTGAGAACAATCAACCAGTGGAACGGCTTGCCTTCAGAAGTTATGGGTGCTTCATCACTGGAGACTTTTAAAAAGAGACTGGATAGCCATTTGTCTGAAATGGTATCTCCTACTTGAACAGGGGTTGATAGAAGACTTCAAAGGTCTCTTTCAACTCTGTTATTCTATGTTCTATGCTCTAAGTTAGTGAAGTGGTGGTAAGGAACTGCAGTTCTTGCACTTCACTAATTCAAATGATACCTTAGGAAAAAGTAAGAAGATACTGGTATCCATAGGGAGGTGTGATAGCTGGCAACCTAGGAATCAGAACAGTATCACAGAGATGCAAAGGCGCATTTAATATGTTCTCCAACTCACCTTCCATACAGTGTATGGATCCAAATGTTATTCTACTCAATTTGTAGTTATCTGCAAATTTGGAAGAAATCACTCCATCTTTTCCTACAAGTCATTAATACTGTATATTCTTAGTCATTAAGGGCCCAGAATTGAACCCATCTCCAATTGGTTGATGAATCTTTCATGAGCATGTTGTGGTTTTCACACTAGCTACATATCTATTTAATTGTGATAATGTGATTTTCACAACAGCTATGTGTCTATTTAATTGTTGCTCTACCCAGCTCATACTTAACGGACTTTCTAGTCTATTTATCAAGGGATACTGAGTTAAAGTATTAGCAGGTCAAGATGTATTATGTTTGCAGTAAACCTACACTCTGCTGAGGATGTTACCTCTTTAGTTTCCCTTAAAAAAAGTTTAATCTAGAAGGATTTTTTCTTGAAAAATCCATGCCTTGCATGAAGATTTTTAAATATGTTTCTCTTTATGTTCTACTGTGTAATCTTTCTAGCTATTAGTGACAGACTGCCTGCTCTATTCTTTTCTCCACTTTTTGAAAAGACATTTTCTTTCTTCCAGGCTTATGGATCTTTTATAGATCTTTAGAAAAATAGATTTTCTACTAATAGAAAGCTAGCTTTCCTGTAGCTAAAGCAGAGAGAAAGTTCTTGGAGTTTCCCTAATCACAACTGTACGTACCTACAGTTAATCAGCTGAGATATGAAGTAGCTATAATGATTTGATCTTGGATTGGCACAAAAAATATGTGGAATGGCCTTTAGTCTATGTATGGTTGTGTATGTTTCTCTGTGTATGTGCATATGTACAGTATATATATTCTTATAATTCAAATTCTCCTTTGTTTTTCAATTTCTAGTTTTCAAATAAATTTAAGATAACAGAGTAACAGAGTTTTTTGGGGGAAGGGGGACCTTGGAAGTCTTCTAATCCAACTCTCTGCACAAGTAGGAGGCCCTATACCATTCTGTCAAATGGCTGTCCAATTTCTTAAAAAAACTTCCAGTGATGGAGCAACCACAACTTCTGAAGGCAACCCATCCCATTGATTAATTATTCCCATTATTAGGAAATTTCTCCTTAGTTCTAGGTTGCTTTTCTCCTTGATTAGTTTCAATCCATTGCTTCTTGTCCTGCTTTCTGGTGCTCTGGAAAATAGGTTGACCCTCCTCCCTCTTCTTGTGGCAGCCCCTCAGATATTGGAACACTAGTCCTAGTCCTTAAATCAACTATGAAGATATAGAAGAGTATTGGCCCTAAGACAAAACCTTGGGGTATCCACTGTTTCTTCCCTCCATGTAGATGTAGTTCCATTGAGAACTAAACATTGAGTGCAGTTTGTCATCCAGTTACAAATCCATCTGGTGGTGATGCTGTATATCCCACTTACTAAGAATTAGGTTGTGGTCTACTTTGTAAAATGCCTTACTAAAATCCAAGTATACTATGTCCAGAACATTACGCCAGTGGGCTAATTTAGTCACTTTGTCAAAGAATGAAATAAGATTTGTTTGGCATGATCTGTTTAGATCATCTAATCTGATTAATGTAATTAGACCATCTAATGTGATACAGTATGGCTGAAAAGGCAGAAGCTCTTAGATACATGCCATTTTGAATAATTGTTTGAAGAGATGGTAGCAAAGTTAATATACATAAAAAAATGTGGCTTTGTAAGTAAGGCCAGAGCACCTTAAAAAGAAATTGGAGATTCTTCTTAATAACGTAAACTGATATTGGATTGAAAAGAGTCATGAATAGATGTAACTTTGCACAGCTATGCATTTTACAGATGACATGGATAACAAGTGTACTGAAACAATTAATTAAAGAAAGTCATGATTTTTTTTAAAGATGACTAAAAACAAAATTAAATCTCAAGGGCAGTTACATGGAAAGAGTGCCCACCATTTTAAATGTCTGTGGAGATTCTCAGTCAGACAGGTCATAGATGTCTCAAAGGTGCTTTTTCAAAAAAAAAACTGGACTGTTTTTTTTTTCCCTGAGGAAGAAAAGAAAATGTTTTGCTTCCCATCCAAGAAGCTTCACCGTCATCAGAAATGATGAAACTTCTTGAATGAGAAGCAAAACATTTTCTTCTTCTTCCTCAAGGGAAAAAAAAAACAGTCCAGTTTTCTTTTGAAAAAAAAAAACAACCCTTTGAGCCTACCACTTTAGTTAACAATTCAAATCATTTTGAAAGGATCTGGCAAACTTACTTTCAGTTTAAATGAAGTTAAAAAAAATGTTCACCTTCAAAACAATGCAAACCTAATTTTAGATCCAGTGGCAGGAGAGGAGAGGATGGTGCAAAGTGTGTTTCAACAAGAGGGATGGCTGTTAAAGGTCTTTAAGCAGAACGTACTAACTGCATTGACCAGCTTGAAGTGCGATCAGTAAGGAAATTATGAAAATAACATCCACCACAGGGGTCAACATTTCTCACCCTAGTTGCCATACAGATGTCTTGCCCTTGCCCTTTCCAGCACTTTATTTCCCTGGTCAAGATGGATTTTTCAGATTAATCCATGTCTGTCTGTCTGTCTGTCTGTCTGTCTGTCTGTCTGTCTGTCTGTCTGTCTGTCTGTCTGTCTGTCTGTCTATCTATCTATCTATCTATCTATCTATCTATCTATCTATCTATCGTATATAAATAAAAGTAAAGAGGTAAAGGTTTCCCTGTCAGTTGTGTCCAATTATAGTGCACAGTGCTCATCTCCATTTATTAACCAGGGGAGCAATCATTGTCCGAAGATAATTTGCATGGTCATGCGGCCAGCATAGCTATATGCCAAAAGTGCACAGAATGCTGTTACCTTCTCACTGAAGGGCTACCTATTTATCTACTTGCATGTGCATGCTTTTGAACTAGTAGATGGGCAGGAGCTACAGTAGGACAAGGACGGGAACTCACCGCATTGCACAGAGCTCAAGTCTTGAATCCGGGCTGTCAGCTCTCCAGCTGATAAGCTCAGCGTCTTTAAATGCTGAGCCATCACAACCCTTTTTTAGTACTTTAGTACTCTAATATTAAATTACTTCTAGTACTTTTCTTTAGTACTCTTCCTATTTGTGTGATAGAAGTTTTGAGATTTGGGTTCTTGCATTTTATTTTATTTGAGGCCAGAAATAATTGTCGGGGTTGCAAAGAAAAGCCTTAACATTATTGCAAGGCTGCCATTCAATTTCGTATAGCCTCTGGGTTAGAGAAGTCTATATAAGAAGGCAGGGGATCAGCAGGATGTCACTACCAAAAAGGAATATAGTTTTAATGCAAGGGTAGCAATTGGCAAATGGTTGTAATCACAGAAAAAGTAAAAGTGTGAGGTCCCTGCTTTTAGCTGTAATCCTCTGCTGAGGATTCCAGATTCCAGATTCCTAGGAATCCTAGTCTTAAGCAGAAGCTACTGCTGAAGCTCAACGTTCTTCTCTTTCACAATTTTATACAGGATTGAACAAATCTAGCATGTAGTAACATGATCTAGTTGGATAAATACGATAGGGGATAACCTAGTTGGAGATCTACCTGCCAGCTATGTTAGCAACAGTGATTCCAAGGTCCAAAAGAATAACAATTACCTTCCAGTTCTGTTCCTCAAACAGCTGGAAGTGAGTGTCAATATTCTGAGGTAGGGCTCTTAGCTTCCACAGTGATATTTTCCCTTGGTGTTATAATCTGTTTCCACTTCTACCTTTCACGTTTTTTAAGAAGAAAATATTTATTTTTAGTTTTATTTACAAAAACAACAACAATATAGTGAAAGTTGGAACAAGATAATATTAATAACACATCATTTTTTTTTCTCTTTTGCATTTGGTTGTTTTGGTTTCAGGACTAAGCATTCCCGATGACAGTTTATTTCTAGTCTGTATGAATTTTTTCTAGCTACAGATTCAAATGCATTAGTCAACTGAGCAGAGTAAGTTAATTAATCCACAAGGCAAAATTCGTGCTAGTTTTTAGGAAAATGCACTTAAGTAGTTACACTGAATGGATTTTCTCACAAAATGCACACTGCTAAATCTTTTATCTTTAAAGTCTTTATTATCTTTCTCTCTATGTGTCCCGTCACAACTGAAATGTTTCAAAATCCATTTATTTTGAAAGTTCTTGAAGTTGTGCTATTATTTTGATCACCAAAATTTAGAATATTTTTCAATATTTTGTACATTACAGCTTTTTTTTCTGATCTAATATATTCTTGCAACAGAGTATTTTGAATTAGGATGCACAAATAGCAAACGTATTTACTTATTTATAATGAAAATAATAAATACACAGCTTGGAATTATTACTCTAGTGCTTCCATTAAAATCATATCCTCATGAAATTTAAGCTCAGTTTAAGCTCTTAGTCAATACATTAAAGGTTTTGCTACTAACCAGATCATCAGCCTATACTAGTTCCTATGGTATGTGCAGGGAATTCCATAGTAAAAGGAGTTTGTATTTTTTAAAAAGCTATAGTTTAGAAAAACTATATGAATCCTTTAAGATTGATGACACTTTGGATATAAAAATCTGTTTCAGATTCCTGGTTTCCTCAAGGACACACTGAGGCTGCCCTGCTCCCTAAACTCACACAAACAGCAGTTGTTCTGAAGCAGCAGTGTTGACACATAACTTATTTTGTGAAGCATATTCCCTAGTCATTTCTTCCAAGTAACACAGCTGAGGCTGAAACAGCTAAAGAATACACAAGCCTGATAAATAGCTTTGGTTAAAGACCACAAAGAGATGATATTGCCCAAATCAACAAATTGATGTCGTTTCCTGAAACTCCTTCTTTCATAAACTGCTCCTTTGCAAAGGTAAAGCTTATATGTCTATCACAAGAACTAAAACACTCAGTTCCTTGAGTCTGATAGCATAGGTGAACATAAAATTGTTCTGCTATGGCTACACTTTTAAACAGAAAGAAAGCTCAAGGGTGGAGGAACTTCAACAGAAAAACTCTGGACCAGAAGAAAGGAAAAAATCTTCAAAAGAGGCTTAATGTACAAGCTGTGAATATACTGAACTTAGAATTGGACTGCACTTATTGTCCACCTGGACTATACTTATTGTCAACAAGATCTTCAAAACACAAACATATAGTCACTTTTTATGAGGTTGTGTGAAGTATTTAATCCATTAAATGGAATAATACAAAGATAAGTGTATTATTCAGGTTATACGCATACCTTTATCACATAAGTTTTCCATAGAGAATTGGGATTTCATCTCGCAAGGGAATCTTACACAGAGACATGTGTAACTCAAGTTTCCATCTATAAGTGCCAATGTCTAACTTGTGGTATGGGCTGGGAGTGGAGCTGATGAATACTATAACATAGGGTCAAATGTATTTTTTTATATGTAATGGATTTTCATGTGTATAATACATGAATAAAGGCTTAGAGAATGACATAAGACAATTATAGAATATTATATTACTGTAACATGTAGAGGCCATCTAAAATGTTTAATATGAAAATGATTTTTTAAAGATAGATAATTACCATGGACTATGCCAAATCACTGAGCTTGCATAATGTCTGCAAGAATTCACACATCCTGGTTCAGAGATCAGCAGAAAGCATCTGCTCCTGGCCACAGGATAAAAACAAGATCACTGTCCAGCAGGTAACTCATCACTGGGGAAAAAATTGTCAAAAAAAAAAAAAAAAAACAGCTCAAAAGTCATGGCTTGAATGTTGAACTTAGTATACTTATCATAAGTTCTGAAAGGAACTCTTAAAAAATTATCACAATTCAGAGCACAGTATAGTAAAATTAAGAGTACTAAACTAGATAAATCAATGGAATAGTAAGAATATTCATGGTTTTTAATTTTATTTTAATGACCACCACACTATTGATTTTTTATAGTAAAATCTTCATCATTTCATCTTTCAGCTGCTAAAATCATATTTATTTCATAATTTGTTCATTATAATTTTATTGAATACATTATTCCAATTTATTTCAGTTGTTTTCTTATTGATTTTTGAGTGTTCTACTACATTTAATTAAATTGCCAAGCATTTTACTATGCATCAGAGTGATCAAGATGTTCTAACCCATCCTGGCTATAAGACTAAAATAAACACATGTTACTCCTGAAAGCAATGAATAAACAATACATGAATATGTACTGTTTGTTATTAAATATCAAGGCACAATCAGCAGCCTAAAGATTCTAATTTAAGTTGGAAACCTTATTTGAATGTGATCACAGGAATATACAGAATGCAAACGAGTCTCCATCATCAACACAAGATATTAACTGGTTAGAAAAAAAAATCCAAATCTGCAGCTCAGCCCTGCCAAAGAACACAGTGGGTTTGTGATCTGACTGTATACATTCTAAACAACCATGTCTGAATGTCCAGTAATGGTCACCTAGCTTTTAAAACTCTGTTTCCTAGACCAGAGGTCTCCAACCTTTCCGGGCTTGCAACCAGGAGGGAAGGAGACTATCTTCCAAATTGGTGCGCACACACACACAAATGGGGTCTCAAGCACTGGTGCAACACTAGCAGCCCCGTTTGTGCTTGTGGCATGTGCTGATGCCATGTGCATGTGTGAACAGCCACACAACCTATGCAGTGGCTAGCGGTGTTCACACGTGCACAAACAGGCTGTGCAACCTGCCTGGCACTAGCGGCTCCATTTGCACCAATGCACATGCATGAATGGGGCCGTGGGTGCTAGTGCAAGAAAGGGGAATGTGCCCTCATGTGCACCAGCAAGCCATTTCAGTGGCCCACTGGCCAAGAGCCTGTGGCCTGGTCCTGGGCCATGGCCCAGAGGTTGGGGACCCCTGCCCTAGACTACAATAGAATTACTAGCCATATCTATACTTGCCTCAGGGAGAGGGGACATTGTTATTTTGCTGTCAGTTATATAATCAATCAATCAATCAATCAAGTAACCAGTTCAATATAAATATTAACCAAGACTGTTCATCCATTCACACATATTCATGCAAGAGATAAGCAGTATTATCCATGCTGTAGAAGAATACAAAATGGTCAAAATTTAAACACATGGAACAAGACGCATTCTCATCACACTCATGTCAGAAGCACCGGGACACTTCTGGGTTGAAAAGATTAGCCAGTGAAATCACTGTTGTCAGAGGAAGCCCAATTCGGGGGCTTCTTTCATATCCCCAGCAGGAGCTGGAGTGAAAGACAGGAGCTCACCCCTGCCCCATGGCAGCACTCGGGCTTCAAACATGGGCTTGCTGCCCAATGTCCTTGCCACATAAGCCACCATATTTAGGTGTTTTACCATGTTCCAAATTATTTTATATCCTTCATTACATCTCTCTTTAATCTTTTGTCCTTGAAAATTATCCTTGCTTTTGCAGTGTCTAGCCATTCTTTATATACACCCTTCTGTTCTTAAAATGTCTCATCTTTCTTTCTCTCTCTCTTTTGACTAGTCAAAATCTTTTTCCCCCTTACTGGATGTTCAGTTTTGTATTTAGTCCGCATTCATTCCACAACTTTCTGCTGTCACAGATACATTAAATACCCCATTTGCAGTTTTTACAAATTACACACACACACACACATATATAACATGCAGATAGCCCAGGTTCGAATCTCAGAAGAGTAAGTTTGGCTGATGAGAGTTAAAGGAACTCGAAATAGCTATACCATTCTCTCTTTATTCTTTGTTAGCAAAACCCAAAAATGTAAAATGATGTCGCAGTTAGTGACTGCTGCTTGTGGATGGCTCTAGATTAAGCTGATACAGGCAAAAGAAAAGAAAAGAAAGAAGATTTCTTTCTCCCATATTTGGGCTGACAGGGTGTTCATTCAAGGTAAAAATCTCCTCCCCCTGTCTCTCTCCTGATAGCTAACAGAGTGGGAGAGAACCCGTGGCTTAGAGGTTATAACATCTGCCTAACATGCAGATAGCCCAGGTTCGAATCTCAGAAGAGTATGTTTGGCTGATGAGAGTTAAAGGAACTCGAAATAGCTATACCATTCTCTCTTTATTCTTTGTTAGCAAAGTTGGAAGGGACCTTGGAGGTCATCTAGTTTCTCCCTTTATTCTTTGTTAGCAATCTAAAAAAATGTATGTATGTATGTATATATGTATGTATGTATGTGTGTATATATATATATACACATACATACATACATACATACATACATACATACTGAATTCCCACTTCTGTGTAACAGGGGACAGAAGCATACTTTAACACATATCCATTGTCATCTCTTTTGACAAACAAGTCACTCCTTGTAACAAATGATATACTACTCAGCATTTCCATTTTTCCCAGTTTCAGTGAACATTTTACCAAAACACCCACATTTATCTATGTTCTTTATTTTTTTTTCAATGTGTTTATCTATCTTGCTATTGCTCACTCCATTTCCCCTGCTAAATGCAATTATCTTGGCTCTTGATACATAGATGTTCAGATCCATATTCCTTATTTCCTCATATCATCAATGTAAAATTTACCAAAAATCATTTGGGTTCTTAGCCAAGAGCATAGCGTCACCTGCACAGAAAAGTAAATGTACATTCAGATCCCCATCAATACTTTACTGAAGTATTTATTTACCTTTATAGTTATCTATAATTATATTTTAAAAAGCCAAGGAAAAGTCACATGTCTTCCTGCTCAGGGTTGAACCATGCACTAAGCATTTCATTTTATTCTTGTTCATTCTGTATTTCTACCACATATGGATGTTATCACATTCAACAGAAACCTTTGGCATATTTGTGCAAAACCTTCTACAATTCTAGTCAATTCTCTTTGGTACAAATGTTCTCTTAATCATTAAATAAAAAATAAACTTACTTTGATTACATTCAAAGATAGTCTGATTCAATGCATATGCTGAAATGAGATTAAGAGAAATGGAAAAATCTCCCATGGGAAAACTATTTTTCATACTGTAAAAATAGGTAGCATATAAGTATTAATATTTTTTAGAAAGTATATACATGTATGTATGTACACATGGGAGGAGAGAGGAAGAGGGGTGGAAAGAGAGAGTTTTTTTTTTAAATGAAACACATTTTTGAAGTTTTCTTAGCAAAAATATAGAAAACTTTTGCTATTATCTTCTTCCAGTCAAAACACCAGGAGACAGTGAGTTCTAGGCCTGCCTTAGGCATGCATGAAGCTAGATGGGTGAATTCTATCATCTGTCTGTCTGTCTGTCTGTCTGTCTGTCTGTCTGTCTGTCTGTCTCTCTGTCTCCATCCATCCATCCATCCTTCCATCCATCTTCCCATCCATCATCTATCTATCTATCTGTCTGTCTGTCTGTCTGTCTGTCTGTCTGTCTGTCTATCTATCTATCTATCTAGTATATTACATTACATTAGATTAGGTTACATTGTATTACATTTATTTATTAAATTTATATGCTTATCAATCAATTTACTTTCTTTCATCCTTTGGAAGAAAGCAAAAGCAAACTATATCTGATATGTTGCCAAACAATTACAGGGTTTTGTCCAAGCAGTTGCCAGAACTGAAAACTGACTCAGACATGTGCACATATTCCAATGTGATATCTATGAATGAATATTTTAATGAGAAACAGCAATGTCAAATATCAAAAATCTAATAGGGAATTTTGTATGGAAATGAGACCTCTTCCTGAATACAATAAAGCTGATTTTCATAGGGGTCACATGGCAAGTATAAGGAACTAGTGTTCTCTTTTACTCTTTTCTATTCTTGATGAGTATGGTATTAATAAAGATGATGTATCTTTCTTATCCTCAGAGATTCAGAGACTCAGAATTAGACTTCAGAGAATACAGATTTAAACTCCATTATTGTATCAGATCAGATATCCAATGCAACTGAGAAAATATTATTACACTAATCAGAGGGAGATTCTATTGACAGTAAAACAAAGCTCAGGTTTGTTTTTTGTTTTTTTTAGGCTAAGAATGTTGTAAACTTTTACCCCTCAAGATGCTGTAATGAGCACAAGAGAATATCAATTCTCTTATCAATTAATGCTTCATTTGATCCCAGAACAGGAACTGAAGGTGTTCTTACCATAGTTTTCTACCTATGGTAGATGAACATCTATTCTGCAATAGCTTACTCCACTTCACCAATCTGAAAAATGTCAGTAAATACATTAATAGCAGCATTCATCATTTTGTAGGCTGAATTTTTATTTGTAATTTCTACATGCAGGGCCTTCCACTTTTATTCAATAGATGAAAGAAATGCAGTTTATTTTTGCATGCAGATAGTTGTTAACTTATGGCTGGTCACTTAACAGTTATTTGAAGCTATGATAGACTTAAAAAACAAAACAAAAGCTACTTATGAGCCATTCTCAAAATTATGCCTGCTCTCTCTTCAGTCATGTGATCACGTTCCAGGCACTTGGCAACTAGCTTGTATTTATGACTAGATGCAGCATCCTATGGTCACTATTGAAAGGTTGTTGTTGTTGTTTTTTGCCCGTTTCCCATTGGACATGCTGGGTTTGCTTAACAACCACATGATCATCTCTTTTGCTTTACCAGTATTGTAAAAACAATTATAAAACCGAGTCCAGTCACATTAGTGCCTTGACGTGCAACTTCAGTCTAGTTTAACGAAAAGAAGGATTAGGGGTGATGTGATAGCCATCTTCCAGTATCTCAGGGGCTGCCACAAAGAAGCTATTCTTCAAAGCACCTGAGGGCAGGACAAGAAGCAACAGATGGTAACTAATGAAAGAGAGGAGCAACCTAGAACTAAGGAGAAATTTCCTAACAGTGAGAACAATTAACCAATGGAACAACTTGCCTCCAGAAGCAGTGAATGCTCCAACACTGGAAGTTTTTAAGAAGAGACTGGACAGCCATTTGTGTGAAATGATACAGACAGTGGTGTGATTCAAATATATGAAAAACCGATTCTCTGTATGGATGCCGCTTCTGGAAGTCCATTCTGGGCCTGGGCAATAAAAAATTAGCTACCGGTTCTGCAGAAGTGGTGTGAACTGGTTGAATCCCACCACTGGGTATAGGGTTTCCTGCCTAAGCAGGGGGTTGGACTAGATGACCTCCAAGGTCCCTTCCAACTTTATTATTATGATGATGATGATCATCATCATCACACAGTCAGCCAGATGTTCAGACTGGATTTGGCATTTTGTCTACCTATCGAATCCTTACCCAGGACCTGGGATAGGCAGATGTGGATGTTTGATGGTATTACAGGTATCGGCGCAGGATGGAAGCAGTTCCTAGTAAGGCCGCCTTTTGCAATTGACTAATAGCGAATTTGTCAATGCCAATGTTGTTCAAGTGGTGCTCCAGTTGTTTTGGGATTGCACCCAAGGCGCCTATGACCATTGGTACTACCCTTGCTTGCTTTTGCCACAGTCTTTCTATTTCTATTTGTAGGTCTTTGTATTTTGTTATCTTCTCCAGCACTTTCTCTTCTATTCTGCTGTCTCCAGGCACTGCCACATCCACTATCCAGACTTTTTTGTCTTTTTCATATCGACAATTGTTAAGTCTGGGGTGTTATGTTGCAGATTATTATTATTATTATTATTATTATTATTATTATTATTATTATTATTATTATTAGACAATAATATGAAGTTTCCTAAGAAAATATCATATATACATGCATAAAAAAGATAATTCAAGAAACATGAAGGAAAATATTGACAACTGGGTTATTATGTGAAAATGATGATAAAAATGATAAATTGAGAGATGTAAATGGTTTATCTAGAAGTTTACTATTTTAAAATCCATACATATGACATATATATATATAGTAAATACTTTACTTTAATTCTTGTCTGTTGTGTTATATACAGCAGGTGGAGAAAAAATATTATTTTACCAGATCAAAAGACTTTCTGCTATCACTACAGTATATATTACAGTATGAGCATTCGGTCAAATGTACAGCATCTGTAAGTTTATGCAATTTTATATACTGATTTTATATTACCCACATAGTATCACTGCCATTTCCTTGATTTTCCATTTGTTTGGCATACTTAATATTAATATTTTTTTTCTTGTTTGTTTTCTTAATGCCCAGAAATCATTTATTACTACTTGATCAGATTTGATCAGCTCATGTTCTCATTTGTTGATGCACAAAATACTCTTAAGGTGCACACCGTACAACAGTGGAATCCATCATTTTGGATCCATGGGCACATTTGACCTTTTGAGAACCTGTGGTGAAATGACAGCCACTACAAGCTTTCTCTTTCACAAAATAGCTTCTACAGTGATGCGACTGGTTGTAGAAAATCAGTTTAGCAAAAATCAAACTAATAAGATACATCTCTAATTCCACAAGATTCTATAAACCTCAGGCTTGTTTACCATTTTTCTTGGTAGGTGAGCCCAGTTGCAAACAAAACAGCAGGCTGCAGGCACTCTCTGTTATCATTTTTAAGAAATCCTCTATTGTAAATCCTCAAGAAATCCTCAAGAAGTTTATTGTAAACCAAGCCAGAAATTGAAATAAAGATGAGACTGGTACTTTTCTTTTGCCGTATGCCAACCTTTTTAAACTATGCTTGCACAGACATATATTAAAACAACAGAATGGGGAATATATTTGTATTCCTTTATTAAGATCTCATTTTTGTTTTGGAAAAAAATGATACAGTTGTCTAGGCCTTGTAAACGTAGGTCGCTATATTTTTAAAACCAAGAATGAACATTGCAACTACAACAAATTGTACTGAAATTAATCTGAATGATGAATACTGTCTGTTCCTTGGATTGTGAAGTTTTAATCTAAATGTTTCCCAGTATGTAGTCTTTTATGTTATGGTAGAAAACAAACTACAATATATTTAACTTCACTCTCCACTAGCAGTAACCAACTGTAAATTGCCCAGGCATTTCATAGATGTTGGATTTCTGAAGCATTAAGTAATGATTGCTGTCAGAGGCAAGATATTAAACTTGACAGTTCTGCAGTTTAACCCTCTGTTGTCAAATCCCATGTTCAGTTTGGTAAAAGAGATGTTTCAAAATTCTCCAACCTCTTGAAGATAGATAGATGGATAGATAGATAGATAGATAGATAGATAGATAGATAGATAGATAGATAGATAGACGGAGGGAGGGAGGGAGGGAGAGAGATAGAGAGAGGGAGAGAGAGAGAGAGATAGAGAGAGATAACCTTATTGTCATGTTTTTACTGTGGACACAATGGCATACATTAAAAAATGAAATTTAGTTGCTTGCTCTCAAAGTGTACACACAGCCATCCAATCAAAATATTAACCTCTTTTTCATATCTATACAAACATGTACAAAAGGATGTAGCTTTAATTTCCAGTTCCACCCTCTTGATTATTTAAATCCTTTTTGTAGATCCTCTGTTGCTCTATTTCAATCTTCTTAATTAAGGTACAATGACAATGTGAATTGGTATGATCTTCAGCAATCTAAATCTAAGTGTTGATCAAAATGTGGGCTGCCGTTAAAGAGAATATCAATTTATCCTCCCAATATTTTCTCAGTATCTTCCAATTACTAATTAGAAAACCCTGGTACTAGAATATCTTTATTATGCAGTGTGTTTATGTGGTGATACAGATGCTATATTACTTAACTATATGACACTTCTCCTCCTCTTTCCCTGTATTGTCATCAAACCATTCTGAGGTAAAAGGTGTGTCCAATGCTTCATGTCCTAATTAAAGAATCTAAGCAGTATCCAAAATCTGTGCTGTACCACAGTCTTTTTTATTTAGTATTATTACTAAATAAACATACTACCACTACCATTATTATTGTCTATATTTTACAAGGCATTTAGCAGCATGGATACAAAACAACAGGAGCTCCATCTTCAAAGTTACAGTCACCTTGTGACTTCATATAGTGTAGTTAAATGTATTCTTTGACTAAACACATGTGGTTGTCATCTCTAAAATAGGTCCCATCAAATTTTAATAAGGCTTATTTGCTCTGATGAAATTTGTTTTCACCTTATTGATTGAAAATGTGACATTTGAATCAAGGAAGTAGAAACAGCACAGAATTTCCTGTCATACATATTGTGGCTGCCAGGACCCTAGAAAGCTTTAAGAGAGAACAGACCAATTCTCACAAATTAGAACAGGCAATGTTTAACATTGTCTTGTAATTTTACATGACCAAAGGTTCAGTGGCATTTCTGTAGAATTTAATAATAAGCTTACGTCAGTTTACAAGCATAGTTAACAGCTGATGCATGATTTAATATTACAAGGAAGATTATTGCTGTACTGTAATTATTTATTCATTTATTTACTGTATACCTAGGTCTGATGAATCCCATGAAATTCACACTGTCCAAAGTTGTATATTTATCTAAAACATCTAAAATATGATAACTGATAATTTAAATTTATTATCAACAGAGTATTTAAAGAGAGCAAAATAAAAAAAATGTATTGTAGATTCAGGCATTCTGACAATTTGTCCCATTTTCTATGACAGAGTTCCTGTAGTTCAGTTCCATTAAATTTTTGCTCTAATGTAATAATAAGCCTCTTCTGATGTTTTCTGTGTTTGTGTGTGTTTGTATTGGTTTAATCTGAAAGAATGTTCCTTTTGTCCATTTTGCACACACAAAGATAAATAAGTGCAGAGTTAAGTAGCAGCATCTAAAACTTTAATAATAACCTAGAAACCTCAAATGCAAATCCACTAGCCTCACATTAATTGAATTTTGATTCTCATTAAACAGATTTTTTTTATCCTTATAAAATTCCGCTAAATCAAATATTGGATTAACTGTAACCTGGTGGTATATAATGCTCTCTTTGAATGGGGAGTCAAGGTTGCTTGTATAGTCTTCCTCCAATTTTATCCATTGTAGCAAAGTTAGTTGGGCCAAAGTGATCCAGTAACACTGTAAAAAAGAGGCACAAATCTCCTCAATTCTAATAAAAAAATGTAAACACTGTTCTAGTTCTTAGCATTTGTCAGAAGCAATGCAGAAGATCAACAGAAGTCTCCTTGATTTGATAAAAAAACCTATTAATACTAAGGAAAAGACAAATATTGATATGGGGATTAAAAATAGCAACTTTTCAGCATTGCTCTTAATCATTGTCACTGGATCAAAGAAAAGGGCAGTCAGATCATTGTGACATTTCTCTTGCAAATATAAGGATTTGAAACATTAAGTCATGAATATTACTGGCCATTTCATCTAAACAGCCTTATACATGCTTGATTATCTATGCATTTCAGATGGTTTTGTCCCTGACCTCTGAATTTTTAAGAGGTCTCAGAGCATCTGAGGTAAACATCCCTTCTAGATGTGAAGTTAATTTCCATCAAAATATAACTGCACTTAAATCTTTTAATATGCATAATGATGTTCTTGGCCCTGATAATTTTCAGAATTTGCTTTAAACTACCCTTGGCTGCTAAGATCTTAAGGAAGTAATTTGTAACACATCATTTAATTTTATTTAGTTATATTTTTTTCCTTTCAAAAATATGTACCTCACGGAATACACTCATTGCTTAAGAGAATAACAGATTAACAGAGTTTGAAGGGACATTGGAGGTCTTTTAGTCCAATCCCCTACTGAAACAAGAGATCCTATATTCTTCCAGAAAAATGGTTGTCCAATCTCTTTTTAAAAACCTCCAGTGATGGACACTCACAATTTCTGGAAGAAAGCCATTCCATTGATTAATTGTTCTGATTGTTAGGAAATTTCTCCTTAGTTCTCCTTAATTGGTTCTCTGATAAGTTCCCATCTGTTACTTCTTGTCCTGCCTTAGGCGCTTGGGGAATAAATTGATTCCCTCTTCTTTGTGACAGCTCCTCAAATATTGGAAGACTGCTATCATGTCACTCCTAGTCCTGCTCTTCACTAGACTAGATATACTCAGTTCTCACACCTGTACAGTTGTTACTAAAATCTCACAACAAAGATGATCAGAGGAGTGGAGGCTAAAACATGTAAAGAACAGTTGCTGGAATTGGGTATGTTTAGTTTAATGAAAAGAAGGACTAGAGGTGACATGATAACAGTACAATTGTTATTACAGGCCCTATTCAGGCCAATCTGTTTTGCGTGTGTATTAACTTTTTCTTATCTCATACATCTCATGAATAGATTTCTTATTGTTATTAAACTATGGAGAATTTACCAGCTTATTTTTGGCTATCACTGTTTCTTCTCCAAATTAAATATTCTCTCAGCTTATATTAAAAGAAATAAAAATTATCTTTCCTTCAACAAGATTGTTTTCTATGTTTCTTCTACTGAAAGCAGTACTATCAGCTTGAAAATTTTCATTTGAAGTAGGAGATAGATAATAATTAACTATAATGATAATGATAGTTAAGAATTAACATTTTTCACTTTCAGATGTAGATGATTATAATAACATGTGAGTCTAATAAACAATTTTACCCTTTTACAATCCCTCTTCAAGGGATGTTGTGACAGCTGTATGTATGAAAGGCCTTCACATGTGTTAAAAGTAACAATACTTCTAGTTTGTTGTGAAATTGAAGAGTTATGGTTTGAATATGATTAAAGGGTATAATATAAGGAAAATATGAATTAATGAATTCATGATAGAAATTGTAGTATAGAACCATATGTAAATGCTTGTATGATGTTTAAGCATTTGTTTATTTATCTAATTTATTTAATTAATGGTTTTATATGTAACACAGCTCTGTATTAATTCAAGACATGTCAAGGCTAGTCACCCTGTAAAATTATTAGTTCACCTATAGAGAAAAATATATATTATAAAGAAGTAGGGCAACCCAGCTCATTTGGTTTAAAAATTAGCATTTTCTTTCATGACTTCTAGTTATCACAGCTTTCTACATAAGCAGCAAAATCCAATATCCTTCTTCAATATTGTCTCTTCAATACTGATTTCATAAAGCAGATTTGCTATTCGAAAATTGTGTTTCAACATATGAATTATGAAGAAGAAATAGTTTGCTGTTCAAAGAGCTCAGACATTTTAGTAAAAAATAATAACAGATATAAGCTACTTTAGTAAGAGAGAAAGGGGGGAGAGAAGGAAAGATCTTTATATGTGTATATGTGTGTGTGTAAATGCATGTGTCTTTGTATGTTTAATTTAACAAATTAAAATAAGTCAAAATTATACATACGTCTGTTAAGAATCTTTGGAACAGGGTCCAGAGGAGAGATTTACAAATAAATATTTTGTTGCTCCATTTTCCTCTTGAGAAATGCACATATTATGCCTCTGTGAGATGAAGGTCATCCTCGCCTTCTGATTTGTCTCAGTGCTGGAACAAAATAACATGAGTCGAATATGTACTATGTAACATTGAATATATACTAGTAAGAAAAAGACTATTGAGTGATTAACTAACATTTTTGTTGTTGTTAGTTGCGAAGTTGTGTCTGACCCATCGCGACCCCATGGACAACATTCCTCCAGGTCTTCCTGTCCTCTACCATCTTCTGGAACTAACATATTGATTATGATAATATAGAAATTAACTCTTACTTATTGTTTTTTAAATACATGAACCCAGAAAATATGCTGTTTGCTAAATATTAAGAATGTTATCTTTAAAAAAAAATCCAATCCTAACCCTAACCCTAACCTTAACCCTAACCCTACAAATAATAATAAAATATATACAAAAATAATAATAACTTAAGAATAAGGCAAACAATTTGAATATGGCATATTTTTGTACAGTTGTTACTAAAATTCACTTGTGATAAAAATGTAGAAGATGCTATTTAGACAATCTAATGCATGTTGTATAAACCTTTAGAAATCTTCATTGCATCATTTTTCATGAAAACTCACCTACATTTAACAACTACATTAGATGATGATGATGATGATGATGATGATTCTCTTGTGTTATTAATATTTCTTCAAGATTAAGGTACGTATCAATCAGAAAAAATATTTTTTGGATCCTATTGAATTTGTTTAGGATTTAGGCAAAGCTGTATAGCAGACATGTCAAACTCGCGACGTCACGTGACATCTCACAACGTATTGGGACTGTTTTGCCATTGCCGGCAATGGAGTGGGTGCAGCTTCTGCATGACACATCTGGCCCGCAGACCGGCAGTTTCCCTGCTCTATAGCAACTCCAGGGAAACTGATGGGATGTCTGACTCAAATAAAGTGTTAAGAAAAATTGCAAAAATAGAATATTATTTAAATATTTTTAAATTCTTTGTTTATTTATTTTATTGAGAAGAAACAATCTCAAACACTGAATGACATTTTTTGCTTTATTAACAAAAACAGAACGTGCAAATCTCAGATGAAATTCACTGATTATTTTAGGGAAAGACATTTGATTTGAGATTACAAATACAAGGTAAAGCTACTGATCATAAACTCTTATATCTGAACAAGCTTGGACACTCCATTTCGAATGTATGGAATGGTGGACATGCTTCACGAAGAAGCCTGTTTTCTTTCTTCTTGTTTGGTATCGCAGAATAAATATCCTGAGTCAATTTACTTTGCAGTTCACCATATAAGAGTCTACAAGAATTATTGACCTTAATAGTACTATGGCCAGAAAAACTCTTGACAATCCTTTTAGCTAGATTTGTTGGATTGGATTGTTTGATTTAAGTGACCTGAATTGAGCCATAATGATAATGCTAAGCACCATTATAAATGAAGCTAACCTATTTCCTTACTGATAACCTGGGGTCTTCAAACTTGACCCCTTTATGACTTGTGGACTTCAACTCCCAGAATTCCTCAGCCAGGCATGCTGGCTGAGGAATTCTGGGAGATGAAGTCCACAAGTCATAAAAGGACCAAGTTTGAAGACCCCTGCTGAAAGTGAAGAAGATAACTAGCTTTGACTTAGACCTAGACAAAGCAATTACTTTAACTTCTCATCTTCCATTGTTGGATTTGCTTTGCCTTTCAAAATATGAAGTTTTATCCATTTTCTGTCTATAAATACTTGGTTCAAAAGACAAGTTTAAAAGTTTAAAACTGAACTCTACACTCCCCTGAGAAGCATCTTTAAGAGCTATATAACAGCATGACTTTAAGAAGTGATTTATATGAATACAGATTTTTTTCCCTAATGAAAGAAAATAGCTCCTGTCAGGCAAACTGATAAACTGGACTTGCCCTATTCACCTTTTGCACTTTTACCCATCCCATACAAACATTTGATTTAATTAAGTGCTCCCAAGCATCATGAATCTTAAAATGTTTTTTATAAAAAATTAATGCACTTTGTGCAATATACTCCATGTATTTGAACAGTAACAATAAAGTCTTCCAAAGCTTCAGAGAGAATGGTTATTATTAAACTTTCACAGTTTACATAACATCAAATGGGTGAGTTCTTATTAACTTAAGAACTTCTAAATTTATCAAGATTTTTAACAGTGGATCTCATATTTCTGCTCCAACTGTCTATCTGCCTGCCTGCCTGCCTGCCTGCCTCCCTATCTAGCTAGCTATCATTTAAGACAAGAGTCCCCAAACCCCGGTCCATGGACCAATACCAGGTCATGACATGCCAGCAACTGGTCTGCACAAAGAAGCAAAGCCCCCATCTGCAAAATGCAGGCAACACACAAAACCATGCATCCTCTGGTCTGTGGAAAACCTCTCTCCATGGAACTGGTCCCTGGTGCCCAAAAGGCTGGGAACTCTGATTTAGGAACTATCTATCTACTATATCTAGCTAGCTAGCTATTTAGCTATCTAGCTATCATCTAGCTATCTATCTACAATAGTCAAATAATCTCTGTGTTTTAATTCATTTATTAATTTAAAACTGCAAAATTGAGCAACTTGGAATTGTAACAAATAAAGGGGTTGAGGAATAATTAGGCTTCTCCTATCCTATCTTGACTGATTTTTTAAAAAAATAAATTATCAGTAATTTATAGTAATCTCAGTGCCATATGGTGCACTGACAAAGAACTAACCAAGCAAAATCCATAGGAAACAATGAGATTTGAAAAGGATGAGAGTGTGAATGGATTTCATTGAAATTAGTGTAAACTGGTAAAATACAGTATATAGACACTGACATGGATTCCTAAAGCAAATTAATAGAAATGTAATGAAATAGTTCATGTAGAGTTTGTTGCTATATTGGTGATATGAATAAATACATAAAATGTATATACACACACAAATATCAGAACTACTGGAATCAATGATACGTAAGTAGCTTGATTTATATAGCCTGGAATGCATATCACTTCGACTGAATAAATACTAAATGTGAAAAAAAAAACAAGATCCTAAACTCTGTATTTAAATTTACAGAAACAACATGATAAAGTTGAAATGAAATAGAGCTTGGGTTGCACAAAGCCCTTGGAACGGCTGTTTTGCAACATGAGTTTGCACCAGCAAAAACATTGCTCCTTGCAGGATTAAAGCATGGCATCATTGCAGATCTCCTGTAGCTTCTTCAAAGGCTATCCCAGCTGGCTGCATGTCTGTGTGCTGCAAAGCCACTTTATTACACTTTATTACACTAGTGAAGTGAAAATTCATGGAACTGCTCAAGCATATGCTTATGGAGACCACTAGGGAAAACCATCAAAATAAATGTATGAATTTCCAAAAAGATGCAGCTGGTTTAATGCTTCAAGGAGGTGTATTTAGCTTAAATAGTTGCTTACACATCAAAATATCTATTTCAAATGTTTTTTTTTTCCTTCCCAGCTCTAGTCATAGTCTGTATGAGAATGTATTAATACTATGTATTCTCCATAGTTAAGAACCTTTAGAGGTACAAATGTATTACACCATAGTATAACTCCTAGTAATTATCAATGTCTATTAAATGTATTTTGCTTATTAATTTTTGCACAACTCTGTCTATCAAGAATACCAGCAGCCTCATGGATTGGTTTTATAAAAGTCCATTAAAACTGTGGAGCCTAACAAATAATGAGCTGATATTACCAAAATAACCCTTGTATGAATATTGTAATTACTTAAAAGTAGAATCTTAGCCATTATATCTGAGATCGATTGCATCATCTCAGGCAGGGATTACATTTTACAATAGGATGGTTTGTAGAAGAAAAGACTATTTCTGCCCAGCTATTCAGAACACAATATAGGACATGGCCTTAAAAATAAGCAGGCTCTAGTCAAAGGCCATAAAAAGAGGATAAGATTGCTAATATATATACATATCCTTTAAAATGCTAAAAATGCGAATCCTGGGCATCATATTAGCCTAAGTTAAAAGAAAGAAAAATGAACTCCAGGATAGAATAAACCAGACTGTTTAATGTAAACAAGCCTGTGGTTAAAAAATCACTAAGCTTTCGTCAGCCAGACTGCCGATGTCATCAGAGTTGGAATAAAAGGAGATCTGGGAGCTAGCCTATAGAATGACCTGCCTCGGCACCTGGCTTCTTGAGCGCATCATCGGCCCGTTGATTGTGCTCGTCCATGATGCTCCGAGTTGCTCTGCATCTGGCAGCCTGTCCCTGGTCCCGATGGTTGTTCTTCAATCCTCAATCGCTCTTCTGGCGCGGGGGCGGCTGTCAAAACATCTCTGTGCCTTGTCTCTCTCCCTTCCCCTCTTGGGGGGATCTCGGATGCTGTTTGTCAAGATGCATTTTTAGCATTTTAAAGGAATATATATATATACATACATAAAAGGCACCACAGACAGAATCAGTAAGATCCTCCATAAACACAACATCAAAACAGCATTCTGCACAAACAGAAAAATATCCACCATCCTTAGAAACCCCAAAGATAAAATTGAATTAGAAAATCAAGGAGTATACGAAATCCCATGCACCACTTGTCCCACCACATACATCGGACAAACCAACAGAAGAATAAGTGCATGCATTGAAGAACATAAGAACTCAGTCAAAAAAGAGGAACCAACATCTTCCCTGGTCCAACACCTTAAAGCCACAGGACATGAAATTGACTTTAAAAATACCAGAACCATTGCCAAAAGTGAACATTTTAATAACAGAATAATCAGAGAAGCCATCGAGATAGAAAAACGCCCACACAGCATGAACAAGCGAGATGATACCTCCCGCCTACCAGCCATTTGGAAACCCGCCCTTATTGACAAACGACTCCCTAACACAAAAAATGATACCAGACCCACACTCACAAAAACCACACAGGATGTCACCACCACACATCCACGCAAAAAACAAACCCAAAGCCACACCGATGATGAGGCACGACCACAAACCAGAAGCCAGACCACAGCTGCATCATTAGCCACTTTAAACCCCTCCAATCCATACATGAAGCAAACTGACACCCTCCATGAAGAGGAGGCACGACCACGAACGCGAAGCCAGAAAATAGCAAGGCAGCCCAAAATCTTAAACCCCTCTGCAACTCAGACTAACCTGAGCACAACCAAACAGAACACTCCCCCAGCCAATCAGAGCACAGCCAAGCCCCTAACCATTCAGAACACACCTCCACCCAATCAGAACACAGCCAAGCTCCCACCCAATCAGTTCATACCCCCACTGGCAGTTAAAAGGAATAAACAGCTAAGACCACACATTGCTGCTCAAAGCATGAAGCTGAAAGCACCAGCCTGAAGATGACGAATGGGACTTCGTCGAAACGTCGCCAAGACACTTCCAATTTTACGTGGGAGAAAACCCGAACAACCAAAGACATATATATATATATATATATATATATATATATATATATATATATATATAGGTCTTTGGTTGTTCGGGTTTTCTCCCGCGTAAAATTGGAAGTGTCTTGGCAACGTTTCGACCTATATCTTGAGTGTTTTTTTTATGCACCCTGTCAGCTCAAATATGGAAGGAAGAAATCTTTTGCCTGTATCAGCTCAATCTAGAGCCGTCCACAGGCAGGCAGTCACTACTGTGAATCGTTTGTATTTCCTAAATTTTTGGATTGCTAACAAGTAGCTGGTCAGCAGCAAGTAAGCTCAAGAAATTTCCCCATCCCATCCTATCAAACTTTCATGATACACATCCAATTAGGCATTTGCTACTTTTTTTTCCTTACACAAACATATTGTTATTTGTTGTATTATTATTACACCCCATTTTTAGTAAAAATAGCAGCTGTTTCCCCAACCTATTTTGGAAAACAGAAAAGGAGATGGTCAGATTCTCTATGATCAAATGATTTTTACCACAATACACACAACTATATTTTCCATTATATCTGTTTTGTTTTATGTTATTTGAATAAGAATATAATTGCCAGAGAAGTAGGTTGAAAAACACGTAATCTGATTATAACAGTCTTTTCTGCCTCCCCCCCCAAATTCCAACCAAGTGAAAAAATAAGAAGACTGGGGAAAGTCAACTAATCATATAACCTACCTACTCAATTAAGCCCAAATTTCTGCTGCTCAGTGACACAGTTAAGTGTGTTTTGCTCCATTTTATTAACTTTTTTGCCACAGCTATGAAATGAATCATTGCAGTTATTAAGCTAGTCACATAGTTGTTAAGTGAATCCTCATTGAGTTTGCTTGTAAGAAGATTGCAAAAGGTGATCACATGATCCCGAGATATGCAGCCATTATAAAAATGAGTCACTTGCCAAGAGTCTGATCACATGACCATGGAGATGCTGCATGGTTGTAATAATTTAAATACTGATCCAGAAACAGCCAAGCAAATAAACAACCCATGTGTCAGACTCTGCCCCCGGATTCTTGCCTTTCTGTCTTGCTTCTCTGTTATTTTTAACTGGTATTATCATAAATCATGAAATTATCTCCTCTACTCAGTCATCTCTGCTTTACTAGGCCAAACTAAAGGAGTGAAGGGAAATACATATTTTATTCAGTCATTAGCCAAAATGAAAAGATCCTTCAGTCAGGAGAATCTGCTGAAAAGCGTGGAGGCAGTTTTATTGAGAAATAAAATGTTTCTTCCATGAAAGACTTTGAAGCTGAGATGGAAAGATAGAGACCAGTACAACATTTTGTATATGTAGTCCTTCTTTAGTTATTGCCTGATTTAGCAACAATTTGTTTTGATGGTGATGAAAAAATAATTTTATGACCAATCCTTTCATTTATGATCTTCACAGGTGTATAAAGCAGATGAAAGTTGAAGCATATGTTAGGTTTCACTGAGTGACCACTTTGCTTAATGACTGATTTGTGGGTCCTAACTGTGGTCATTAAGCAAGGATCACCTATAGCACGAAATATTAACTCCGTGCAAAATTTACAGCATGTGGACTTTTCCCCTTCATCACATATTTCATTAGTCTGAGTAAATCATCTAAAGAAGAAAGGATAAAATTACTTTCATATGTATACAGTTTGTTTGCTCTTGATTAATTTATTATAAAAATTAATAAACCATGCCTTGATTCCCAACCAACATACCAAAATCCCAAAGCAATTAATTGGAATTATATCCAGACTTCTTAACCTAATACTTCTTTAAACAAACAACACATATCTTATTTATGACAACAAAAATGTTGGACAATAATTTGATATATGTATACATGAGGTTTGAAATTCAATCATTATTGCAGCATTATTGGCATAACTGAAATGTTCATAATGTATATGGGCCCAATGGTATATTCAGACAATCTTTTTCAGAGATTGAATAACATAACTACAAATGACACTGGGAACAGCAACTGATATCCTGTATATAATTTGCCACTATTTCCTTAGTTACAGCTAGGGAAATATGTGCAATTATTCTTATACCCAGGAATACAGCAAGACATTAACAAATAAAAGAAAAAAACAAACACCAGGATATAATAAACCAGCCTGTTTAATATAAACAAGCCTGTGGTTAAGAAGAGTCACTAAGCTTTCGTCCGGCCAAAAAACTGACAGTGTCATCAGAGTTAGAATAGCAGGAGATCGGGAAGGCAGCTCATATAGCCTCCTGCCTCTGTGCCTGGCTCCATGAGCGTGTCATCGGCCTGTTGATTGTGTTAATCCATATCGCACAGAGTTGTTCCGCATCAGGCAAACTGTCTTTGACTCCACTGGTTGTTTTATGATCCTCAAGTGCTCTTTTAGAGTGTGTGCAAGCACCTGGAGGGTGGCTGTCAATCCGTCCCTGTGCCCAGTCCCCCTCTGTCCCAGGGCCATTATCCTCCCCCACCCCCCAGGCCATTGTCATAATTCCTCCCCCCCCAGTCCTGCAACAAGCAGCTGTTCCGGCATTCCTGCTCTCTGTCTTCCCCCTCCCTCCCCCTCCTTCCAGTTCGCCTCAGTGCTTCCATCTCTGGCTTAGGGCCATTTGGTCCATCATCTCGGTCCATGGGAGTCGTGGTCGTCCCATCTATAGAGCCAGTGGAGTCAAGTTGTTGCCTGATGCGGAACAACTCTGCGATACAGATTAACACAATCAAAGGGATGATGATTATGTGCTCAAGGAGTCGGGTGCAGAGGCAGGAGGCTATATGAGCTGCCTTCCCAATCTCTTGCTATTCTAACTCTGATGACGCTAGCAGTTTTTTGGCTGGACGAAAGCTTAGTGAGTCTTCTTAACCACAGGCTTGTTTATATTAAACAGGCTGGTTTATTATATCCTGGTGTTCATTTTTTCTTTTATTTGTTAGCATAATGCCCAGGACTCACATTTTTAATATTTTAAAAGATATATATATATATATATATATATATATATATATATATATATATATGTGTGTGTGTGTGTGTGTGTGTGTGTGTGTGTGTGTGTGTGTGTGTGTGTGTGTGTGTTTTCGTAGATTTTCACGGGTATAGATATGCAGGTCTTGGTGTATTCGGGTCTTTTCCTGTGGAAGATTGAGAGTATCTTGGCGACGTTTCAACAAGGTCCCACTCGTCATCTTCAGGCTGGGGTCTTCGGCTTTGTGCTTGTGCGAGCAAAGTGTGATCGGAGCTGCTGTCTCTCTCTCTATATATATTGGTGTGTGTGTGTGTGGAGTGCTGGCTTAGTTGCTGTAGGTGGATTGGTTGGCTGTGTAGGAGCTATTGTTTGTGGATTGGTTGGCTTTTTCGTAACATCCTGAGTAGTTGAGGTGCTGGCTGTGTCCCCATTAGTCTTTTGTGTTGAAACGACCTGGGTAATGGGTTGTGTGATGGGGGGGACAGAGGGTGGCCTCTTAGCAATTAAGCATCAGATCAGGTTTCTTTCCTATAATAACTTCCAGAATCAATTTGCCAAAGGTACATTTCAGATCATCAGTACAATGAAAAGGCATAATGTCAATATAACACCTACTATCTTCAGTGAAAATGACTGGGGATGGGGACAAGGCACAAACTATATTGCTATATAAGATGTGCACACAGGTTAAGAATAATTTTTTATCACTTTCTGCCTACTATATAAGAAGTCTTCATTTCGACTCTGGTGGTTTCATTACAGCTAAAGCTTTCTATTGAAAATCAGCCAATATCTCTGTCTTTCTCTCCCTCTAATATCCTCTCTAATATATATATATATATATATATATATATATATATATATATATATATATATATATATATATATATGGGCATATTTGTTCAATGATGCAATCTTCGATCTCCGGGAAGAGTATACTTCAGTTATTTATTGTTAGGCAATTTATTGAGTAGGCAATTGGATCAGCAAGGGGATAAAAAGAACTTCCCACCCCCTAAGCCCCACTCTGAGGACGCTGGCAGAGAACCAGCAAAAGCTAAGTTGTTTTAATCTTGTATATAACTGTTTTTATTGTTTTAAATGTTGTTTTAACAATAAATAACTGGAGTATACTCTTCCCGGAAATCGAAGATTGCATCAAAACTGCAGAGTGTCCTAGCTGACTGGGGAAGTTCAGTTCAGGAGAATGTCATGCTTGTTGCACAACTCTAGAAACTGAATTTTTATAAAATCCATACAATATCCATTCTGAGATATGCAGGCAGCCTAGCTGACAGTTGATTGTACACTCTGTATCGAATTATTTGAAAAGCCAAACAGTAAGATGATTTTAGAAAAATTAGGGTCAGAAGGACTTTCCTTATGACAAGCTGTTTGCTTGCACAGTTTCAGGTCATTATCTCTTTGCCTTCCTTTCTGTAATGAACTGACAGAAGCAGAAACGAGTGCAGTAATCTTTTGCCTTTGGTAACAAGAACTACACATCATATTAAAAAGGAAAGAACGGGATATTTTGTATCTGAAATCTTGGCTGGATGCTTATAGAAGACCCCTACCACAAAATACTCTTTGCCCTGCAGTGAATATTCTATTTGCATTTTGCTTACTTATTCACTAAGACTATTCAGTATGAAACTAAAATACTGTGAAGTTAGTAATTAAACTGAAGCACAAAACCAGATTTACCCTGGAGCGACATTGTTTAAATTATATATCGAGATCAGTAACATCAGCTAATCTTATAGTGAACAGTGTTAGTGGCTGCTTATTTTGTGGTGCATATTTACAGTGCATGACTCCAATTCTTTTTTGATATCCAGATTTACTCAACCATGTCAAACAGCCATTATTATTATTTTTAATAAAAAACTGTTCTGGGAGGTTACAAAATGTTTTGGTACATAGTCAACTGCTTGATTTAAACTTGAAAAAAAAATTATATATCACTCCATTAATATTAGACTCCTTGTGTGTTTTTTATTCATTCATGAGTTCACTCAAAGCATATCCACTTTCCCTTTCTCCTCCAGAACAGGAATTAGTCAAAGCAAGTTAAGAAATCTGAGAGGATAAAAACAATAATTGCAGGTGAACAACCGAAACAGCAACAAATTCACACACCCACTATCTTCATTTGCTGATAAAAATATGAAAAGTAAAGATGTGGTCCCACCAACTTTGTATAATCTTCATTTCCCCCTTACTAGTGTGAAATGAGGCCTTTAGGAATCAAAAGATTATCCTTCCCTGTCCTAGAAACAAAGCATTCTCACCCCAGAGTTCAGAGAAGTAATAACAAGGTAAGTCAGTCTAACCTGGAGGAGGAATTGTGGCAAATAATGGGTAATGGAGATCCAGAATTACTTGAATTTCATCATTAGGCTAACTGTGATGGCCGCTTCAGGTAAGCAATATTTGAAGGCATTACCAAAGTAAGAAAGCTGATCTGTCCTGGCAATCTTAATCTGATCAAAAGAATGGTGAGAGTACTCTCCAGAAGCAAAGATAAAAAAAGATTTTGTTGTTGGTTTGCCTCATAGAGAAACTGGAAATGAAGCAGATACAGTAGCTGGAAAGAGGGAGGGAGAATCTGAATTTTCTTTTTTCAGATTATATCTTTACAAGAGAAGAAATTTTTTGTCTGGAACAGAGAGAGGAATCATAATAATTTCATCATAAAACCAATATTATGGCTTGCCTGGACTTAGAAACTGAAACTAGAGAGTAAGAAATATGATTATATCTCTGTTGTACTGCAGCTATGAAATTGGTTGAAGGAAGTCCAAAGCTGCTGGATGTCTGATTCATATAATATTTGTTCACAGGATTTAAATGCAATACAGTCCTACTCAAGTCTATGGAGTCACATTATGCATTTTGTTTTTTAGAATTTTTCCATTGGTTATACTTTAAATTACTGGTAACACTTTATCTTTATTACAACCAGCTAACTGCAACAATTATCTCATTCATTTCTGTGCATTTAATTAGATTTATAGAGCAAGAAGAAAGAATTAACAATCCAATCCCAAAACTGATTAATGTAGATCAGCAGGAGTCATAAGATGATAGAACTTTTTACATGAGGGAGATTGTATCAAATTAAATTTAGTACTATTGCTTAAGAACTGGTTCAGTAGGGCAAAACCATAATTGAACCTAGGTTCTCAGGGCAGTGTAAATGCACACCTCTGAATCTCACTATTTCAGAGAAAAGGCAATATCAAATATCCATATACCATCCTAATTTGATTATAATGAAAATTTATAAATGTAATGTAGTAGATGTGAGTGCTTGGCTTTTACACTGATACTAAGATAGCTAAAACAAGGAACAACTATATAGTATTGGGCACAGCTAACAGAGTGGGGTTTCTGCCACCATACATACATACATACATACATGTATACATATTACCCCAATCTATGCAACTTTGGATGGTATTAATGGTATAAATGGTATAAATGAGCAACAGCTTTAACACCATCATCATTAACAACAACAAAAGATGGATGGATGAGAGAGAGAGAGAGAGAGAGAATTGTGTGCCACTTGCATATCCTCCTGCATCTTCTTGTATCTTGTAGCAGCCACCTACTTGGCCACCAGACTGGAACAAGTAACTTTCTGTTGGCTTCCTCACTGACTTTGTTTTTGGAAGCCAGCAGGAAGTTGTGTGGAGATCTTTGCTTAATCACCTGCAATCCTTGCTTAGCAACAGCCACAGGGACTGCTGGGATTGCCACTGCTAAATGATGTGTCATGTGATGTTGCATTTTATGACCATCATTACTTCGACTATACATTTATAGGGGACATGAGTCATTGTAACCAGGGCAACTTGGGCCAGGTAGGGCTGCATCTGCATACTAAGTTGATAAAACATGCAAATCTTGAAATAGTCCAAGTACCAGGGGCTTCAAGAGGACCCAGAGGAGTGCAATCCACTCATCCAGGAGTCTATGAAGGTCATTCACTAGAATGACCAATGCCATTTCTGCTTCATGACTGGGCCTGTATCGTGAATGAAAAGAATCCAGTTGTTTTTTTTTTTTTCCATTGGGATCCTTTGTAGGAAAATTCCTACCATCTTCTCAATAACCTCCCTCTAAAGGAAAAGTTGGAAACGGGGAAGAGGGACAAAACAAGAGCCATCAAATGAAGAAATGGTTTCTTCAAGAGAGGATCCACTGCTATCTCTTTCAAGTAGAGGGCATCATGATATCCCATGAAGGAACATGTGTCATTCCTGACGTTACCCATATGTTCTCTGCCCCATCTTCTAATGAAGCTAGAAATGATGCGCGTATAGTGGGAGAGCTCCTATTATTTACTTTCTCAGCTTCCAGTAGCTCAAACAATCTCAAGTTAAATACAAGGTGTTGTTTTGCTCATCTCACTTCACTTTGCCCAACTGGCATTCAGTTCAGTGTAAGTACAAGCATGTTTATTTGTGGAGAAAGATTACTTCCCCTGCCATCCTGTCCTAACATAGTTGAGGTGGCTCTGATTTTGACATCTGTCAAGCCTTCTTACAACTCACAGAAGAATGGGACTGTCACCAGATGTCCCTGATCATTCAGGGTTTTTTTAGAATTCTGGAGCAAAATGTATATCTTGTCTTCCTTTCCAGTAGGATAATTAAGGTGGCCTATACAAGATATCCAAAATTGGAAGCCATAATCTTGCTTATTAAAATATCCAAAGCAGCAAACTATTTAAAAACAAGAAAGGGGAATCAATGGCACCAGAATTCTGAACATTTACAAACACAGACCCATATTCCCATTGTGCATACTAAAAAAAGAAAAAAAAGAAGTCACTATTAATACAAAGGAATTGCATCTAAAATGTTCAGATTGAAGATTTGAATAATAATTTAATGTTCTCTGAAAATTTGGAGGAAGTAAAATATTAAGTAGTTCAGTCTTTGAGATATCAATCTCTTTATAGAAAAGAGCATTGAAATATTTGCTATTAAAAGAGGGGAAAACATAATGTCCAGTCATCAGTTATGGTGCTCATTAAAAACTACTCAAGAATAAATGTTATGCTGCAGATCATTAAGAAAAAAAAATCAAGGCAAAAGTAATTGGTAAATCAGCACACACCTTGTGACAGAGAAATAAATCTTCCCTAATTACTTATTTTATTCATGATTATATTGTCTAAATATATTTTCAAATGAAGATCCTCTCTTGTGTCTAATTAACCTTCTTTTATGGCCTAGCATCTGTTTCAAAAAGAAAAAAAGAAAATTACCATTACAGAATTGTAAAATAAGATTCCAATGGTTATGGCATACAACATGGGTCTTGGAAGTTGATTGGTTGAATATTGCTCTTCTGATATTTGTAGGAATAGCAGCATCCTAGCATCTGGCTATTTTTCTATTGCTATTCAACCTAGATGATATTTCTGGAAATGGATGAGCATAAATTTTGAGAAGACTCATTAATAAACTATGTTTTTAGATATGACAGACTGTTTTTTCTTTTTCATTTAAAATAGACCTTAATTTGGATAAAATAATTCAGACATATTTGACAAAGTAAGCTATAACCGTACATCCACTAAGATATAATTATCTACTTCTAGCTCTTTTCTTTTTTTATCCCTTTGCTCCTTGAAATGGAGGCATACTGAACAAGAGAATATATTGCTCTTTTGTAGCTGCATTTTTAAACCCAAACTTGCATCAATGCACAGTGCAAAGCCTATGGCAAAACACTTTCCCAATGAAGTGGTGTTTATCTAATTTCATTTACATGTTTTCAAACTGCTAGGTTGCAGGAACTAAGGCAAATGATGGGAGGTCACTCCATCATGTGGTCATAGGTCTTGAACTGCTCGAGTATAGATCTTCTTTGATGTCTTTGGTACATTGGCACCTGGCAGGTGGCATGTGACCCTGCCCAGCCTAGCCAAGTGTAGTGGGGCAGGGAATGAACCAAAGCGTGCAGGACTTGCCATGAAAGAGTCCTCAGGAGCTGCAGGGCTGTTGGGCTGAGAGAAAGGCCCCAGGATTGGCACTTCCAGTTCATCTGGAAGGGAAAGGAGGAAGAGGGGGGGGGGAGACAGGAGAGGGTATAAAAGGAGGCAGTTTTGGTGGGAGAGGGAGAGGAAAGAAAATGATGCAACCTTGGGAGGAGGAGTCAACTGGAGCTGCACTGAAGGGAAAAGAAGGAGGGGGGAGAGAGGAGATAAAACAAGCTGGCTGGGAGCCAATCTACAACTTGGTAGCCATCCGTGCCAGGCACGCACACAGGTGGTAGGGAAAAACAGGCAAGAAATGCAGCTGGGGAAGGGTTGCCCTCTGCAAGAATGAAGAAAGGCACCATCACCTGGAGGTGAGGCAAAGAGGAAGAAAAGGTGGAAGGAGATGGCAATGAGAAAGAGAGAGGTAGAGAGCAGGAGGGAGGGAGGGAGGGAAACAGAAAGGAAGGAAGTATTGTAAAAAAAAAAAAGCTGGGGGGGCTTACTTTCCAGCTGGGAGGCTATACATTTAAGAAAAAAGAAAAAAAAAATGAAGCATTGCCATTTGAAATAGACGAGAGGAAGCCGGATGCTCGAGAGGAGATGTTTATTGGTAGAAGCAAAGTGCTATTTCAGCAGTTCGGTTCTGGGTCAGCTAAACAGCAAACCAGGACAGTGGAATGATTCTTATGTGGTTTTGTGACAGTGTGGGCTTTGTATTCTTAAGGAGTGTTTGGCAATTTCTATTGTTGCTAATGGCTTATGTCCTGTGTTGGATTTTGGGGTGAGGGGTTACTGGTTCTAATTCTATTACTCTGCTAATTGTTAGCTGTAAGTTTTTTTGCAAGGGATTTTGAAGTATTTTTGTCCTAAATGGATTTCACCTGTAGCATTTGTTTACTTATGAATGGAGACATTTGTAGCAGTACTTGCTACATTTTTTCTTTTTTCTTTTTTTCTTAAGTGCCGGCTACGGCTCCTTAACTTTCCTTTCTAGCAAGTAGCTAATTCTTAAAGGGGAATGTGACTTTTTAAGCTAATCCCCTCAGTGACTTGTCTTTTCTGTCTCTAGAGGCTTTTCCTTGTTTGATAAATATATGAAAGAGGGAAAATATGGGGGGGTCAAATTCTTCCTTCAGAAGGAAGGAGAGGGAAATGAGAAAGAGGGGAGCAGGGAAGAAGGGAGGGAGGGAAGGAAGGAAGGAGATGGGAAGAAGATGGAGAGAGGGAGGGAAACAGGAAAAAAGAAAGGAGGGAGAGTGGAATGAAAGGGAGGGAGGGTCTGAAGAAAGTACTCCCTTAGCATTTGGCCATGAGCTGCCATTTCGCCATCCCCTTGTCCCATCTTCCTGGCCTATCCTGGTGATCTTCCATCCTATCTCTAAGGATGTTTTGGTAACAAAGCCAGGTCTTCCCACAGGGAGAGGGACCTCCGTCTGACCTATGCATTTTGCCCTCCTGTACTCACCATGAGCAATCTGGCCAAGGAAAGTGAGCACTACAGCAGCAGCCTCAAGGAGGTAAGCACAGCCAGGCACCCCCTCGGGGAAGTGGGGCTGGACTGGGTTGGGCTGTGGAGTCCTGGTATCCCAGGAGCTCAAGGGCTGAGCACTTGCCCTCCACTGCCCAGTGCCACCATCTGGGAGTCCCCTGCGTGGCGCAAGAAGGACAGCAAGGGTCCTCCAGTTAACCATGCCCTGGCACCCACCCAAGTCTCACCCCTCTCCACTGGAGACCCCTGGATCCCCCCACAGAGCCCAGCCAGCCCTCCTTCAGGCACACCCCAACCATAATGTTGTTGAGCTGGCCACGCCCCCTGGCCATTGACTTTGCTTATCAAAAGGTTGGAAAAGGGGATTACATGACCCTGGAATACTGTGACCATCATAAATATGAATCAGTTGCCAAGCATCCAAATATAAATCAGATGACCCTGGGGATGCTATAATGGTCATATGTATGAAAAATTTTCATACGTCACTTCAGTGCCATTGTAACTTTGCACAGTCACCAAGCAAATTGTTGTAAGTCAAGGACTACCTGTAATTTAGCACTTTTTTCCTTTTTTTTTGGTCATCAAGTTTTTGACAGATGGTGCTCAAATATTGCCATATCCTAAAAGTGATGCAATCAGTGAAAAGGTTGGAAAAACCCTGTTTTAAGATACTGAGCCACTGCACCTCTTCATAAAATGCCATAGTAGCATAGAAATAGAGGAAAGGGGAATGCTGGAAACCATAACTCATAAGCCTATCAGCAAATCTGAACAATACTTGCAATCAGAATATCAATGACTGATCCAATCATTGTATCTGTTAAAGTAGGATAAAGATGCAAGGATTGAAGGAGATGTTTAGATATATCATTAACTGCACTGTTACTCAATCTCTCATTCAAAGCAATTTTGTGAGAAATGTTAGTAACTGACCTGATGACTAGGTGGACAATGCCGCAAAGTTACTTCTGCCTCACTCCTAAGAATTCCTAAAAATAATCACTCCATAGCCCCCACCGTCCTGCCAGAACTGATGAAACTTCTTGGACAAGAAGCAAAACTTCTTCTTCTTTGAGGAGAAAACAATCCAACTGCCTTTTATAAAAGCACCTTTGAGACAACTATGACCTAGATGTCTGGAATCTACACAGCCATTATCCTAATAATCATTTTTTCCATACCCAGGAAAATACAGCATCCAAACATCTACTCAATTACGGTACTTGTCTAATATCCTTTTTTTTCTCCTTTCGGGATGAGATACTTTCAAGTTACCTGCTATTCATATGAATAAACTTATTCTGAATTTCCTCTCTTTCTGCCTCCACACACTAAAGTGTTCTGCCTATTAAGGCCCAATTTAGAGGAACAGAATTCAAAGCCCAGAGCATCCATTTCAATGTGGCACACCCATCTCTTTCAGTCTGCCTGAAAATTTTGCTTATATAAATAAATAACACATAAATAGCTTGCACCCATTGTAGTTTCGCTCTTGCCTGGAATGCTTGGAATTAAACATCATCTAACAGCCAACAATCAGACTTGGCGACCTCAAGATGGTCCAGTTTTCTTTAAAAAAAAATAGATGAAAATCAGGCAACAAGTCAAGAGCCAAGGAAAACAAGGCCAGAGTTACAGCACATATCGATTTCAGCATTTGACACAATCTCAATAAGACGTTATTGGTGTTTCTGCTGCCTTCCCCCCCATTCATGAGGCTCATTTACTTTTTTTCTCTCACCTGAAATTAAAAGTTCTACCACTCTTTGTGAACAAACATCTTTGCAGGATCCAATCTGGGTTGGTCATCTTTGTTCTCAGTCACATTCCTGATTTTCTATTCTGGGGATCAGAGGCAACTTGTCAGAAATCTCCTTATCTGTATGTAAATAAAGCAGTGCTCTTCTTGAACCATCTTCTTTGAAAAGCTTTATAAAGGAAAAAAAAAATTCTGACAATGAGAATGTGGCATACAACATCCTAACTGTTGTTGTAGATGTGCAGATTAATTTATCTGCAAAGTTATAAATTCAGATTAGATTTAAGAGCTTGCTTGGTGTATTGGTAAAGGCATTGGGCTATAAACTGGGAGACCATAAGTTCTAGTGCAGCTTTAGGCACAATGCTGGCTGGGTGACCTAGGGCCAGTCTCTCTCTTTCAGCCCTAGGAAGCAGGCAATGGCAAATCAATTCCAAAATCATGTCAAGAAAACCGCAGCAACTTATCCAGGCAGTCACAAGGAATCCATAGTATCTTGAAAACACACAAATACACGGGCCATTATAAATTAGATCAGAAAATCTCTGCATATACTTTATTTATACCATTGATTGAGAATTATCAGGAGTTTATATTTTAAATTAGAATTACAATTTATTTATTTATTTTTGGGTATGGTCGCTCATCTCAAAACAGAACACTCAAATCAAATCTTTATTATGGTCATACAGAAGTAAAACAGTGGCATTTGTATGTCTGTAAGAACAAGGTCAAGTATATAATCTTGAAGAACTTTTGGAAGTCATAAAAAGATAAACAGATAGCATTTTAATATTGCTGATGAGGGGTCCTTGATGCTCTCTGAGCTTGGTGATTTTCTTGCACATGTTTTATTACCCAACTAGGTAACATCAACAGTGCTAGGGATGACTAGCACTGATGATGTTACCTAATTTGGGTAATGAGACATTTGCAAGAAAAAAACCAAGTTCGGAGAACATCAAGGACTCCACATTTTAATCCTGAGCTACATATATTCTCCTTTACTGATAATATTGTTGATGTTAGGAAAATCCCTTAGACATCTTATCTCTGTTGCTATTTGAATTTTCTCAGAATCACATAGGAAGAAGCTATTGTATAACATTTGAAGAAGGAAATATATTATGTTTGTGTGTGTATATGTATACACACACGCACACACACACATCTCTTCTGTTACAGAAATATTGCAGTCTACATAAAAATTCTGAGGGTTATAAAACCAGTCATGCAGTGAGAATAATGACTGATTTACTGTCAATAAGAAGATACTCATAAATAACCTTTATATTTATATTGTATGAAAAGGTATGAAACAGAATTTGTTTATCTTTTGAATATGAAAAAAGAAAAATACAAAAAAGCCATGGAGAATTATAAAAACAAACCTGATTTATCTTATATTGACTACAAATCATTTTATTTCTCAGCCAACACAATGACATCATCTGCAGACAGAATCATCGCTAAAGCGTTGCTTATATATTTATCCATAAATACATGAAATACACATTGATGTCTTACTTCCTACACATTGTTAAACCTTTTGCTATATATACCATTTATTTTTCTTGTTCTGTTATATGCAGTTCTTACTATATTCAGCAATTAACCTTCAATTCTATATTTGCATAAAACATTCCACAGTTCCCTATTCACGAGCTTTTATCATGAGCTTTCCGTAAATCAGCAAATATATAATTTTTCTCATAGCCGTATATTTATCAATGAATTGCCAAGAAACCAAAATCAGATGTATCTGACAGTGTATTTTCCACATTTTGTTGCAACCACATTATGTCTACACCAGCTCAAGCACAACAAGTTCACCTATATCAGTGATGGCAAACCTTTTAGAGACTGAGTGCCCCAAAACTACCCTGCTCCACCCCCTCCCCACCTGCTCCATCCCCCACTCTGCCCCCACCCTGCCTGCCCGCAGGGCCACCAACTGCCTCCACAGCCCACCACAGCAGATCGCCCAGGTTGCCCTGCAGCGCCATGGTGGCCACACCCTCTGCCCATGTCTTTCAGCATCATCTGTGCACAACAGGGCATGAGGGCGGAGTCTTATCCCTGCTGCCTGGCTGCCATGTCCTTGGCTGTACTGCTCTGCATGGGCCGTGCCCAGGGATGATTCTCCTCTGGGGGGCTGATGGTGAAGAGGGGGCCATGGGGGAAGGCGGGACTGGGGTGATGGCACGCGTGCCCACAGAGAGGGCTCTGAGTGCTTCTACTGACATGCATGCCATAGGTTTGCCACCACTGACCTATATTTTACCACAAGATCTTTATTATTAAATCTCTCTCTCCCCGTCTCTCTCTTTCTGACATTTGATGCTGATTATTATAAAAGCCCTCTTGCCTTTGTTATTTTCTTCAGTGCTCTCAATTCTTCCTTTTTTGTCTTGTAATATATGTGCATATGTATTAAATGTTTTCATAATTGCTTTACATTATTGTTGTTATTCAGCAACACTAGTTTAACTAAGAAATTATCTATCAATCATGTTGGTTCACCCTCTCTTTTACAGGGACTCCCTGGAACTTGAAGTCTTAGACAAATGGTGCCTGGCTGCCAACCTTCCCTTTGGGTGAAGGTAGTTCAAATAGTGGCTCAAGACCAACTCAAGAATGTACTCGAAGAAGCAGATGGGTCCTTATCGGTCAAGGATCAGATCCAGGTATGGGGGCACACATGACCCTGTTCACTCCTGGCAATGATCTGTGTTGTGATGTGGTTAAGGGTGGTGTATTATATTGATAGTGTTTATTATTACCAATATTAGTAATGTTTCTAATTGATATACCTGATAATTTTGATGATAATCAAGTCAATTATACAATATGGTATTTTTGGCCATAATTTGTTTTCAACCACATGAATGAAACTGCATCAAAGCATTAAGAAATGAATATCTATGCATAAAGCAAATTGCTACAGGATATTAATTTAGGAAGGGCAAAAGAATCCTTGCATCCAGGAATTCTGGTCAAAAAAACAATGGTAACTGCTGACCAGATTCCATGTCGTTATACTGGGTGAATTTAAATGTACAGTAAATTCCTCTACTTAATGTTATAATAATTCCCAAGAATCTTAGCATGTACTATAACTAAATCACATGGAAGGACTTCATGCAAACGATGTCTTGATATACCAGTAAACCATCTTGCCCTTCCATCTTGTCATAGGTAGGCTGCTGTTTATCAGCAACAAACTTGAATAACAGTAACAACAAAAATCATTTGCCTCAGTGAAAAATATTAAGGATTAGTTTGATAAAGTTTGTTATGAGGGCAGCATGAAATATTGGGGAAAAAAATAGCAAACTGTCTTATATTAAATCTCACCAATGACCCATCTGCCTAAATATTTTCTGAATAATATGCAATAGCTTTCCCCAACCTCATGACCTTCAGAAATATTGGAATTTCAGCTCTCATAATCTCCAGCCGGTAGTCTTGGACTTTTCATATGAAAAAATATATCTGTTGTATGCTGAACCTTTCATGAAAAGGAAGAGAGAGAGATTTGACTTTAGGTTATTGACAGAAGTATTCACATAAAGCTGAAATATTAATGAGCTGAGTATGAGAAGAACATCAAGTGATGGAAGTCAATGTAAAGGCAAATGACATTGCATGACATAATTGAAGTACATGTTTGTATGATTTGCATGACAACATCATTTTGATATCACCATGGCTTCAGAGGCCAGTGTGTCCAGCCTCAGAACTTCATGAATCACAATTCTCTCTCTTAGAATGAAATCCTGATCCTTATATGGATATAAAGTTTAAGCTACAGCAATTAGTGAATCCTCACTACTATTTTCCTGGATTTTATTTTTTTGACATATTGTTCTTTAAAATGTAAAGAAAAAAAGACTTTTTTTTCTGAAATATTATTTAATGCTCAGAACCTGGAGATGATCAAAGGAATAGAAAAGCATCCTATTTTGCTTATCTTTGATTCCCCTTACTAGCTTTATTTCTTTGGGACATCAATAACACTTTTGAAATTGTTTGATTGAAGGTGATATGGACTATTTTATATGAACTCCAGAAGAAGACAGAAAAGACAATTCAGAAAAAACCAATGGGATTTTTTGTTCAAGCTAAGTACTAGCTAGTGTATGAAATATCTCCATAAATAAAAAGCAGCACAAACATATTATATTATATGACTGAAGGCAATCACACAATATATATAAACATGAAATGACAATTGCAAAGCTAACACATTCCAATCACTTACATCCAGCCTCAATAAAACACAAGCAAGGAGTTCAAAATTCATTTGTTGCTGCTTTTCCATCATCAGACATGTCCTCTGCTGCTTTTTTTAAAAAAAATCAGCTTTCTAGATGCAACGGATTAACAAATGTGCACCTGAAATGCAAGTGCATAAGCCATACTTCCAGGCATAGAACAAGTTGATAAAATTAGTTTCATCTCTGTTCATTAGCTCCAATTATATCAATTATCTTAAAGTCACTCTGAAGACAAATATACATAATACTGTCATATTCACTATAGGTTACGCAGAAGCAGCCAAAAAATAAAATAAAAAGTGAATGCAATCCTAGACTGCATTAATAGAAGGATAGAATCAAGATCATGTGAAGTAATAGTACCACTTTATAATACCTTAGTAAGACCACACTTAGGATAGCGCATTCAATTTTGATTACCATGATATAAAAAAAAGATGTTGAGACTGGAAGAAAATGCAGAGAAGAGCAGCAAGGATGATTAGGAGGCTGGAGGCTAAAATATATGAAGAATGTCTGCAAGAATTGGGTGATCAATCACATCTGCATGTTTATATACAGTATTATCCCAGATGTACCAGTTATTCTTATAAATAAAAAGATATTTAAATAGTTGCTAGTAGCAAAAGACAGTTGACCTTGAATTTCTAAACAAATGGTATAGCTAGGCTTTAATGTCACCAGGTTTGACATTCTCTTGTAGACGTTTGCTCACACCATCTTCTATTTTAAAATAACAAGTTTTAATTTTCCACTCTATTTGCTTTCAAGCAAATATTTTGTTTTGTTTTGTTTGGATCAAGAGAATGTTCCAGTGATGATTTTAAAAATTATCAGAGGGATAATTGGCAGATTATTTTGTACAAGGCTGAATATAGAAACAAAACAAAGAAGATGTTTGTTCACAATTTAACATGACTATTCTATAGCATGTGTTGCAATAAATACCCATGTGTTGTAATTAACAATATTCTCCTTCTATTGCATTAAAGTTCAATAGGAACTTTTGAAGGGGAAGTAAGGCTGAACTTAAGATTTTGGGGACAGGATACCACAAAGCCACCTGTTCTTAGGATGAGAGAGACTGGCCCAAGATCACCCACTAGCCTTAGGAAAAATTAAAAGTCCCATCTCCCAGTTGTCTAGTGCTTTAACCACTATTCTTAATTTATTTTCTTTTCTTCTTTCTTTCTTTCTTTCTTTCTTTCTTTCTTTCTTTCTTTCTTTCTTTCTTTCTTTCTTTCTCCTTTCCCTTCCCTTCCTTTCCCTTTCCTTCTTTTCCCCTTCCAAAACATAAAAAGCATATTATTTGACGTAAATTTCAGGCTTGAAAATGATTTGTGCTCAACAATTCATAGGAGCAGACCTAATGTCATCATATATAAAGATTACTAAATTAAAATTACATTAGATCAAAATTGTGTAAAATGCTGTACAAATATGCTATGCTAAAATTGATTCTGTGGTGTGCATCTATCATTCTGAATTTGTCTGGGGTTCACATGTCTAGTTTCTCATTTATATAAGGATGCCTTTGATTTAACTAGGCATGTTTGTTCTCTCTCTCTCTCTCTCTCTCTCTCTCTCTCTCTCTCTCTCTCTCATTATTAATGGGAAAGTTATAAATGTTCCTCAGACAGTTGTAAATATTATCTTGAACAATTAATATGCCAATCAGTTATTTGTATGACATTTTTGGTGGAAGACAATTCTACTTCTAGTTCCAAATGTATGAATGATGAATAATGTCAACTCTGAATTCTAACGGAAAATATTTTTATGTCCTTTCACCTTTCTACTTAAACAACATTCTTGTTTTTTCCGCTTACCTTGAATAATGCTTGTTCAGTATCCTTTATAATAATCAATATTCCTATTAAAGTTTCCAAAGTGAGCAATAATGTTGTAGCCTGTACAATGGTTTTTGGCAAATACTTTTGGATTCTTCCTTCAATATCGTGGAGTACAATTCATTTAGCCCCTGTGATTTAAATTTATTCTGCTTTTATGGAGATGAATATTAAAATCTCATAAATACCCAAAGGGGCACCATGGAATAACAGGACTAAAAAGTTGGCTTTTCATAATTTAATGACAGCTAGGACAGAATTGTTTCCATGCCAGTTTCTGAAAATAATAGAGCACATCCCTCTTTCAGCCTCTAATATTAATACTTAATTCTTTCAGGGTCCATGCAAGTTTATACCACCTAAGCTATATAAATGTATAACACAGTGAAGTGAAATGAAATGAAATGAAATGAACTGAAGTGAAGTGAAATGAAGTGAATGAAGTGTAGTGAAGTGAAGTAAAGTAAAATGTTCTTGGCAAAGCGAATCCTTGGGGAATATCTTCTGGGTTCATCTTACTTTGAACAATAGGTTTGTATCCATCTCAAAAAGGGAAATTGATGAAGAACTGATGCATAGTTGTGTATCAGTTGATGATAACATTTAAAAAAATTCTTGCAATCTTCTTTTAGCATTGCACTGGGAATAAGAGTAAAATTATATTCTCTTCTGTTGCTAAGATTGAGAAATACTGATCTACAACAAATCTTCTACTCTATCCTTATCTCATTTAAAAAAAAAAATCTGGCATCTTCCATAATATATTGTGTGTATGCTGTTAAGTTTAAGGCATTTAAAGGATTTGACAAAGATCCATTCTAATGAGCAACTAGTTAAGTGTGGCATAATTCACTGGCCATATAGCTGGATCAAAATACATATAAGGAGAATTTTTATGGCACCACAAATAGCACAGAATTGTTTAGGACAGCATACAAACACTGAAGAAAAATAACAGATTCAAATTGTGTGAATTTTATCAAGACACATGACAGGTAGTAAAATAGGCAGAAGATTGGGTATTGTATTTATCAACAACTATTCCTCCCAAACATTTAATAGCTTTTCATTTCCATCTCCACTAATCTCTGCAAATAATAAGAACATTTCACAGAATTACTTTCAGTATGTGGATTTGTAAGTGAAGTAATTGTATGCAGCAAGAAAGAGCTGCTGAAACTCTAGGTAATTTACACTAGCTGTATTTTTAAAAAAATAGATTTTTTTAACAAAACAAAAATGCATTTAAAAAAAAACAATAACAAAACAGAGGTATTGAGAATGTATATTTGCACCTTCATCTCTAAAATCTCCATGTATTTTCTTTCCCCACTGTAAGGATAAATTTGAACCTCATGTAGGAATTTGCCACATGACTCTTATAAATCTCGATTGAACAACTTCAACAAGGGGCACTTTCTTTAATACAAAATATTTTTTAAAAAAGCATACAGTATATAACAGCTTCTCCAGAGTTAAGGTTCTTGAAAGTTTAAAAACTCGAGGAAAATTATTTGGCTTTTTAACTTCATCGATCTCTTTTGAATGCTTTATGGCACAAGTGTCAAACTTGATCACGTCACATGACACATCGTGCCGTAGCGTGACTTTTTTGCCTTTGTGGACCTGGGGTGGGTGTGGCCTGCATGTGACACATCCGGCCTGCGGGCTGCCAGTTTGATACCTCTGCATTACAGTAGCCAGTTGTTTTGTTTCAGCAATCCATTAAAATAAGATAATTCTTAGATATTATTTAGAAGTGAAGTTACCTTGGAGTTGCCCTTACTTGAAGTTTCCTCTGCAGCTTTCTTCATGAAGCAGAAATCATTTCTTTCTTTTGAAGGGCAGACAGGCGGGCAGGCAGATAGACAAGACAGATTTTGTACCACACAGTTACTGTCATCATTAAAATTGCCCAATACCAATCATATGTTTTCATTTCTTCATGTTGGTGGATTTGTAAGTGAAGTGACATGTATTTTGATCTTTAGAGTCAATGTGTAATTACCCTTTTTATTTGAAAGCTTTTATGCTAGCCATTAATTGTATGCTAAGGATCATAACAGAAAAAAGAAATTTGCTACATTGTATTTCAGTTTTTTGTTGGTTGGTTTGTTCCATTTCTAGAGTCTCAGCATCTTTTTTATATCTGCATCCAGTTTTGGTCATCACGATGTAAAAAAGATGCTGAGACTCTAGAAAGAGTGCAGAGAAAAGCAACAAAGATGATTAGGGACTGGAGGCTAAAACATATGAGGAACGGTTGCTGGAATTGAGTATGTCTAGTTTAACGAAGGGGGGGGGGAACATGATAGCAGTGTTCCAATATCTAAGGGGCTGCCACAAAGAAGAGGGAGTCAAGCTATTCTCCAAAGCGCCTGAGGGCAGGACAAAAAGCAACAGATGGAAACTAATCAAGGAGAGAAGCAACCTAGAACTAAGGAGAAACTTCCTGACAGCTAGAACAATTAACCAATGGAAAAACCTTTCACCAGAAGCGGTGAATGCTCCAACACTGGAAGTTTTTAAGAAGAGACTGGACAGCCATCTGTCCGAAATGGTGTAGGGTTTCCTGCCTGAGCAGGGGGTTGGACTCAATGACCTCCAAGGTCCCTTCCAACTTTATTATTATTATTATTATTATTATTATTATTATTATTATTATTATTATTATTACTATAAAATACAGTAAAGCTTATCCTCATGATCTAAAATTCCAACTACACTGTAAATCCCAATAGAACCATGAAGTTCTTGACCTCAAATATAAATGAAAGGGCTAAAATATACTTTCACTGATGTAGCAGCCTTAACAGCACTTCCTTTGAATCCCCTAACTAATTTTGCAATGGTCTCAGAACCCTACATAGTCAGCATTTACTTTGGTGAGATGTTCTACTATCAGCTATGAAGAAAACAATATAGTCAATCACTGTAGTTGAATTAATTATGTCTGATCTTCTGAGCTGTTCCTTTTAATTGCCATTTAAGCCAGCTAATCTCCCCTATATCTCCTACTGCTCTGTTGACTTGGATGAGGTACTTGGATGAGGTACTGAGATGCTTTATGAATGGGTTGGATACTTTAAAATGACTTCTCAAGGGTTGTGAAGGTCAGAACCTGAAGGTAAGCTTAGTGAAGATGCAGATGAAGGGATCAAAAAAGTCTTTAAAATGTTCCCTTATGCATTTGAATAGGTCCTAAAACTACTCTCTTCCAAGAAAAACCCTGACTGGAAACTCTGGTTTGGAGACCAAGGCGAAAGTTGATACAGAGTCCTCAGTTCTCAGAACAAGTGCTGTCTGGGAACTTTCATGAGTGGCTTTGTTTAGCTTTGTGAATCTTTGGACAGCCTTCAATGTGACCATTCAACATTTGTCATTGAAATTCCTCTTCTTTTTTCCATCGGGATAAATAAACAGGCCTGGCAGAGGAGTGCAGGTGGCCCCTTTGGTTCCTGGGAAGTATTTATCTCTGTGTTGTTGAAAAAGACTTTTGAGAGTCCCTTGGACTGCAATGAGATCAAATCAGTCAATCCTAAAGAAAATCAACTGACTGTTCCTTGGAAGGACAGTCCATAGAGCTGGAGCTCAAATATTTTATCCACCAAATGAGAAGAGACAACTCAGAATAACAAAGCTGGAAGGGACCTTGGATATCTTCTAGTGCAAGTACTCCAAATAGTTCTGATACTCATTAGAAAAGATCCTAATGTTGGGAAAGATCGAAGACAAAATAAGAAGCAGAGGATGAGATGCTTGCTGTAGATTGTGTCATCAACACAACCAACATGAATTTGGACAAACTCTGGGAGACAATGGTCCATGGAGTTGCAAAGAGTCGGACATGAGTTAGTGACTGAACAACAGTCTGAGTTTCTTCATAATGTTTTTCTGCAATTCTGCACTGAAATCATGTTTATTAATTGAGTCATCACATAATTTATCCAACTTCATCTCTCTGGTTATCTACATTAAGGGACCATTTGTTTTCTGCAGTATGTCCATTCCATTCAATTGGGCAGAGTCAGCATACTTTAATTAAATATTGTCACCTGATGGGTGTCTCATTGATTAAATATTGTCTCATTGATTAAATATTGTTACCTGATGGGTGTTGTACTTGTTGACCTCTGGAATTTTATCCTCCCAAACATTCATGTAGCTTGCACTCTGATCTTGTTTAAGTGAGTCCTTAAAATGTACATCTTCCTCCAGCCTTAGACTAGATGTTTAGCAGCTATAAGATGATTGAGCTATATGAGTTTGGTAATTTTTCCAGGGTGTTCTTCTTCTTCTTTTTTTTTTTTTTGTATTCTTTTGTATCATGTTCCTCATATAGTATACCTTCCAGATTGGTGATGGAGTTGGAAGGCTTATAATTTCAATTAATAATCAATCTAGATATCTTTTCATTTTCCTTCCTTTTGCTTTTTGTATCTATTTTAAAACTGCTACTTTTGTTTTATCTGATTTGTGTAAATTGTTGCTGCCTTTTTGGTCTATGGCTGTAGCTCTCCTAAACAAATCAGGTTGTAAAAGAATTTGGCATGGATCTTGATTTTTTTTTTTTTTTTTTTTTTTTTTTGCTTCTAGTTGACACAAGATGAGATAAATGTTGGAATGCATTCTGCCTATCATTTATCTTATCCCGAGGGGATTACAGTAAAAACATACAAAGATACTTTTTTTTAGTGTACAACAGGATTTGTTTTCAGGGACAGTCCAACAGGGACTGGTTTGCAAATAAAAGCTTTTGGTTAATAATACTTAATACATGCATCCCAGAGTGAACATGGATTTCAAAAAGGCAGCCACACATGCCTCAGAGAAAATAGTTGCGTTTTTTTAGAGGAACAACACAGCGAAAGCCTTTCAATGAGAAAATAGCATCGGAGGACAAAGTAATCATTGGGGAAACAGCATTCATTTAAGCTGTATTGAGGAACAATCCCTGAGGTCCAGAGATGAGACAGCATGTGGAATGCAGTTTTAAGGGAGAAAAAAACACCGCAAATATAATAGGTTTTCCCTAAAGAAAAAGATTTATATAGGTAAGGTGGTGGTGTTCTTCTACATGTGCTTTAGCTTTGGAAGTTAGAAGTGTTGCAAAAGAAGAAGGTAGAGGAAAGATGAATAACCACTCTATGCTTAATAGATAGATAGAGGGGAGGCGAAAAAAGATTGAGAATAATAGATAATAGACGAGAAAAGGTGATTGCATAAAACAGGAAAAATGTGGGGTTTTTTTTACCAAAAAACTTAAAATCAATTTCAGTTTGAATCTTCTGAATATATATTTTACCCTGGTTATTTACTTTGCCTAAATAAATTATTTATTAACTCAACTGACAGGTAAAATCTAAATGAACTTAAAAGTTATTGTTCTTTCTTTTAGACTGCAAAACAAAAACAAAATTACCTTATTTTCCAGTTATTCATCACAGTTATTTGAAAAAATAACAATATGCTTATACCACTAAAATGCACAATTGCTAAAAGTAAATGAAGCAAAGAACATTGAGACAAGAACTAACCAGCATACCTTACAGTAGCACTGAGAAAAAAAATAATTCCCAATTATAGCGTACAGAGAAATCTTTCTTACATGAGAACTACTGGGGTGCATCCAGGAAAAGTTACTGAATTATTAAAATTAATTTTATAAATCATAAAATGATTTACAATTGAAATTAAATGAAGTGGATAAACTAATGCTCGTATTTCTGCTTCTATGAATATTTGATGTTAACTGGCCAAATTGCATTTGCCATTTATAAAATTAACTTTAGATAAAATGAAAGGCTTGGTTGCAAACAGACAAATCTAGAACTTTGCCAACCACATAGATCCTCAGCACAGATTTATAAAAATATACATCTACCTCAATCGGTATTATGTATTATTTTTCGTATTTTCTTAGTGGCTTGGTGGAAAATAAAATCAAGAACTCTGAAAATTATGAATAAACAATCAAAACCTATTGTAGTAAATTGAATTATCAATGTGATACTTTGGCTATGGCCTGGAGCAATTACTGCATTTGTTTTATAGCCATATTAAAATTCACCTTCTTTAAAACCACAGTGAAAGGTCTTTGAAGAATAAGACAAAATTATGGCTTGCTGAAATAACTTTCTCTGTTTGTGCAACTATTGAGAGTTAGTGTACTTTTTATATTATTTACTTGTGGATATTCTTTTCCTTAATATGCTTGCTTTTCCTCTACAATTGTATGTTTGTACAGTTAACTGTTTATACCCTTAATTGTAGAAAATTAGTCTGAGGTTAATCAAATACTATAGTTGTTGATCTGTAGAACAGAATATCTATGTATGCCTTCTAAATTCATCCATTTTTTTTCATTTTTACCCTTTTAACAGAAATTTCAAAGTTGAGTGAATAACCATTACATTATCTTATGTTGCCTGGTTCTTTTTAAGTGCACTGAAATACAGAGTCAACATTATTGTTTATTGCATCAAAGTTGCATTATTCAAACTAGTTCAGGATTTTGTTTATCAGATTCAATTCTAATTCACAATTCTTGAAGATCATCCTGAGAAAAGAAATATATGTAAGATATAAATGAAGCCCCAAGAGAGAAAGAAATCCCCAAATGAATATAAAGTGCAAATTTGATCATACTTTATGAATTATTTAAAAAAAAAACTTTTCTGTGTACAAATCAGTATTCTTAAAATTTATCCTAAAGTAAGATTAAGAAAATACCACTCAGATCAGCTCGCTGTAATTATTACGGTTAGCAATTATTATGGGACTTGGAGAGTATGCAGTTCTTTGCAAAATCTATAAGCCACACTAAGTGTTCAGGACACATTTTTTTACCAGTAAGGAAAGAAATATACAGTAAGTAAGCATGGTATATAACTGTCCATGTGAGAGAATCTCTTCAGATATTATCTATTATTGTAGAAGTAGCAGAACAAGCAAAACCTGGACCCTTTTCAGTTAGGGTTCAGAATGGGTTGTGGATCTGAGACGGTATTGATCACTTTCTCAGAGGACCACTGGTTGGAATGGGATGTGGACAATATGACCTCTCAGTGGCACTCAAAGACCTCAAACATGGTATTATTCTGCACAGCCACAAGAACTGGAGTTGGACAACATTGTGCTATGAAATAATAGAAAATACCCTGTAGATTTTGGCTGTGGTTTGTTGTTCAAGCTTATTTCAATATAATTTCTGAACATTTCATTACCAAACTAGGTAACATCATCAGCAGGATTTTCTTGTCCTGTTTTCCTTAGCTTATTGTGCTGTACTGGTTTTTCTCCTTCCTCCAGGTTCAGTTGCTCTCAGTGTTGAGATTGATACCCCAGATCAGGGGTCTTCAAACTTGGCCCTTTTATGATTTGTGGACTTCAGCTCCCAGAATTCCTCAGCCAGCATGTCTGGCTGAGAAATTCTGGGAGTTGAAGTCCATAAGTCATAAAAGGGCCAAGTTTGAAGACCCTGCCATAGATCCTACTATGTGGATTATTCCAAGGCTTAGTCCTCCCTCCTCTCCTATTTAACATTTACTGTACATGAACCCACTGGGTGAGATGATCCGATGGTTTGGGTTTAGCCCTTACTCTCTTGAACATTCTGAGAGATTAGGATGACCCCGATTCTAATGATTTTTGTAAGGCCATGGAGACTTGATGGATACCTGAGGGTCCAAATGCATTAAGAGCTTGGTTTCCTGGCTGTATAACATTTACGGCAATAGCTGTACTTGGCAACTATATATATATTTACTTTGTATTTTTTATTGTTTTTTGGGTTATATTTTATGATCTATGCAGTCGCTGAAATGGACAGCTGTAGAATGCAAATCAATCAATGAAAGCATTTATCTAAACAGTAACTAAGGATGTTCTGTTCTTCTAAGCTGGATCTTAGAAATGCTTTATGTAAAGTTCCAAACTATTTTGTGCATATTAATTTTAAAAGTATTAGCAAGTATTATCTTACTAAAGCCTTAGTAAGGCCACACCTGGAATATTGCATCCAGTTTTGATCCCTACATTACATAAAAGATGTTGAGACTTTGGAAAAAGTGCAAAGAAGAGCAAGTAAGATGATTGAAGGCCTGAAGACTAAAACATATGAAGAACGGTGGCAGGATTTGGGTTTGGCTAGTTTAGAGTAAGGAAGGACTAGGGGGGACATGACAGCAGTATTCCATATTTGAGGGGTTGCCACAAAGAGAAAGGAGTCAACTTATTTACCAATGCATCTGTAGGTAGGACAAGAAACATTGGATGGAAATTAATCAAAGAGAGAAGCAACCTGGAACTAAGGAGATATTTCCTAATAAATAGAACAATTAACCAGTGGAACAGACTGCCTTCAGAAATCATGGGCGCTCCATCACTGGAGGTTTTTAATAAGAGACTGGGACAGTCACTTGTCTGAAATGGTACAGGGTCTCCTGCTTGAGCAGGGGATTGGACTAGAAGACCTCCAAAATCCCTTCCAGCTCTATTCTGATCGATTGATTATAATGCTATCAATTAACCCAGAGTATGGAATCTTAATTTCAAAAGCAATTATAATTTAAGAAGATTGTATTAGCAATATTCATTCCTGTTTATGATTCTGAAATAATTCAATTATATTTTGAAATATTCCATTTTTTTTAAAAAAGGACAAACAATGCATTTTTCATCATTTAAATGGTTCTGGTGCCACACACACACATGCATGCACACATGCGCATGCACACGCACACACACACACACACACACACACACACACACACACATACCATTTAATGGTTATGTGGCACTTCTCAATTTGGTCCAGTGTTTAAAGATACAGAATTAAGAATATGAAAACTTGATTTTTATTCATGCCATAGCCATGGAAGATGCACTGTGACTTTGGACCAGTCACTATGTCTTAGCCCTTTACAGAAACAATGGCAAAGCATTTCTGAAAATTTTGCCAAGAACATTAAGACTGACCTGGAGGGACAACATTTTTTTTTCAGTGCCACTGTAACTTTCAATGGTCACTAAAAAGACTGTTGTAAGTTCAGAACTACCTGCACTCTCTTTATGACATTTATCTAGTACAGGGGTGTCACACTCACTGCGTCATGTGACGTGTCGTGACATATCATGACTTTTTCCCCCTTGCTGGAGCTGGGATGGGCATGGCTTCCACATGATGCATCCTGCCCATGGGTCAGCAGTTTGACACCCCTGATCTAGCCAGTGCTGTATATTAAACTCAGCATTCTTACACTCTCTAGATTCATGGATTCTTCTTCCTCTTCCTCCTCCTCCTCCTCCTCCTCCTCCTCCTCCTCCTCCTCCTCCTCCTCCTCCTCCTCCTCCTTCTTCTTCTTCTTCTTCTTCTTCTTCTTCTTCTTCTTCTTCTTCTTCTTCTTCTTCTTCAAGATTTAACAATATTATAATGCAAAAGTTGGGGAAAATATAGAGAGCCAATTTGGTGTAGTGGTTAAGACATCAGGTTACAGACTAGAAGACCATCACTTCTAGCCTTGCTGGGTGACTGTGGATCAGTCACATTCTTCCAGCCTATCTCTGGGAAATATGCATGGCAAAACATTTCTGAAAAACATTGTCAAGAAAACTTTAGGGATAGTTGCCAAGAATAAAAAAATTGACTTAATGGCATGTTTGATTCCTCACACACACACAACACACAAAATAAAATTTGGAAAGTACATCAGGAACAGAATAATAAAGTTGAAAGGGAATCCCTTCAGTCTTACAGATGTTCTTGCAAGAATTTGCAAGATGTCCTAATAATGCCTGCCCTAATTAACAACCATGATAGAATATTAACCCACCTGGTCACCTATGAACTTCAGAAAAATTACCAAATTCTGATGCATAAGTAAGGCTTCCTTGACAAACTTATTCACTGACATTTTATTGTAATTCTATAGTTTATTGTGTCTGATTAAGTATAAATATAAGGATCTCCCCCTCCTTCTGTGAGTCATTTGGTCTTCATCTATAATCCAAATTAACTAAGCTAAGCTAAATACAAAAATATTTGCCCTGTTCAGCTAAGCCAGCCATAGAATTCAGTTTACCAGAAAATAAATATTTATTGTTAGTCTTTCTTCCCCCATGCATTTCTCTGTTTGTTGTGTTGCTGTCATCATCCTTGCCAAGTGAATTCATTTCCAAATAAAACACTGGAGTAGAATCACACATCATTTTATTTTCAAAGAATGTGTTTAGGGGCTCAGAAGTGTTCCTGAAAATTCAGGATGATGCTTAGTTTTGAAGCATTCAGGCAAGAAGATAACATTTTTTTGTTATTTTGGTTTTGCAGTTGATTTGCTAGTGAAAGTTGAAAAGAGTATCAGGAAAATCAAGAGAAGTATATGAATGAATGAATGAATGAATGAATGAATGAATGAATGAATGAGCACTCACTTACCCTATCATCATTATCATAGCTATGCCATACTTCAACTATAACTTCAGGAATAGTGTAGGAAAGGGGAAAAAATATTTCATAGGATCAGAACAAATGAGACTTTTTTTTTCATGTAACAAATCATAAGAATCACAAGGTATTTCAGTGCATCTACTGACAACCACATAATGGACATCCCATCAGTATGAAAATCAACATGGAAATGGCAGAGTAGTGGCAGAATCAAGTAATGAGAAAGATTTCTAGCTAAACCAAATGAACATCCATTGAAAGAAGCAACCATTACTGCTCACTGAAGTAGGCAAATATTAAAGGCAAATCATGCTCTGTCTCCCTGTGTGTGAAGGTCGCTGTGTTTGTGTATAGGGAACAATATAGAAAGTTTTTGCTTTGATACCTCTAAAGTTATTGCAAGATTGACTGTATTGACAATTGGTTCAGTGTTTCAGTCGTTCAACCATGCCCTCTTCTCCAACTCCAGGGACCACTGACCCTTTCACACATTTTCTATTTCATTTTTACTTTTCTGCAAGAATGAGGCAATGTTTTTTTTCCCATTTAGGCTGTATACAACTTCCCTCCTTCCCTTGGACAGATTTCTTCAGCTTTGGTTGGCTTGTTTGTTTGTTCTTCTTCAATCTTCCCCCTGGCCCAAATTTACTGATCAGCTCCCTTCTGTCATAGTGTTTTAGCTACATTAGGAAATGCACCATCTCTAATCAGAGCCTAGCGGGAATTGTGTTATGGTCTCTCTGTGATTTCCTTTCATTTTACTCACAACTATTTTAACAGGAATAAAAGAAATCTTCAGGGAAATGAGAGAAGCCTTTACTTTTACAAGGCAGAGAATAATCAGTCCAGATTGTTATTGGCAACCGTATGGACTATCCTTTTGAAATCAGGAATCAGCATACAAAAATTAAAACACATTGGCAAAGGGCAACAAGCAACACAAATTTTACTGAACCAATTCTGCTGTGTGTTGGCCATCAGTCAGGCTCTTTACAGAGCTGACAAGAGAGCTGAGAATATCAACAAAACTCAGAAAATAAATGAGACCCCTTTTTCTTCAGCTATTTAACAAGGCTCAATGTTTTGTCTCGGGTTGCTCTTATATAGCCCGATAGAGTGTTGCATCTGACAGCTTACAAAAGCAGTCCACTGTAAAAGGAACTTAATTATCCTTTCCATCAATCTCCAGTTATGAAAGGTGGTCTTAGCGTTGTGCTCAAATATTTCCTATTATTGTTTTCCCCCTTAAGAAAAGTTCATGGGTCTTCCACAGAAATTCAAGGCAATGTGATCAGATCTTCACTGAATAGCCATTATGTAGGGTTGTCTTATTACCATCCAGAATAATTCATAGTTACAAGATACTTGGGCTAAGTTCTTAACAACCCAGCCCTGTTTTTAAAGGCAAAAAAAGTTCTTGCACTATGGCATGATAACAGTGGGACCCATTTCTGATTAATTACTTACCATTTCTATTTCCACGGGAAAAAAGCTTTATGTATTTATATAACATTTATATATTTTATTGTGTTTGTGTGTACATGCATGATAGAGAGATAGGGAAAGAGAGGAGCGAGATAATGATGAAGATGATGATAATGTTAATGATGTTATTAATTTATATAACCATCAGAAACCACGACTCTTGGGTCCAGGACAACAGGTCCATGTCATTGAACATACAACATAATACCCTAGTCTGTGAAAAGGGACAACACATTTAAGAGCAAAGGAACTGAAGAGGAATAAATAGAAAAGCACTAGGTACCTGTTTGGGAACACATATTTAGTCTGAGTTATGAATTACCCCCACTGGAGACTTGACAACTATGGGATCTTGCTAAAATGTAATGGAAAATGTAGGCTGTGGGATGATACCTTATGAATGTATAAAATGAACGTGTTTATATGCTGATAAACCTGGGCCCTTGAGCAGTGGTGGGATTCAAATATGTGAACAACTGGTTCTCTGTGTGGATGCCACTTCCGGAAGTCCACGTTCTGGACAACAAAAAATTAGCTTCCGATTCTGCTGAACTGGTGCAAATCAGCTGAATCCTATCACTGCCCTTGAGGTACATTGTAGTGAATAATCTCAATGCATAAAAATAAGCTCTTCAATGATAATGGGGAATCTAAAACTCCAAATAAATTTCTGATGTCAATGATAATGTTATGCCACAGGAAACCAATTGTCCATTCTTGACATTTCACGACTAGGAAAAAATATCCAAGGAAGTGATATAAAAGCAAGTTTTCAAGCCATACAAATACGGTCCATTCACATATGTTTTGGGGTATATGGCTCCTTTCTTATTTTTGCCATTCTAGTAATTGATTTCTGAGGGGGAGAATTTATTTTATTCATTTTTACAATATAAAAATGCTAATGTCTTCATAAATGTGGAAGAATTTGGCATAGGTGAAAGTGAATCTGGCAGAAATTATATCTAATTTCCTTTTTATAGCTTTAGATAAAACACCAGCCACAAAATCTGATCATTTCAATATTTCAGGTGTAGATTGTTGTATATTTGAAGCAATTATTTTGTGGTGAAAGTTTTTTTTTCCAGTTGCGAACAGAGACTGTTTGCAAAGCTTATGCTAACAATCAAGAGGGAAAAAAAATCTGAAATCCATTACCTACATTGTTGCAATTATGTACACTGATCCTTTGAAAAGGTTTCAACACAAATTGATTGCATTGTAGGTTTTCAATATGAAATATTTACATAGACTACTTTCTTGTGCCTTGCAACCATATTTGTCTTTTTTAAAAAAAAACAAAAAAACATTATCTCAGGAGCTATTACTTATTTCAGTACATGCTTCCTTTTTTTAATGTAGTCAAAGACTCCAGAGTGAATATTAAAAAAAATGTTTCTTAATTCATTAATTTTCATACGTTTAAAAAAACCCTATGTCTTGAAAATTAATCGGAAATATTTTGTGAGTATAATCAGTCTGACAGTATCGTGATATAATGCATGTGAAACTAATTCTCAATCATAAATGCATTAGACCAGACAATGATTAAAAAAAACACTAAAATTATGGGTAAATGTTTTAGGTTTTTTTGTTCCCAAGAAGTTCAGTTTTAGAGACAGCCCTTTTATCTTCTCATTGTTTTGATTCAGTAACTCTTACATCGCTATCAGGATCGAAAGCAAAATGTGTTATTGATTGCAATAAAAAGTTTCCCTTGTCGCTGGAATCGTTTCCTTTATACTTGATATAATAGGAGGTAGACTTAAACTGAAATTGTGTTATTAAAACTATATCGATAATCATGTCAGCTATCAAGAAAAGATCCACCTGCATCAAAATCGCTCAGAATGGTGCCATTTACCTGCAGTCATATATTGATTTAGCATTATTAGGAGCCTGATTGATGTGAAGCCAAGATACATTCAGTTCTATCCTAACATATTTTTTTTCTACTGCAGATCTTTGTAGGAATGTCTCTAGGTCTAGAATGTCATTTGATGGGATTCATGATTTATCCAGAACATACATGTAGGGAGCATGCTTTAGTAATAATGTGTGCATAGTAGTTAGACTAAAAACATAAATTGTGATGTTTTTATACTGTACATTAATTTTAAGTAAGTGCTGCTTAATATCAGCAAGTGACAATACCTGTTTTAACTTACATGTGCTGGGAAGCCTAAGCAAGATCTGACTGAAGTTGTGATTAGATGGGAAATTTCTAGAGAAAAGCAATGCTGGAGACTGGTTTGGAAAATTGAACATCAGACAAGGAAAGTTGTAAATAAATTGTCTACTGCTGCCAAGAACACCTCCTATAAAAATCCATGGAATCACTGTGATTAACGCTTTACTCAAAAGAACCTATACCTTTTTTCAAAATTTGGATTAAGTATAGTTACGAGTGCAATGGAGCCCAAACATTTTGTTGTTAAGCAAGAGAGTTGTTATGTGACATTTGCCCCATTTTATGACTTTTTCTGGCCAGAGATAATCACTACAGCTGTTAAATTAGTAAGACTTTACTAATTAGTAAAGTCTCCATTGGTTAAATTAGTAAGACTCCATTGACTTTACTTGTTAGAAGGTTGCAAAAGTTGATCACATGATCCCGGGACACTGCAACTATCATAAATACATGCCAGTTGACCATGGGGATGCTGCAAAGTTGTAAGTTTGAAAAAGATCATAAGTCACTTTTTTGAGTGCCATTGTAATTTTGAATGATCACTACACAAATGGCTGTAAATCAAGGATTACCTTTATTCTGCCTTTCAATGAAGCTTTGGTCTCAAGAATTCATGAGAACTAAGCTTCCATTCTCTCCTTGGCCATCTTTCATTTCTTAATAGCTTGTTACCTCCTTATAACTTCCACTGTAAGCAGTGCTAATTGACTTTCACCCACCAGACCAGTGAAAAATCATTATTTTCTGCCATATCAAACACAAAGATGCAGATTATGGTGTGTGTGTGTGTGTGTGTGTGTTTCTCTTTCTTTCTCATGATTTCAATGGTAGGTACTGTTGGCACCGTATCAGTCAAATGTTGCCAGAGGCTTGTTAAGGATTTTCAAAATGGAAAGTGTTCCTCTGCCTCTGGCTGACACTCTACTTGAATTTTTTTCAAGGTATCTTGCAATGCAGTGACTGAGCCCTACAGTACAAGTGTCAAACATGTCTGAGCTTATTTAGGGAAGTTAGTAAATATATTTTAACAACAGAGAAACACAGAGAATGGAATTTTCTTCGCCATAAATTTGTAGCCGTTTGCTATTTCTCAGGAAGTATTCTGGCTCTGTTCGGTAGGCAAGAGATCTATTTTCTTTTCATACAGATAAACTAATCTTTCCCTTTGGGGATATTTTTTTTCCCCCAGAGTGTTAGTTTAAAGATGGCATCTTTTTATTTTTCTCTCTTCCATTAATTCTACAGTCTTCGGTGTCTGACTGCAAGTAAACCACCTTGATAAGGGTGTTTTCTTTCTGCTCAGGCAGCCCGATAAAATATTTGTCAACCAAAGATAATATTTCTGTGGTTAACTATGCAATAACATTGCGAAAATGGCTGTGTTTTAGAAGACTTCAGAAAATGCAGAAATTAATGCTGTGTAGGAAAGCAGAAACCAAACTATAACTAAAAGATATTGAAAGATAAGTAAGCACACTTTTGCCTTTGATTTTCATTAACACTAAGAAAGTGCAATAGAGATCTGCGGATCATATCAATCAGATGAATTTGGGGTTGTTATTATTGAAGTTGTTTTTAAATAAACAGACCCTTAAAGTGCCATATCCGTAGGTTCAGTAATATACAAAGCTTTACCAAAGCTCTTCTGATCAAATTATTTGTGATAGCCCAAAGTGATAGTAGTGATAATAGTAGTAAAGTTGGAAGGGACCTTGGAGGTCATCTAGTCCAACCCCCTGCTCAGGCAGGAAACGCTACACCATTTCAGACAAATGGCTGTCCAGTCTCTTCTTAAAAACGTCCAGTGTTGGAGCATTTACTGCTTCTGGAGGCAGGTTGTTCCACTGATTAATTGTTCTCACTATCAGGAAGTTTCTCCTTAGTTCTAGGTTGCTTCTCTCCTTGATTAGTTTCCACCCGTTGCTTCTTGTCCTGCCTTCAGGTGCTTTGGAAAATAGCTTGATTCCCTCTTCTTTATGGCAGCCCCTGAGATATTGGAATACTGCTATCATGTCCCCCCTTTGTTATGTAAATCCTTCAACGCAGACTTTTCAATGTATCTTTAGTTGTTATAAGCATTTTTTTCTTGGCCTAATCCAGAATATTTGGGCAAGAGTCTAGAATCTGTTATTGTATTTTTCCTCTCCATTTTTTTTTAAGATGAAAGTGTTAAATCAATGACATACTGCATTTAAAATATTGAGAGAAAATAACCAAAGATAAAATATTTCTGTCTCTTTCAGCTTTGGAATTACAAGATAGTATGCTAATAATCAAGAAAAAAAATCTTTTAAAAAAATATAAGTCATCATTTGGTATATTCGTCTGGTAAAGTCATAAGATCTGTTTTTCTCGCCATGCACATGTATGCATAATCCGAACTAGACTGTGTTGTCTCTCTGTGTCATATAATATATATGGGTATATGCATAATTCTGTATTTATTTATTATTTATTTTTGTCATATTTATGTAGTGTATATTGGAGGTGGTGACACTTTGAAAGTTGTATGGAATGAAATTTAATTTTATTGTATGCCAATTAATGTACATTCAAAGCAACAATATAAGTTATTATTCTATTCTATTCTATTCTATTCTGTTCTGTTCTGTTCTGTTCTGTTCTGTTCTATTCTATTCTATTCTATTCTACTCTACTCTACTCTACTCTATTCTATTTCTAGTCTAGTCTAGTCTAGTCTAGTCTAGTCTAGTCTAGTCTAGTCTAGTCTAGTCTAGTCTAGTCCAGTCCTAAATTACTAGCGTATGGAAGTGTCTTTACACCAAGGAATTTATGTTTGGAACAGGTAAATTATTCAATTCAATCTTTTTTGTTTGTTTGTTTTAATCTCTAGTATGTGATCTCATTTTTGAACCAGTTATGAAAGCAGCACTGCTTTAAAACAAAATGAAAATGAAGACCAAGGCTAGGATACAGATAAAAACATTCAGATCAAAGGAAACAAATATATAGCAAAATATTTATACTTTGATATGTTACATGTGCTAGAACTCCTCATACTTTCAAATTATTATTATTCCTGTGTTTGATGGGAGATTGGACCTCCAATGAACACTTTGCATTCTGCCAACATTAAGGTGGATTATGCCTCAAAAGTACAACAATGCGATTTTAAAAATTTATGCATTCTTTGTTTTTCTTTAATTTCCACCTTAATAGAGTCTCTAGTTTGTACTTTCCTCTGAATGTCATTCCTTCAGCTGGTTTGTGAAGGAACTTGATTGATGAGTGTTGAGGAACCACATTTGAAAAAATCAATAAGCTAATAAAAAATTCCCATAATTTCCTACCCAATACTCTTCATGCTGTTGCAGAGAAAAACAATGTTTAATTAATCTGATTCTTGCCATTGGAGATTAAATGTAAAACATTTCTGCTTGAAAGAGACAGATATTTCATTGAATGATTTGGATCACCTCATTCAGACCTGATTTCCTAGAAGATTTATATGCATTAGAAAGATGTGAAATGACATGAAGACATTTCTCCCTTTTCAATATGGATATTTATCACACTCCCCTATCAACTTTATTTTCATTTATTTACTGAAGCTGTTGTTACTCACAATCATTACATGAGAAATAACAACAATAACAATAATAAATATTTATTGCTAAATTAATCTACTGGGCATTATGTAAAAAATATGACTTGCCTGAGTCCGAAAAGTCATGGGAACATAGGGTGGAAAAAGTTGTTGAGGATGAGAAGGTGAAGATCCTGTGGGACTTTCGAATACAGGCAGATTGCCATTTGAAACACAACACGCCAGATATCGCAGTTGTAGAGAACTGAAGCATACAGCTGATTGATATTGTTATACCAGGAGATGCCAGAGTTGAAGAAAAAGAACTGGAAAACATTATGAAATATCATGATTTGGCCATCGAAACTGCACAATTATGGACAAAATGTGTAACAGTGATATCCACTGTCATCAGGGCACTGGGAATTATGTCCAAAAACTTTGCAAAATATTTCAAGAAACTGCAGCTTCCTGCAATAACTCCAGCAATGCTACAAAAAATTGCACTACTTGGAACATCTTACATTTTAAGGAGGTACCTGGTTGATACCTAGGATGTTGGCAGCAACCCGTGTCAACCATCAGCACTAGTCAATTTGAATGTTCAATTTGATTGAGGTCCACGTATTATAATAATAATAATAATAATAATAATAATAATAATAATAATAATAATAATAATAATAATAATAATGCAATGGAGTTTGGCTTGGACAAATGTGCCACACTTACTATCAAACAAGAAAAAATAGTGAAAACTGAAGGAATCAAGATGTCCCACAAAAATAACATTAAGAGTCTGGATGAGGAAGATTACTACAAATACTTGAGTATCCTTCAAGCTGACAACATCAAGCACACTGAAGTCAAGAAAAAGATTAGAGGTGAATACATCAAGAGACTGAAGAAGATCTTAAAGTCCAAACTCAATGGCGGAAATACCATAAAGGCAATCAACACCTGGGCAATTCCAGTCATTAGATACACAGCTGGAATAGTGGACTGGACTCAAGCATAACTAAAAGCAATGGATAGGAAGACCAGAAAAATAATGACAACGAATCATGCCCTTCATCCATGCAGTGACGAGAAGACAAAGCACTACATGGCTAGTACATTAAAAAAATATCTGGGAAAGCAGATAATAACAAGACCTGGCAATGGCTAAGAGCAAGAAAATTGAAGAAAGAGACTGAGGGACTAATTCTAGCAGCACAAGACCAAACCTTAAGGACAAATGCATATAAAGTCAAAATTTAGAAGACAACAGTAAGTGTCACCTATGCAAACACACTGAAGAAACAGTGGACCACTTGGTAAGCTGCTGCAAGAAGATTGCACAGACTGACTACAAGCAGCGACATAACAAAGTAGCAACAATGGTGCATTGGAAGATCTGCAAGAAATATCATTTTCCACATTTTATGTCTTGAATAGATGGTAAATTCACATGCTGAATATAACTCTAAATTCACAATCCATTTTAAATTTTCAAATCCCACTTCAACTTTTGATCAAAATATTAGCTTCAAGACATTAGCATGGTGGAAATACATTAGTGGCTGTTTTAATCTTCTAAAATGTTTGAAGTGAGCACCACTAATATTAATCCTTGTTAGTTTCTGTTGAGGGAGAGAGAAAAAAAATCAGTTACCCAGAGCGGTGCTGGGTTTTGTTCAAAACAGAATGAGAAAAATACCACTCAAAAAAGGAAGAACAGAAAATAACTGGTTGGCTGACCTTACAAAATAGAAAATGACACTTTAATGGTATTACAAAAAAGACACATTGCATAAATTTAAAATGAAATCAATTTGTCAAACCTACAAAGGGGCATGACAATTTGGCTTTCCAATATCATCTTGCTTTGAATGGAAAAAAAAATGAATTTATAATTATGGTATCATGGTGTATTTATGATGGGCCGATTTAACTGGTGAATTGCATCTTTCCTTGTAACTAGGATTAGCAGTTTTCCTTCTATTCTACAAAATGATAAATGATTCAAAAACTAACTTATCAGTTCAATGGAATATACAGTAAATGAAGAGATTAATTATTAATTAACTGAAATCTTAATGAAAGCATAGCACTTTCTGCCTTCTGAATTGTAGTACCTCATTTTGCAGGTTAATGTTTCTTCAAAACGTGAAATTAATTTTCTCTACTATCTTATGCCCAGAAAAAAAAAAAAAACATTTTATTTTGTTCAATGGAACTTATTCCAGGAAATATAGTCAGAATTACATCTATAAAATATTATTGTCAAGGTAATTGCAAAATGCATCTTTCATAGAGTCTTTCTACTGTAATTTCATTTCCCTCTATCTTTTTATATGTAGAATTGCTAATATGTTTGAAGATGATTCATCATTTCTCACACAGTCCAAATAAAAAGGAATGACTTGAATGGCAACTATATTGAATGGCAACTATCTGACTTGAAATTAGGGCATTCTCATAGCTTATTTAAACACCAACTTACAAACTGAATGGTATAATTTTTCCATTGCATAAAATACAGCTACCTATCCCATCAGTAAAGTCATAGATGGAAGGCTGTGGTCCCTGTTATCTTGCTAAAGTGACAATATCTGTTTCCAGGTTTTGATTATCCTTGAGACAATTAATTTTCAGTTTAAAGTTGCTCAGTTTAGCAGGACATGAATGCATCCTATGCATTCCTAATTTCTCCAGTGTTTTTGTCTACCTACCTCATATATTAGCATTAGAAAAAAGAAAACAAAGCTCAACAGAGTTCTTTCAAATAATTTAAATCTTGGGTAATCTCAGATAATTAAATTTCAGATAATTTAAATCTCAGATAATTATTCACTTAAATTACAGTTATAAAATTGCAAATTCTTCATGTGTGGATGGGGGGCATGGATGAAGAAAGAAAGAGAGTGGGAGAAAGAGAGAGAAAGAAAGAGCTATCACTATCACCATCATATTGATCAAGTTACACTCTGAAAAGATAGAGATCACTGTTCTACAAATCTTTTGATTATTTAAGGCAGCTCGTCTGACACAAGCTGAGATACTGTAATGGCTGTATAGAACTTATCAGCCTATTTCAGGTATTCCATTCACATCTTCTAATCCCCCAAACAATTAAAATCACAGGGGAGAAGTTGGCGATGAGCAATAACTATGCCTCATTTTGTTATCACCACACTCCATGGAATTGAAGAGCAAACGTTAACAGCAGAGAATCTGCTATGGACTTTTGATATTATTTATAATCCTTAAATATCAGAGTAATACATCCTGCAGGATCATCATAAGGCAAATAAACATTCGTGTTTCATCCCATGCATGATGAAGAACACGGAAGCGGGAGAATTTACTTAGAGTGCCTATCTCTAGTTTCTCCCCTATAATCATTTGATGATTTAGAAAGCATGAAGCAGTCTAAGAAAAGGAATGAAAGTGACCACACACCATTTTGCCTGATCTCTCAAAAACCAAATCTAAATCATCTGATTTTTATTTTGATGGACTATACTAAATGGGGAAAGAAAGTCAATTTGGTGCAGGCTAGAAACTTGAAGACCATACATTTTAGTCCCATTTTAGGTTGAAAGCTAGCTGGGTGACCTTGCACCAATCACTTTTTTTTTTTCAGCCATAGGGAGGAGGCAATGTCAAACTACTTCTGAAACACCTTGTCAAGAAAACTGCAGGAATTCCTGCAAGCAATCTCTGAGAATTGGACACACTTGAACAAAAGAAAAAGAAAACCCAAATAGAGAACTAAAAATCACTGCATTGACATGTGTGTGTTCCTCAGTGAAACATTAAATATATACAGATGTATGTCAACATTTACAGATCAAGAAAGTAAGTGTAGGAATGACAGCATCTGAGAAAATGCTGAATTTATGGAGGGAAATGTCAGGTAGTAGATTTAGAAGAATCACCATAAGTAGGTTTATTGGCTCCAATATCCTTATTGTCCAATTTTTCTGCTAGATAATAATTCTAAGTTTTATACCAGACATCTTCTGAATAGATTAGAAGATTGGAAAGAAGAAACACAATTTGTTCATCCTGAAAAGGCAGAGTTCTGAAAAGTACATACCATGGTAGATTTATAGAGATACAAAAGAATGTATTGATCTTTACTTGTGCTTCTCATTCAATTGACAGGTCTTTTTTTATTAGTTTATAATATAAAATACAAAATACAAAAGCAAATAATAGGAAAAATAGGGGAGGGAAAAGGGAAGGGGAAAGTGTAGAAAAAAAGGAAAAAAAGAAAGAAAGATGTTGATTTCCAACTCCCTTTGATGGGATAGAATAAGATAGTGATATCAAACCTCAACTTTTACTTTTACATGATAGTATACACTAACCATTTCTATAATAATAAATCTATCTAATCGGTAAAACCCAAAATCAAAGTTTCTTCTGTTCTTGCTACACGTTACTCTGTGTGCAGCTTGACATGCAACTAAACCCACCTATTCTCCAATAAAAGAGACTATATGCCTAGATCTGAATGCTTTATTAAAGGAACAGAATGGGTGAAAATGGGAAAAATAGAAATACGTACAATAAGAACCCAATACAAAATAAACAGTGTTGAGTTGCTGGTGAGCATAAGTAGATCTCACCAGTGATGCTGTGTCTATGGGATATGGATTTTTGTCCTCAGATATACATGTGCCACAGATTAGGCTGGATTCTTCCTGGTGCTTCTGTTTCCTTCCAAATGCTAAAGGAAATGGAGTCTGGCCTCCCAGGATTCACTTGCTTTGAGAGTGAGGGTTCATGAATAGATGACTCTTGAAGGGCTGGGTCAGCTTACAAATAATACATATTGGTATTTTGCCCTGGCCATTAGATGGAGCTAGAGAGCAGCAACAGAATATACACAAATTATATCTGGAAGCAGGACTGTTTCATTTTTTTCCACCTCAAGCACAAAATCCAGAAGTTGTGTCCAAGTAGAAACAAAAGTAATTGTGGTTTTTTTTTCCCCTTTTATCCAAGCAGTGATTTTAGCCTTCTCTGCTAACTCCATCAAATTTTGTAGGTCATCAACTGACAGGTCTTAAGTATGAGAAACTAATAATTGCACTACATACTGACATTATAGCCAGAATGAGAATGGGACCACAAGGATCCTGTTTTACTGGAGAGGTGAGTTTAACAGGCCAATTTACAAATTTCTTTCTTAATTTTTATATTAATGATATTGTAATGCCTCTCACTAAAGGGGCATAAAATTTTATTTTATTTGTTTTTCACATTTCTGTACTGCCCATCTACCTCAGAAAAGGACAGAGCTGCATACTATAAAATCTTAAAGCATAGATCAGTAAAAAGTTAAAATTCTGAAGAGGAGGCAAGAGATTAAAATTAGTTAAAAGATAGGGGGTGCTTTCCTGGCTGCCCACACAAGGCCACAGTACCATGTCTTAATTCCTTTTCCAAAGGCCAGGATATTGGGGCCTGCCTCAATTCCAGGGAAAGAATATTCCATAGGTTGGAGGCAACAGAGAAAGCTCACTTCCTAGACCCCTCCAGTCAGAATTCTTTAATTAATGGGATCTGAAGCCTACCTTCCTTACCTGACTGGGTGGGATGGACTGATATAGTTTTAATGCTAATGTATGCCAAAGACATGAAGATTATTGGCAAGACTAGCTGATTATTGTGAAAGGCAAACATTGAGGATAAATTATAATAAAACAAAGGTGGCTGTGGTCTTTGGCAGAAGTAATATTAAACATAGATGGAAAATTAATTAACCAACAAATAAAACAATAAAATAGTAAGGCATCACCTTTCATAAGTTGCTTACATGGAAAATACATTTAACTAACATCTTACCAGCTGTCTAAAGCAGGGGTAAGCAACCTTGGCTCTTTTATGACTCGTGGACTTCAACTCCCAGAATTCCTGAGCCAACATGGCTCAGCTTGGAAACCTCTCCCTTTCCCCTCAGCATGGCTGGCTCAGGAATTCTGGGAGTTGAAGTCCACGAATCATAAAAGAGCCAAGGTTGCCTACCCCTGTCCTGGGATGAAGATTAAGAGCAGGGGTCTTCAAACTTGGCCCTTTTATGACTTGTGGACTTCAACTGCCAGAATTACTGAGCCAGCATGGCTCAGCTTGGAAACCTCTCAGGAATTCTGGGAATTGAAGTCCACGAGTCATAAAAGAGCCAAGGTTGCCTACCCCTGGTCTAAAGTACAGTGGGCACTATTCTGATGTTTTCTATTCTACAGCACCTGCCTTAACATATTCCAGGACAAACTGACATACTCACTGAAATATGGGGCTGGGATTTGGGGATAGGATGAAATGAAGCAATACACCAAGAGATGGAAAAAGATTTAGATAATTTTGTGCAGGTAGTTCTCGACGTACAACCATAATTGAGCCCGAAATTGTTGCTAAGTGAGACATTGGTTAAGTGAGTTTTGCCCCATTTTACGATTTTTCTTGCCACAGTTGTGAATCACTGCAGGTGTTAAATTAGTAACACAGTTGTTAAGTGGAATCCGGCTTCCCCATGGACTTTGCTTGTCAGAAAGTCGCAAAAGAGGATCACATGACCCCGGGACACTGCAAGCGTCATAACTATGAATCAGTTGCCAAGCACCTGAATTTTGATCATGTGGTAATGATCATTATTGTATGAAAAACAGTCATAAGTCACTTTTTTCCATGCCACTGCAACTTCGAACATTCACTAAATGGACCATTGTAAGTCAAGAACTACCTGTATTAATAAAATTGAGAAAGAAGGAATTTTACTTAGGTGGAGAGGAACATGTAAGAGGTAGGATAGTTTAGCCTTTTACTAAACTTTTGGAATGGGATGGAAGAAACTGAAGTGGAATCTAATAATATTAATACGAGATATACTAAACTGAGAAATGTCACAACAGACAGATTCATGCATTTTGTTAGGATGAGAACAAGAGTCCAGATTCTACCCCAACATTCTAATTCAAAATTAAAGATATTAATTCAGATGTTAATCCTACTTAAACAAATAGTCTATTGGAATGAGATAGAGAGTAAGAGAAAAGTTCATAAGATAAAACATTATACCTTCCTGAGTGACAAATTTAAACAGAAAATAGAATTTAAGTGGGATAACTTGGAAGGCAAATTATTTAAATAATTTAAAGTATTGGAGATTTCAACTTCATTCAGTTTCAAAAAGAAAGAGAATTTTTGGAGAATGTACAAGAAATGCAAATGGAAGGTGAGCAAGATACTATCTCATAAGACACCACAAGTATAGACTTTTCAAAATGTATAGAATGAATATGGGATTTAAATGCCTAAAATAGAACATAAAAGCACAATGTTGCCAACAAAACAAAGTAGATATTTCAACATTTGAAGAAATTAAAGTTGGATGTAATTTTTTTATCTTTTTTAAGAAAGATAAATAATTTCTAAATACTTGGGAGAAAGATTTATGTCAGCAGCTTTAAGTAAAGAAAAAAAATGGAATTGTTTTGTACATAAATCCACCATTGCAACGAAAAATGATACTATCTATTGATCAGATATGTGGGAGGGGAGATTGCCTTTAATAAAAATAAGAGCCTTTTAATAGAAATTTAACCTCCAAGTAAAAATAAATTGCATTTTTCTTTGGATGAATCAGAAAGTTATGGAAAACTGGTGCCTAATAGGAGACTGTGATGGAGCAGTCTGCCTACAACAAAACACAACATCAGTAAAAGGGATTAACATGATAAAAAACAAGTTACCAAAAATATTCTTCAAAATGGTGAATATATTCTCCATACATCAATTGAATTAACTGAAAGGTAATTCTAAAGAACATGTTTATTTTTCAGAATAGACATGTTTTGAATTTCCAAAAGTTTGGCCACTGATGTTAACAAAGTTGAAATATTGCCAAGGACTTTCTCTGTCCATAATCCAGCAATTTTAATACATATGCAAGAAAAAAGCTGAAACATGCAGATCAGTTGAAATGAAATATTATTTCAATGTGAATTAATAGGGGAAGAATGTAAAAACAATCTTGCAGAAATTTTGAGAATAATCTCAATAAGGTTACAGATATTAAATAGTATGGAATACCAGCTATGCACTCATGTGAGGACGATTTATTCAGCAGAACAATAAATTGAACAAGAAAAGAAAATATGCAAAAGATTCTAAATGATACAAAGATAAAAGAGGAGGAACTAATGAGATCTCTGGGGAGGAAAAATATCTCACAGCAAATTAAACTTCTACAGCATAACTTTTTATGTTAATGGTAAGAGCAACGGAAACAAAATTGAATTTGTTAAACAAAGGAACTTTATGTCAGCAAATAAACCAGGGAAATGGCTTGCTTACAGACTGATAAAAAAGAATAAAAAGAAAATGATATTAAAATTACAAAATGAGGAAATTATGGCGACTCATGAGAGCAACTGAATATTTAAAGAAACAAAATCTACCTAAGTTAATAGATGCCCAAAGATGAATGAGGAATGGATCATTAAAAATAAGAGAAATTTGTGATGCTATTAAAAAGTAATAAATGTAGTGAGTAAAGGTAAAGCCCCTGTATGAGGGGGCTTTAATCAAATTCTTACTATAAATATTTTGAGGATGAGCTTTTGTTACCTTTCCAACAAAAAGATGAACTCCATTTTAGATGACAGAAATATACTGGACAGTTAGACAAGAGATATATTGATTCCTAAAGAAGGACTGGTTTTTACTTTGCCAAAAAAAATATAGGCCAATATCATTACTGAATAATGATTATAAGGTATTCACAATGATTCAAACTGACAACAGATGGAAATGTAGCTATCTTTTACTTTTTGCTTTTAGCGTTAGATGATGCTGGGAGGGAGGATGTGAACGAGAGTTTAGCTAGACATAGCAACACTAAATCTAGCCTGAGAAACAAGGTTATTGTAACGAGAGGTGATAAGGAATTGGTGGGCTGGAGAACTGGAGAGGAAGCTTGTGTTGGAACCATGACACTCCATTGATCCAAAAAGTATACCCTGAACTTTCAGGGAAAATGCTAGGGAGGAAAAAAAATAATATTAGGCCCACATGATATGCTTAGTAGTTTCCTTTTTATAAAGTTGTTTAAACTTTGGGGATAACTTTGTTTATTTATTTATTTATTTCTAAAATTTATATGCCGCCCAATCCCAAGAGACTCAAGGCGGCGTACAAAATTAAAACAATAATATGACAATAAAACAATAAAATAAATACATTCATACAGCGTGTCCGATCATATCCCCCCCCCCCGGAGACATCAGCCCCAGGCCTGCCAGAACAGGAGAGTTTTAATGGCTTTCTCAAAGGCCGGCAGGGTGGGAGTAGTTCGAACCTTGGGGGGAAGTTGATTCCACCAGGTCAGAGCCACCACAGAAAAGGCCCTTCCCCGAGGGCCTGCCAGCCGACATTGTCTGGCTGACGGGTCCTGAAGGAGGCCCAATGTGTGGGACCTCACTGGTCTCTGGGAACTGTGCGGCAGTATGCGGTCCTGTAAGTAACCTGGCCCTATGCCATGAAGGGCTTTAAAGGTGATAACCAACACCTTGAATTGCGTCCAGAAACCCACAGGAAGCCAGTGCAGCTCACGGAGGATAGGTGACACGTGGGCATACCTTGGCGCGCCCACAATCGCTCTCGTGGCTGCATTCTGAACCAACTGCAGACTCCGAACGCTCTTCAAGGGTAACCCCATGTAGAGCGCGTTACAGTAATCCAGTCTTGAGGTGACAAGGGCATAAGTGACCGTGAATAAAGCCTCCTGGTCCAAATAAGGCCGCAACTGGTGCACCAGCCGATAGATGTTGTTCCAAATTTAACTGTGAGTCCAGGAGAACACCCAAGTTGCATGCCTGCACTGAGGGAGGTAAATTTACCCCCCCCCCCAGGACTAATGATGGACCATCCAGTTGACCTTTGGGAGGCAAGACCGAGAGCCACTCGGTCTTGTCAGGGTTGAGTCTAAGCCTGTTCACCCCCATCCAGACCCTCACATCTTCCAGGCGCCGGCCTGTTCACGTCACTGAAGCAAAGAAACACAGCTGATTTGTTTTGACAAACTGAATCAAGTGGCTTTGAATCATTCTGAGCCACTGTTGCAGAAGGTTTCACTTGGCATCATTTCTCAACTGATAAAAGCAGAAAAATTGGGTTGCCTCATACCTCTTGACTCTTCTCCACTGATTGTCAGCTGACACTGGTTGGGAGAGTGTGAAATGAGATTTCCGGTGTTCCTGTCTCGCTGCTTTGGGTGCCATCCTTCAGCTGTGGGCCTTTAGAGTCCACTCAGCAGCTACAATGTAGCCAGGGTGCCAAGCAGGATGTGTCCATCCCATGTCAAAATGCAATATATGATGAGACAGCTGTAACATTCACACAAAAGGGATAACTCTGCAGAGGAGACATTCACAGAGGTTTTTTAACATGAACAGGGAAAACTCAAGCATACAGCAGGAAATCCTTTGGCATTATTTGCCTTCTCATGAACGCCAACAAAGTACCTGAAAAATATTTCCATACAGGCTTGTCATTCCCATATTTGTGTCAACTCCTGGATTCTGCAGCTGGGTGGCCACTATTTGGGTGATCTGACTCCAGAAAATGATTCTCAATCATCCAGGTCATGGTGGTCCTAAAGGTGCTTCAGAATGGAAGAAACTTCTTGGATGAGAACTGAAAAATCTTCAAGGAAAACCAAAAACAATCCAGTTGCCTCTTGAAAAAGTACATTTGGGATCACTCTTAGAAAGCCTAACAGCCATGCTGGAGCTGCTACATGTTTTGGCTGGTGTCCAGCCTAAGAAATTTCTTCATTTGGACCTTAGGAGAAATATTTGTTTGAATTTCTCTACAGCTACAGATTTCTTTCTATTTCTCACTACTCTTAATCTTATGTTACTCTACGAACTGTGTAATCACAGCTACTTCTCAGTTAGAAATAAAGCAGACTATTTCACAGAAGTAAAGCAGACAGTTGGCTGGAAGATTTTATTCAAAGTTCCATCAAAGTAATGCCTTTCATTTGAAGCTGTGCACATCCCTATTATGCATTCATAAGTTACATCCAATTCCCAAAACTCATAGGAGCAAACAAAGCCATTTGAATCATCACTGCTTCCTGATCTATTTACATGAATGATTAGAGAGAACGAATACTGAAGAAGAGGACTCATTTATGCTAAGTAATCAGTCAAACCTATTTATATGCTGACACTACTAAAGGCAGAAAAGGCAATTTTGGAATAAGAGTTGCTTTTTGATTAGGCAAATTAGCCCCCTAGAGTCCTAGACAGGGGCGCAACACATATTTTGCAAGTAAATAAATGCTAAAGCAATTTTCAGTGTTGCTAAAAGTATTCATGAGAAATATACTTTTTTTGCACGGACCTCTGTTTCCAAACTATCTCCTTTGCTATTACATGGTGCAGACTTTTTAAAAAGAAAACAGAGGTATCAATAAAAAGCTTTCACTTATCATTTCAAATCAATATTTTAAGATTTATGAAGCTGGACGCTCTGCACAGAGCAAACAAACAAGATGTACCATTTTCAGTAAATGCACATCTTTTTTACAACTGATATCTTCTGCGTCATTATTGTAGCAAGAGAGGCTTATTGAAAATTGTCACAATATTTAGTAAGAATAGAATGAAGTCATGCATAGTCAATCATTTAAACCTTTAATAATAGTTAATTTTGCAGTGCTCAAAAGCAAAACTATGTCTCTTGCTGAGACGTCTTGCTAGTTGTGTTTATTATTCACACCATAGCTCCAAGAGCATAAAACTATTTAAAAGGTGCTAACATTTAGGGAAGGGTTAGATTTCTTTTCTGCAGTATTACCAAAGTAGACTCACAAAAGTTCGTGAATACAGGTGGTCCTTGACTTACGATCACAATGGAGTCCAAAATTTATGTTGTTAAGTGAGACCTTTGTTAAGTGAATTTTGCCCCATTTTATCACCTTTCTTGCTCCAGCTGTAAAGTGAATTGCTGCAGTTGTTTAGTTAGTGACACAGTTATTAAGTGAATCTGACTTCCCCATTGACTTTGCTTGTCAGAAGGTTGCAAAAAGTGATCACATGACCTCCCTAGAACTTTGCAACCATCATAAATATGAATCAAAGTTGTCAAGCTTCTGAATTTTGATCACATGACCTCAGGGATGCTACAAGGATTGTAGGTGTGAAAAATGGTCATAAGTCCCTTTTTTCAATGCTGTTGTAACAGTCACTAAATAAACTGTTATAAATCAAGGACCATCTATACCAGTGGTTCTCAACCTTTTTAATGCTGTGATCCCCAACTGGTCGTAAGTCAAGGACTACTCAACCGGTCGTAAGTCGAGGACTACTCAACTGGTGCAGCACCGTTGCAGAATGGGACTTTTGGCAGGCTCAGCAGGGCAGAGACAGCCTGGACAATTCCTATTGGCTTTTGAAAGCCAATAAAATTAGACTCTATTCAAGAGAGTCTATTCTATTGGCTTTCAAAAGCCAATAGAATAAAAGGGAGTAGCACAGCTAAGGAAAAGGGGAAAAAAATGGTGGACTGCGTTGTTTGGCAACCCCCGTGAAATGGTCGTTTGACCCCAAATGGGGTCCCGACCCACAGGTTGAGAACCACTGACCTATACAATTATGGTCAAGGTTGAATGGCCACAGTGATTGTACAAAAACTGACAATAGAGGTAAACTATATTAAAGGTGGGTCAGGAAAAAATCTTCCTTATTGTCTGATTTGCTATATTGCTTGATTTTTAGGAATGGTTTAGTAAGTCTCAAAGGGCTTTTGCCTTGATGACTGCCACGTGAGATTTTCTGAAATAATATTCTCAGAATAGGATGGAAGGAATTGAATTGGTTGTGAATGCATTTTCATTTGTGTAATTAATAAAGCTCAGACAATGTCATTTTTCCCTATTCTGATAGGACCTTTGTCCAGCTGATTTGTGAATGCTGTTACACAAGTGCACCAGTCATTGTTGCTTAAATCTCTTATTTTTTTAGGAATTCTGAGTCAGATAGTTCATTGAGGTTTTTTTTTTAATTCCACAAAATTATTACAATGGATTTTTCACCTTGCTGAATTATGAGGCAGCCAATGGGGTAATTTAGAAGTTGATTTTCATTTGAGAATGTGAAAGGTAAATGGCCATGGTGGCAAACCTATGGCACGCATGCCACAGGTGGCATGCAGAGCCCTCTCTGTGGGCACATGTGCCATCGCCCCAGTCCTAGGCCTTCAGCTGGGTTTTATAAAACTTTTTCACTTTAGGCTTCTGCTGCCATGTGCAAGAAAAAAAAAGTTTCAATCAATCAGTTTCAACTCACGGGAAAAAAAGATCTTGCAAAGTTGGAATTGAGTAATTGAACTTTTTAGTCCCACCCAATCTGCCGTTACCATCACAGCCATGCCTACCCAATGGGCCACGCCCACCCACTGGGCCACACCTACCCAATGGGCCATGCCCACCCAATGGGCCACGCCCACCCGGCACCCGACGATAAATAAGTGGGGTTTGGGTTGCAGTTTGGGCACTTGGTTTCTAAAAGGTTCGCCATCACTGGTATATGGGATTATGTCTATGGAGATTCTCAGTCATCCAGATAATGGTTGTTCAAAAGGCAACTGGATTTTCTTTGTTTTTCCTTGAAGACGTTTCTTCAAGGCGGAGGAGTACAACACCACTTTCTCCTGCTTGCAAAACAGTCCTTTCAGCAGTTCCAAGAAGGTTCCATATCCATCTGCACTCTAATTCAGGTGACCCTGAGGGTACAGATAAACTTCCAAGTGGCTTCAACAGCTCTCAGAAATAATGCTAACAACCAGATGACTGCAAGGATTATAAATCCTTCTACTCTCCACCACAGAAGTTTCTTGGATGAGAAGTGAAATGTCTTCAAGGAAAAACAAAGGAAGTCCAGTCGCTTTTTGAAAAAGCATCTTGGGTCAACCATGACCTGGATGACTGAGAACCTCCATAGACATAACCCCATATACCTTTCACACACCCGAATGAAAATCAACTTCTAAATTACCTCATTGCCTGCCTCATAATTCAGCAAAATGAAAATTTCCATTGTAATAATTTTGTGGAATGCATGAGGCTAAGTCACAGATAGAATCCTAGTTAACTATGCTGATTCCATTTCCTCTGTCGATAAGGATGTTGATTACTTACAGACAGAAGATTAAGATTTATTTCTTTATTTATATTCAACCTTTATTATATTTACAAATAGCTCAATTTATTATATTTACAAATAGCTCACATATCCAATATACCAGTGGTGGCGAACCTATGGTATGCTTGCCAGAGGTGGCACTCAGAGCCCTCTCTGTGGGCACATGCACCATTCCCCGGAGATGGCAACCGTCCCTCTTCAACCAGCTGTCTGCTAACTCCCTGAGGTCCCACATGTCCAGATGATCCCAGCACCCATGCGCTCGCTGGCCTCTGTGTGCAGGGCCAATGGTGTCAGGCAGCAGCCTCCCCGACCTGTCTCACCTTGCCCTGTGACAATGGCACCCCCATCTTGCGTTGCCCTGCAGGATGAGCCTCCTGCCCACCGCCCCACCTGCCAGAGACCCCCTGAAACTCCCCCAACCCTGCCCAGCCCCCACAAGCAACATCAAGGTGATCACACCCACCTTTGCCACACCCACCCAGTGGGCCATGCCCACCTGGCACCCGGGAATAAATAAGTGGGTTTTGGGTTGCAGTTTGGGCACTCAGTCTCTAAAAGGTTCGCCATCACTGCAATATACCTTTCTCCTCCTATTTTCCCTACAACAAGAGCCTTGTGAGGTAAGTTGGACTGAGAGAGAGTGACTGGCCCAAGGTCACCCAGCTAGCTTTCATGGTTAAGTCAGGACTTGAACTCATTGTTTTCTGCTTTCTAGTCTGGTGCCTTAACCACTAGAGCAAATTGTCTATCCATACTGATGGCAGGGCATGGCTAACACTAGAACCAAACACTAGACACTAGTGGAATTCCTCAAAAACTAAGTGTTAGCAGCTGCAGCCATCAATAGAAGAATTCTTGGTTTCTCAGTAGTACAAGAAAAAAAATGAAATTGATTAGATGATTCTAATATTTAGTGCACTTTTTCTATATTTCCTTGCATGTAAACAATGTATATAAACTTTATTGACCGTGTGCTTGAGGTTCTTCCCAAAGAATCTTGGCCAAACATATTATTTGTATATTTGACCAGACTCTGGAGATTCCTAATACTATAAAGGTATTTGAAATGACACAAATTGTGTTCCAGGCTGAGTAGAGAAATAGATGTAAATCTTATCACTTTGATGACAAGATGGGAGAAGAGTGTTGTGAGAAGTTGGAGACACTCTAACGTACTCCCCAAATATTGGAGCGTTATGTAGGCTACATTTTATACTCTTTTTTATACCATTTCTCTTTCTTTGCCAAGAGTCAGGTTCAGAAAGCTGCCCTGGAGATAACTTACTCAAGAATGTGGCAATTGAGATGACAGTAGTAAGAATAAAAGGGCATTTCCAGCTCAATTGAAGCAAAACTTTATATGGAGTGTGAAATGCAACATAATGAAACTAGGTACTGAACTTAAGCAGTAGATTTTGTTGTCTTGGCACGATTCTCAAATGAATATATACTTCCCTGTAATGATACTAGCCAGCAGCATTTTATTTTAAACTTTTCTTTATTGATGGGGAGCAGGAAGTCAATTTGAATGAAAAAGAGTTGCTTTTAAAAATAAAATATATCAAAAAAGTTAATATTAAAATACAATTCTCTCTTTCTCCCTCCTTCTTCCTCTCCCTCCCTCTTTTTTTCTCTCTTTCTCTCTCTCTCTCTCTCTCTCTCCCCTATTGGTTGATTCCAACAATGCTTGTGGAAAAGCCAGCACTTTAAGGTCTTCTGGAAAGTTAAGAGCCTGAATATCCCTAGCTGATTTGTGGATCTCTGGGTACCATCGAAAAGGAATAGCACCTTTCATAGCTGGCCACATAATAGGCAATAAATGCAGTCCAAGATATTTGCCATGGTTCCAACAGATCAAACTCTTCAAAGAACTTTGAGGCATTGTTTACCTTAAGGAATCTTTATTCGAGAAGCATCGGCACTTACATAATCAAAGCCAAAATCTGAATTCCCCTCCCGAGTACATAGTATCAAAGCACAATTCCCTCCTCCAATTTACAGTCATAAATCACATTCTGCAATTAGTTTGAAATGCAGACTTTCCCTCCAGTTCTCCAACCCCCCAATTCTTATCATGTCTTATTTCAAGAATCTTGGTTCACACATTAGTTACAGTATTGTTATGTCTAACTAAACTCCCAGGCACATTCCTCCTCCCCCCTCCAGTATCCTCTAATTCTAAGAGTAAAACACAAGAAGGAAAATGGTTGCAACTCCATATGTTGTCAAAGCAAACACATCCAATGAAAATATATTTTCAATTGGAAGCTGGAGTTTTGTATATTGGTAATTATGCCCAAGCCAGTTATCAAAAGCTTAGCAGTGCAGTTTAAGAGGAGTTAGAATCAAATATTTGTTGCTGATTCCATTTTTCCTATGCAATATTCTACAGTCAGGTAGGGAATCTGATTGTTTCAAATATTGTTGGGCCACCAATCCAATCTTCCCTATGAACTGGCCATGGTGGCTAGGACTAATGAAGTCTCTTGCCATCGTTTCTGATTATAAGAAATAGAGGAGACATTCTACAGTCCTTTTGTCTATGGAGCTTTCAGATGGTAGTTATCAGAAGCCTGCAACATTGAGCTGAAGGCCTGCCTACCAGCAAAGATGGGAAAGAAAAATAACTAAAACACATCAAGGAACCCCTCAGAACATGTGGCTATCCCAACTGGGCTTTATCAAATCCCCCCCCAAAAAAAGACCCAGCAGGAGCTCCTCCATAACAGAAAAGAACAATAAATGAAGCAATGTTGTCATTCCATATGTTGCAGGAATATCTGAAAAGATCAGGAGGATCTTCAGCCAATACAACATACATGCACACTTTAAACCCAATAATACACTAAGGCAGAAGCTTGTCCACCACAAGTATAAAATACCCAGACACAAACTAAGCAATGTGGTATATGTAGTACAATGTAATAAGACATGTGCAGATCTGTACATTGGAGAAACCAAACAATCACTTCATAAGTGCATGGCGCAACATAGGAAAACAAACCCATACAGGACAAGGTTCAACATTTAAAAGAAAAAGGCCACTCTTTCGAAGACAGCAAAGTCCAATTTTGGACAGAGAGGACAGAGAGGTTTGAAAGAGAGATCAAAGAGGCCATCTATGTCAAAACTGAACAGCCCTCTCTCAATAGAGGGGGAGGGATATGATATCATCTATGACCAGTCTACAACACAGTCCTTTCAGCAGTTCCAAGAAGGCTCCATACCATTGGCACCACTCAGGTGACCTTGAGGACAAAGATAAACCTCCAAGTGGCCTCAATAACTCTCTAAAAGAAGGCAAATGACCAGGTGTCTGCAAGGAATATAAATCCTTCCATTCCCCACCATCAAGTCAGACCTGAAGAAGCTTCTTGGATGAGAAGCAAAATGTCTTCAAAGAAAAACTAGGAAGTCCAATTGCCTCTTGAAAAAGCACCTTTGGTACAATCCTTTTGGTGTTTTTTTTCTCTCCAGCATTCTCCACCATGTTCAAGGGCATGAATTAATCTACATACAGTCACCAGAAATCATAACACTACCGAAAATTCATTTTAAACTTTCTATTATTCAAGTTTAGCCATGGGAAAATGAAAGTAATTACTCGTGTAACACATTGCAGCTTTTGAAAATTGAGTGAGACATCTTAAGATGCTTTCACTGGTGCTTACTTGGTCTAACCCTCTTATACAATGACCTTGTTCTTACAGCCTGAAATTTAAATCAGAAACAGAAATTGCTATCTTTCCCAGCAGCAATATCACTATCTATTTGGGTATCCCTTGCTCTCAAGCCCACCCCTGACACTTTTGAATATTTCTTAAACCACAAATAGTGCTACTTCAATGGGCACATTTGACTTTTGTCTGACAGTCTGACTGCTAATTTTCCACATGGCTGAATAAGAAAAGGTATGGTTATCTTTAGCCTCTGGAGAAGAAATTGTGCAAGGGCTTGTCTAACAAAAGCTATCTCTTCCTGTTTTTTTTTTTAACACATTACTTTCTAGACAGGAATGTCATTCTAAGGCAAAACCAAAGTAGATCTGGATAGCACTGGAGCTAAAGTGTGTGCATGGATATTCTTTATTAACACAAAACAAGTAATAAGTTAGATCCTGAGATTCCAGTGTGATAGTTACTAACTGTATTGAAAATAATTGTATATTAGAGATCTTCTCTTTACCATATTCCACATATGGTTTTCAGCAAATTAAGAACAATTTGTTACAATGGTTATCTGCCTCTAACTTATTGATCTGCCAAACTGTTTTTTTCCCTCTAGAGCAGTGGTTCTCAATCTTTTTAATGCCGCGACCCCCAACCGGTTGTAAGTCGAGGACTACTCAACCGGTCGTAAGTCGAGGACTACTCAACTGGTGCAGCACCGCTTGCAGAATGGGACTTTTGGCGGGCTCAGCAGGGCAGAGACAGCCTGGACAATTCCTATTGGCTTTTGAAAGCCAATAGAATTAGACTCTATTCAAGAGAGTTATTCTATTGGCTTTCAAAAGCCAATAGAATAAAAGGGAGTAGCACAGCTAAGGAAAAGGGGAAAAAATGGCAGACTGCAATGTTTGGCGATCCCCGTGAAATGGTCGTTTGACCCCAAATGGGGTCCCGACCCACAGGTTGAGAACCACTGCTCTAGAGTCATCTTATTTCTATTTTCTTTATATTATGGCGAGGAGTGGTTTACATTTCAAATAGAAATTCAAATGCAGATAAATGAAAGAAAATGGAATATGTTTTAGGTCCACTGACTATAATGACCTCAGAAATATTCAAGTTGCTCTCTTCTCTACTATCAACTAATCAATGTTGTTCTTAATTAAAAATCAGCTAATATCTGGCTGAGTTAATTCCCCCCTTTATTTTAGGAAAGATTTTAACAAGGAAAAAAATAACCATTGCTACTGAGCAATTAGCTGTCAGCTTGATACATCATAATTCTTTCTCTTGTGCATAAACATGCTATTGATGACTATAAACTATGATGACTAGTTTACTTGCTTCTAAATTTGAGAGGATGTAAAATATGGATAATAATCTGCATAAAATAGTACAATATTTCATGTCTTTCAAGAAAGGATTAAAAACCCAACATTGCATTTCCTATTAAGCAGTGTTCCATTACTGAGATACAATGCACTTTTATTATTTCATTATAACAAAGGGAAATAAATAGTCAACACTGCAAAATTATATGTTTTCATTTCTCCATTTTCTATTTTTATCTTAATTAATTTCTTATGTTAAAAAAATCAGTCTAAATTGATGGGAAAAGGCAACACTTTAAAATCAGAAGTGGATTTGCAGTTTAAGGAAAATAGACCCATTAAGGCAGTGGTTCTCAACCTGTGGGTCGGGACCCCATTTGGGATCGAACGACGATTTCACAGGGGTCACCAAACAATGCAGTCCGCCATTTTTCCCCCTTTTCCTAAGCTGTGCTACTCCCTTTTATTCTATTGGCTTTTGAAAGCCAATAGAATAGACTCTCTTGAATAGAGTCTAATTCTATTGGCTTTCAAAAGCCAATAGGAATTGTCCAGGCTGTCTCTGCCCTGCTGAGCCCGCCAAAAGTCCCATTGTGCAAACGGTGCTGCACCAGTTGAGTAGTCCTTGACTTACGACCGGTTGGGGATAGCGGCATTAAAAAGGTTGAGAACCACTGCATTAAGGTATTTCTTTGGAAACATAATGGGGAGTTATTCCATGTGGACTGCCTTCAGTTGGCAGGATTGCCTGGTTCAAGTTTTTTTTTTCTTCTAACACTATAATTGACTAACTATGAAAGGCCTAAAGAAGTCATATGAACAAACTCAATAAGCTGAATATGGTTCCATGCTTGAATAAAATGGTACAATGATATTCAACCATGCATCCATGCATCCATGCATCCATGCATCCATCCATCCATCCATCCATCCATTTAAAATTGTTTTCTGCTAAAATGTACACAAACAACTTCCAATATAATGGATGTCTCTCTGATATTTAGATAATTGTCCTCTCTTTATGTTGCTTAACACAGGACTTATCAGCTCCTTTCTTCCACTCCATTGTCTTACCTTGAGACCTTCTGTATTTGAAACCCTTTCCTTGCAGCAGGGGAGGCAAGCCAATGAAATGAAAAGTTAGAGGTAAACTATGGTTTGCCACGTTTCCTACTGAATGAAGTACTGTAATTTAAAAGTGTAAGTTTAGCATCAGTGAAAAGATGATGAATTTGATAGAACTTGAAAAAGTAATGGTAAAAGGAGTTTTTGATTCCTTACTCCAATGTCTTCACTCCTATGAGATAACAGAAGATTATTTAAAAATATATTTGGTTTCTCTGGCATGCAACAGCGCTGCTGTGATGATAGGATGTAAAAGTGGAGTGAAAAAAATTGCTGTTAGAACATTTTTCTTCTATTATAGTTTGGCGTTGTGCTAATCACAGACTACAATTATTGGTAAGTGATGATGTCAAGGAAACTTCAGGAATAAATAGATTCAAATCATTTATTGATAAACTTTACATCATATACAATGCTTCAGCAAAGAATAATAGAGAGTTGCATTTATGTGCAGAATTACTGGGGTCTGAGGTGCTGAAAATTGGAAGAATGTTAAGTATCCAATGGGTGTCATCTAGTTTGCATACAGTTTTGGCTGTGTGAAACAATTTTGAATCCCTTGTATATCATTTTGAAGAAGCAATGCATGATATTATAAGAGATAAAAATGATAAATGCAGTTATGATGGCTTGAAAAGAAAAATCACATTTACAGAATTTTTATTGGACCTAGGATTGATGTGTGACATTCTCCAAGAGTTATCAGAATTAAGTTTAGACCTACAGAACAGCAACATGGACCTGTACAAGGCAAATAAGAAAATAAAAATACTGATACAAGTTTTTGAAGAAAGAAGACAGAACTTTGGGCCCTATTATAAATGCGCTGTTACTGCTATATTTGATCTTCGCTTTCATGGAGTTTTACTTCACGAAAAAGATTCAAGAAGGGATCCTCCCATCGACCCAAGTACATTTTATACAAAATTGAAAGAGTCAATCAAAAAAAGATTGCTTGATAGCAAAGATGATGAATCAGCGCATTGGTCTCGCATACTTGATCAAAACATTGGCCTGAAGATGTTAATACTCAACTGACATTTGGAGAAGTAGAAATTAGAAACATGTCAATCAGACTGCAACTAAATGAAAAAGAAATGATTTGTGGATTCCATGAATACATTCTCAAAAAGACATATCCAGAAAAACTGTTGCATTTGATACAGACTTTGAATACCGTTCCCATTTCTTCAGGTGAATGTGAATGTGGTTTTTGCAGATGAATCTAATTGCCACCCCAACAAGAGCTTCATTGAAGACTAAGACAATGTCATCACTTTTGATAATCAAATTTGTTGGACCACCTCTGAGACTTATCAATCCTTCAAAGTACGTTTATCTGTGGTTACTCAGAAGATGACATTCGGCCATACATACTAACAGCAAGGAAAAGAGTTGAGAAGATTTGCTGGACGAGAATTGGGCAAAACCTGGGAATTTACTATGAACATTTGCCTTCAATACAATAAATTAAATTTATGTTAAGAACTGAATATATTTTTTTTAAAATAAAAGATTAACAAGATGTGAGGGTTTTTTTTTTACAAAAAAGCACTGAATAGATACACAAAATACTATGGCTGGAAGCAGGTTCCCCATATAATTTTTATGACATAACTTGGGCCAAATATGCCAATGTTTTGGGACAGTGAAACAGTTGTCTTGGTACAATTGACATACAATTCCTGTCATGGCAGCAATGGCCAATTATAAAACATCAATGTATCAGAGAATTATGGATGCAGGATACGTAACAGAAGAACAGAGTTGGAAGGTATCTTAGAGGTCTTCTAGTCCAACACCCTGCTTAAACAGGAGACCCTATTCGATGTCAGGCAACTGATTGTCCAATCTCTTCCTAAAAGCCTCCAGTGATGGAGCACACATAACTTATAAAGGAAGTTTAATTAATGATTAATTTTCTCCTTAGTTATAGGTTGCTTCTCTCCTTGATTCATTTCCATTTATTGCTTCTTATCCTGCCTTCAGAGGCTTAAGTGCAGGGCTTTTCAACCGGTGGTACATGTACCACCTGTGGTACTTTGGCACATGGCAGGTGCTACACGATTGTCCTAGAGAAGTGTAGCAGGGGAGGGGAATGACCAAAGCAACCCAAGCCTGAGGGAGAGGCAACTGCAGCTGCAGGACTATTGGGGCTTGGCAGAAGCCCAAGGAGCCTCCAGGGCTCCAGCTGATTGGCACTTCCAGAAGCAGCACGGAGCTGAAATGATTTGAACTGAAGTAAAAGAGTGGGAGGAGAGGAGATGCCATAAAAGGAGGTGGTTTTGGGGGAAAGGGAAAAAAAGACAACAGGGAAAGAGAAGGGGATGGAGAAGGAGCTGTGGAAGGAGAGCTCAGCAGGCAGGGAGGAAAAAAGAGACAGTGAAGAAGCAGCAGCTGTTGCTGGAAGAAAAGGTCCCCTGGTTTGTTTTCTCTAGCCAGGAGAATGCAATCAGCGCTGATGAAATGAAAAGCTGGGAGATGAGCATGCCAGAAAGGAGGTGGGTTTATTTAGTTCTGAATCAGCTGGCAGCTATAAGGATTTTTGTGCAGTTTTTACAGCATTTTGTAATTCAGAGGCTCAGTTTGTGTGCTTTGGTTTTTAGAATATTTTAGTCTGTTTCAGAAAGGCTATCAATGAGTCCAAAGTGTTGTCTTCTGTAGGTTTAATCCTTTTAAACAAATGTAATTAGTTTTACCCCCTTATCTTGAGTCTGTCTATGGCATTTAGAAAGTTTTCTTTGAAGGTAAATAGGCTTAATTTAAGGCTAAAGCTTTTTGCAATTGCCAGAGCCTTTCAGACTCAGGTTGCAACATTGAGACACGGAACACGCCTGAGGCAGCTTAACGGGAGAAAAAAACAGACTTTATGTGTTCTTTTATTTTGTGACCCTTTCTTGCTTTGCACTTGATTCCTGTGTCTTTAAGGGTACAGGGAAGGGATTGGGGGGGGTGCATTCTTACTACATTGTGGAAGGAGAGCTCAGAAGGCAGGGAAGAAGAAGAGGAGAGGGAGCGAGGAAGAAGGGCCGATCAGCTAGCTCAGGGGTCTACAGACTTAGCAACTTTAAAACCTGTGGACTTCAAGTCCCAGAATTCCTCAGCCAGCCATGATGGCTGAAGAATTCTGGGAATTGAAGTCCACAAGTCTTAAAAGTGCCAAGTTTGAAGACCCCTGAGCTAGCTGGTAGTGGTGCATATTAATAAACATGGATAAATTCATTATACATTTTTCAGTGCAAAGGGAAAGTGATTCAGCAAAGGAACAGCCACCAAAGAAATTAAAACTGGTACTTTTTTACTTTTTTTCTACAGTTTGTAATATTTTATTAGATTATAGAATAAAATACAAAAGCAAATAGTAGGACACAGTGGGGAGGAAAAGGGGGGAAAAGTGAGGGGGGGAAAGGGAAAAACAGATTTCCTCTGTTGTAGTAGAAGGAAGCATTAACATTGAACCTCATTTTTTTACTTTTCCATAATGTTATAAACTAGCTATTTCTATAACAATAAATGAATCTACTCAGTAAAACCCAAAATCACCTTCCACCCCTTTTTTAGTCATCAAGTTTTTGACACCTTGCTAAGCACTGGTGATAGTCAAATATTTTCATGTTCTAAAAGTGATACAATCTGTGAAAAGATTGAAAAGCCCTGCTTTAGAGAATAGGCTGACCTCTTCTTCTTTGTGGCAGCCCTCAGATATTGGATACTGTTATCATGTCTTCCCTAGTCCCTCTTTTCATTAAACTTTCAGATTTACAAACTGAAGCAAATTGTCTAATTTCAGTTCTGAGTATCTCCAGTAAAGACATGAATTGCTTGGCCTTTCATTTATTTAAAACCCTTCAGTCTTTTCTCACCAAAGATAAATATAACCAAATCATCCAATCCTTCTTCATACAATTTTGCTTCTAATTCCTGTTCATTACCTCAACCCATTTCAGTATGTCTGTTTAAAACTGTGCTATGAGAACTGGACTCAACATATGACATGACATCTGAACAATGTGGAATAAATCAGTAGTATTATATGATTTGGAAAATACATTTATAGTTATACAGCCCAAGATTATATTTGCTTGTTTTTCAAACACATCATATTGCCAATTCAGACTACAATTAGCTATTATTTAAATTTCTTTTCACAAAATACTATTCCGAAGCCAACATTCCATTAAACCGTACTGTTTCTTAAATAAGGATATTTTCATTTGTGTCTGTTAAATTTTATTCAGATGATTTAATCTCATTTCTCTAACCTGTCAAGATCATTTGAATTTTCTCTGGGGCATTACACTCAAATCTGTATGTTCAGCAAATTTGAGAGACATTTTCTCTACCTCTTCATCCAAGTTATTAATAAAAAAATCTTGAAGAACACTGGACTCATGATTGAACCTTGTAGCATCCCATTCAATATATCACTCTAGTTTGCTGTAGTATAATTTTTGAAATATCTCTGTGCCCATTTAATTGTGATGGCCTCTAGCTCACACTTAACAAAATTCCTAATTAGAATGTCATGGTGAACTTTGTAAATGCTTTTCTACAGCATTCCTACAATCTACTCAGGAGCTTACTGGATTTCTTTTTGAAATATGAAGATACTTTTCTTAACAAATCCTTGCTGAGTTCTTATAATTTCCTAATTGCCCTTAAGATTTATGCAAATTGATCTATTAATGATCTGTTTTAGAAACTTCTCTAGGCATGGTTGTCAGGCTGATTGATGTGTAGTCACTCTTTTTAAGAGTTCGGGATATTTGCTAGTCTTTAAAGAGTTCCAAAATTTCACTACAGGTAGTCCTTGCTTAATGCCCAGTCACTTAGGGACTGTCCAGAGTTACAACTGATCAGTGGTGGGATTCAGCCAGTTTGCACCAGTTTGGCAGAACCAGTAGCTAATTTTTTGTTGCCCAGGCCCAGAATGGACTTCTAGAAGCGGCATCCATACAGAGAACCGGTTGTTCACATATTTGAATCCCACCACTGCAACTGATCTCAAAAAAGTACTTACAAACTGGATTTGAAGTTCTGACAACCTCAGGGTCACATGATCACATTTTGGGCATTTGGCAATTGGTATGAGATTATGGCAATTAGCAGCATCCTGAAGTCATCTGAGCGTGTTTTTTGTTTGTCAGAAACCAGTGTTTACTGTTTTATTGATTTCTAGCAAAAAACACTCTTTGCAGACAATGTACTTGCTTAATGACCATGGCATTTGCTTAATGACTTCCATGTTTACTTTACAACCACACTTAATGACTGTCCCCCAAAACAGTTGTAAAATTGGATCAATCACATAAGAAAACTACTTAACAATTGCCATGACTTACATCCATAATCCCAGGCTCAGTTACAGTTATAAATTGAGGACTACATGTATTTACATTATTTCCTCCCCCGAAAAGTAATATTTTTGAAAATAAAGATCAGACTGAAACAGAGTTTTAAAAAAGTGTTGAAGCAAATCTTTCTATGGAGATTCCATTCCCTACCATCCATTCCCTACCAAGCTGAAGAAGCTTCTTGGATGAGAAAGAAAATATCTTCAAAGGAAAACAAGAAAGTCCAGTTGCTTCTTGAAAAAGCACCTCTGGGACAACCAAATATTTCCTTCAGCCCATCATCCAAAGACTATTTGACCTCCTTACATCATGGTTGATAATATAATAGTGGCAGCTGGGAGATATGATACAACAGGGAGATCTATTATTAGCATTCTCCTCTTAATTTTCACATCATCTAGTTTCCATCAGCTATGTAAAATTTTTCTTTGCAGGCAGTCAAGTCACTTGTAGCAATTGAGATCAGATTCAATAGACTTCAGAGTGAAAATTGACAGTGTTAGTATGTCTCTCTTTTAATATTTCAGTAGGAAAGTTTAAACAGAAAGATCAGAATATGTACCGTATTTTCCGGCGTATAAGGTGACCCGGCATATAAGATGACCCCCAACTTTGGTGCTGATTTCTATGCCTAGAAAGTCATCTTATCTGCCAGAAACTACCGTAATTTCCAGCGTATAAGATGACTTGGCGTTTAAGACAACCCCTGACTTCAGCACCGATTTCTGCGCTTTAGAAAGTCGTCTTATACGCCGGAAAATACGGTAATTACCTTCAACAATTAAGGCTAAGAAATTGAGGGTAAAGGACCTTGTACCATGGGCAAGATGGAGAATCCTGAAGATTCTCTAGTAGCTGGTTTTTTATCAGAATCCTTTTGCATCTGCAGTAAAAGTCATTTTTTTTATTTGATTCTTTCCCTTAAATCCTCTATGCCAAACTAATGGAATGAGTAATTTATTGCCACAGCCAGGATGCAATTCAAATGCTTAGGGATGGGTAAAGGCTTTGAAACCGTTACTATCCTATGAGTTTGAATGTCATACCAGGAGACCTTTATCTATTACTCAGGAAGAATTTTGAACTTTCACAAATAGATCTGGATGCAGTGATTTAGATAGGGAATAATCTTTCAAAACAAAAGAGAGAGTCTTTTTTATATTCTATGTATTGGTCATTTTTATGCATTATAGTTACTGGCATTGCACTGATATATATGAGCATGTGCCTAGATTTGTGCAAAGAATTCAAACAAAATACCTGTCACTGGGCTTCCATAACTTATAACCCTCATATAAATTGGCTTCAAGAACCCTGTCTCATCTCCTTGCCTAGCTAATGGAGAAAGTGATATAATAAAGCTTTGCCTGTATGCTTCTAGGCCTTTAGCTTAAGATAAATTAGGGATCTTTGAATGATGGAGACAACTAGTAGTCTTAAAATACTGAAGTTTTGCCTATTGGATGTAACTGTATAATGCTAAAATCTGCATAAAGACATATGACCAAGTTACAGCTTATTGGTTTGTAGGATAATAACAATAACAACAATAATAATAATGGGAAGAAGAAGAAGAAGAAGAAGAAGAAGAAGAAGAAGAAGAAGAAGAAGAAGAAGAAGAAGAAGAAGAAGAAGAAGAAGAAGAAGAAGAGGAGGAGGAGGAGGAGGAGGAGGAGGAGGAGGAGGAGGAGGAGGAGGAGAGGAAGAGGAAAGAGCAAGAGAGGAGGAGGAGGAGGAGGAAGAGCAAGAGGAAGAGGAGGAAGAAGAAGAAGAAGAAGAAGAAGAAGAAGAAGAAGAAGAAGAAGAAGAAGAAGAAGAAGAAGAGGAAGAGAAGAAGAAGAAGAAAAGAGAAGAAGAGGAGGAGGAGGAGGAGGAGAGGAGGAGAGGAGGAGAAGGAGGAGTTGGCAGGGCCCTTGGAGGTCATCTAACCCAACCCCTTGCTCAGGCAGGAAACCCTATACCATTTCAGACAAATGGCTGTCCAATCTCTTCTTAAAAACTTCCAGTTGAAGTATTCATAACTTCTGGAGGCAAGTTGTTCCACTGGTTAATTGTTCTAACTGTCCGGAAATTTCTCCTTAGTTCTAGGTTGGTTCTCTCCTTGATTAGTTTCCATCAGTTGCTTCTTGTCCTGCTCTCAGGTGCTTTGGAGAATAGCTTGAATAGTTATATTGTTCGAACCAGGTCAGACTATGGCAAAATGTGTTAAGAGGGTTGGCAAATGCTTTGTATCTATAATAACTACAATGATCCTTGACTCCGTTTGTTGAGAAAGGAATAGTTTAATCAGAAGTCAATTGCATTGCAGTAGTGCATAGCCAGAACTGAGAATTGCATGCCAAAATCCCTAAGTTCAACTTTTTTCCTCCCTTAACTGCCTCCATCATTAACCCACCCCCCCATGACTAAACACTTCAAGCATAGGTTGGTATGTAGCTATATTCTTCTCCCAGTTGGGTGACCCTGAAGCAGCATTTCGGGGAAATATAGCAATAACTTTCATTTTCCCATTACTTTCATTTCCCCTCCAATTATTTCCTTCCCATCTACCCTCCCCAGAGTCCATGGTAACATGGTAACAAAGCACAAGCAAGTGTGAGGCGGCAGCTGACACTATCCAAATAATGTAATGTATTATGGGAAGAGGAGGAGAAGGAGAAGGAGGAGGAAAAGGAGAAGGATGAGAAGGAGAAGAAAGAGGAATCATTTAATTGTGAAATTTACTTGTGAGCCAAAACTGAAGTTACAGCTTATCATACTGCTACATTTGTCTCAATGGTTAAGTAAAACTGAATTCACCCCATGAAGAAATGTCTCATGTACCGAGGCAAACACCCCAAAACTAAGTAGGTTTTCAGCAATCTTTGCAAAGTAACATGAAAGGAGAAAAATCAAGGTGAAATAACATTGCCACATTAATAGATTGTAACAACTCAAGAAAATCATACACTCAAGCACATCAATCTTCAGTATGTCAAGAATGTCAAATCTGTAGCAGCAATATGACATATTGGCCCAGCAATAGCAAAATGATATTGTGAGGTGAGTGACACATTCACATTTGACAGAATACTAGGTAATGAAAGCTGTATTCACCCTGCCAAAAAGAAAAGTAAAGTTTTAAGAAATGTGTTTTTTCCCCTTTTGTTACTGATATACATTCATGGACATAAACCCAAGAAATTGGTTACAGATTCTCAAAAATCAGTAATAGAAAAACATTCTGAAAAGAGAGAGCTTCAAACAATTGAGCCATTTATTATTATTGTTGTTATTGTTGTTGTTGTTCAATTACATAGTCAGATGTTTAGACTGCATTTGGCATTTTTATCCACCTATAGAGTCCTTCTCAAGGTCCTGGAATAGGCAGATGGTGCTGGTTGGTCATTTTAAAATTATTATCGCAGGATGTTAGCTGTTCCAAGTAAAGCAGCCTTTTGCAATTGGCAGATGGTGAATTTGTCAATGTCGATGGCATTCAAATGGTGCTCCAGATGTTTTGGTATTGCACCCCAGGCACCTATTACTATTGATTCTATTATTGCTTTATTTTTGCTACCATTTTCCCACTTTTATTTGCAGATCATTGTATTTTGTGATTTTATCCACTTTCCCTTCTATTCTGCTGCCTCCAGACAGTGCTACATTTGCTATCCAGACTATTTTTGTCCTTTTTATCAACAATTGTTAAGTTTGGTGACTTGTGTGACAGGTGCTCGTCTGTTTGAATTCTAGAGTCCCAGAGCATTTTAATGTCTTTATTTTCTATTACTTTGTCTATTTTGTGATCCCACCAGTACTTACTTGCAAATATTATTATTATCAAGAGAAGTCACAGTATTTCTCACCATTCTGTGTGATTCTATACCTATCCACTTTGCTACCTTTCCAGTATTCACATGAATAAAAAATATTATATTATAGTCATGATAGTATGCAGTTACAGAGAGCAGATTGGTGTAATGGTTAAAAACCAAGCTAGAAAATAGGAGAACATGAGTGTCAGCTAGGTGAACTTGATTTGAGCCCTAGTTACTCACTTTCTGTGTATGTGTCTCTGTGTGTTTGTGTTTGTGTTTATGAGACAATAAAATAGGACTATATTTTAACATTGGCAGTAGGTGTGACCCATTCTCTCCCTGTATGTACATTGAGAATCATATGTGAAACCTGCCCTTAGAAAATCTGAATATAAGATAAGAAGTTGCCTCACTTTGGTTAGTTATTTAATTTGGTTTATTTAATTCAATCACACTTCTTTCTTCACATTTCCAGTCTCATTCTGCTTCTAGGTTTGATGTATGCTGTTCTTTCCCAGTGAAATTTAATAATCCAAACTGTTTGATGAAGTCTGTTTGTGGGAGAGAAAGGAAGGTGAATTAGCTGGAACATCTGACTCTCTAAGCCATTTTTCATCTCTCACATTGTCACTTGACCTTTTTTTCTCTTCCACTTCAGTGCAGGAAGACTGCATACAGTATATGCATAAAATAGACTATAACCATCATGGGTAGAAACTTTAATTCCATGGTCTATAGCTTTAATACTGAGATAAGATCTGTGAATATTGACTGGAAAAGCTAAAATCAATATAATATACAAAGAAGTATTAGAAACAGTATGTGGTTCATTTGCACTTGGTATGGAATTTAAAGTACGAAAAAAAATCACATCTATTTAAATTTGACTAAAACCCAACTGGGATGTACTGTTGTCAAGTAAGACTCAGTAAAAGTTTACCTCATCTCTGGCATTGGACTTCCATTGTTGGATCCTGACAGCTAAAGAGGTCAAGATATTAACCATGGATTTGTCTCCCAGATACATATCCAGTTAGGTGTACATATATTGCTGAGTTATCCTTGGTTTTAATCTTCATCTTTTATAGCATATGTTTCATTTCTTTTGTCAAGATTTGTTTTATTTTCCCCCCTCTGGGAGATGGACTAATATGTCTTCATAAACTGTTCGTAAATTTTTAGTCCCCTTAATGATATTTATACAGTCGAGCAGTATGGTAGCCTAGAGGTGAAGACACTCACTTCCCATTCGGAAGGTCGAGATTCAATCCTAAGCAGCAGCAGATGTTTCTCTATCAGAGCACAAAAAGAAAATGTCTGCTGTGAACTCTGCATAGGCATCAGGAAGGGCATCCAGCCAGTAAATGCTCAGTTTTACTCAGTCACCCTGACCCCATCCTGAAGCAAGGGATTATAGGGTTGTCAAAAGAAAAAAAAGATATTTATTAAGCCAACATATGCATTTCTTACTCATGGGACATTGTTGCTCTAAAAACCTTCAGACAGAGGTTTTTAATGCCATTTGTTTGTTTCAAACATATGTCTTCCTAATAAGCTGGTTGAAGCAAAACAGCTGCTTCTCTAGGGAGGAACCACTATTCAAATTTCCCAGCAAAGTAAGGAGATCAATAAAGAATTATATATTTTCGTGGGTGTTTGTATGTAGGTCTTTGGTTGTTCGGGTTTTCTCCCGCGTAAAATTGGAAGTGTCTTGGCGACATTTCGACGAAGTCCCATTCGTCATCTTCAGGCTGGTGTTTTCAGCTTCGTGCTTCGAGCAGCAAATATATATATATATATATATATATATATATATATATATATATATATATATATATATGTCTTTAATAATTTTGAATATAGGAATCCCAGGTATGGACATTTAAAGTCAATCAGATAAAAATAAAGAGCTCTGGGATGTAAGATAAAAGGCTTTTTTTATTAACTGCTGAGGTTTCGTTAACAACCTGTTAACATCATCAGAGCAAAGGGCTAAATGAGAAGGGGAAGCATGTGCATAAATTTACATAACAGTTAAAAAACAGTTGAAGTGAGGCATGTGCACACATTGTGCCCAAGAAGCTCTTAAAGGCATAGAGCAATCAGTCTCAAGACCATTTTAAAAGTCGCGCTTGTCAGCTGTTTGGCGCGTAGATCCAGCATGCCTTTTAGCCAGCCTCTTGGATTGTATAGTTTGTTTGGTGTAGGGTTGTTGTTGTGTGTGTGTTTTGTTGGGTACGGTTATTTGGAATGTTTGTGTGTGTTCGTTTGTTATGCTTATTAGTTGTGGGTGGTTTTGTGGTGTTTGGGAATTGGGCTGTAATATTTTGTTCCATTGAATGTGATAAGTCATATTTCATTGTAGGGGGGAGTTTTGGTCTTGGTCTTAATATTCTGTTGTTACTTAGGTGTTGTGTGTGTATGTTTTGTTGTGTGTGAGTATCTTGTGAGGTTGCAGGATTTATGTTTTGGATGTTTGTGTCCTGGATGTTGTGGTCAGGGGGGTTGTTGTTTCTGTGTGTGAGAATATCAGAACATGGTGTGTTGGTTGTGTGAGTTGTCATGGTTGTGTTAGAATTATATTCTTTAGTTAGGTTTGATGAAAAGGATTGTGTTGTAGAAAGGATATCTATTGTGTTGGTTTGGGGTTTGATAAGTGGCTGGGGTGGTGTTTTTGTGTTATTATTGGTTGGGTTGAAGTGTTTAGGTACTTTATGTTTTTGTAAATGTCTTTTTAGGGTTTGGTAAGGAGGTAGTAGGTCTATGTGTCTATTAATAGAATGACAGTCTGATAACCAAGCTTCTTTTAAAAGACGGCCTCCTTTGGTGGAATCATGAGCAATGACTTCTGCTCCTTTAAAGTTGAAAGTGTGGTCATGCTCAGCTATATGGGTCCAGACTTGGGAGCGCTGTTCTTGTCTTCTTACTGCCAAAACATGCTCATGTATTCTGGTCTTAAGTCTTTTTGATGTTTCCCCAATGTAGTTACATTGGCATGTGTTGCAGTTGATCTTGTATACGATGGAGGACAAATCACTGATTGGTAATGGTTCTTTGGGTTGCATCAACTGGGAACGTAACGTTTGGTTGGGTTTATGTGCTATGTTGATATTGTATGGGGCAAGGATCCTGGCAGTTGCTTCTGAGACTCCATTGATGTATGGGAGTGTTGCCCAAGTTGTATTCCTTGGAGCATTGTAGTTTGAGTGTGGTGTTTTATCTTTGCAGCAACGTTTGATGAAGCTTTGTGGGTCATTATTTTGTTTGCATATGCTGAGAAGGTATGCTTTCTCTTTAGATTTTGCTGTTTCTGTGCTGCAGTGGGTCTTGATTCTTTTGAATAATGTTCTTAAACAGCTGATTTTATGCGATATAGGGTGATTGCTTTGGTAGTGGAGAATTCTATCAGTGTGAGTGGTTTTGCGATAGACGGTGGTTGATAGGTTGCCATCTGGAAGGCGATGGACCAAGACATCCAGGAAGGGTAAGGTGTTGTTATCCTCCTCTTCTGCTGTAAATTGGATGTCTGGATGGAATGAATTCAGTTTCTGTAAGAATTTGGTGGTATCACATCGCTTAATGACTGCAAAGGTGTCGTCCACGTACCTAACCCAAAAACTAGGTTGATAATCAGCCATGACAACACGTTCTAGATCCTGCAGTACTGCTTCAGCGATGATGCTTGAAATGGGTGACCCCATGGGTGTGCCCTTCACTTGCTCATAAGTTGTGTCTTTGTAAGTAAAATAAGTTTGAAGGCAGAAACCCAGTAATTGTATGTAGTCCTCTGTGCTAGGAGAATTGGGGTGTTGTATTTCTCCTTTTTGCAGAAGGTTTCTAAAAATAGAGATGGCTAGATTTTGGGGAATGGATGTGAAGAGGGATACTACATCGAATGAGATCATGATTTCATCGTCTCTAACCTTTAATGTACGTAATTTCATCAAAAAATCTTCAGAGGATTTCACCGTGGTTAGGGAGTCACTGATCAGGTGTTTGAGTTTTAAGCTTAACCACTTTGCTAGGCCATAGGTGGGTGTACCTCTGAAAGATACGATAGGTCTTAAAGGAACTCCTACCTTGTGGATTTTGGGGAGTCCATATATACGTGCCATGGCCGTGTCTCTGGGTCGGATGGATCTGTGGTCTTCGTCTTTTATTCTGTTTTGCCTCTTGAGTCTGTTTAAAGTGTTGTTAAGTCGGTTGGTGAGTGATGTCATAGGATCTTTGTTGGTGATGCGGTATGCAGTTTTGTCATTAAGTAGATCAAGGATTTTCTGGTCATAATCATGTTTATTTAAAATTACTGTAGATCTACCTTTATCAGCTGGGAGGATGATGATGGATTTGTCTTTTCTTAGATCCTCTAAAGCTCTGCTTTCAGATTTTGGTAACGTGTGGTATGTTCTGTGGTTGATAAGTAGTCCTGATATTCGTTGTCTGATGGTGTTTTTAATGTCTTCACTGCTTTCGATGCGGTGAATGATTGGTTCAAATGAAGCTGTGAAATCAAGGTGTTTGGCATCCTTAAGGTTGGTACCAGCATCACGTTGTAACAGTGAGGTTTGTTGACTGGTCAAGGTCCTAGATGAAAGGTTGTGTACCAATTTTTCAAGAACTTCTTTCTTGTTTGAGGTGATTAAGCTTTCAGTTTTTCTTTGAAGTATCTCTGTTTTGCGCTGATTGGATGGAGAACCCACGGATGGGACATACCAAAGCCCTGTGTCCCTAGGGTGGGGAATTAGATTGGGCCTGGGTCCCATCCAACGTTAATGCGTGTTCTAGAACCTTGTGGCCAAATGAAGCCGTAGAAGATGCATATACATCCCTCTTGTAGTGACAGACAAAGGAAGAGGGCGATGCCCATGTTGCTGCTCTACAAATTCCCTCTACGGAGGCCTGAGTAGACCAGGCAGCTGTAGTAGCTGCGCCCCGGTTGAATGGGCCATGATATGCCTGGGATCTCGCAGTGACTGAGACTGGTATGGCAGAGAAATACAAACTCTAATCCACCTGTGTATTGTGGTTGAAGAAACCTTCTGACCTAGTGATGAAGGGTGATAGGACACAAACAGAGCCTCTGTTCTGTGGAAAGATGAGGTTCTCTGTATATAACAATATAAGCCCTGCGCACATCCAATTTGTTCCACTGAACCTCTATGTCATTAGATGGGTTAGGACAGAAGTCCGGCAAAACTATTTCCTGAGATCTAGGATACAAGGACTTGACCTTAGGCACGAAGGAGGGGCCTAGCCTAAGGGTTACCCTGTCCTTATGGAACGTACACAGGTCCTTCCTCACTGAAGAGTAGCCAGTTCAGATATCCTTCTCGCTGAAGTTACAGCAACAAGAAATTCCACCTTCATCGATAACTGTTTAAACAAACCAGTGTCAATAGTTCAAAGGGTGCGAAACAAGAGCCTATAAACCTGATGAAGATTCAACACGACAGCGCAAAACAGAGATACTTCAAAGATAAACTGAAAGCTTAATCACCTCAAACAAGAAAGAAGTCCTTGAAAAATTGGTACACAACCTTTCATCTAGGACCTTGACCAGTCAACAAACCTCACTGTTACAATGTGATGCTGGTACCAACCTTAAGGATGCCAAACACCTTGATTTCGCAGCTTCATTTGAACCAATCATTCACCGCATCGAAAGCAGTGAAGATATTAAAAACACCATCAGACAACGAATATCAGGACTATCAACCACAGAACATACCACACGTTACCAAAATCTGAAAGCAGAGCTTTAGAGGATCTAAGAAAAGATAAATCCATCATCACAACCCCCCTGACCACAACATCCAGGACACAAACATCCAAAACATAAATCCTGCAACCTCACAAGATACTCACACACAACAAAACATACATACACAACACCTAAGTAACAACAGAATATTAAGACCAAGACCAAAACTCCCCCCTACAATGAAATATGACTTATCACATTCAATGGAACAAAATATTACAGCCCAATTCCCAAACACCACAAAACCACCCACAACTAATAAGCATAACAAACGAACACACACAAACATTCCAAATAACTGTACCCAACAAAACACACACACACAACAACCCTACACCAAACAAACTATACAATCCAAGAGGCTGGCTAAAAGGCATGCTGGATCTACGCGCCAAACAGCTGACAAGCGCGACTTTTAAAATGGTCTTGAGACTGACTGCTCTATGCCTTTAAGAGCTTCTTGGGCACAATGTGTGCACATGCCTCACTTCAACTGTTTTTTAACTGTTATGTAAATTTATGCACATGCTCCCCCTTCTCATTTAGCCCTTTGCTCTGATGATGTTAAAGGGTTGTTAACGAAAGCTCAGCAGTTAATAAAAAAAAGCCTTTTATCTTACATCCCAGAGCTCTTTATTTTTATCTGATTGACTTTAAATATATATATATATATATATAATTCAGGGTTCAACTACAGAGTCCCTGGTATTTTCTGAGGCTGCTTGTTTGCAGATGTTTCGTTACCCATCTAGGTGACATCATCAGCGCTACTAGGTGTGCAGTTTTCCCTTTGCTTCTATACAATAACTTTCTCTGTAACTAAGGAGAAACTAAAGAGAATCAGACTAGAAAATGCCAAACTGCCATAGATCTGATATGTACAGGGTCAATGATATAGAATGAGGCAAAGGAAATGATTCCTTTGAAAATGAAAAATAAAATTATTGGTTCACTTTATTTATTTATTTTGTAAATTGTAAAACAATTATAAAAACAAGCTAGATTACGATGCTACTTAATTAGGTTACAATAAGCATAAGACCCCTTATTGCACTTGTATACCACAACCCAGGTGCCAATTCTTTATTCTATTATTCATAAGATAAGATAAGATAAGATAAGATAAGATAAGATAAGATATAAGATAGCCTTTATTGTCATTTGTTTTTACTGTGGGCACAATGGCACACATCAAAAATGAAATTTAGTCGCCCGCTCTCACAGTGAAACACATACATGACACAAACCTAAACATACTATGAACAGCATATGTATAGACCAGGGGTCAGCAACCTGCAACAGTGAAAGAGCCACTTGGATCCATTTCCCTCACAAAAAAAAAATCCTGGGAGCCGCAAAATGTGCGCGCGCAGACGCGTGCACACGCGCATGCGCACAGAACACAGGGCTTGATTGAAGAGAGGAGCTTAAGGCGAAACGTGCGCCTGCCCTGCCCCCCATCCAGCTCTGGTATGAACGGCTCTGCAGTCCTGGCTTCTCTTCCCTTCGGAAAAGACTGCTCTCCCCTCACCCCGCGCTCTCCCTCTCTGGGACTTTCTTCTTGCTGCCTTTTGGCACGAAGGTTCCCAGGGAGCGGAGGAGGAAGCCGACGGGGAGAAAGAGCTGCTGCAGTGAATGTTCTGAGGCAGCAGAAGACGGTCGCTCGGGCTCGCCTATCTCAGCCTGCTGCAGGAGGCTGGAGTTGAGGCTTCTGGTTTGCTCTGGGAGGGGTGCTTGGAAAAGGGAGGATGGGAAGCGGAAAGTGGGAGAAAGGACGCCTTCCAGCTCTCTGGGGTTCTTTCGCTGGGAGGTGAGGAAGCAGCAGTTCTGCTCTGTGGGAGGTGGGAGCAGGCAGCCTCTCCTTCAAACTTTGCCAAGTGACTCCAGGAGCGAAGCGAGCTACGAGTCCTAGGAATGTCAACTTTGCGAAAGAGGGAGGCGATGGTGGGATTAAAATAAAATGGGGGGGGAGGTTGAGGAAACCCAGCAGATGCTTACATCAGAGGGCCAGCAAGAAAGGCAGGGAGAGGAAGAAAGCTTTTGGGGCTTGTGCACAGACATAGCGGACTCTTTCTCGTCTCCTGCCCTTGCTGCATCTCCTGTGGAGATCATTTGCAGCTCTCTGTGTCTCTGCCACTCAAAGCCATCCTGCAGCTTGCTTCTTGAAGCGATTTCAATCAGCCCCATTCATTGCCAAGAATCCCCATGGAAGTCAATGGAGGTCTGCGGCGAATCAAAAAGCCAGCTGCAGCACCTCCACGTCCGTTGATTTGACCGGCTCAGCGGCCCGGGGACGAGCAGGAACCGATGACCCCACTGCCCGCCGGGCTTGCTGCCTGGCCTGGGGAAACACAAGGCCGGCTCAGCGGCCCGGGGATGGCCAAAACCCAATGCCCCTGTCGGCCGCCACTGCCGCCTAGCCCGGGGAGACGCGAGGCAGGCTCAGCGCCCCGGGGACGGCCAAAACCCAATGCCCCTGTCGGCCGCCACTGCCGCCTAGCCCGGGGAGACGCGAGGCAGGCTCAGCGCCCCGGGGACGGCCAAAACCCAATGCCCCTGCCGGCCGCCACTGCCGCCCAGCCCGGGGAGACGCGAGGCAGGCTCAGCGCCCCAGGGACGGCCAAAACCCAATGCCCCTGCCGGCCGCCACTGCCGCCCAGCCCGGGGAGACGCGAGGCAGGCTCAGCGCCCCGGGGATGGCTACAAACAAATGTCCCCGCCACTTGCTGCCTGGCCCGGGAAAAAACAAGGCTGGCTCAGCGGCCCGGGAACAGCTACAAACCAATGCCCCCGCCGCCTGCCGCACGGCCCGGGAAGATGCAAGGCTGGCTCAGTGGCCCGGGGACGGCCAAAACCCAATGCCCCTGCCGGCTGCCACTGCCGCCCAGCCCGGGAAGATGCGAGGCTTGCTCAGCGGCCTGGGGATGGCTACAAACCAATGCCCCCGCCGCCTGCCGCACGGCCGGGGAAGATGCGAGGCTGGCTCAGCGCCCTGGGGACGGCCAAAAACCAATGCCCCTGCCGGCTGCCACTGCCGCCCAGCCCGGGGAGGCGCGAGGCAGGCTCAGCGCCCCGGGGACGGCCAGAAACCAATATCCCCGCCATCTGCCGCCCGGGGAGACACGAGGCCGGCTCAGCGGCCCGGGGACGGCTACAAACCAATGCCCCTGCCGCCCAGCTCGGGAAGATGCGAGGTCAGCTCAGCGGCCCGGGGACGGCCAAAAACCAATGCCTCTGCCGGCCGCCACTGCCGCCCAGCCCGGGAAGACGCGAGACTGGCTCAGCGGCCCGGGGAGGGGCAGGAACCGATGCCCCCACCGGCTGCTACCCCCACTGGGCCTACCGCCTGGCCCGGGGAAGGGCAGGAACCATTGCCCCTGCCGGCCGCTGGCCCCGCAAGGCCTGCTGCCCAGCCCGGGGAGACACGAGGCCGGCTCGGCTGCCCCTCCGCCTGGTGCAGGTAAGCCCCCTCCCTCCTCCCCACTCACCCTCCATCTCCGGGTCTGCTCCTGCTTGGCCCACTAGGGCCGCAGCTTGCGGGAGGGCTGGCCCTTTCAACGGAGGCTCTGCTGGGCCGCTCCCAGCATCGATCCTGGGGCTTCCCCGCGCGGCTCTCTGGCCACATGCACCTCGGACTGGGCCAGCCCCGGAAAGGCCCTTCCTGGCCACCAGGGGGCAGGGCATCCGGCTGCAGGGCCAATCGGGAGCAAGGGGCAAATCTGCATGTGTGTGTGAGAGTGAGAGAGATAGAGAGAAGGGAAGCACAAGTGCCTCTCTGTCTCTGTCTATCTCTCTCTCTATGAAAATGGCGGAGAAGGCTCCGGAGCCACAGGAGGTGGCTCAAAGAGCCGCATGCGGCTCCGGAGCCGCGGGTTGCCGACCCGTGGTATAGACCCACATCCCTACATATACATAGCAAATGAATATTAAATACTATCCATCTTGAATATATAACAGAAGGAGGAAGCTTGAGAGTTCACAAGGTTAATGCTGTATGGAATGAAACTATGGCTGAATCTGGATGTTCTGCTACGGATACCACGAAGCCTCCTCCAAGAAGGTCACAAGGAAAACAGGTTGTGAAGAGGATGTGTAGTGTCCCAGATAATCTTACGGACTCTGCTCAAACAATGCTTCTGTGCTATGTCCTGGATGGGAGGGAGGGAACTGCCAATGATCTTTTCGGCCATTCTCACCACTCTCTGCACCACCTTCCTGTCAGAAGCAGTGATGCCTCCAAACCAGACTGTGATGCTGTATGATAGGATGCTCTCGATTGTCCCCCTGTAGAAAGTGGTCAGGACAGGGGAAGGAAGATGTGCTTTTCTCATGCGATGCAGAAAATGCAGGCACTGCTGTGCCCGCTTCACCAATTTCTCACTGTTGAGCAACCAAGTCAGCCTACTTGTTAAAAAATCTAGACTTTCTGAGTTTTTAAAAACATTTACATAATCTTATGAACTGATTTTATAAAATAACAAATGGCTAATTACCAGATTTCTCTTTTCCTCTGTGATAACCTCAATCCAGATCAGGCCATTGTTCTGTCACAATTGTTCACCTACAATAAAAAAAAATTGTAGGATACGGAAAGCAGCCCAGTGCAGCATACTTTTTTGCATATGGCTATTTGCTTGATCATCAGAAAGCTATTCCAAGTGGACCAAAATAGTATGAATGGGGGAAAAAAACTCACACATTTATTCTATTCCAATCTGCATAGAAAGTGATATTTCAGACACAAATACATTAAACAACAACAAAACTCCTAATCTCAACTATGCAGTACAAAATTCTGTTTCTTGTTCTGCAAATGAAAAGTTGCTTAAAGGGAAGAGACATACTTTCTCTTCTCTGAGGCTATATTTTTCTGCATTGGGACATTATTTCCTTCATTCCAAAACTTGGTGATATTGGAAATCTAATTGTACAGGAAAATGCCATTGGTGTCACTCAAGTGCAGTGAGGAAGCAGTGAATAATATAATAATTCATCTTGTACCTTTGTCAAATTTAGTAAAAAAAATGTTTGTATGAAAAACTAACCAATCAAATTGAACAACCACCCTGAGAATTGATGTACAAAAAAGGGGGGGAAATGTCAAGGAAAGTGTAATTTTCCTCACAAGGAAGGTGAGTTGTAATATAAACATTGAAAGAAACATTATAAAACCTTTTAATGATTTTTGGCTTAAGTTCGAGTTTTATTGCTCTGTCAGCTTTACACTATGCTTTCATCCATCTGTGGTATTTGTTTGAAGAATTACCACAAGCATTTGCTCCTGTCTGTGGTTAGCTTTGAGTTCATATCTATTTCTAAATTACTTTTCAAAAGTTTTGATTCTGCCTTAGGGACAAAGCCATCTGGGTGATATTGGCTACTCACTGTCTCTTGGCTCTGGAAAGAAAGTAATGGCAAACCATTTCTGAAAATTTTGATGAATAAACTGCAGGGACTCGTCTAGGTAACCACCTGGAGTCAACACTGAAGTAAAAACACTGTAAATGGTATTATAAATTTCCATATGCATAATAATAATAATAATAATAATAATAATAATAATAATACAGACAACACCTGCAACATAACACCCCAGACTTAACAATTGTAGTACCAATAGTAATAGGCTCCTTAGGTGCAATCTCAAAACAACTGGAGCACCACTTGAACACCATTGGCATTGACAAATTCGCTATTAGTCAATTGCAAAAGGCGGCCTTATTAGAAACTGCTTCCATCCTGCAACGATATCTGTAATACCATCAAACATCCACATCTGCCTATCCCAGGTCCTGGGTAAGGACTCGATAGGTAGACAAAATGCCCAATCCAGTCTGAACATCTGGCTGACTGTGCGATGATCCATAATACAGACAAGCACCTGCAACATAACACCCCAGACTTAACAATTGTCGATAAGAAAGACAAAAAAGTCTGGATAGTGGACGTGGCAGTGCCTGGAGATAGCAGAATAGAAGAGAAAGAACTGGAGAAGATAACAAAATACAAAGACCTACAAATAGAAATAGAAAGACTGTGGCAAAAGCAAGCAAGGGTAGTACCAATAGTCATAGGCTCCTTGGGTGCAATCCCAAAACAACTGGAGCACCACTTGAACACAATTGGCATTGACAAATTCGCTATTAGTCAATTGCAAAAGGCGGCCTTATTAGGAACTGCTTCCATCCTGCGACGATATCTGTAATACCATCAAACATCCACATCTGCCTATCCCAGGTCCTGGGTAAGGACTCGATAGGTAGACAAAATGCCAAATCCAGTCTGAACATCTGGCTACTGTGCGATGATCGATAATAATAATAATAATATTAGGAACTGCTTCCATCCTGCGACGATACCTGTAATACCATCAAACATCTGCCTATCCCAGGTCCTGGGTAAGGACTCGATAGGTAGACAAAATGCCAAATCCAGTCTGAACATCTGGCTGACTGTGCAATGATCAATAATAATACAGACAAGCACCTGCAACATAACACCCCAGACTTAACAATTGTAGTACCAATAGTAATAGGCTCCTTAGGTGCAATCTCAAAACAACTGGAGCACCACTTGAACACCATTGGCATTGACAAATTCGCTATTAGTCAATTGCAAAAGGCGGCCTTATTAGAAACTGCTTCCATCCTGCAACGATATCTGTAATACCATCAAACATCCACATCTGCCTATCCCAGGTCCTGGGTAAGGACTTGATAGGTAGACAAAATGCCAAATCCAGTCTGAACATCTGGCTGACTGTGCGATGATCCATAATACAGACAAGCACCTGCAACATAACACCCCAGACTTAACAATTGTCGATAAGAAAGACAAAAAAGTCTGGATAGTGGACATAGAGGTGCATGAAGACAGCAGAATAGATGAGAAATAACTGGAAAAGATAACAAAATACAAAGACCTACAAATAGAAATAGAAAGACTGTGGCAAAAGCAAGCAAGGGTAGTACCAATAGTCATAGACACCTTGGGTGCAATCCCAAAACAACTGGAGCACCACTTGAACACTATTGGCATTGACAAATTCGCTATTAGTCAATTGCAAAAGGCGGCCTTACTAGGAACTCCTTCCATCCTGCGACAATATCTGTAATACCATCAAACATCCACATCTGCCTATCCCAGGTCCTGGGTAAAAACTCGATAGGTAGACAAAATGCCAAATCCAGTCTGAACATCTGGCTGACTGTGTGATGATCAATAATAATAATAATAATAATAATAATAATAATAATAATAATAATAATAATAATAATAATAATAATAACCCCCAGTGAGGCACTACCTTGACGTGGTTGTGGGGCTTGTGTACTCTGAGGAAGATGAGAGCTATGCCAGAGGTTCAACCATACTGGACAGGTCTCATCAGAGGAGTCAGACAAAGAGTGTCTCTCCCATAAAAAATATGGTGAGACGTAAATTTCAGAATGCCATACCGGCTCGGACGTCGCCCGGGTTAACAAGGTCCGCACTAGATATTGGAGTTCCTGGATATCTGGTGAAAAATGGGTTACAGGACTCAGGACTGTTGGCTGAGCAACCAGGGCCAGCAGCTGCAGAACTACTGGAAGAAAAGGTGTTTACCCGTCGCAGATACACAGTGATGGAAAACAAAGAAATAATGATCTGTTACTACAGATCAAGTCCAACAAGACGAGGATATCTAAAACGAATGCACCAATTCTGGAAAGAACAACATCCAGAATCAGAAATAACAGAACAGAGACTAGCAGATCAACGCCGATTTATAACACGAAATAAAGTATTTACAGAAACAGAATTAGACGAACTGCAAAGGTTTACCCAGGGCAAAGAAATCAAAGCCTTACAAGAAGTAATTCAGAATGTAGAGGCAAACCAGGGGGAGTTGGCAGTGAAAGAATCCAGTAGAGATATACAACTGTTCTCATTTGGAAACCAGGCACCTCTTCCTCAGGAAGAACAAAACCCTCTAACTAAAGAAATAAAAGAATTGAAACAAAGAATAACTGAGCATCTAGAACAGCACAAAAACAACAGAATAAGGCTGCCTGCATTGAAGCTTGTTCCAAAGAAACAGCTAGCACAAGCATTAAAAGATGCAAATACTGCAATAGCAAGTATAAGCACCAATTCACTGCAAGAAACAAACCAACTAATGTACAGCACAGCTGCAGTTATAACAGAATACCTGGGATGCAAAATCAACAAAGAAGAAAAACAAACAAACAGTGCACCAGAAAAATGGAAGGTTAGACTAGAAAATAAGATCAGCAAGTTAAGATCACATGCAAGCAAGCTAGAACAGATGAAAGAAAAGAAGCTGAAGAACAAGAAGACCAAAGAATACCTAATCAAGAAATACCACTTAGAAACAAGGAAGATCAAGGAAGCACTGGAAATAATAAAGCAACAAATAACAGCTATAGCCAGGAAAATCAGTAGATATGAAGCTCGAATTGCAAACTATAGGCAGAACCTCCAATTTCAATCCAATCAGAAACGTTTCTACCAATCCATCAATGGAGAAACTGCAAGGAATCAGTCAGTACCTGACAAGGAAGAAACAGTGCAATTCTGGAAGCAGGTATGGGATAACCCAAAGAAATACAACAAGGATGCAGCTTGGTTAAAAGAAGTGGATGCAAATAAAACAGAAGTTGAAATGAAAGAACTAGTAATAACAACAAAAATGGTAGAAAAAAGAGCAAAGAAAATCAAAAATTGGTCAGCACCAGGTGAAGATGAACTGCATGGGTTTTGGTTGAAACATCTAACTGTTATACACCCACTCATTGCCAAGCAGTTCAACAATATACTACAAGGAGGAGAAATTGAAAAGTGGCTAACAACTGGGAAAACCTACCTAATAATGAAAAATCCAACAAAAGGGGCAACACCAGGTAACTACAGGCCAATTACCTGCTTACCAACAACTTTCAAATTACTAACTGGTGTGGTAGCTGATGCAGTACAACAGCATCTAGTTGAAAACAATCTCTTTCCACCTGAGCAGAAAGGAAACCGCCCCAATAGCAGAGGAACAAAAGATCAACTCCTAATAGACAAAATGATCTTGGAAAACTGCAAGAGAAGGAAGACCAACCTGAATGTGGCATGGATTGACTACAAAAAGGCATTTGACTCTCTGCCACATGATTGGATAATCAAGTGCCTAGAAATAACAGGAGTAAGTAGAAACATCAGAAAATTTGTGCAAAGATCGATGGCACAATGGAAGACACAGTTGCAGATCAATGGTGAGAAAGCTGGGAGAGGTTAATATCAAGAGAGGAATATTTCAAGGAGATTCATTATCACCATTACTATTTGTTATTGCACTGTTTCCTCTGTCAACAATACTGAATAACTCAGGACATGGCTATCAAACATCAAAAACATCTGCTAGACTATCCCACCTCCTTTACATGGATGATCTGAAGCTGTATGGAAAAACATCATCTGAAATAGAATCGCTGCTCAACACTGTCCGTATATATAGCCAAGATATTGTAATGGAGTTTGGCTTGGACAAATGTGCCACACTTACTATCAAACAAGGAAAAATAGTGAAAACTGAAGGAATCAAGATGCCCCACGAAAATAACATTAAGAGTCTGGATGAGGAAGAGTACTACAAATACTTGGGTATCCTTCAAGCTGACAACATCAAGCACACTGAAGTCAAGAAAAAGATTAGAGGTGAATACATCAAGAGAGTGAAGAAGATCTTAAAATCCAAACTCAATGGAGGAAATACCATAAAGGCAATCAACACCTGGGCAATCCCAGTCATTAGGTACACAGCTGGAATAGTGGACTGGACTCAAGCAGAACTAAAAGCAATGGATAGGCAGACCAGAAAAATAATGACAATGAATCATGCCCTTCATCCACGCAGTGACATTGATAGACTTTATCTACCAAGGCAAATAGGTGGGCGTGGAATGCTACAAGTACATCAGATGGTTGAAGAAGAAAAAATGGCTTTGGAAGAATATCTGAAGAACAATGATGAAGATGCACTGAAATTAGTATATCAGGAAGGCTTACTAACTACTGGAGAGACCAAACTGGCCTACAAGAAAGACCAAATGAAGAACAGAATAGAGGCATGGGAAGACAAAGCACTACATGGCCAATACATTAAAAAAATAGCTGGGAAAGCAGATAATAATAAAACCTGGCAATGGCTAAGAGCAGGAAAATTGAAGAAAGAGACCGAGGGACTAATTCTGGCTGCACAAGACCAAGCCTTAAGGACAAATGCATACAAAGTCAAAATTGAGAAGACAGCAACAGACAGTAAGTGCCGCCTATGCAAAGAAGCTGAAGAAACAGTGGACCACTTGGTAAGCTGTTGCAAGAAGATTGCACAGACTGATTACAAGCAGCGGCATGACAAAGTAGCAACAATGGTGCATTGGAAGATCTGCAAAAAATATCATTTGCCTGTAAGCAAAAACTGGTGGGATCATAAAATAGAGAAAGTCATAGAAAATGATAAAATTAAACTGCTCTGGGACTTCAGAATTCAAACAGACAAGCACCTGCAACATAACACCCCAGACTTAACAATTGTCGATAAGAAAGACAAAAAAGTCTGGATAGTGGACGTGGCAGTGCCTGGAGATAGCAGAATAGAAGAGAAAGAACTGGAGAAGATAACAAAATACAAAGACCTACAAATAGAAATAGAAAGACTGTGGCAAAAGCAAGCAAGGGTAGTACCAATAGTCATAGGCTCCTTGGGTGCAATCCCAAAACAACTGGAGCACCACTTGAACACCATTGGCATTGACAAATTTGCTATTAGTCAATTGCAAAAGGCGGCCTTACTAGGAACTGCTTCCATCCTGCGACGATATCTGTAATACCATCAAACATCCACATCTGCCTATCCCAGGTCCTGGGTAAGGACTCGATAGGTAGACAAAATGCCAAATCCAGTCTGAACATCTGGCTGACTGTGCGATGATCGATAATAATAATAATAATAAAAAGTTGGAAGGGACCTTGGAAGTCATCTAGTCCAACCCCCTGCTCAGGCAGGAAACCCTACACCATTTTGGACAAATGGCTGTCCAGTCTCTTCTTAAAAACTTCCAGTGTTGGAGCATTTACCACTTCTGGAGGCAGGTTGTTCCACTGGTTAATTGTTCTAACTGTCAGGAAGTTTCTCCTTAGTTCTAGAAAGCTTCTCTCCTTGATTAATTTCCATCTGTTGCTTCTTGTCCTGCCTTCAGGTGCTTTGGAAAATAGTTTGACTCCCTTTTCTTTGTGGCAACCCCTGAGATATTGGAACACTGCTATCATGTCCCCCCTAGTCCTTCTCTTCATTAAACTAGACATACCCAATTCCAGCAGCTTTAAGTTTTAACCTCCAGTCCCCTAATCATCTTTGTTGGTCTTCTCTGTACTCTTTCTAGAGTCTCGACATCTTTTTTACTTCGTGGTGACCAAAACTGGATGCAGTATTCCAAGTGTGGCCTTACCAAGGCATTGTAAAGTGATAATAATACTTCATGTGATCTTGATTCTATCCCTCTTTTAATGCAGCCTAGCACTGTGTTGGCTTTTTTGGCAGTTGCAGCTCATATTTAAGTGATTGTCCACTAGAACTCCTAGTTGTTTATATTTGATATATTAATAATTATAATTGAATAAGACATTTTGGAATGATTCTAACTGCTCAGATTATGGAGATAAAATTATGTCTTTTTTCTCCAGGTTCTACTCTCAGTTGTTTTTTTCTTGGAGAGACACTAAAAGAGCTTTATTTTTGGGAAGCTCAAAAAAGAATATTGTATATTCCAATTCTCTTCCAGAATTAAATAGGCTAGACTGGAAAGTCAAGCAAACCACTTTCTCTCTTTTTTAAAAAATAAATTTTAAATTTTATTTATAATACAATTAAAAACAAAGAAACATTGGATTTGACGTGACATTCCAGTATATACATTCTTATCAGATTATTCCACTTTTTACAATCAATTATTCATCTCTATGTATACATCTAAGTTTTATATACAATACTTGTCCTGAAATAACATATATTTCTATCTTAACATTCATCTTTAATTCCGACTGTCCTCTTCAAATTCCTCCAGCGATAAAATTTATCCCAGGTTTCGTAATAAACTGATTCACATTTATCTTTTAATATCATTGTGAGCCTGTCCACTTCTGAACATGCTAATATTTTATGTATTAACTCTTCTTCTGTGGGAATTTTCTTGCTCTTCCATTTTTGCGCTAAAGCAAGCCTAGCTGCAGTCAGGATGTGTAGCAGCAGGTAGATTGTTCCCTATCATATTTTTCTGTCGTTATTCCCAACAAGAAGAGTTCAGGTTTTAACTCTAAGTCCAGTGTTAATATATCCCTCAACCAGTTCTGTATCATGTTCCAATACTCACGGATCTTTGGGCATTCCCACCACATATGGTAATATGATCCTATTGCTGTTTTACATTTCCAGCATAGGGGTGAAATGTTCGGACCCATTTTGGCTATTCTTACAGGTGGGAAATGCCATCTATAGAACATCTTATAAAGATTTTCCTTATATGAGGTAGCTAAAGTGAGTTTCCTGTTCCTTTCCCACAGTTCTTGCCAAATATGTAGGTCTATACTACAACCAAAATCCCTACTCCAAATTAACATAGTCTCCTTAACCTTGTCTGATCTAAAAGAAAATGATATATATTTTTAATCATTTTATCCTTGGGACATAATAAAATTTTATCTAGTTCTGTCACTTCTATCTTTATACCCCACTCTTTTTTATCTTGCCTGTATCTTGCTTGTAGTTGGAGATATGCCCACCATTCTAATTCTATCCCTGCATCTTGGAGATTCTTCCTCAATTTTAATTTTCCTCTCTCGTCTAGTATGTTTTTATAGGTTATTACTTTCCCCAACTGAATAAACCTTGGGTGTATGTACATTTCTAATGTTGAGATCCAATTGGGGACCTGCCTGTAGTTCTGTCGTCAAATTTTGATCCATACATCTATTAGTGCCCGTCTGATGTAGTGCCTCCAGAAGTACTGGTGAACTTTATGCTTCTCATCCCATAACATGGCATGCCATCCAGTCTGCATGTCATGACCTTCCAGTTTTAATAATCTCCAATTTTCCAGTCAAATCCAATCCCGCACCCACAGTAGAATTGTAGATTGATAGTATTTTTCCAGATCGGGGAGGCCAAAACCCCCCCTTTCCTTAACATCCTGTAATAATTTTAATTTAATCCTTGGTTTTTTCCCTTGCCAAATGAATTTAAGTATGGTTAAGCAAACCACTTTCTCATTCTTGTCGAGAAATTATATGGATGTATCCATGTACTTATCCAGAGTTAAGATCAACATAAAGAAGGTTTTATTTTGTTTTGTTTAATCAATCTCATAGCTGATTAAGCAAGAGCTGTGGTATCACAGTGGCTAAAATGCGGTATTACAGGCTAACTCTGCCCATAGCCAGGAATTTGATCCTGGCCAGTTCAAGGTTGACACAGCCTTCCATCCTTTTGAGGTCAATAAAATGAGGACCAAGATTGTTGGTGACAATATGCTGACTCTGTAAACAGCTTGGAGAATACTATAAAGCACTATGAAGCAGTATATAAATCTAAGTGTTATTGCTATAATCTTTTTTCTCCATTTTTCTTCAGACTTTAATCCAAGAAATTCTAATGCATTCCTGTTTCAAACTGGAGGACTGTCTTGATTTTTGCGTACTGAGAACAGCCTCCTTTGTTACCAAGCATGGCACAAAGTAAATAGGAATAATTTAATTTTAAACTATTAACCTTATACTGGATGGAAAGCTAGCCTTAATTCCCATGGTTAATCTCTAGGGACATGAGTTTTAATCTAACTGAGCATACTAAGCAGTAAAATGGCCTTCTGTTTGAAAGCAAGGACAAAAATAAAAAAAAAAAGTAATGAGGCAACTTTACTAACATATTTGCATAATTTTCATTTCAGTATGCAGTAATGTTAAATTATAAAGTTCAAATGTAAATAATGGCATTCATTATTTCATTAAAACATTTCAATTTGTTTCACCCTGTCGTTTAGAGTCTTTTTCTCTTTCTGCATAAGGAAATTAATAATTAATTTTAAATTAATGCTGCCAAAACTCCAAAGAGCTCTGAGGAGCTCACAAAACACTGGACCATATAAAGAAAAAAATAGTAAAAATCAACACAATCAAACAAGGACAGAAGACACTCCAAAGACTTAACATCCAGTGGGTAAATCTTCAGCCCAAAGTCTGGGAGAACAGGCAGGTCTTTACAGCTAGGAAAGACAATTGCATAGGTCAGGTGACATGAATGGGGTTTTCTAGTAGGCTGTTTGTTCTGATCTGCTTTTATATTATTTGGCATGGATCTTCCGGGTTTCATGCACCCCGCTGGTGACTACAGTCTTCCATTCCTACATAATGATAAATTTGTTCTATTTGCACTTTCCATGAGCTTAGTCTCCCTTGGTCCATTCTGGCATTGGACCAGGATGCACACACTTACCCTGGGTTCAAGCACTATGGTTAGCTGCTCATAATTTTTGGATAGGCTTTTACAAAAGTCATAATCCTAAAAGAAATTGCTTTTTATTTCTTCTCAACTTATTAGAATCAATATCATCAATAAAAGGAGAAGAGTAAGGGGACACATTTTTTCCCCACTCCAATATTCTTTTTAATTTTAACAGTTCAATGGCAGACAGATGCAAGATCAAACTCTCTCTCATGGCATTACTGCACAGAAAAAGAAAGCACGCAATACAAATATGTAAGAAAGATTGGTCTGCTCATTTTTTGGTTGTCCGTACAATAAGTACCAGAGACAGAAAACTACATTTCCTACAGATTTTTTTTCCCATCATCTCAATGCCATTTTTCTTGATATTACATCAGTTCCCTTAATAAGAAAACAAAAGTTTCTCAAGTATTCAGATATTCAGATTCAGAATGAAACAGACAAAGCTAACATGTTTGCAACTAAGAATACTAAGGTTTCTTCCTTTATAAGAAGGGAGACTATAAAGGTGGTAGAATTATTCTTAGAGTAATGAGAATCATTGATTAGAAACTTTGATTAAAAATGATGCAACTGAATTATCCCTTCATAACCAATCTTCAAACCAAATAATCCACATGATTTGTTGTAAAGTTAGTGGATCATTTTGAAGATTTGAATTGAACTTTGAATGATTTCAATATCCCAAATAATCAGAATAGTATTTATTTATGAAAATGAGAACCCACATATTTTCAGTAGGGATATTATCTATTATGAAAATAGATAAGATATAAGAGTCACCTACAGGTAAATAAAATAAAATAAAATAAAATAAAATAAAATAAAATAAAATAATAAAATAATAAATAAAATAAAATAATAAAATAAAATAAAATAATAAAATAAAATAAAATAAAATAATAAAATAAAATAAAATATTTCAATTATTGGATCTGAAGGGTAAAATATGGTTCACCCTTAAATCCCTTCCTCGCTTGGGACTGTGTTACCTGAAGAACAATGATCTTCCAGTGGTTTCTTCCTGTCCAGTTTGGTCCAGCTGGATACTAAAGGTTCCAACAGACAAGTAATGTCAGCTAGGATGGACTAGGAGACATGCTTTCTTTGCCATAGTCCCTCCCTGCTGAGAAATTCTCCCTTCATTGTTGAGGATAAGCCCAATCATGTTGGTCTTTCATAAGGCCTTGAAGATCTGACTTTGGTGTAAAGGGCCCTATTTTCTGGCTCTATTGACATCTATGTTGACTTTTTTTTCTTTGCTGCCATATGTATTTAGTTTGTAATGTATTGCAACTATTATTTATTGTTTTATGATTATTCACCACCCAGAGTCATTTGTTTGACTTGGGCAACTATAGAAATTGAATAAATAAGTACAATGTAAACACGTGTAACACCTACTCCAGATATCTTAAAGAAAAAAATGTCTTTGTCCCAGGTTTGCAGTTTGGGAACTGTAAAAGGCATTCATAGGGGGAAAAAAACATTCATGACATGACAGCAGTGTTCCAATATTTAATGGGCTGTCAGAAAAAAGAAAGTGTCAACCTATTCTCCAAAGCACCAGATGGCAAGACAATAAACAATGGATGGAAACTAATCAAGGAGAGAAGCAACCTAGAAATTTCCTAACAGTGAGAACAATTAACCGGTGGAATGGCTTGCTTCCAGAAGTTGTGGGTGCTCCAATACTAGAGATTTTTAAGAAGAGATTGGACCACAATTTAACTGAAATGGTAGGGTTTTCTGCTTGATCAGGAGGTTGGACTAGAAGACTTCAAAGTTCCTTTCAATTCTGTTATTATGAAAAAAAACAAAGTTATTTGAAGATGTTCCTGGCAGGTTCTATTTGCACATCTGCACATACTTTGCCCTTTGAGTGAGATGCTGTACAAAACCCTAACAAACAAGCTATTCTTGTTTTTTTTCCCCTCAGCAGCTTAAATTAAATACCCCAGCTGCATATTTTCCTTGAAGGATTATGATGTGCTGCTTATTTTCTGATATGATAATGGCTGATGACCATCATATAGCCCAAGCAAGATTGAATTTTAGATATAAAATTCCATGGTGTGTCTCATCATAAGTATTGCTGATGCAACCACTTTTATCAAAGTGTTACAAATGTCTAGCAGATTGTAAAATGCATGACAGGAGATAAATCATTTCCCCCTAATTTATAAATATCCTACTTTTATGTTGCAGTCAGCTATATGAAACATTTTCATTCTAGATGCCTAGATTCTGACATTTTTTTGTATAGCAATATAAAACTTAAAGGAGCTATCAACTCTTAGAAGTTGTTCATGGAATTTTAACTTTTGAGGCCACACAACAATGCATGAGTTAAAAGTTGCAGATCTGGGCAATATTCTATGTTGCTTTTAGTACAGAAAATGATCTCTTTCCTTTTTGTCTACGACAGAGAATTGAAAATTATAACAGATTTGAACATTCAATGTATTGTTGAAAGAAAAACCATGAGGTCCAGTTCAAAGCCAGGAATAAATAAAATGGAGGCTGTTTGGAAAGAAGGTTTTGTTTATTTAGTTGCCAGAAACTTCAGTGACACAGCATGTTTCTGGGATGGCTTACAAAATGGAGCTGGGAGTGGATGGGTTTTTATACCTTCTTGGGGTTTTATGTTTGGAGTTGTTCCTGTTCCTGTGCAATGTACTTTGACCTGAGCTTGAGTGTGCCCTTTTGGTATTCTAATGGTGGTGGGTTAATCCTATTATGTCCTAAAGGTCATGTTCCTGTCCTTGGAGTCTTTGTTTTTCTAATCCCATCAACTCAAAAGCTTCTCTGGGGCTATGGCTGAAGGCATTTTGCTTATGAATAGGTGGCCCAGTCTTTCTGAATAGGATTATCAAATCTGCAGTTCTACAGAGCTCAGTTTAGGATCAGTTTCTGCCTAAGATTTTTCTCCATTATTCCTTTGGGAAAATATAATATTCTGTCTTTTTTTTAATATACCCCAAAATATTTCCTTTTCTGGGAGGCAGGGGTGCTGACTTCCTACAGTAGTATATATTATATATTTATTATATTGTAACCTGTGAAATGGGTGGAATAAAAATGTAATAAACAAACAAATAATAAATTTGTCTATGGGGTCTGATTCATAGAACACTATGTACATGAAGGAGTTTAATATTAATAGATATACCAATGTGCATGTTGAGAAAAAGCAATTAACAAGATATGGAAACAACTTTGGGGATTTAGAAATAACCTATGGTGGGGCAAAAATTTGGAAAAGCTCACTGTAAGGCCTATAAAATCCACATGAATTCACATAATGCTTCACTTAACAGTTCTGACAAGATTTATTAGGGGAAACATTTGTTACACAATCCAAGGTGGCTGCAACTATCTAGGTTTCCACTTGAAAATGAAATGCATTTGCAGAAGCATCATATCTTAGGCCAAACTACAGCAGGATCACAATATACTGTATGCATCAAGCTCAGATTCAACATTTAACAATGGCTAAAAAATTTTTGGAAACTGATTTAAAAGTGGTTTGAACTTCAAACAATGTATGTATATATGGATCCTATCCTGACATGAACAACCCCAAAAATGTTCCACATGAACTTTAATGAGTGTGTTGCAGACTTATTTGAAGGTTCTCTCCATTCCCCACAAAACATTTTTTTTTTACTATTTTAAAACACTTCTCCCAAATCAATGTGAAAACATAAACACTTAGCTCATATTATACACATTATTGTAAACATACAAGCCAGATGCATAATTTAATAGCCCTTTCTGGGCTATTAAACGGTGGGGGAGGAAAACCCATTGCTACTGAAGAAATCAGCTGCTCTGGCTTTGGGGACAAGTCAAAGTTTATAGTCTGTCTTTTTATTTCCCTTCAGCTTCCATTACAATGCACACCCAACTGAGAGACAAAATGCTAAGCTTATATATCATACTTGTAAATTATTGCGTGCTTTTTGCCCTTCCTCCTATTACTTTCATCCACTCATTTTGGAACTGTCTCCTATTGCAATTCCTTCCTTCCTTCCTTCCTTCCTTCCTTCCTTCCTTCCTTCCTTCCTTCCTTCCTTCCTTCCTTCCTTCCTTCCTTCCTTCCCATTGTTTCCTAAGGCTTCTGTTGTTGTTGTTTAGAAAAGCAACACAAAGATCTGCCCAATATTCAGTCTACAGACAGGATACTGTTTTAAACCATCTCCAACAGTCTTTTTTCAGCTCTTGCCTGCCCATTGTCTATTTCAGACAAGCTTGGTGGTTTTCTAATTAAACTCTGCAGGGTGACTATTCAGCAGAATGTGCAGGGCACCAACCATATATGCTAATGGAATCTATATGGTTAATTGAATCACTGAACTTTCCTGAATACTTATCACTGTATGTCTTTGCAGCAAACATTATATAATCAAAACCATCCATCTTGTACATTATTTCAGCGTTTTCAGCATTTTGTTTAAATAATTTAAGATATAAACACCTGCTGTCTATGTGCAATTTATGAACCTGACCTCTGATAAGTTGGAGCTCCAAGGAATCATTTTAATTGGACTGGTTAATTTTCTATAATGAGTCAATCCCTTCACCTGCATTTTTCTAATAAGCAATGCTGTATCTGAAATGATTGCTTCAACTGATGGGTGTAGGCAGAATCTTAACCAAATCAAATCAACATTAAATTACCATATATTTCCATCTATCAACTTTGCGAGAGCAGTGCTTTTTTTTCGTAGAGCAGAGAAAAAATAATTCGTTAAGCCTGTTTATTAAAAAGTAATTCAAGAACTACGCCAATACATGTATCTGTACCCATATTTATAGGATACAGAATGCAGATAGAGAGGAAAGAGAGAGAGAGAGAGGAAAGAGAGAGAGAGAGATACAGGTACAGAATTAGATACATCAATAAGAACTGAAAATGAAAGATTTTATAATGAAAAGTAAGAAAAAAGTCAATTGTTCATTTATTTTCCTTCTCAAACATTTCTTGACCAATCAGTACCAAATTATTAAGTCACCTAGCCATCCCAATCAGCTGGATCAACCCTGGCAATCAATCGGGTGACAGATGTCAGAGTTAGATTGCCCTCACATCCATCATAAGTGATGGCTGTAAATCATTGGTTTCATTGCTGATGCTGGATTCTGTGCATCCAACATGTATAGAGTATCAGAAAGGTAACGAATGTATTAAAGGCAGTCACTGACTTAAAACAATTCCACTGTTCAAAGTTCCAAAGGCATTGAAAAAAGTGACTTGTGACCAGTTTTTGTGTTTATAACTGTTGGCAGCATCTTCTCAGTCACACTTGGCAGCCAGCATATATTTGTGATGATTGCACTATCCTGGGGTCATGTGACCACCATCTGTGAACTACTCTTTGGGCTTCCAACCAGCAGAGTCAATGGAGGAAGCTGGACTTGCTTAATGACTGTGTGCTTCACTTAATTGTAGTGATGTAGAACAAACATGGCACAAGTCACTTAACAATCATCTCATTTAACAATGGAAATTCTGGTCCCGATAATGATCAGAAGTTAAAGACTACCTATATAAAATGGCATGTTTGCATTATTTTTTTTAAGTTGTAGAAAAGCACCTCCTCCTCCTCCATCACCACCCTCATCAAATAAAATACACAATGCAAAAAAAAATAAAATAAAAATACAAACACCCACAAATAGAAATAGAAAGACTGTGGCAAAGGCAAGCAACGGTAGTACCAATAGTAATAGGTGCCTTTAGGGCAATTCCAAAACAACTGGAACACCACTTCAACACCATTGGCATTGACAAATTCACCATTAGTCAATTGCAAAAGGCGGGTTTATGGGGAAAAACTTCCATCCTGTGACGATATCTGTAGCCACCATCAAACATCCACATCTGCCTATCCCAGGTCCTTGGTAAGGACTCAATAGGTAGACAAAAATGCCAAACCCAGTCTCAAACATCTGCGATAATCAATATAACAATACCAATAATAATAATAATAAAGCAATCAACACCTAGGCAATTCCAGTCATTAGGTACACAGCTGGAATAGTGGACTGGACTCAAGCAGAACTAAAAGCAATGGATAGGAAGACCAGAAAAATAATGACAATGAATCATGCCCTTCATCCACGCAGTGACATTGACAGACTTTAGCTACCAAGGCAAATAGGTGGGCGTGGAATGCTACAAGTACATCAGATGGTTGAAGAAGAAAAAATGGCTTTGGAAGAATATCTGAAGAACAATGATGAAGATGCACTGAAATTAGTATATCAGGAAGGCTTACTAACTACTGGAGAGACCAAACAGACCTACAAGAAAGACCAAATGAAGAACAGAATAGATGCATGGGAAGACAAAGCACTACATGGCCAATACATGAAAAAAATAGCTGGGAAAGCAGATAACAATAAAACCTGGCAATGGCTAAGAGCAGGAAAATTGAAGAAAGAGACCGATGGACTAATTCTGGCTGCACAAGACCAAGCCTTAAGAACAAATGCATACAAAGTCAAAATTGAGAAGACAGCAACAGACAGTAAGTGCCGCCTATGCAAAGAAGCTGAAGAAACAGTGGACCACCTGGTAAGCTGCTGCAAGAAGATTGCATACTGACTACAAGCAGCTGCATGACAAAGTAGCAACAATGGTGCATTGGAAGATCTGCAAAAAATATCATTTGCATGTAAGCAAAAACTGGTGGGATCATAAAATAGAGAAAGTCATAGAAAATGATAAAATTAAACTGCTCTGGGACTTCAGAATTCAAACAGACAAGCACCTGCACCATAACACCCCAGACTTAACAATTGTCGATAAGAAAGACAAAAAAGTCTGGATATTGGACGTGGCAGTGCCTGGAGATAGCAGAATAGAAGAGAAAGAACTGGAGAAGATAACAAAATACAAAGACCTACAAATAGAAATAGAAAGACTGTGGCAAAAGCAAGCAAGGGTAATACCAATAGTCATAGGCTCCTTGGGTGGAATCCCAAAACAACTGGAGCACCACTTGAACACCATTGGCATTGACAAATTCGCTATTAGTCAATTGCAAAAGGCAGCCTTATTAGGAACTGCTTCCATCCTGCGACGATATCTGTAATACCATCAAACATCCACTTCTGCCTATCCCAGGTCCTGGGTAAGGACTCGATAGGTAGACAAAATGCCAAATCCAGTCTGAACATCTGGCTGACTGTGCGATGATCCATAATAATAATCAGTAAAATACAGTACATACCTCATCCATCATGATTTTCTCTGACAGATACTTTTTGTTACCAAAACATCAAGAATTTCCTTTTGAGCCAGGAAATGTTGCTAATATTAAAGGTTCTTATTATTTTGTTGATGTTTTGTTTTCTCAGCTTTTCGGCTACATTCAAGTGTAGTATCTGTTTCCATCAGTTTGGTTTTTAAGTGTTGTTATTTTATTGTAGACTGATAGTTTCTCCGATTTCTCTGTAGGTAGAAAGGTACACTACAGAGAAATCAGAGAAACTATCAGTCTACAATAAAATAACAACACTTAAAATATATATACATGCACTTCCTACAGTTTCTGCTCTTATTAGCAGAGTAGTTATCAGCAGAGATTTCATGATATTTTACAATATTGTTTTGTAATGACTATATGGTATAGTATTTATTAGCAAAGAAGTGACTAATGATAAGTTTAATAGAGAAGGTGGGGTTTTTCCCCCCTTCTTTGATCTTTTTTTAAAATATGTTCTTCTTTCCTTTGGATTCTATTTTTTTCCCATTGCATTTATATGTGTTCTCATTTAATGATGTGATGTTTTCGTACTTTTTATTTAATTTGCAATTTGAAAAAAAAATATTTTAAAAAATTAATAGAGAGAATTATTTTTAATCTATTTTGGAAAGATGAGTACCAGTATTCAGGTTATATACAGTTGCCAGTTAAAACAAACTTTTATAATTCTATGTCAGCAATTCTCTGTGTGTGTGTGATTCACAATAAATCTTCAGTTTCCAAACAGGAACAAACACTATCTATTTTTTTTTTTTTTTTTTTTTTTGTATTTGAATCAACATTTTCTTCTTATGCAAATTGGTTGTTCTACTACTTGGTACAACCTTTAATCTATGGTATCTGTAAAATTCTCACTCTGATCAGCATTCAGACTTTCAAATCCTACACAGTTCCTGTGTTTTTCTTATTGTTGTGGTTCACTCAAAAATTTAAGAAATTGGCTCTGAGTCTTCATGAAATACTTCAAAATATTCAATATTGGGAATGCATAAATTCTGTAACAAAGTACTATATGGCAACAGAGTGATATGCTAGAAGGGGGCAGATATTTCATCACAAGACTACAAAAATAAAATTAATGTAAGTACTAATAGTTTGAATTATTCCTGTATAATGACCAGTTGCAAGCTGCAGAATTGAAATATGCTAGGTATTTTTTATTGTAAATAGAAAGATTGAATACCTTGGTTTAAAACTCATTGTAAGCTATTTTTTACAGAAAAAAAATTGCACTACAAGCTTAATACATCAAGCTTGGTTACACACAAATTGTACTGAAGTACCTCAGTCAGCTGAACTGTTAAAACTGGACAGAACTGTTAGACGTTCAAAACAATTGTTTGATAAAGTGATTTATAACCTACTCAGCCCCCTCTTTTATTCAGCAAATAGTAATAATAAAGTCTCAAATAATCTGTAAAACTATTTATCTGATAGCTCAGGTTCAGTTTCTTTTATCTGAAAATTTATTTGTTTCTTATACATTCAATCTAATATCTACCTTGGTTTTGCTCCAAAATTAAAAAGGGCTGATTTTGTCTTTCTCTTTCTTTCTTTTTCTTTTTCTCCTTGAATTTCTTAAATAAAATTCATGAAGAAATCTTTTAAACTGAAAAGAAAATATACTAGACAAAATAATAATATTTCTACAATTTTCCTCAAATGTGAATTAATTTTTAATTAAAAAAACCACAAAATCTACAAGTAGCCAGGACTGTTTCCAATATGTAGACTTCGTCGAAACATTGCCAAGACACTTCCAATTTGACACGGGAGAAAACCCGAATAACCAAAGACCTACATACAAACACCGCGAAACAAATTTCCTAAAATCATATAGTGGAAAAAAAATTCCTTCCCTTCCCTTCCCTACCCAACAACCAAGATCAGAAAGTTCCAATAATTCTATACCAGAAAAATCTAGATGCGGCCAGCTGATACACTAACACATAGATTTTAGTCCATTCACACAAAATTAAATGTATATATTCACTTTTTGCCATGTATTCATTAGATCAGGCATGTCAACTCGTGATGTCACATGATGTCACGGGACATATCGGGATTTTTTCCCCATTGCCGGCAATGTGGTGGATGCGGTTTCAGTGTGATGCATCCGGCCCACGGACCGGCAGTTTGACATGCCTGCATTAGATCCACTCCAGGAGATTAGACTATCAGATCTGATTTTCCTCTTTGGCTTAATTTCAAAGACACAAATATTTCCACCTGTTTACCATTTTTTATTCTTACTGTATATCCTAAAGCTCATTATGTCATTGATACTGAGCTCCATTATTCATCATGATATCAATTATCTAAGGCATTCTTTTGATAGCTTTTATATAGAACATTATCTTAGTTATATTCCCACATCATGCGGCCCCTTCCTTAATGATATTATCTTAGTGGTTATTTTGCACACATTTGGGGCAACTTATCATTAGCACAATGAAAGCCCTGTGTATTTTGTTTTGCACAAGATGTTATTTTTAATCTAGAAAACTTCCTTGAAAAACAACATATGTTGTCTACATCTGTGCTACATGTAATTTTCATTTAGTGGGTTTATTAATATCCTCAACAACTCCCTTCACCAAAAACCCAGAACTGCCCCAATTAAGTCCAGCCACAAGCAGACCAATCCTAGTCCACAGAGCAATGGCCAATGAGTCTACAAGGCACTAGAAAATTTCCCAATCAAAATAAACCCACCAGGCAAAATTAAATCAACAATACAAGAGGATTCACAAGGCAAGAAAAGTCCAGAGTTCACAAGACATCATTCAAATCAAGGCATGGTACCAGTCCAAAATGAGACAAGAATCACAATGACCAGAAAACACACAGCTAGGAAATTAACACATTGTTCCCATCATTGCTTCTATCTGTCTGCTGTGCTAAATAGTCAGCTTCCAGTGCAGCCCATCAAGAAGGGCAAGGATTTCTCCTTGCAAGTAATCTGGATGACCTTTTCTGGTCTTGCCTTTTCTCTGCCCTAGTGTTCTTATACCAGGTCCAGAAGGCAGTTCATCTTCATCATCACTGACCGGCTGCAGCTGCATACTTTCTCCATCTGAAGCTTTAGGGTTGTCCTGCTGCAGCTGCACTTCAGCCAAATCCCTCTCAGATACCTGCTAGGAGCTATTGATCAATTCCCCTCCAGATGTGCCTGGAACTGGTTCATCTACCTCCAAGCTGATATCTGGAGAGATATCTGGGGAAGCATCTTGAGGAGTCATCACACCAAATCAGAAGTACATGCAGTGTGCAAACACATAGCCATAGCTCTTGTATGACAGATTTCTTTTAAAAACATAGAACACTTTTTAAATAACTCAGTTAATGGATTATAACTGGATATCATTTTGCATGTCAGACAAGTTCCAAAGAAACACATACAGATGCCATTTTAAAATTTACTGACAATTCTACAGTGTCTAATTTCTTCTGAAATATTAATTTTGTTATTATTATTTTTTGTAAAAAGAAGCCTATACACTTTGTCACCATATTACACTTTTCCTTGGTACCTACATCATTTTCATGGGAAAATTGAAAATATCTTTTCTCTCCCTGTCCTAGATTCATCCTGTTGTTATCTCCTAAGCATTACTTTAATTCAATTGTATGTTTTCTTGGGAGAATATTGCTATTCCCAAATGAAGGCAAATATATGTGTCTCAGGATAATGTTGCAGGATCCAAAATGGGTCAGTCATTGGACTAGAGGTTTAGCTTGGAAGACTAAACCTCAGGTCCTGGGACCAACCTACATTGGATCCTGCAATATTGTTACTGTATGAGTGTTACCACAATTTCTTTTAGGTATTGCAGTTAGGTATAGCAAATGACCACATGAGATCCAAGACTCTTCTCTTGCCTCAGATCTGAAGTCATCCCATTTTTGATCTAAACTGTCGTTAATTTTTTGTATCCATGTTTTTTTTTTCAGATGGACATTCCCATGAATAACCATGTCATAAATATATTCACCCTGTGGATTTGTTTATAGCCCTACGTTTCCACACAAATCAACATTTATCTGTTTCCCTGGTCCAGACTATTCCTCTTAACTGAATCTTCCAAAACTACTCATCAAATAACAAGAAGCAGAAATTAAATTTAAAAAGACAAAATTCCAATAAAAGCAAACTATAAACCCACTATCACTTTGTATCTGCTGTCAGCTATAGGAAAACTAATGAAGTAATGTCAATTTCCAGATTTGTAATTAGATAATTTAAAATCAAATCACATTTCTCCTCCTCCTCCTCCTCCTCCTCCTCCTCCTCCTCCTCCTCCTCCTCCTCCTCCTCCTCCTCCTCCTCCTCCTTCCTCTTTTTTTTGGAAAGAAAATATTTTCCTTTGTAACAGAGGACTATATGACAACAGAGTGATATGCTAGAAGGGGGAAAATCATTTCAGCAATTAAAAAAATGTTATTAACAAAAGATAGTTTAAAATCTTCATTGGCATGTTTCTACTTCTTTTATTTTTAATATTGTCTGTGTTCTTCAATGGTCAGATGGGGTGCTATAATCAGATTGAAATTTCATATTTTTAATTGGGGTTATAAAATGGAAGTGTTTCACATCTTCGCTCTCATGGCTGGTGATGCTTCAGAGTTCAAAGCAAAATCTTGCTGTCTAGAAGTGTTCTGTGTTTATTATCTATCAAAGCTCTTTGACAAATTATTAATATTTCAGTCTTATTTTTCTTTCCAATCCAATGATTTTTACTTGGATAGAAACAAGCTTCCTTAGCTTCTTGCAAACATAACACACTCTTCATTAAGGCTCCATTTAATTCAGACTCTAATGGGTTTGGTTTCTAATAGATCTGGTTCATTGCTGACAGTATCTAGGATCAGATTCCATTTTTTTCCCCAGATGTCAATAAGCTTTCTTGCTGTTTCTGTTTCTTATTCACAGCATCAACAAATAATCAAACCAGGTGAGTGGAGAGATAGGTAGGTAGATATACTGCAGGGACATATTTAAGGCCCTATACAAAACAAGACAAAAATAAACAAAATTACTGAGTCACCAGTTGGCCATCTTCCCGGAAGTGGCTAGGAGGTCTCTTCTAAATGTTCACATCTCAGGGGAAACCATCCTGAAATTCAACTGCTGCATGAAGACCCTGAAATTCTTGGAGATTTTCCTGAAGTTGTCAATAGATTGTACATTTTAATTTGAAAAGAGTGAAAGTGCTTCAAATGGATAATATTAGTTTAATCAATTATAGTTTCTGTTACAGCCCCAGTACTTTATCCTACCTCTCCCTGCCTTTTGGAAACTAGACCTTAGCATGAATAAGCCACCACCATTAAGACATAAAATAAAGTCTAGTTTAATTTTCTAAGTTGATGAATGCTAATACATTGATGTTTAATAGTTTCAAATGGTTCATCTACAATACAACAAATTAATGTCTATTTCTAGACCAGACCTCTCTAATTACATATTTATGGAACAGAAATAATTAATAATATTTAGCAGATCATTTTCTAAACACCTAAGAACTAAAATGTGTGGATAGAATCTGCGGAAGAAAATAACTAAATTTTCTATAAATTTATTTTAATTTCTTTATGACTTGGACATGCCAAATATTATGTGTTGTATATTGTCTTCATTACATATTGGTCTTGGACATTAAATAAACAAATACTGTAGTGATAATATTCATAAGCTATTTGAAGACAAAATCAAAATTTACTAAATAGAAAAGTGTTTAGTGATAATGAGTCTTCCAAGACTGGAAATTTGGTATCTCAGAAAGTGTCATTAATAATAGCAATAGCAATAATACTTAGACTTATATACTGTATCTCCTCATAGTGCTTCAGAGCACATTCTGGGCAGTTCAATATTTCAGCATCTTTCCTCAACAATAATGGTTCCCATTTTACCACTTCATTCAATGTTGAGTCAACATTGAGCCCTTCAGCCTCAAACTCCAGGCTGTGGGCAGAGTTAGCCTAAATACTGCATTCTAAGCACTGCACCACTGGCTCTGTAGCAGTTCTACAGATAAATTTATTAGTTTCCCCCCCCATCACATGTATACCTGTTCATAAAAGAAATCAGCACCACATGTTTATTCATGTTGATTTAGTTTAATGCCATGTTTAAAGGCATTACATTCATATCATTCATATGCATAACACAGTGTTTTACACAAAATCAGTGAACAATTGAGTACTGAATCTTACTGAATTTCTTTAATACAGCATCACTTTTAAAGGAGACCTTGATCACATATTATTACACTATATAGGTGTTATCTTTGATCATTCTATTCTTTGATTATTTAATGATAGCTTCTTTTATTTGAGGCAATGAAGCAAGAGAGATGGCTCATATGGATCACCCATTAGCAGAGTCTCTGCTCTGAAAATGGGTAATACAACAGACCCAACAAATTCAGCAGTATCCTTTTGATAGTTGCTGAACCAAGAGATCCCAAATCTGGGTGGTATTTTTATTTTATACTTTTTATAAGTGACAAAATGGTTTATTTCTGGGTTAGTATACACAGCGGGAAAACAATTTAAAACATCTTTTTGTAGGAAGATTAATTTTCTTATGCTTGTTACTTATACTGATTTACATCCTGCCCAGCTGCTACGATTATTTCAAATTCATTCTATGGAAGATCATTTTCTCTTACAAATTCTTGTGAGTTTCATTAAACTGAATTTATGTGTATTATCTTAACTCATGTTTACTGTGGGAACTGTATTTACATACAATTCTTATCTATGAAATACACACATTTATAATGCATATCTGGATTAACAGAGTTTCATAAATAGAAAGTCTTCTAAGATTCATTAGCTTCCCTGTTGTAATTATATTCCTGGTATATTATCTGCTGGTTATTCTAAAATGATGTTACTGGTGCATGAAAATACATTCAAAAAATAAGTAATAGTCTTTTAACTATTTCAGATAAAGCCTAAGGAAGTTGAGGGGTTTTGGGGGGGAAGGTTAGAAAACTATAACAACAACAACAACAACAACAACAACAACAGAGTTGGACGGGACCTTGGAGATCTTCTAGTCCAACCCCCTGCTCAGGCAGGAATCCCTATACCATTTCAGACAAATGGCTGTCCAGTCTCTTCTCAAAAATCATACAGTGTTGAGCATTCACAACTTCTGGAGGCAGGTTATTCCACTGATTAATTGTTTTAACTGTCAGGAAATATGTAAGTTGTCAGGAAACTTTATAAGTTGGAAGGTGAGTTTTGGCTGCATAGATTCAATCTTCTTTTTTAAGAAATACAATACATATCAAATGTTCTTCTTTTGAAAATTATTTTGTTTGGATTTCATTGACTATTTTTTTACTTATTACATTTCCTGCTATAATCAAATTATTCTTGGTAACATATAAAACACATTGTATATTAAAATATCCACAGTAATATTAATCACATAAGAATAACACATAAAATAATAACAATGTAGACTGAGAGGAAAGTAGATAAATATAACACTTTGTAGTGGCTTACAAATAGAACATTAAAAAAGAAAGAAAGAAACTCAAGGCTTGATTTTGGCTACTCAAGAGCAAGCTGTTTGAACAAATGCAATCAAGGCCAGAATTGAAAAATCATCAAATGATTCAAAATGCAGAATGTGGAAAGAAGCAAAAGAAATAATAAACTTTAACTTGAGCAAGAAGTTCACACAAACTGATTATAATCAGCAACATAACACAGTCATCAAAATGATTCACTGGAATATCAAGTACCAATAACAACAACAATAATAATAATAATAAATAAAAATAATAATACCTAGTAAAAACCAGCAGGTTAAAATATTCTGGGATTTCTAACTAACAACTGTTAAATTCTTGACCCATTACATCAGAGATCCCCAACCTTTTGGACACCAGGGACCGCTTCCAAGGAGAGAGGTTTTTCCGCAGACTGGAGAATACATGGTTTTGTGCGCTGCCTGCATCCCATGCACCGGGCTTTGTTTGTGTAGACCAATTGCTGACATGCCACAGCCTGGGACAGGGAGTTGAGGACCCCTGCATTACATATCACATACAGTATAACCATGATTTAAAAGAAAGTGTGGATAATTGATGTGGCAATACCAGGGGATAGTTGATCAGAAAACAATAATTGGAGAAAACCATCAACTATCAAGATTTAAACTGCCAGTTTATACCATAATCTATCAATTGAGATTGAAAGATTATGGTATAAACTGGCAGTGGCGGACACAGTAGTTATTGGTTATGCCACTGAGACCACCACTGCCAGGTTTTTTTTTTTTTTTTTTACTATACCAAAAAAATCTTAGATGACACTTAGAAAATCTGTGCATTGACAAAATTTCTGCATTGATTATGAACAAGATCTCCTATGGATAACATTCTCACTAGATATATACTGCTCAAAAAAATAAAATAAAGGGAACACAAACATATAGGATCCTATATGTTCGTGTTCCCTTTATTTTTTTGAGCAGTATATCTTCAGGCTTTTGTAATGGAAATCAACTATCCACATTTTTTTTGTCTTTAGTCTTGCGCTCCGGATAACCAGAAATTAGCAATAGACTGTAGTCACTGGAAACTTGGGTCCTTGTTCCTATGCCACACTCAAACAGGAACATGGGCTTGAAATACTGGATTTTTTTTTCAGAGTACTATGTAGGTTGCACATTACATGCAGAATCATTAATTCAAAAAATAAATTTTATGCAATCAAGACCTCTTCAGAGCTACCCATCTAAAGTCAATTCATGTAGGACTGGGGCTGGGCTGTTAGCCTGTTTCCCCTTGTAAAAGTGTCCTGTTGGTTAAAATTAATCAGACATAAATAAATGGAACCCTGGAGAGTCTCATTAAATCTAATTAGCCCTTAGTTAATAGTATGACCTGAATAATTCAATCATGTTATAAGCTACTGCACTTTAAGTATAGAAATAAATTAATTTAATAAATGGAGATGCATTAATTAGTTCATCTAAATATAATCTTTAAACAAATTGCTATGCATGAGATAAGCATAAACTGCTGATCAAGTTAAATCCTTCTGCACTACAAGGAATTTACTGGGTCTTTAGGTCAAATCCTATTGAGTTCCTCTTCCTTGTTAAAAAATAAATAAATTAAAGCATCCACATAGTTCTTCAGAAAGAAAAGTTAAAAGGCAACTAAGTTTAAAGGAAATTTAAAAGCCAGTTGTATACTACCACTATTTATTTAGAAAAAGAATTGATTGAACCAAAAAACCTACCTACCACTCCCATTTTAAAATAAACAGTATGCTGCTGTTGCTTTTATCATGATCATGATGATGATCATCATCAGCAATAGCATCATACTGATGTTATTCAAAAAAGTTATATAAAACTGTATATCCTTATAACATTTCCCCTGTAGTTTCAGGCTTGTCATCTAGTCTAATAGGATGCGGAGCTTTCAAATAATTCTAAGAAGGAAACAAAGGAATATATATATATATATATATATATATATATATATATATATATATATATATATATATATATATATTGTGAGGTACTGTTTGAAGACAAGATTCTTTTGTTGGAATTGGAGCCTGGGAAAGAAAGTGTATTTATTAGTTTGATTCCTATCTTTAAAAAAAGTAATAAAATCTACACTTGGAAAAGAAATACTGCAAAGCATAATACCATTAGGTTTATTTCCTATTAAGCCTAATTAGATCCTCCACAGCTATTACATACAATTGCTCTCACATTTTTTTTCATTGAAAAGTATCCATTGATTCATCTATTAAGATGGGCAATGAAATTTTAGCTGCAAACTGTTCACAAGACTGTCGCTAGCAAATTTATTAGATAGAAAAGAAAATGATAATAATCATGGAATATAAATTTATTTTAATGCATGTACTTATGTTTTTATGTATTATGGAGGGAAATACAAAACTGCCTTTTAATGTTTTCTTAAAATTAGGTTCTTGTGTACGTGTGTCACTTTATTCATACCCATAAAGTGACATGCTCAAAAGAAAAGAACAATAACAACAATGGGCTCTATCCAACAAAATGAGTTTCAATGTGGAAAAAAGCAGAGTCTTACACTGGGGCAGGAAAAACCAAAGGTACAAGTACAGATTGGTCGAGACCTGGTTTAAAAACAGTAACTGTAAGAGAGACCTTGGAGTCCTAGTGGACGATCACTTGACTATGAGCCAGCAGTGTGCAACAGCAACCAAAGAAGCTAATGCAATCCTGGGTTGTATAAACAGAGGCATAGAATCAAGATCACACAAAGTACTAATACCACTTTACAAAGCCCTAGTAAGACCACGCCTCAAATACTGCAGCCAATTTTGGTCACCATATCACAAAAAAGATGTTGAGAGATTGGAAAAAAAAATCAGAGAAGAGCAACTAAGATGATCAAAGGCCTGGAGGCTAAAACATACAAAGAACAGCTGCGTGACTTGGATAGTTCACCAGAGCACCAGAGGGAAGGACAAGAAACAATGGCTGGAAACTGATCAGGGCAAGAAGCAACCTGAAATTAAGGAGAAACTTCCTGGCAGTGAAGACAATCAACCAGTGGAATAGCTTAGCCCCAGAAAATGTAGGTGCTCCATCACTGGAGATGTTTAAGAAGAGACTAGACAACCACTTCTCTGAGGTAGTATAGGTTCTCCTGCTTGAGTAGGGGGCTGGACTAGAAGACCTCCAAGGTCCCTTCTAGCTCTATTCTATTCTAACAAGACATAATGGGCATTGTCATTGGTCTTTAAAAGCCAATGACATTTCAACAACAAAGGCATTTAAACAGATTATCAACATTCTGCAGGATGAGCTGATTCTGTAGAATGTTGATATACCCTTTTCCATTAGGTTGTAAGAGCACAGTGTGGATTTTCGGTTTATAAATTGTACACATTATTTTTTTCTGAATGCTGAAATTATGCACACTACCTTAATTCTTCTGTTAACTGCAAACCTGACTCTGATACTATTGAGTTAAAGCAGGATGAATGACTTTTTAAATAAGGAGAGAAGTTTATTTTTGTTAGGAAACATTAGTTCCCCACAGTTGAAACAATAGGCTGAACGAGAAGGCACTATATAAGCCATTTTACCTGTCTACATAACTCTAAAATCTATTTATCCAACTTACATAATTTGTCTGTATATTTTTGCCATTTGGCTATTTTTTTTTTTTTTGCTTTGTGACTGTTATTTTATTTATTAATTAAATTTGTTTGCTACCCAACTAGCCACGAACCAACTCAATAAGATTACTTGCTGGCAAAATGTGGTCCTTTATATTTGAATAGTCCAGTGGTTCTCAACCTTTCTAATGCCGTGACCCCATAATACAGTTCCCCATGTTGTGGTGACCCCCAACCACTTATACATCACCGGGTGCCAGGGGCATGGCCAAAGAAAAGGGGGAAAAATGGCAGACAGCCTTGTTTGGCGACCCCCATGAAATGGTCGTTCGACCCCAAATGGGGTCCCGACCCACAGGTTGAGAACCACTGGAATAGTCCTTACAGAAATGAGAATAACATGGATTTAGACTGTTGTTCTAAAGCAGATAAACTAAACTTTTAATAATATTAAATTAGTAATTTTTTAATCAAAACTTTCAGAAGTTTGGGAATGACACCTTCAATCTAGCCTTCTTGAGTGTAGGAATCATATTTGGAGATTTTGTTTTTTTTTAATGAGGCATATTAGGATAAGGTGAAAGTTGCATATGACAAATGGCTTAGCATAATGGCAAAGCAAACTGAAGATTTCCAGATGACCAATGCAAGGAAAGGTTTCTTTCCCAATATTTGTGATGTCTTCCTTGAACAATTTCCTAGACAGTGTCTCATGGAAGCAGAATCAAACACCACTGGGGATTTTACTATTTAGCAATCAACAAAAACACAGATTGAAGAGAATATTTATAGTTCAGAGTTGAAATGAGAGGTCCTTGATGCTCTATGAGCTTGGTTATTTTCTTGCAGATATTTCAGTACTCACACTGGGTAACATTATCAGTGCTAGTAGGGAGTGGGGTTTGCTCTCAGTTTATGTTCTAGTAGTTTGCCCTCTCTGTGTTGGTGGGAGTGGTCTTGGTGGGTCTTTGGGCTGTTTATTGTTAGCATGTTTTACAGTTCCTTGACTGGGGTATTGTTTACTTCTTTGTTGTTGATCTGATGTTAATCTTGGTATTAATCTATGCTAATGTGGGTTGATTGCTGGTAAGGGGATGTTTTGGTCTTTTTATTCCCCCTTTGGCTTGTTAATTCTCTCTTTGCATGATATCTGGTTATTGTTTATGTCTACGTGCCTGTTGATGGCTGACTTGTCAGAATGCCAAGCTTCTAGTGTTTTTGGACTTGGCTTGCTATAGGATGGTCACAGTTTCCCAGCTGAAAATATGGTTAAGTCTGCAGGATCCAATCAGGATCAGTCATCAGGACCAGAGGTTTAGTATTCTGAGCTTTTGGACTCATGCTGGAGCCCATCCTCAGGGAACTTCTCTCTACCAGAATCTGTACTTTGGGCTATTCTAGAACTTATGTAGTTCCTGGTTGTATATGTTTTTTTATTTATGGATTGGGGTGTGGATGACCTCATGGTTAAGTCTGTCTATGTGTTGTGAAATTAAAAAGTTTTCATCGTATCTTCTGACTGATAGTTTATTGAAAAACCACTCAAACCTCCTCTATATGGAAACAATTCAATTATTTTACTTCCAGAGGATTTGATCAGGAGACTGTATAATTCAGTGACAGAAATATAGTTCTGCAACTTTTAAATAAAGGTAGATTGGGATTAAAGTTATTTTTTTCAGTGACTGAAGTAATACTGGTATAACTATCTGTTTTGTTCAACTTCTATTGTTGACTATCTGTCCTACTTTTTTTTTTTCACTGAGGATAATGCTGAAGATATAAATAACATGCAGAGAAAAAAAAATGAAATTTCTTCAATAAAAGCCGGGGGAATGATTCCAAGATGGTAAACAAGCCATCGGAAACAATGTCTTTATTAAAGAAGCTTAGCAAAAGTATTAAAGGCAATCATCATATCAGTTTATTTTAGCTGCCAAGATGGATAAAGCCAGAATGATTTGATTATGCTTAATTAAGTTATAGCTCATGTTTGCATTCAGTTATTTATATATTCAGGTCTTAATCTTCAAAGCTGAATGAGATAGCAAGTTCCTGTTCACTTTAGAAGATTCCTTTCCATCTGCTGCCTTGTTTCCTTAATCTTTTTTCTGTGTACATTTAACTCATAAGCTTCCTTGGACAAGGAGCTGGGTTTTTCTTTTTTCTGTAACTACATATTTATGCTGTTTAATTATTTAAATGACCCAATAGTCAAAACTCTCTGGACAGTATACAATGAAACACATTAAAAACACAATCTGAATAAAGACACATCAGATTAAAGGGTTAAACCAAAACAATATTACTAATAAACTAGTCAGTGGCACTGCATAGACAAATCTAAGAATTAAAAGACAATTTAAAAGTGTGGGGAAATAAGAAGGTCTTAACTTGGCCTTGAAGTTATTCTAATATGGATGGCAGTCATTCTTCTCTAGGGAAGGTATTCCATAAATGGGATCCCACCACATAAAAAGCTCTCCTCATTCTAAGGACCAACTAGGGATGGCTTGTCAGTTATCTTAAGCTTTAGGTCAGAGGTCTTCAAACTTGGCCCTTTTATGACTTGTGGACTTCAACTCCCAGAATTCCTCAGCCAGGCACTCTGGCTGAGGAATTCTGGGAGTTGAAGTCCACAAGTCATAAAAGGGCCAAGTTTGAAGATCCCTGCTTTGGGTAGATGTGCAGACCTCAACTTACCACCAGTTTCTTATCAACCGTTCGAAGTTATGACATGACTTTCTGTGTACTTATGACCCAGTCCCGAAGTTTCAACAATAGCCACACCTACCCAGACATGTGACCAGCCCATTTACTGCCCTTTGCAGCATTCCAAGGTAACGTGACTGTATTTTACAAATTGTTTTGCCAAAACCTGGCATTTTCTTCCAGTTTTCAGTAAAAGAAGTCCATAGCGAACCACTGGTTCACCTAACAACTGTCACAAAAAGGGCTTTAAAAATGGGCCAGTCATTTGGGTTACCTGTTTTACAACTATCATGACCTACATCCATAATGGGAAGGCATCATTACACTTATAAATGAAGAAAAAATAAGTTAATAAGAAATAAGACTGAGAATTACTGTAGAATCAATCTTCTGCATAGTATGGGAAAATAATTACAAAATGTTTTATTTCCAGGTATTTCACTGCTATGAATAAGGTCTTTTCAATATCTGGCGGAGGGGGGGGCAGAGAGGAAATGATATCAGCTAATTTCTTCCTGAATCATTTTCCCTGAAACGCTTGCTAGAGAAGCATTAGCCCTACAAAAGTTCCTTTTGATCCCCCCCCCGCAGTTTTATTTGGGAAATTTGTCCAGCCAAGATAATGTTGAATATAACACATCATGAAGATGATAAACAAGTAAACAAGTAAATAAATAAATAATAAAAGGCAAGTCTTATTTTTTGTTTCTTATTAAGCTTGCACCATACTGAAAAATCTTGAAAACGTTTGAAAATTGATGAAATGCTATGGATTATCTCCTTAGCCTAATCCGCCTGATTGAAGTGGGAAATAAAAAGTTAGACTACAGAAAACAAGAGCTTATCAACTCTCCAGGTAATTGGTCTATTATCAAACTGCATTTACAGGAAAGTTCTCCCTTGTATAATACATTTCTTGAATCCATACCGGGATTGTCTGAAGCTACAGATTACAACTCCGAAGTTTTGTCATCTGAAAAAAGACTTAACAGTTTATAGCTTTCTTCCTTCTATTCAAAATGGTTTTAATTTAAATTATACATTATAGTTGTTTTTATATGCTTATTGTTGTCATATGCCACTCAGAGTCACCTTTTCATGAAATGAAAGGCCATATAAATATGATAGATAGATAGATAGATAGATAGATAGATAGATAGATAGATAGATAGATAGATAGATAGATAGATAGATAGATAGATAGATGTAGTTCAATTTTTCTTATGGCATTTCTTTTTTCATTTGAATGACTATCATCGTTGCTTACTATCATCATTGCTTAAGTGTAGTGCTTAAAAAGTAAATATGGTACAGGAAAAACAGAGTCCATAAGTACTTTTAAAATTATTTTATAAGAAATGCCTTGTCAACAGTATGGGAAAAAAATTAAAGCTAAATATATATTTAAAAATTCCTGGGTGATTATCAACGATGGAGGCATTTATACATCCGAACTTGGTAGACTTTGAAAAAATATGGACATATAAAGATATTCTAGATATTGATGGGAAATTAAAATCTAAACAAGAATTGGAAAATCAGGGAATTAACCTGTCCTGGTGGGCACATTTACAGATACAAAGTAGATACGAAAAAGATGTAAAAATGTATGGATTTTACAAGGATCAAACTGTGTTTGATAAGATTTTGTTAACCTCAGATGAGAAATTAATCAAGAAAATGTATAACTTTTTGTTAATTTTAGATATGGAAAGTGAACAAGTGAAAGAAACAATGACAAGATGGGCAAAAAATTTTGGCCATAATATAGAATTAGAAAAATGGCAAATGTTATGGGAGAGAAATTATAAATTAACAATGTCTTTTCAGCCAGTTGTGTGAGCAGGAATCAGTAGACATTTCCACTTAAACATTAATAAATCAATAAAGCTTTGTGGAATAAAAAGGTATGAGACATGCTAAAGTACCAAAGTATTTTTTTCTATGTTGCTGAGATAGCTTTAAAACTATGTTATTAATTTCTTTTTCAATAGTCCTTTACTGAACTCAGTATTCTTCCAACACACACATACACACAAAACAAAATGGAATTTTGCAACCAACAGTTTTGATCTATTCTGCTCCTTATCCATAAAGAGAAACAGGGGTACCACTGACTTCAGGATAATTCTTCTTAATTATACATACAATAAATAGCAACGGATTTAAACGCCCATGCAATGCAAGAAGGGGAAAAAGTTATGATCCTATTCTATATATTTTAGGAAGATAAAGATTTATAAGATAAAGATAGAACTTCACTAACTGGAGGTACTTTGTTTGTCAATCTAAATCATCAGCCAAAAATGATATGCTGTGGTTACAAAAAAATATTTCAGGGAAGAAAAATAAGATACTTTATCTTTTTAACTTATTCATAGGTACTATTTTTGTTTCTTTCTGCTGATAAAAAAGATTGGCTGAGAATAAAAGGCTGCTGTTTAGTGCTGTTAAAATCAATTGGAACTGTACTGATACAGTAGCTTGCATTGGAATAAGATTGCAGTTAGTGACACTGCCATATTCAAGCTGATAAAAAACTATTGCTGGTTTTCCATATGCTGCTGTGAGTGTATGCATTGCCAATATCACCAAAATTGGAAAACAATTGCTAATGGTGATGACCCCTGGCAATGTGAGTGGGCTTCCTGCAATGGATAAAAAATGAGATAAACTGAATCAAGGATGACTCAACTAGAGAATTGTTGAGAAGTCTAGGGATTCAAACAGTGTCACCATACCTATACCTCTTCTTCTTAGAAATATCATTTAAAAACAAACACCTGCCCTTTGCTAAAGTTGTGTGTGTATATATTTATATTCTCCATCTGTGGGCCATAGAATTATATTTTTCTACTGCAAAAGACCCTGATTATCCCAGAATATCTAAAGAAGGGAAGTCAATGTTTTTGTAATAAGAAACTAAGCTTAATAAGCTGAAGGGAGAATGTATATTTCTGTGTTTTTGACATCTGATGATGCAACTGGTCATTGGTTACACCCTGCTTATGAGTATTGAAAAATATATATACCCAGATTGTTGGGAGGATATTTTTCAAGTTATTTTAAATATTTTAAAGAATTTACTGTAACCTTCACTGTTTAACCATGAAAAATGTCACAAAATTGCCTTGGTACATAAACAGAACAGAACAGAACAGACTTGGTACATAAAAGAGATACTTTTTATAGCCTGACAATGTACATTCCTAATCCAAACTTATTGTTATGGAACCAACTTCTACTTTGGCTCTAGCTAGTCAACTTATCTGCTTTTTGGCAGGAAAAATAAAAATAGCATCCATTTTTCTCTTAATATAAATTGTATAATTGAATAACCACATCTCAAGCAACTATTTACTAAGACTCATCAAATTTGCAGATGACACCAAACTGGCAAGAGTAGCTAACACTCCAGAAGACAAACTCAGGATCCCAAAAAATCTTGACAAACTTGAACAATGGGGCCTATCCAACAAAATGAATTTCAGTGTGGAGAAAAGCAAAGTTTTACATTTAGGCAGGAAAAATCAAAAGTACAAGTACAGATTAGGTGAGACCTGTCTTAAAAACAGTAATGTGAGAGGGATCTTGGAGTCCTAGTATAAGATCACTTGACTATGAGCCAGCAGTGTGTAGCAGCAACCACAAAAGCTAATACAATCCTGGGTTTATAAACAGAGGCATAGAATCAAGATCACATGAAGTATTATTACCGCTTTATAAAACTCTAATAAGACCACACCTGGAATACTGTAGCCAATTTTGGTCACCATAACACACAAAAAATGTTGAGAGTTTGGAAAAAATCAGAGAAGAGCAACTAAGATGATCAGAGGCCTGGAGACTAAAACATATGAAGAACAGCTACGGGACTTGGGTTTGGCTAGTATCAGTGTTTCCCAAACTTGACAATTTTAAGGCATGTGGACTTCAACTCCCAGAATTCCACAGCCAGCTGGCTGTGGAATTCTGGGAGTTGAAGTCCACATGCCTTAAAATTGTCAAGTTTGGGAAACACTGGGCTAGTTTAAAGAAAAGAAGAAATAGGAGAGACATGATAGCAGTGTTCCAGTATCTGAGGGGGCCAGGTTGTTCACCAAAGCCTTCAGAAATTGTGGGCGCTCCATCACTGGATATTTTTAAGAAGAGACTAGACATTCGGTATATATAAGTCTCATAAATAAATAAATAAATAAATAAATTCATTTGTCTGTGATGGTAAAGGTTCTCCTGCTTGAGCAGGGGGCTGGACTAGAAGACGTCCAATGTCCCTTCCAGCTTTTTTCTATTCTATTCTATTCTATTCTATTCTATTCTATTCTATTCTATTGCCTAAAGCACATGGGAGACCATGCTGAAAATTCCTGTTCATGGAACCAAAAAATAAACATGAAAAATGAAATATTCGCGGATATGTAAACAGAAAATATTTTGTTTTGAATTATCAGACAACACTGTAGAGATTGGCTGTAGCCTACTTTAGTTTACAAACTATAAAGACCTGCTTTATTAAAATTAAAAGATAAAGATCCCCTGCCCAGTCCTATTTGACTCTAGGAGGGTTTTCTTATCTCTGTTTCTTAGTCAAGGGTTCAGCATTGTCTGAAGATGCTTCCGTGGTCACGTGGCCAGCAATACATTGTGGTGCACAGAACACTGTTACCTGATCTCAAAAGGATGGGAACCTATTTTTCACATTTAACATTTCTTATACTGTATTTATACAGATTTATTTGCAAAATAAATCTGTACACAAGGAGCAACAGTACGCTTTATTTCATATTATGATACTATTTGTTTGAAATTAAGCTTCCAATAAAGGAAAGATGGTTGTGTTCCTACTTTCAGGCCATAACCCTATTATCACGAACAGAGTTGCCAAGTTCTTATTGGCAGATATTACCATAAAAAGGCTTAAAATGAGCTAATCTTGAAACAATAAAATGAAGAAAGTCTTTTATTCTTATATTTTAAATTTATTGTTTTTGTATCTACTTTATCTTCCTCTGTTTCATTTTATTCATTTTCCATGCATGTACATTTTAACTGGCAGGTCCTTAGATTTTAATTGTCTTTATTGTATGTCAGCCTGCTTTTAGATGTTGTTTAATTTGGTGTTTAGCTAGCCATTGATTATAAACAAATAAAAATCTTTAAATAAATAGACTTGGATTTTCAAAACCCTTTCTTATCAAAGAATAAATTTAGCAATAAAGAGATAAGAGGACCTGTTTTTTTTTATGAATGACAGCCTGCTTTAAAAAAAAATAAGAAAAGCAAAGTTAAAATAAATAGGCATTTCCTCAAAGAAATAAAATGGGAGGTGAATTCACTTATTTGCATGGGAGGCTAGTGCTGTTCAACTTGTTCAAAAATTTACTCAGAGGTAAGTAATGAATTGATCCAATAACCAGCTAATATAAAAATATAAAGGATGGTAATAACCAAAAGTGATTATGAAGAGTTTCAGAATGATCTCTTTAAACTGAATAGTTAGAGGCAATTAAGTTTAAATAACACTGCATGTATATGCATTGTACTCATATAAAAGAGGGGAAAAAACTTAGGAATTTTAAAGGAAATACCAGAGTGGATCAAATGTTGACTTGCTGCCTTGGCAGCTGTGAAAATAGCAAAATTGCTATGAATCACCAGGAAGGAGATGGCAGATAACATTATTCCCTTAGTTTTTCATCTAGGTGACCAAAAAAAAGGTCTTTGGTCTGCTTCATCGTGCTCTTATTATGTTTGTATACATAGACTGAAAAAATAAATAAATAAACCCTGTCTTTTATTTAAGGAAGGCATTTTATTATCTTTACTAGTATTATTGCAACAGTGATAATCATAACTGTCTTGTTATTCTGAGTTGAACTGCTTTAAATGTGCATATATTTATAGAAAATCTATTTAATGTCCAGAGAAGAAATTGATTATAGCTATAGAATTTTCAACAGAAACTACTAAAACTATGGATTTTTTTTCCTTTGTTTTTGAGTTTGTCTTGACACCCAGCAACTGCCTGGGCAGTTTTCTTGCTAAGATTTTAGAAGTTTGCATTAACTTATTTCTAAAACTGGAAGTGACTGGCCCAAAGTCAACTAGATAGCTGCATGCTAAAGGCAGGATAGAAATCATGGTTTCTCAGCTTCTTCCCTGATGCCTTAAGTGCAAGGGGTATGGATTGAGATGTAATATTGATGGATAGTATGGTAATTTTGTATGTTGGATTAAGTTTCACACCCAGCTTTCAATATATTTGCCTGTCTGTAGGATCTAAACTTGTCTGTCAAGTCAAATCAGTAATAATTTATTATTTGAAAATATTTTATTTTCTCTCACTGAAAATCAAATTATGCCAAAGCAGGCAAAAAGCCTGGGGAGAGGATGATCATTGAATCTGATTGGTGATGGTGGGGGGACAGCAATGGGAGGCAGTTAAGGGAGGGAAATGTTGAACGTAGAGATTTTGGTGCTCAATTCTCAGTTCTGGCTATGCATTACCACACAGGTCCCCTTTGGGGCACCAGGGACTGGTTCTGTGGAGAGAGGGTTTTCCGCGGACTGGAGGGGGCGTGTTTTCATATACTGTCTGCATTCCGCGGATAGGGCTTTGTTTGTTTGTGTGGACCGGTTTCTGGCGTGCCGTGGCCTGATGCCAGTCCATGGACCAGGGGTTGGGGACCCCTGCATTACCACAATACCCTTGTCTTCTAATAAACTATACATTTCTCAACAAATGGAGCCAAAGATCAAGTGCTGGCAGGTCTGACATCTGCAGACAAGTATTAGGTGTCTCTTTCTCTCAACCATCCTCTTATGCTGAGCTAAGGAACATCCTCTCTGTAACATCAGTGCATTGAAAAAGAGAGGAGAAGATGATTCTTCTATCCTTACAGTACTGAGGAAGGTTGTATCAATGTATAAGACAAAGATTCTTAGTAAAATCTTTGACCTCATGAATGTTTTCTCCCATTTATCAGGGCTGTCCATTGGGATTTCCCAGCTGCACCCAACCCGAAGCAAGAAATTGTATCTATTTCTGAAGGACCTTTTGTCTAAATCCAACAAGGCATTATACTGTTGAACTGCCAATTAGTTCTTTAGGTTTCCAAAGCTATTTCGTCTCTCCATTTCTACTTCTGCAAAGACTCATTTTGTAAGTTTGTAAGATGTACTGTAGTTAATGTACTACAGTTCTTCTTAATCTATTGCAGTTCCTCTTGATCAATTACAGTTCTTGCTACAGAATTTAAATAATCAGGATAAGTATCCCATATTAGGAAAGAATTTATATTCATTTTCTATGCATTTGTATTCAATATCAATTCCTTATACATACAATTTGTATATCTAGGAGTTTTGCAACATTTTTAGTGTGAGTCAATAAATATATATTTATGGTATGTTGAATTTTAACAAAAAGCTCTATTATAACAAATGGTATGCTAAACAAAATGGAACAAGTTCGTTACTGTTATTGGCTAGATATTAATATAACCACATTCCATTTTTGAACTAGAGCTTACAAAGCAGATTTTTTTAAATACGTAATTGTTTCTTTTTAAATTAAGAAAAAACAGAAGAAAATACAGTAATAAAATACTAGAGTGCTAAAAGGTTAACGCTTCTGACTAACTCACTAAATTATAAAACTATTTGCAATTGTACAAAAAGCAAAACATATCTGATTGTAAAATAGAGTAATATAAAGTGACCCTCATATAATAATAACATAAAAGTAGATAAATTGCCAAATTAAATTAAATTAGTTGTTTGTAATCAGACCATGTGCTGAAATGTTTTGTACCATTAATGTATAATGAAAAGACTTTCTATTGCAAATGGAAAAAATGATTCAAGAAAAGTTGCCAGATTTCTTTGTTTGCTCAAAAAGAATGTAGCTAACTTTTTTTTTAAAATGTTTTATAGATTTCAGGAATCTTCAGGGAAAGAAAAACATTGTCTTAGTTTTGGGAGATTTGCCTAAAAGAAATATTTAGAATTTAAGTGATTTAAAGGAAACAAAAAAATGAATTTCTCAAATTGTTTGGCAGGCACTTGCTATCCAAATGGCAGATACACTGAGATTCCTACTGGTAAGAAAATCATAAGATCCTGCGCAAATGGAGCAGAGACAGCTACTGTACCTGGTTTTGCACATGGATAATTATTTTCCAAAGAGAGAAATTGGGGCCTTGGGGTCCTCTGAGCTTAGCTGTTTTCTTGCAGACGTTTCATTATCAAACTATGTAACGTCTTCAGTGCTAGTAGGGAGTGGGATTTGCTCTCTGCTTATATATTAGTGGCTGTCAAGTTCTACAAAACAGCAGTGTAGGATTTTTCTATTTTCCTTATTTTCAGTTTCCTTCCATCTTTTCCAGATATTTCTGAGATAGTTAAACAGAACTTATTCAATGGCCCGTTCTGATTTGGATGTGCCAAATAAACATGAATGCTTTTTGGTGTTTCAGCAATAGTCTCTTTCACTTATCCATTCTATTTTATTGTTTAATCTGAAATCCTAAATTCATTCATTCTCTCTCTCCCTCCCCCTCTCTTCCCCTCCCTTTCTCTCTCCCTCCCTCCCTCTCTCCACCTCTCCCTCCCTCTCCCTTCCTCTCTCTCTCTCCAATAGTCCTCAACCAACCAGACCAGAGGTCCCCAACCCCCAGTCCATGGACTGGTACCAGTAAGGTGACCAACTTTTTTACAACGAAAAGGAGGACACGAATAAATTGAAGAAAAAAATATCGTAAATAAAAGAAACATTGTATTTATTGCAATAATAATACAGAATACACTATAATATGATAAATGCATAATAAAAAACATTTGTAACAATAACATTTTATATTGTAATTATGCTTACATACCTATTAATTATTTAAATGAGTACTTTTCCATTGAATGAATATTTTTTGTCAATGTATCATCTTCTAACAATATACTGGAAATATCTGAACAAGAAATATCCTTCATATTGAATTTTACAGCAAGTGCTGCAGCTAGAGTATCAACATTCAATCTCGATTTCTCACTTGTCCAAAAATCTACACGGCTGGACTGAGTGGGGGTGGGCGGCAGAGGCAGATGTTGTGAGCCAGGCGCTCCAGGACGGCCATGTAGGTGCTCAGGGTGAGGTGGTGGCAGCGCAGCTCAGCACTGCATAGACCACCAGCTGGCGCAGCCCATGGAAGGTCAACTGCCCGCTGCGCCCCCACCCACAGCAGCCCCGCCACCACTGCTGCCCTGCCGTGGAGAGCCAGCCCCACGGCTCGCAAAGCACCAGCCGCACTGGCTCTGGCCCTGCAGCCACCACCCCCAGCTGCTCCCAGCACCACCGCCCACCCTGCGCATCCCTGTAGAGCCGGCCCCGTGGCTCGCAAAGGCAAAGCACCAGCTGCCCCAGCTCCGGTCCTGCAGCTGCCCCCCCAGCCACCCCCCAGCACCACTGCCCACCCTGCGCATCCCCATAGAGCCGGCCCTGTGGCTCGCAAAGCACCAGCCACACCAGCTCCGGCCCTGCAGCCACACCCCCAGCCACACCCCAGCACCACCGCCTACCCTGTGCATCCCCGTGTAGAACTGAACAGGGAAGATCAAGAGAAACTTACCGCTCCAGTCTCCTCCAGCTATCTTCAGAACTAAGTAGGAGATGGTGTAGTTGGGTAGCAGTGAGGGGTGCAAAGTTCCTGCAACTTGCACGTGCAAAGTTAGCCGCCTGGGTGTTTTGGCGTGCTCAGCAGCAATTCCTATTGGCTTTCAAAAGCCAATAGGGGAAGTAGCACAGCTCATGCAAAAGTTGAAAAAAACATCAAAAAAAGGTCCCGGAACGCCTTCTGAGCGTTCTATGAGGGAAAAAAAGCCCTGCAGATTAGTCTTCAAATACAGAAAAAGAGGACATTTAGGAGGACACTTTTTGAGGGAGGACAGAACTCAAAAGGAGGATGGTTGGTCACCTTAGGTACCGGGCTGCAGCATGCCAGCAACCGGGCTGCACAAATAAGCAAAGCCCCATCTGCAAGATGCAGCAGCACACAAAACCATGCACCCTCCAGTCCGCAGAAAAATCTCTCTCCACAGAACCAGTCCCTGGCACCCAAAAGGTTGGGGATGTCTGAACTAGACCACAATTGAGCCCAAAATTTGTGATGCTAAGCAAGACAGTTGTTAAGTGCTTCATTTTAATAACCACAGTTGTTAAGTAAATCATTGTAGTTGTTAGTAACATGGTTGTTAAGTAAATCTGGCTTCTCCATTGATTTTGTTTGTCAGAAGGTCACAAAAGGTGAACACTTCACCCTGGGATACATACCAGTTACCAAGCATCCAATTTTTGATCACATGACCATGAAGATGCTGCAATGATTATAAGTGTGAAGAATGGTTGTAAATAACTTTCTTTTCAGTGCCCTTATAGCTTTGAACAGTCACTAAACAAATGGTTATAGATTGAGGACTATCTGTATGAGATTATCTCAGGAATAAAAATATAGATATAGTAAGGTCAAACAAAATTCATGTAAATTCCATAAAGCCTGTGTATAGAAGCTCCTTTTATTAATGTTTAGTATGATGTCAGATGTTAACCAGCAATGATAGGAGTGAACTCTAAGAAGAATTGATACAGTATGTACTGTACATTCTTTCATTTTTTTTTGCAACATGGTACTTCTGTGCAAATATACATGGGTAAATATTTATATGAAAAACAGCAATAGTGAAATATTTTGCAAAACTGCAGCATGCACGTCATATTTGCAAACTGGATCTGAGTATAAGGGGAAAACTAATTTAAGAGTACTACCAGATGAAAATGTGTAAATTGTAGTTTTTTACCACTGTAAATATTGTTTACAGAAAGGAATATTATACTTCTAATGTTACTGAGAGATTAGAAAAGCCTGTCAAAGAATAAGCTGGGAAAATGATAGGGAAAGAGCATACATTTGAACATCAATTATCCACTGGAGAAACTGGATTTATTCTATATTGACCCTTGATACAAAAGGTATATCAGCAAAATTATTTATTTACTGTTTCTAAAATTTTCTTTTGTATATGAGTCATTTTTATTCATTCCAATTATATTGTATAATGGGCAAAATATAGCAACTCTTCTAAAAACACATTTTAGTGCTTATTACTGCATGTTTGAGAATACATAATAGATGGAACCATTTAGAAAGATAATTTACTTTGATGCGAAAGAGGCAATGGACTGTGTTTTTAATGCCTAATTTATAAAAATACATCCATTATGAAAGATGTGACAAATTTTATAATGCTTTCTTCTTTCTTTGCTTTTCAAAAGCTGACAGAAAAACCAGGGAGCTACATATTTGCCTCTAAGGTTTTGCTAGAGCACAGCTATAAATAAATAGTCAATCTGATTGCTTTTAGCAAGAGCGGGCAAGCCACTTCATACCTGTGAACTGAAGTTCAAGTATGTGCAGCAAAATGGAATTAAATCACTGATTTACTTATATTTTACCAAAGTCTATTATTCATTATGTAAAACTCTAGAGGAAAACTTTGTTCACAATACATGTGAAAATGAGCATTCTCACAAATCATTTTGATCTGGAGCGTGGTTGTCCAACCGTTTGGCTTGCCTCAGCCCCATTGAGTGAAGAATAATCGTCTTGGGCTGCATATATATAATATAGTTAACTTATATAAATAACAAACTTCCTTTAATTTTTAAATATTTTTATCAACTCATGGAGCCACATTACAGGCAATCCTCAACTTACAACCACAGTTGAGCCCAAAATTTATGTTGCTAAGTGAAACATTTAAGTGAGTTTTGCTCCATTTATGCTTGCCACAATTGTTAAGTGAATCACTGCAGTTGTTAAGTTAGTAATATGGTTGTTAAATAAATCTCCCTTCCCCCATCGACTTTGCTGGGCAGAAGATCACAAAAGGCACTCACATGACTCCATCAAAGCATTCCAATTTTGATCATGTGATCCAGGGGATGATGCAATGGTTCTAAGTGTGAAAAATGGTCATAGGTCACTTTTTTTCAGTGCCGTTGTCACTTTGAACAGTCACTAAATGAACTGTTGTAAATCAAGGACTACCTGTACTAGCTGTCCAAGGCCACATGCAGCCTGAGAGCCATGGGTTGGACATGCCTTGTTCTAGAGCAGCGGTTCTCAACCTGTGGGTCGCGACCCCATTTGGGGACGAACGACCATTTCACGGGGGTCGCCAAACAACGCAGTCCGCCATTTTTCCCCTTTTCTTTAGCTGTGCTACTCCCTTTTATTCTATTGGCTTTTGAAAGCCAATAGAATAGATCTCATGAATAGAGGCTAATTCTAAAGCCAATAGGAATTGTCCAGGCTGTCTCTGCCCTGCTGAGCCCGCCAAAAGTCCCATTCTGCAAACAGTGCTGCAAGTTGTCTGCAGCGAAGGTGAGCTGTCTGGAAGTTTCCACCTCTCCCTGTTGAGCAACTACTAAAAATGTAAGTAAAAGAGGGCCAGGGGTGGGAGGTGGGAGGCCGGCGGGCACAGGGAGGGTTTCTGGCGTGCGTGGGGCCCGGTGGGTGCCTTACCTCCCTTGGGATGGGCCAGCTGGTGGCCCAGCCGGTGGTCGCCCTGCGCCATCGCTGCCCCTTGCCAGCTACGCCTCGGCTGGAGCAGGGGGCGGCACCACGCATGCGTGGTGCTCCTGGGCAGGGAAAGTCCTTGACTTACAACCGATTGGGTAGTCCTCGACTTACGACCGGTTGAGTAGTCCTCGACATATGACCGGTTGGGGGTCGCGGCATTAAAAAGGTTGAGAACCACTGTTCTAGAGCTTTCAGTGCAGGGAATGGGGGGTTGAGGGAATTTACTATTTTATTTATTAAATGTATTGGCTGTCCATCTTATCACAGGATAACTCTGGATGGCTTATAATATTAAAAAAAAAAATAAAACTACACCAAGCTTATGAACAATACAACTAAAATTGTACTATAAAGTACAATTACTGAACCTCTAATTAAAAGATGGGAAAGGAGGGAGTATGATAAGCAGGGGGAGAGGTGGGATCTCTTATTAATCTATCCACCATCCTCAATTTGACACCTTCTCCAAGTAGGTTAAGTGTAATTTGGTTTGCTGGTTCCTATATACTAAGAACATTTGTTTATAATAGAAGGGAAAGGATTTGGAGGAGAGGATTTACTAACTTACACTGCACTCTTTAGCTGAATTTCAACCTATTCTTTTCCTCACCACCATTTTTATGGTAGTGACCAAAATTGTGGAAACCTTTTGGGAAAAGTGTACAGTAGAAATGCCACCTTTGGTTAAGTTTTCACCAATTTTTCTTCTAATTTCTTTATAACTGTAGCCTTGTTCACTTAATAATACTATTTTACATCGCTTTCTGGGCAACCAGTCAACTCTTTGCACCATTACTTTAATTTTATTACATTTTACAAGCTCACTAAATGAAAGGAAAAAAACAACAACCAACTTGATAGCGATCACATAACACACTGACCAATGTTCTCCTCTCAGCCTCAATACAGGACATCAATAACTGATTCCTACTGTGATCTGATTTGCTCATTGCCAAAAGAAGATGACACCTGATTGGCTCTCTAAACACTCATGCTCATTGGCTACTATCAGTTATGGTTATGAAGGAAAGCTACCTGATATCAACAAGTTGTGCTTCCTTTTTCTGGTTATTTGGCTATACCTTTTCATAGAATACAGTACAGATAATTGAACAAACTTTGTAGCATTACATTCTTGATTAAATTATCTTTCCATTGATATATAATTTTATGGTACTACTAAAAAAAAGTGGTGTTATTAGCCATCAAACCTCAAAAACACACTTTTCCCAAAAAGTTTCCACGATTTTGGCCACTACTGTATACTTTAATGGCTAATGGGAATATATTGGAGGAGTGCATTTCTACTCTTTGTGTTAACATAGAGGTGTTTCTGGTTTTGTGGACTGGGATCCCTAAAGTTCTTCCTCCCTGACTTCCTCTCCCAGCCCTCTTGCATTTACTCTAAACCAGGGGTCTCCAAACTTGGCAGCTTTAAGACTTGAGGACTTTAACAAGGTTGGCTGAGAAATTATGTGAGTTGAAGTCAGTGGTGGGATTCAAATATGCGAACAACCGGTTCTCTATATGGAAGTCCATTCTGGGCTGAGGCAACAAAAAATTAGCTACCGGTTCTGCTGACCTGGTGCGAGCTGGCTGAATCCCACCACTGGTTGAAGTCTACAAATCTTAAAGTATAAATCAAGAACTATCACAGAGAGCATATAATGGATCAGTTGACTGCAAGAAATACAATCCTTCCATTCCCCCCCCCCACTGTCTGGTCAGAACCTATCCTACCATTCCTCCACCGCCCAGTCTCAATTGTCAGTATCTATCCTCCACCATCCGCCTATCATACGTTTCTTGGTTATGAAGCAAAACATTTTGTTCTGCTTCCTCAAGGGAAAAAAAACAGTGCAGTTGCCTTTGGAAAAAGCACTTTTGATATAACTCAAGTTCTGTTAGACCTACCTTTGAGCTGCAAGAGGATTGCAATGAGAATTAGCCATTTGTCTCTCTTTCTTTCTCTCACACCCAAGGTAGAGCACCTGATTATCTTCCAAATCTCCTGATAGACAATAACTCCCAGCCCCAGTTATGGAGACATAGCTGGTGTTATACTCAAAAGCCCTTGGGGGACCTTTTAGAGGGACACCTGACACCTCCACACACATGAGCCTGGTCTCATTTATTCATGCTGAGTTGGTCTTCTCCTCCAGGATTAAGGTTAGGCAATCACTCACTCTAGACTACTAGGATATCCTTTGGGATATCCATTTGTTTTTCTTTGAAGATGTTTCTCTTCTCATCCAAGAAGCTTCTTCAGCTTGGACCGGATGGGGGGATCTTCAAAGGATCTTCAAAGAAAAACAAGAAAGTCTAATTGCCTCCTAAAAAACCACCTTTGGGACAACCATGACCTGGATGACTGAGAATCTCCATAGATATAGAGAATGGGTAGATACAAGATATCAATCTTGTACCATATGTGGCCCATATACTGTATGTGGCCCATCCCCTACTTTCAGCCATACACTCCATAGCTCATCACTACTGTGATCTTCTCCTATGTCTTTAACCCCCCTCCCCAGTTGATCTTCTTCAGAGATCTTCATAGTATTAGAGAAATACTTTTTTAAAAAAATATTCTAGATCAGTTTTCTTTTTTCAAAATGATTCCCATGTTCATGACCTTATCATAGGTATTATTAGCACCAATCTTTACAAATAGGCATTGATAATAATGCTGTATTATCTATCACTGTAACTTTGAATTTAATTCCCTCTGACTTTTACTATTTACAAGCTCTGCAGTTTTATATATTATACCTGTACAGTTTTTTAAATTATTTTTTAGAAATGTATTTGATCAGTAAAACCTTTTTTTTTCTTGCTAAGCCACATCCAAACAGTTTTGTTAATTGATTGGATTGGCTGAAATTATTATCATGATCACCAGGTGGTTTGTACATGCAGTGGTGCTAGTTAAAATATCCTGTCTCCTAACCTGAGGGATACTAATTTTTATGATGGCATCTGGCTTGAGGTTATATATTTGTGAATCAAATCAGATGAGATTGCTCAGGGCCATTTGCTTTGATTAAATCCAGACACTGACATGGGGCATTCATACCTAGACTAGGTCTGCATTTTTAACTTCTTCACAGATTTTAATTTACTTGAGGTTAATAAAACATGTGACCCTTCAAGCCATATTTTTTTTTGTCCCTCATCTAAATTTATGTTGTACGTAATGACATCATTTTAACGTAGTCCTCTTTTAGCTGCTTTAGTAAAGCAGAGGGATCACATAGGCTCAGAAAACAGTTCCAATCAAGTTCCCGGCAATATTTTAAGGTAGGTCAATGCAGGAGACATTTTTCAAATCAAGCAAAGATACTATGCATTTAAATAGTCCTCCAAGGCAAGGTCTATAGTTTCTAGAAGGTCACAAATGTCACAGCAACTGTATGCCAGCATACAAATGACACATTAGTAAAAAGCAATGATCTTAAAAGAAAGGTTTCAAAGACAAAGGTGCCATCAATCAGCTCTTTTTTTTAGCCTTAAAACTTCCTAAAATTTTCCATGCAGGACACTTCCTTCTTTTTTCATAAATATATTGGTAAGTCCACATTCCTTTTCTGTCTTAAAAAGCTTGAACAAGGAGGAAAAATATACATTGGTCAGAGATGTTTATTATTCTAGCAAGTCTTGTTGATTGCGCAAAAATCTTTTTCCAGGAATTTTTTATTGAATCAGCCCCAAACTGCATCTATTATGGTATTACTATGTAGTTGTTGGTTTTTTTTTTTTTTAAGTGGCAGTGATATAACTTGATAGCGATCAACTATGGCTGTGAGATGTATACTTTCACTTTTTAAAACAACAACAACATTCTTGCTGCTATATGTTTCGGCATTTTGTAAAGGTCAGTGACATGTAGTTGTTCCCTTCTCTTGCTAATCTGCAACTGGCAATTGCCTGAACAAAGGATAAATACTGGCTGTGTTCCCTGGGTTCTGTCTCCAGTCACGGAATAGCGTGATGTCTTTATGGCAGGAAATTTAGTAGCATGATGTTTTTGAAAATAGCAAAGTGAAAATAATTTCATCCCAGTGTACTACAGGTGAAACTCGAAAAATTAGAATATCATGCAAAAGTTTATTTATTTCAGTAAATAAATGGTGAACCTAATATATGAGATAGACTCATTACATGCAAAGCAAGATAGTTCAAGCTGTGATGTGTCATAAGTGAGATGATTATGGCTTACAGCTCATGAAAACCCCAAATCCACAATTTCAGAAAATTAGAATATTACATGCAATCAATAAAACAAGGATTGTACATAGAACAATATCGGACCTCTGAAAAGTATAAGCATGCATATGTACTCAGTACTTGGTTTGGGCCCCTTTTGCAGCAATTACTGCCTCAATGCGGCGTGGCATGGAAGCTATCAGCCTGTGGCACTGCTGAGGTGTTATAGAAGACCAGGATGCTTCAATCGCAGCCTTCAGCTCTTCTGCATTGTTCGGTCTCATGTCTCTCATCTTTCTCTTGGCAATGCTCCATAGATTCTCTATGGCAGCGGTTCTCAACCTATGGGGCGGGACCCCATTTGGGGTCAATCAACCATTTCACGGGGGTCACCAAGCAAGGCTGTCTGCCATTTTTCCCCCTTTTCCGGCGGGTGCCTTACCTCCCTTGGGCTGGGCCAGTTGGTGGCCCAGCCGGTGGTCAGCCTGCTCCATCTCTGCCGCTTGCCAGCTATGTCTCGGCAGGCGCAGGGGGCGGCACCACGCATGTGCAACGCTCCCGGGCAGGGAAAATCTTTGACTTATGACTGGTTGGGTAGTCCTCAACTTAAGACCGGTTTAGTCCTCGACTTACAACTGGTTGAGTCCTCGACTTACGACCAGTTGGGGGTCACGGCATTAAAAAGTTTGAGAACCACTGCTCTATGGGGTTCAGGTCAGGCGAGTTTGCTGGCCAATCAAGCACAGTAATCCCACGGTCATTGAACCAGGTTTTGGTGCTTTTGGCAGTGTGTGCCTCTCCATTCTTCCTCCAGACTCTGGGTACTTGGTTCCCAAATGAGATGCAAAAGTTGCTCTCATCAGAAAAGAGGACTTTGGACCACTGAGCAACAGACCAGTTCTGTTTTTCTTTAGCCCAGGTAAGACGCTTCTGATGTTGTTTGTTGTTCAGGAGAGGCTTGACAAGAGGAATACGACATTTGAAGCCCATGTCCAGGATCCATCTGTGTGGTGGTGGCTCTTGATGCACTGACTCTAGCCTCAGTCCACTCCTTGTGAAAGTCCCCAACACTTTTGAATGGCCTTTTCCTGACAATCCTCTCCAGGCTGCGGTCATCCCTGCTGCTTGTGCACCTTTTTCTTCCACACTTTTCCCTTCCACATAACTTTCTATTAATGTGCTTTGATACAGCACTTTGGTAACATCCAACTTCTTTTGCAATTACCTTTTGAGGCTTTCCCTCTTTATGGAGGGTGTCAATGATGGTTTTCTGCACAACTGTCAGGTCAGCAGTCTTTCCCATGATTATGATTCCTATTGAACCAGACTGAGAGACCATTTAAAGGCTCAGGAACCCTTTGCAGGTGTTAGCTGATTAGAGTGGGACACTTTGAGCCTAGAATATTGAACCTTTTCACAATATTCTAATTTTCTGAGATTGTGGATTTGGGGTTTTCATGAGTTGTAAGCCATAATCATCTCACTTATGACACATCACAGCTTGAACTATCTTGCTTTGCATGTAATGAATCTATCTCATATATTAGGTTCACCTTTTAAGTTGCATTACTGAAATAAATGAACTTTTGCATGATATTCTAATTTTTCGAGTTTCACCTGTATATAGACTGCTTGTCCTGAGTACACCATCTCTGTTTATATTCTGTAATTTATGACATTAACTGAGGAGGATATGCAGCCAGTGCTTGACTTATGGGGCTGCCATGTAGAAGAGGGAGTCAAACTCAAAGCGCCTGAAGGCAGGACAAGAAGCAACAGATGGAGACTAACCAAAGAGAGAAGCAACCAAGAACTAAGGAGAAACTTCCTGACAGTTAGAACAATTAATCAGTGGAACAGCCTACCTCCAGAAGCTGTGAATGCTCCAATACTGGAAGTTTTTAAGAAGAGACAGCCAATAGTCTGAAATGGACAGCCAAAAGTCTGGAATGGTATAGGGTTTCCTGCCTGAGCAGGGGGTTGGACTAGATCAGGGGTAGGCAACCTCAGCTCTTTTATGACTCGTGGACTTCAACTCCCAGAATTCCTGAGCCAGCTATGCTGAGGGGAAAGGGAGAGGTTTCCAAGCTGAGCCAGGCTGGCTCAGGCTAGCTCATAAAAGAGCCAAGGTTGCCTACCCCTGGACTAAATGATCTCCAAGGTCCCTTCCAACAACATCATCATCATCATCATCATCATCATCATCATCATCATTATTATTATTAATATAACTGAGTCCAAAATTCCTATTGCTAAGTGAGACATTTGTTAAGTGAGTTTTGCCCCATTTTCTTGCCACAATTGTTAAGTGAATCTGGCTTTGCTTTTGGAAGGTTGCAAAAAGTTGATCATATGATCCCAGGGCACTGCAACGTCATAAATTCATGCCAGTTGTCAAGTCTTTGAATTTTGATCATGTGACCACAATGGTTGTAAGTATGAAAAACAGTCATAAGCTACTTTTTCCAGTGCTGTCATAACTTGGAAATAAAAGAGTGGTTGCAAATCAAGGACTAATTCTATACATTGACATGTAACAGTCATGTGTCTGGTTATGACACTGAAATAGTGAAAGGTCTGAAAAGTTAAAGTTATTTGCTATCTAATCTGAATAGGGTGATGTTTTTCTGTGTCAAACTGCTTCCCAGTTACTCCAATAGTGTACAGCTGTTCCTGCAGACTAAATCAGAAATATATAGAAAGTGATAGGTATATAGAGGTTCTGAATGGCATTAAGTTTAGCATCCTGCAACAAACTTCCCACAGCATCTTGGAGGGCTGATATAAGAAAATCCCAGCTGAGCTGAGAATGTGCCCCTATGGAAGAGGGGCTAATGAAATTACTGCTCATGTCCTATACTGTACCTTCTAATAACATCTCACATGATAAAATACCCAGGAAACACTGATCTCTTCTATATACAATTTCTGTATCAGATCAGCCCAATGTAGTTTCTTTCAACGTACCATATTTCATTATACTGTCTTCAAAATTAGGCCGACTTTGACTGCCCACTGACAATCCACCACCAATTGTTAAACATTATCTTGTCTTTTTAAAATTTTTATTTGATCTTACTTCGTTTTAGTTTTTTTTTTTTTAATCCTTCTTATCTGTAATTCTGGTCTGTGACCATAATAAAAATTACTATTACTATACAAGGGTGAGGGGAATAGTGTTTATCAAAGCCGAGACTGGATAATCAGAATCTCAGTGATTTCTTTGATTGCAAGGCAAAACAAAATCTATGTGTATTCTGCACTACAGGTAGTCCTCAACTAACAACAGTTTGTTCAGTGACCATTGGCACTGAAAAAAAGTGACTTGTAACTATTTTTCACACTCATGACTGTTGCAGCATCCCCATGGTCATATGATGTACATTCGGATGCTTGACTAGTGGTTCATATTTATCACCGCTGCAGTGACCCAGAATCATGTGATCCCCTTTTACGACCTTTTGATAAGGAAAGTCAGTGGGGAAGCCAGATTCACCTAACAACTGTGTTACTAATTTAACAACTGCAGTGATATAAATAATAATAATAATAATAATAATAATAATAATAATAATAATAATAATCACCAGGTAACTACAGGCCAATTACCTGCTTACCAACAACTTTCAAATTACTAACTGGTGTAGTAGCTGATGCAGTGCAACAGCATCTAGTTGAAAACAATCTCTTTCCACCTGAGCAGAAAGGAAACCGCCCCAACAGCAGAGGAACAAAAGATCAACTCCTAATAGACAAAATGATCTTGGAAAACTGCAAGAGAAGGAAGACCAACCTGAATGTTGCATGGATTGACTACAAAAAGGCATTTGACTCTCTGCCACATGATTGGATAATAAAGTGCCTAGAAATAACAGGAGTCAGTAGAAACATCAGAAAATTTGTGCAAAGATCGATGGCACAATGGAAGACACAGTTGCAGATCAATGGTGAGAGGCTGGGAGAGGTTAATATCAAGAGAGGAATATTTCAAGGAGATTCATTATCACCATTACTATTTGTTATTGCACTGTTTCCTCTGTCAACAATACTGAATAACTCAGGACATGGCTATCAAACATCAAAAACATCTGCCAGACTATCCCACCTCCTTTACATGGATGATCTGAAGCTGTATGGAAAAACATCATCTGAAATAGAATCGCTGCTCAACACTGTCCGTATATATAGCCAAGATATTGTAATGGAGTTTGGCTTGGACAAATGTGCCACACTTACTATCAAACAAGGAAAAATAATGAAAACTGAAGGAATCAAGATGCCCCACGAAAATAACATTAAGAGTCTGGATGAGGAAGAGTACTACAAATACTTGGGTATCCTTCAAGCTGACAACATCAAGCACACTGAAGTCAAGAAAAAGATTAGAGGTGAATACATCAAGAGAGTGAAGAAGATCTTAAAATCCAAACTCAATGGAGGAAATACCATAAAGGCAATCAACACCTGGGCAATCCCAGTCATTAGGTACACAGCTGGAATAGTGGACTGGACTCAAGCAGAACTAAAAGCAATGGATAGGCAGACCAGAAAAATAATGACAATGAATCATGCCCTTCATCCACGCAGTGACATTGATAGACTTTATCTACCAAGGCAAATAGGTGGGCGTGGAATGCTACAAGTACATCAGATGGTTGAAGAAGAAAAAATGGCTTTGGAAGAATATCTGAAGAACAATGATGAAGATGCACTGAAATTAGTATATCAGGAAGGCTTACTAACTACTGGAGAGACCAAACTGGCCTACAAGAAAGACCAAATGAAGAACAGAATAGAGGCATGGGAAGACAAAGCACTACATGGCCAATACATGAAAAAAATAGCTGGGAAAGCAGATAATAAAACCTGGCAATGGCTAAGAGCAGGAAAATTGAAGAAAGAGACCGAGGGACTAATTCTGGCTGCACAAGACCAAGCCTTAAGGACAAATGCATACAAAGTCAAAATTGAGAAGACAGCAACAGACAGTAAGTGCCGCCTATGCAAAGAAGCTGAAGAAACAGTGGACCACTTGGTAAGCTGTTGCAAGAAGATTGCACAAACTGATTACAAGCAGCGGCATGACAAAGTAGCAACAATGGTGCATTGGAAGATCTGCAAAAAATATCATTTGCCTGTAAGCAAAAACTGGTGGGATCATAAAATAGAGAAAGTCATAGAAAATGATAAAATTAAACTGCTCTGGGACTTCAGAATTCAAACAGACAAGCACCTGCAACATAACACCCCAGACTTAACAATTGTCGATAAGAAAGACAAAAAAGTCTGGATAGTGGACGTGGCAGTGCCTGGAGATAGCAAAATAGAAGAGAAAGAACTGGAGAAGATAACAAAATACAAAGACCTACAAATAGAAATAGAAAGACTGTGGCAAAAGCAAGCAAGGGTAGTACCAATAGTCATAGGCTCCTTGGGTGCAATCCCAAAACAACTGGAGCACCACTTGAACACCATTGGCATTGACAAATTCGCTATTAGTCAATTGCAAAAGGCGGCCTTATTAGGAACTGCTTCCATCCTGCGACGATATCTGTAATACCATCAAACATCCACATCTGCCTATCCCAGGTCCTGGGTAAGGACTCGATAGGTAGACAAAATGCCAAATCCAGTCTGAACATCTGGCTGACTGTGCGATGATCGGTAATAATAATAATAATAATAATAAAGTTGGAAGGGATCTGGAGGTCATCTAATCCAACCCTTCGCTCAGGCAGGAAACCCTATACCATTTCAGACAAATGGCTGTCCAGTCTCTTCTTAAAAACTTCCAGTGTTGAATCATTCACCGCTCCTGGAGGCAGGTTGTTCCACTGATTAATTGTTCTAGCTGTCAGGAAGTTTCTCCTTAGTTCTAGGTTGCTTCTCTCCTTGGTTAGTTTCTTGTCCTGCCTTCAGGCGCTTTGGAGAATAGCTTGATTCCCTCTTCTTTATGGCATCCCCTGAGATATTGGAACACTGCTATCATGTCCCCCCTTGTCCTTCTCTTCATTAAACTAGACATACCCAATTCCTGCAACCATTCCTTTTATGTTTTAGCCTCGATCCTCTAATTATCTTTGAAACTTAAGAAACGTGGCAAGAAAAGTGATAAAATGGGGCAAAACTCAATAGTTTTTTTTTTACTTAGCAACAAAAATTTGGGTCTCAATTGTAGTCATAAGTCAAGGATTACCTGTATTAGAATCTTTTCCAATACCCAGACTATATCTATATCTATATCTATATCTATATCTATATCTATATCTATATCTATCTATCTATCTATCTATCTATCTATCTATCTATCTATCTATCTATCTATCTATCTATCTATCTATCTATCTATCTATCTATCTATCTATCTATCTATCTATATGCTTCCCAGAAGGTTCAGCTAGCTATTGGCTTCAAGGACACAATATTTCTTCCTAGGTACTGTATTGTTTCAATCAGGAAACACCTGGCTGAATCTCCTGACACCTCCTGACACATTTGCTAACATCTCTTCTTTGCCATTATGTTTTCATAACAATCTTTTTTTTGCTAAAATTATTTGCATGAAGAACATTTATATTAATCATACATCTGATGCAAATTTCTCTCCCCTTCTCCTGCTGGGCAGTTTCCCCAAAAGTTTTAATATCCAGTAATTGTGAAACTGACTACAGTTTCCCTGCAGAGTGTAAATCTCATCACAAAGGTACACACTGGCAATTATATTGCAGAAGAAATTTCTGGTTGGATTCCTGCTGTAGCCTAGAGAACAATAAGAACAGTGACTAATTCAGTCCTTCATTCATCCTATACCTGTAATGATCTTACTAACGTTCTGCCATTTTAATAACAACTTTGTAAAAAAAAATATACTTCTGCATGCTAAACTACAATAATATACTTATAAAAAGAGTTTAATATGCAATTCCAGTTCCTTTCAAGTAAAATTAAATGTCATTATATTTCTTTTTCTTAAGGTTGTAGTCATGTGAAATGGAAAAGGGTGTATTATAAGTGGCAGCAGGAAAAAGTAAAGAAAAGAAAATCTTTCACTCATTTTCTTAGGATGTACGGTAAGCATCATTCTTGACAAAGCTATATGAAAATAACAACATAATTATATTCATGCTTATCCAGTATTCAGTATTCAGTGAAACCTACAAGCTGGTACCATCGTTCTATTTACACTATATAGGTGTGTTTGTGTGTGTGTGTTTATATATGTTCTATCTATGTTATAAAAAAGGTAAAGATTTCTCTGTCCAGTCATATCCAATTTTAGGGCCCGGTGCGCATCTGTTTCGTGGCTGAGGGAGCCAGCGTTGTCCAATGACATCTTCCATGGTCATGTGGCCAGCATGTCTATATACCAAAGGTGATGGAATGCTATTACCTTCCCACCAAAGTGGAACCTATTTATCTATTTACATTTGCATGCTTTCAAGCTGCTAGATGGGCAGGAGATGGGGAAAGGAACTGGAGCTCACCCCATCTCTTTGTCTCTGTCTCCATCTCTGTCTCTGTATCTATCTCCCTCCTTTTTTCCCTGTCAAGTTACTGGAATGGTAAAAGCTACCATCCTAGTCACAGAGTAAAGCAGTTCCACATAGTAAAGGACTTCACTGAGAGATGCTGATCCCTATCTGAGAACAAAGGGAAAACAGAAGTAGCTTTTCCCAAAATATGAATGTTTATAGCCAAGATATAGTGCATAAAAACCTGTCTATATCTGATGAGGAAGTGTATGATAGCCGTGATCCCAATGCCAGGAACAGAATCTAACTAGAGTCATTTCACCATACTGCCATAGTTAGGTGGTAGGCTGATCTGTTGACCAACCTGGGCAAAATCTGTTAACAAAATAAATTGTAATTCAGTTTACCATGTTGTCCTACATAGCTTTTATAGTTATTAATAACTTATGGACTAAAATGTATATGTACAGTATATATCTGTCTGCCTGTCTGTCTTTCTGTCTGTCTATAGCCTATCTCTATAACAATACAATACAATACAATACAATATAATATTTTGTTAATAAGACCAGAAAAATCCTTCTTTGTTTGTCTTTTCTGATTCTGACTTGCTAATCGCAGCCCACCATCATTCTATTATAAATCTGATTTATGATACAGTTAAAAGTGCCACACATTGGCATGATTGCAGTTTATGCATTTGTAAGCAAAGAGATTGCTTTTTATTAAATATTTCATTTAGAGATTTCTTTTTTTAAAAAAAAACCCCTAATTTTCTGTGCAGCTGCAAGCACAATCCCATATACACTCATTCCTCCTCTAACATAGGCTTATGGTAGGTATATTTGTCCAAGCAACTGGACTACTAAAATGCAATTGTGACCACTAAGCTAATGGTGAATAAATTGCAGGGAGTGTTGGAAATAACCTTCCATTCCCTTGAAAAATGTCAGCTGTAATTACCATATGTTTCATATAGTTAGGCACAGACTGTGCATTCCTCAATGGTCTTCATGAACACTTCTCTTTAAGAATCATTGGATTGACTTCCTCAGTAGAATTATTCCACCAGCAATATTAAATAGTTAGGCTTCAGCTGCTTTTGCTAATGCATAAAGACAATAAAGTCACAAAATACAACAGAAAACTTATTAGATTTGGTGGTGAGGGGATCTTTGTTGTTTTGGGGGGATACTTATAAACATGACCAAGTAAAAAATTGTCCTCTTCTTCCCATAGACAACACTTTTTGTATTTTTATTTCTTGGATTTTGGAACAATGTAATTATGAGTACTGCTATTAGACAACTAATGGGAATTTCTTCATTTTCTAAGTTTTAGAAATATTAAGGAATATTCATACTGGAGTAAGGTAGTGGCCTAGAGGTGAAGATGCTCACCTACCACTTGGAAGCTTGAGAGTTTAATCCTGCACAGCAGCAGATGTTTTTCTATCTGCGTACAAAGAGAAAATATTTGCTGTGAACTCCCTTTAGGTGTCATGAAGGGCATCTGGCCTGGAAAAGACTCAGCTCCATTCAGTTGTCCTGACTCTACCCTGAATAAAGCGATTACAGGGTCATAAAAAGAAAAAAAGGAGTATTCATACTGGCTCCTTTCTTCCAGGTAGGTATTAAGTAAAATGGTCTTATCTTTATTTCAATTTGTCATTTAGCAATTGCAAAATCATTATTCAATCTGAATTTGCAATCTAAGATTTGAGGGCAACCTGATTTGATCCAAACCAGTGCAGGATTTGAGGTTCAATTTGAAAATTCAGCTACAGGTTTCAGGGATGGTTAAAAAAAAAATAAAGGATGGAAAATTTGTAATTTTTTGGCCAAATATCCCTAGGGATCTACTGCAATGAGTCACAGATTGTAGGGTTTAGCAAAGGAAAGCAGAGTGGCCTCCAAATTGCCCCACAATAAGCCAAAATTGTACTAGGTACTAATCTTAAAAATAAATAAATGTTTGAGCCAATGCAGTCATTTAGTCACTGTCTGGTGATTTAGACCTACCGTACCCAAATCACACATACTTTACAAGTAAAGCTTGACACAAGATGTCTATAAGGCTGATCAGCCTTGAGCTTCAGAATACTTAATGCTCCCTGTGTTAGTAGGGTCAGCAAACTATAACTATCTATTAGTACAAAGAGACAACAGACAAGGCTTGTGGCTGGCTGAATGAAAAAGATGAAAGCAAAGAAGGTGATTGTAGCTGTAATCAATATTACTCTAGCCCCCAAAATACTGCTCTGATTGGTACCTTAAAGAAATTATAAAATTCATAATCATGACTAGCTCAGAGACATAACTTTAATTACTGGCTCTCCTAACATTCTCCAGATATGGAAGGCTGAAATATTGTGCATTGTCTGCAACAATCTCAGAAACAGGAAAACCACAAAATGCCTGAAACCTGCTATTCTGAGGCAGATCCCCACTTCCATTTGTGATCACCTTCAGTGGGAGATACAATATGAAGCTTTTTTTAGAGGAACCAAGTATTGTATATATACTTACAAGAGAACATTTTAAAAAGCAAAAGTAATGTATCATATATATTCATAGATAAGCCAAGATTATGCACCCTCAAAATTAGGTTCGGCTTACATTTGGATAGATTTATTTGCAAGTATATATGATAATACTTTTTAAAGGTACTCATATTTATTTGCAGATAAGCTACACCAATATACCATGAAAAATGTGACACCCACAAATAAGCCAATTGTGAAAATTTGATACAGAATCTGTTCTGGGAAGCAACATTTATTGATACAAAATATTTGCAAATATATACAGTAAGCATCCTTCCCAAGAAAAATGGCTACTAAAGAATCCCAAGAAAGACAAATTTTGTAGATAAATGTTCTGTTATAGTAGGAGGAGAAACTGTTTTTCTTTTTTTATATATTAGTTTTATTCATTTATACTATAAAGTGTGAAAATACAAAAACAAATAATAGGGGACAACAGTAGAAAAGAGGAAAACAAAAAGGGTGTGAAGAAAGGGAGGGGAAGAAACAAAAGGCATTGACTTCTAACTATCTCTATTGCAGTAAAATCAGACATTAAAATCAAATCTCAACTTTTTACATTTTTATAATAGTATGCACTAGCCCACGGGTAGGTAACCTTGTCTCTTTTATGACTCGTGGACTTCAACTCCCAGAATTCCTGAGCCAGCATATCGGTAAATCAGTCTAATTGGTAAAACCCAAAATCATAATATCATGTATTTCCACCTCAAGCACACAGTCCAGAAGCGGTTTCCAGATAGAAAAAAACAAGTACTTATGTTTTTTTCTTTTATCAGCACAATCAATTTGGCCATCTCTGCTAATTCCATCAACTTTTATAACCATTCATCATGGTGAGAAACTGTTTTCCTAAGTGCTTTAGTTCCATAACTTCTTTACAGGGACTTCAACATTTTCTGAAAATATATATTAGCAAGCATTTTGTTGTTCCAGATCTATAATTTTAAATATAAACAAGCAAATCCCCCAGATGGAGAAAAATACATTTACTTTTTGAAAAACTTGAACAGCAACTAGTTGTGCAGGTCAAAAGCTACTTGGCCAATGAGATACAGCAGGGACACACAAACTTAAAAAATTAAAGTTGAATTGCAAAACAAATGGGGACATATCAAAAATATTAAAAAGGAGAGGAATTTATTCCCCATTATTCACATTAACACATTCAATTGTGGGGAATTTCATAAACATCTGGGTGGTTGGGAACTCTTCTAAATAAGGGACTCCAAAATTATTTTAAATAATCAAATAAACTATGTTTACAATGCTAAATATGCTTACTTGGAAATAAAACCTATGGAATTCAATCACGTTTCATTTTGAGTAGAGGTACCTCAATTTCCACTGTAAAACTCTGGTACGTAACCTATTCCTTACCATTTTGTCAATATTTTTTGGTTGCTGAAGACATTCCATTATAGTTTTGAGTGTCATCTGACAGAGTATATGCGTAGTCAATGCAGTTAATGTGGGGAATTGCTTGTTTTTGCACTGAGAGTGAAGTCCAGAATTATTGTTAAATCATTGTACATAATCCATGTTTTCTAACATTTTTTTGATGAATAGGAAAGAGGCAATTGTCCACATAAGTAGAGCTAACACTGCAGGAAGCTTTTTACCTAAATGGTCACAAAATTGTCTATTACCACATATAGACTTTAAATGCTTAAATTGTCATCCTGAGGCTTTGCATATTGATTCTTCATTGCTGTTAAATCCTTACTTGCTGTGCAAAAGAAATCATTTGAGCCTCTCAAAATTGTTGTCTTTTGCATTATACCAAGGCGTTTTGAGTCAAGAACTTAATCTACTAACATTTTACTGCTTTTTCATTTGAGAGCTCAAGCTTCTGTAAAACCCTGCTTGAGGGGAGAAAATAATTCCAGTACTGTGTTGCATACAAAGAATAAATAAAGTAAAGGTAAAGTGCCCTTAGAGCCAAATTCTGCTTTTGATAACTTCATGTAATCTTTTTTCTCAGCAATACAAAAACGGTTTCATTATTTCTTCTTTTTATTAAACCAACACAACAAAAACTTTCCACATACCTGTATTAACTTGTCATTTAGAGTTGATCTCACACATCAAATGCTAACAAGTACTGCCCCTACTTATTTTTTCTCAACCAAGGTATGCAACATAGCCCTGATGGTGCAGTGGTTAGAATGTGGTATTGCAGGCAAACTCTGCCCACAGCCTGGAGGTTGATCATGACCAGTTCAAAGTTGACTCAGCTTTCCATCCTTCCAAGATCACTAAAATGAGGATCCAGACTGTTGGGGGCAATATGCAAATAATATGACATTAGTAACCACCCAGAGACTGCTGTAAAGCACTATAAGTCCAAGTGCTGTTGCTATTAGTTCTGAGACCATTTAAAAGTTCAAAGAACACACCCAGCCACATTAAAAAATAGGATACCTATATGAATATATAAACAGAGTAAAATTGAAAGTTGAAATAAGATGTTTCAATTCAGTCCATGAATCTGTGGCTGATGATGGGCTTGATTCAGGTATATAATTGTTAAAATTGCAGATTTTGTGTGGGCAGAAAAGGTTTCTAAAGTCTGAGAGAAAAAGAGATTAAAAATTGCCAAAATCATATCAAAATTATTTTAATCAACTGTTGGATTGTTGAGTCTTATCTATTCTAAATCAATGAATGACATCAGTTAAAAATCTAGTATTGTCACAGCCAAGAGGGTCTTGTTTGAATGTAGCATGAGCTTGGTGCATAAATAATCTGTGGAAATATAAAATTTATCACATCCATATTTATCAAGGAAACAGATCTTGCATTAGAACAGATAGCAAAACCCTTCCTGGCTTGCGAATAACTCTGATAGTTGCTTCATATAAAACTAAAGGCAATGATTTATTTGAAAAGTTTCACTATAAAATTTTGACAAAACTGGAAACAAAAAAATGTAGACTTTCTAATAACAATCAACTGAAAAAATGTTAATTGTAATGTCAATTTCTTGAAGTAGAAGAGATGTAAAATTAGTAACTTGTTAAAAGGAAATTCTATAAAATGAGTATTTTGATAATGCATTATTATTTTGTAAATTAGAATTTGTGTGTGTGTATGTGTGAGGGGGGTTATTAGCAAGCTTTTAATTTATATTTTGAACAGATGGAGCAATATTACATTGTTATTGTTATTTTTAAGTCTAGAAAGCAATACCATAATCAACTTATCTCACTTTTTTCTAAAACTATATTTTATTACTATATTACTTCAAGTTGACCCTGATTCAGTCTCCACTCAGGTTATTTTTGAGCAGAGAGACCATGCTGTCTAATTATCCAACTCTTGTCTTTTCTTCAAAGATAAGATATAAATAAAATTGTCTAAATGAATCATTGAGCTACAGGTCTGTCATTAAAATACAGTTTTAGCTAAAATCTCAAATGAATTTTCATCCATGCTTTTAGGTAGACTAGCCAGGTCTCAGGACACAAAGAAGACAAACCTCTGTTAATCAAATGTGTGTGTGTGTGTGTGTGTGTGTGTGTGTGTGTGTGTGTGTGTGTAGTACTGTTGAGATGAGTTTTGATGATGTTGGTCAGCAGGCTAGGAGCAGCCTTTGCTAGAAACTTTCAAATATTCATACAAACTTTCTGAGAATGTTAGGTTTATCTATTAATATTCCTTGCTTAAAACCTATTATGGGAACAGCATTTTAATGTAATATATTAGATAACCTCTATTGTCATTTTTTCCTGGCACACATTAAAAATGAAATTTAGTTGCTTCCTCTCAAAGTGTAAACATACATAACACACATTTAAAACATACTATATACAACATATGTATAGACCTACGCCCTTACATATAAGTAACATATAAATATTATTCACCGTCCATCTTGAATACATATCAGAAGGAGGAAGCTTTAGAGTTCACAAGGTTAATAAATTTAAAAAGATTTTTAAAGCTTTCATCCTACAAATAATTTCAGATTTCATTCATCTGGAAGGAGGATGAATGGGGTTTTTTTTTAGTGAATTTTCTTCAGGGTTATCCTTAGAGACAATTTTCAATGCTTTTCAACTTTTATTTGTTTCTTTGTTTCAAAGGTGCCTTGCCATGTTTCAAAATATCGTAGTTGTTCATCATTTTGAAAGAGGCAGAACTGGAATGAAGCCATCTGAATGATTCTGGCACAGTATGTAACACAGGAAACTTGGAAGAAAAAGCTGGAAAAAGTTTGGACAAAAAGCAGAATGCACTTACATTTAGGAGCACTAGAACAATCATTAAGGAATTAAACTTCAGCAACATTTTACTGCCATCACATCTTCTTGTAAGCTTTCTCTTTCCAAGTCAGTGTGGTGAAATTGACAGCATAAGAACTATTGTAAGTCAAAAGAAAAAAAAATATTTTTATGTGATTTCCCCCCCCCCCCCTCAGTTCAGTTGTGTTTGATTCTCAGAGATTGTCTGGGAAAGTCCCTGCAGTTTTCTTGGCAAGGTTTTTCAGAAATGGTTTGCCATTGTCTCCTTTCTAGGGTCGAGAGAAAGTGACTGGCCAAGGTCACCCAGCTAGCCTTGTGCCTAAGGTGGGACTGCATTTGATGATCTCCTGGTTTCTAGCTTAAGGTTTCTAACCTTAAACACTATATCTATTAATAGACTCTTGTTCCATTATTATTATCATAAATATTATTTGTAAAAAGAACATGAACTGTTTTGGTTGATAAATAGGGGCAATGATATGCCCTACATCAAAACAATAGTCAACCTGTGTTGGATTCTGTTGTCTAGTTGCCAGAGTCTTCAGTATCACATATATTAAAGGAAGGTGGTAAAGATAGTGATGAGAATGTGAAAACACTTCTGTGCTCCTAGGATTAATCTTTAAATTGTTTGTTTGTTTTACTTATTTTAGTCTTCTTTTTCACCTGTGAATGTAACTGTACTATATCAGTTTTTAATCTTTCTGGGTATTTATAAGAATAATTTATAAGAACAATAAAAAAAGAAACAGGATAGAAGGTGAACTCTGGGATACAATTGCTAAACAAACTATCCAACCAGCAAAAATGATAAATTTCTGGAAACAGTGACGATGAAAGATGTAACTCTAATAACAGAACGTGCACAGTGCACTTGTCAAATTGATATGATACACTGGAGTTGGACTAGCGAACATGAACTGAAAATCAACAACTATTAGAAGTCTCTCTTCAACAATGGAGGTCTTTAAGAAGAGATTGGACAAAAACATTATCTTAAATGGTATAGGGTTTCCTGCTTGAGCAGGGGGTTGGACTAGAAGACTTTCAAGGACCCCTCCAACTCTGCTAGTGTTTTACTCTTCACTCTTAGGCATAAGTCTTATTATCAAACTCTCCTTTCTTATTAGCCTCTTTTTCTGAGTCTGCAGGCATTCATTCAGCAAATGTGTAGATTATAGAAATTGTAGGAAGGGAACCCCAAAACTGTAAATAATATTGACTTCATTTCCAGAAAAGAATTGTTACAACAAATTTTGGACACCTAACAGCAATAACAAAAAAAAAAAAAAACACAAAAAACCCAGCTGGATTCTTTCTATATTTATTAAAATCTGTTAAGAGAAAATGAGCAAAAATTGTGGCATTACAAAATTCTGGAATTAGGAGTGAGCTATCTTTTATGAATTGAAAGAAAGGCTTTGCAACTAACATCAATTTCAATGAAAAGGATAAGCAGACTCGATGTTTTGTTTTTGTTTTTCGTAGGAGAAAGTGAAGTTGGGAAATTGAAATGAAAAACAGTTGCCCATTTAAAATAATCTTATTGACTTTTAAGTTATCTAAAATAGATTTTAACAAGGGTCCTGGGAATCAAGAAAATCTGCTTTTGTTTATTTGAGTCAACCCCTGTACTATCAATGTCATCTGAGTGATAAACATTGTGTCTCTTCCTATGAATTTGACTGTGAGTTTGATTGATGTTAAAATATCCCACAGTTCTATTATAGTCTTTTAAATGAAACTATTTGGGGGTAGGTATTAATCTTTTTTTTTCAAATATGTCATTGTAGGATCACTCCCACTGTGGAAGGAATGTCTGCTGTTGTATATCACTGCACATATGCACATAAACTATATATTCTATATCATTAATCCCTTAATACTTTTCACTTTGTATGCTTAATATACAAGATAATAAACATGATTGCTAACTATCTTACTTGTATATAAACTCTGTATACAGGCCTTATGAACCAACCTTACGGAGCCATAACCTTTGTTATATTAATAAGTGAACTTTGATTATTGAACACTCAATCAGTTTATTACAGTCCTATGGCCAGAGACAGTAAAATATCTAATACTACAACTGTTACATCATACATATACATATGCATATGCATATGCATATACATATACATATACATATACATACATACATACACACACACACACACACACATATATATATATATATGATGTAAAAAAATTAAGAACACATATGATAAAGTAAACCAGAATAAAAAAAGTATAATAATACATTCTAAATATAATTAATTGTGTATTGTTTGGATAGTAGCGCATACCTGGAGCCTTGGGAAGATATTTTTGAGTCTTCTGTCTGTTAGAAATAACATTAATAGAAAACACATTCCCTACCCAGAAATTTCTTCATGATTGGATAAATGAAGATCTGTCTGGAGTCCTTATATAGGGAGCAGCGTAGTAGTACAGTAGGTGACTTAGTTTCTATTCAGCCATCACCACAGGGACATAACTGATTGTATGTGCCAGTATTTGAGGACTGCCACAGAGATGAGGAGGTAAACTTATTTTCCAGAGCAGCAGAAGGCAAGACAAGAAGCAATGGATGGAAACTATCAAGGATAGAAGCAACATAGAACTCAGGAGAAATTTCTTAACAGTGGGAAAGTTAACCAGTGGAATGGGTTGCCTTCAGAAGTTGTGGATGCTCTATCACTGGAGGTTTTTAAGAAGAGACTGGACAGCCACTTGTCTGCAATGGTAAATAGGGTCTCCCACACAAGCAGGGAGTTGTTCTAGAAGGCCTCCAAGGTCCCATCCAACTATGTTATTCTATGTTCTGTGGGCTGTAATACCCTTCTAGCAGGACTACCTATGCCATCCATCTGGTAAACTTGCAAGATTCATTTTTCTCGCAATGCACATGTATACATAACATAAATTAGACTGTTGTTTCTCGGTGTCATATAATATATGTGGGTATATGCATAATTCTGTATTTATTTATTTATTTTTGTCATATCTATGTAGTGTATATCGGAGGTGGTGACCCTTTAAGAGCTGAATGCAATGAAATTTCATTTTAATGTATGCCAATTAGTGTACATTCAAAGTGACAATAAAGTTATTATTCTGTTCTGTTCTGTTTTCTTCTGTTCTGTTCTACCCTTAAAGCATTCAAAAAGAACTGCTGGCAATGCATCCAATTTGATTAATGTGAAGGTTTTATGAAATTTCAGAAATGTAATTGGAGTTTGGAGTGAACATTTTTGGAAGAATATGAAAAAATATTGGGGGAGAGGAGATCTATACCCCAAATGTATTGTTTGATGGCAATTCTTCAAAACCTAATAACTACCAACTTTCCATAGAGAAACCTAGTAAATTAATCTTCCCTATGCTTTTTAAGGTCACGATGATTTAAAATGATCTCTAATTACCAATGGGACCATACTCTACTTTCTCTTTGGATTGTGTAAATCTCTGGTCTTTTGATTCTTGAACTCCACCTGCCACATTTTCAAGAAAGCTGCTAATGAGTGTGTTTACTATTCTCTCCATTCAAACTGGGTTGCAAACTCAAACTGTTAGAATAACAATTAGTACACACACATTCACACTTCTTAAAGGCTAAAGAATCTGCATTACAAATTCTTCTCTACTTTTTCAGAATATAGAAGAGACCAGATACACTCTGTTAAACAATCAACATAATTTTATTTCTCTAAAAGTAACATTTTGCAATGTTATGTGTAACCTTCACCCACAAATGGTTGCTAACAGTTCTTGTTGTTACATAATACAGAATAATAGCATTGGAAGGGACTTTGGAGATCTTCTAATCCAACCCCTAGCTCAAGCAGGAGACCCTATACCATTTCAGACAAGTGGCTGTCCAAACTCTTCTTTAAAGCCTCCAGTGATGAAGCACCCACAACTTCTGGTTAATTGTTCTGTTAGGAAATTTCTCCATAGTTCCAAGTTGCTTCTCTCCTTGATTAGTTTCTATCCATTTTTTCTTGCCTTGCTTTCTGGTGCTTTGGAAAATAGGTTGACCCCCTCTTCTTTGTGACAGCCCCTCAAATTATTTGTGGTAGCCCCTCAAATAGTTTTCTATTCTTCATTTTATTGATTATACTTTTAATGGACAATTACCTAAATAAAGTTCTGTTTGTCTCAAGAGTCCAGATACCTATGTACTTCTATTTGTACCTGTAGAAGACAACCAGGCTGAGCTTGAGGGAGAGGGTCAAAAGCATCATTAGTCTAGAGCAGTGGTTCTCAACCTTTCTAATGCTGCGACCCCATAATACAGTTCCCCATGTTGTGGTGACCCCCAACCACTTATACATCACCGGGTGCCAGGGGCGTGGCCAAAGAAAAGGGGGAAAAAATGGTGGACAGCCTTGTTTGGCGACCCCCATGAAATGGTCGTTCGACCCCAAATGGGGTCCCGACCCACAGGTTGAGAACCACTGGTCTAGAGTCCCTTTGCACTCACAAGAGATCTATGTCCAACCCAACTTGAATTCGGTTGACTTTTATCTACCACCAATTTGTTTTTGACCATTAGTAATTCAGATTCTTGTAGAGAAAGCTAGAATGCCTAAAGCTGTATTCATTTGAATGACCTTAATTCCTTGTTTCCTATGTTTCACAGTATCCTTTATCAGTTATAAAACAAATATTTCCCAATGATGAAAGGTATCTGTAGGCTCATATTTGATTCCTATAACTCCATATATGAACTATGTTGTTAAATCGCTGATATTCTTTATGATACAAAGGTATCACTGACCTGTTACAACCTGCCAGCTTTAATAAAATGGTCATTGGACCCTCTCCAGCTGTTGGTATGTTCTTAGGTGAGCTTTTCAACCACACCGCCCGAACATACTTTATTTAATTAAAAAATAAAAATGAAAAAGAGAGAAAAAGATTAAAGAAAAAAGAAAAAATGGCAAGAAAAAGGGAAAGGGGGAAGGTAATTTCCAACTTTCTTCAGTACAGATGCAAATATATCACAAAATAATTTCTTACTCTAAACTTAAACAAAAACATCATATAAACAATATACATAATCCAAAACACTAAAATTATATTAAAATAACTACTTACTCTAAATTTAAACATAACCTTTAAAAATACCTAATAATAATAAAAAGACCCTTTTATATAGCCATAATAGATCTAAACACCACATCCTAAAACTAAAATTTTATTTTTTTTTTTTTGACCAAGAAGTCCAAAAGTGGTTTCCAGGTAAAAGCAAACTTAACTTTTACCTTTTATCAAAAAGTCAAAATAGTCATTTTTGCCATCTCTGTCAGTTCCATTAGTTTCATGAGTCACTCTTTAGTTGTGGGAATTTCTGTATCTTTCCAGTGGAACGGCTTGCCTTCCGACAGCTCAAGCAGGGGGTTGGACTAGAATACATCACGGTTCCTTCCAACTTTCTTTATTCTGTATTGTACATATAAAATCTCACTTCCACTGTCATATATGGCAGTGTTTCGCAATCTTGACAATTTTAAGGCATGTGGACTTCAACTCCCAGAATTCCACAGCCAGCTTTGCTGGCTGTGGAATTCTGGGAGTTGAAGTCCACATGCCTTAAAATTGTCAAGATTGGGAAACACTGATATATGGAAACAAAATCCCACATTTTCTTTCAATCTGCTTACTTGTGATGCCTAAAAGAAAAATGTCTGGTTTCAATTCTACATCTATTTTTAACATTTTCTGAACCAAGCCACATATTTGATCTCCATAAACCTGACATAAATAATAATCCTGAAATTGTTGTTTTGGTAATATCTTGAGAATGAGGTCCTTGGATAAATAAGAATAAACAGATAATGACTGGTAAAAAGATTACTTAAGAGCCTTTGGAAGCAGATTTAATTGACTACTTTGGAATTTTGCCAGGGTGGAAACAGGAGGATATATTGAAATGATTACATAAATTCAAAACCCTCTTAGCAATATGTGCAACAGCTGCATGAACAATTGATATAGTTCCTCCCACACTTCTCCTGTAGGCAATAATCATAATATATTAAACCTCTTCTTTAATACATTTTGATTCACCAGAAAATATAAAGCAGAATGAGAAACCAGGAGGCTCTCTTCCATTAGATCCAGAACACAGAGAGGGATAATCCACAGATAATCGACTCATCGTATTGTATAAAATTTTAATGTTTTTTTTTTTTTAAGAACTGTATAAAAAGTTGAAAGTCAGGTTAGGAATTATATGTGTTTTAGCACAGATTTGCCCTCACTATTAATTCATCCATTGTTTAATAATAAGTTTGTTTTATCTCAGTAGCCTAATTATCAAAAGAAAGACTAGTATTTACCTATAAAAAGAAAAGAAAAAAGTATGCTTTAATTGATATGTTTTTAACAAGTTGCATTTAGAGAAATCCTAACTTATCTCAGGAAGTGTCTCAAAGAATAAAAGCCTTCTTTTATAACCTGATTAACTTATGAATCCCATACAGATGCTTTCAGTTATAGAGAATTATGGAAAATGACTGGATAGATCTCTAATTTGGATGACAGTGAAATTATGCATCTAAACAGGTGCGATAGATTGCAGAAGCCCATTCCCCAGAAAGATACATGCAAACTTACATAGGAAATATTACAAAACTCAACAATTCTGGACGATGATTTATTAAGGAAGGATTCGTATTTGAATGATTGAATTCTCTTTCCTGCCAGCTGTTTTTTTTTGTTTTTGTTTTTGTTTCGTTTTTTTGCTAAACATCAGCAAACCTTATATTCCTACAAGGTATATGGACTTTGCTTTTCATGTGATAAAAGATGGCAGGTTGTTTTATGATTCTTAGTGGATATCCTCCATTTTGTTTTTTATGATATTGGTAGACCGAGATGAGGAATGATGTATCAATGTTGAAAATTAGTTCTTTTGATGGGAGGGGAGGGGGAGGGAAGGGAACAATGTAAGTATTGCAATAGAAACAGAGTTGTCTGGCAATAGTTTAATAGCAATATCTTTCTCTAGTAAACTGACTCTATTCTGGAGAATTATAATTTCCCTTTCAAGTAAATCTTCTTGGATAACTACCATAATTTAGCAGTGGAACGGATCCAGCACTTTTGTGCACTGTATACTCAAAATGTACTCAAACCTAACTGTAGTAGGCATTAATGCAAGAGATTTTCCCAATTGTGTTCCAGTACCTCATACACTAAAATGGAAAATGAATGAGACGATGTAATTATTGATCTATTATATTGTTCAGCATTAATAGCAATCTATTCAATTGATGAATAAGGTCCTAGATTTGGTTGTGGCAAAAAAAACATATTGGTTAATGAGCAGGCTGATTTCAGAGGAGGTCACTTCTATGCCGATCAAACCCTACTATTAGAATATTGGGTTGAAAAATGTACAGCTAATCCCAATCAGTCTTTATTTAATGTAAGACAGTACAATAATATTAGTCTGGGATTTGTCTGGTGTTCGTGATTTGGTTATTTTAAGCAACAAAATTGTACCTTAAAAAGTAAGTGAATAGACTATGGGATAAAATGGGACATGGATTCCTCAACATTAGCCTTTCTGTGCTCCATGCGCACCTTCTGAAATAGGGTAACACTGCAGGAGTGCAAGCAAGTTTAAGGCTGGGTGTAAATAATCCCCCCCCCAAAAAAAAATGACACATGTGCACACACACACAAGAAAGGAGGCAGAATTAGGAGGTTGTTCTACAGAGGAGGGATTGCTCAAGATCAGCTGCCTTCTAGATTTTATGGATTTAAAGTTTATTATTTTACGTTATATTTTATTCAAATTTGCATGGATTCTTAATTGAGTTTTCTTGTATTTTACCTTTCTACATTGTGATCACTGATCTAAGGAAAATGTTATCATCCAACTTTGAATCTTAACTACAAATAATGCAATCACTCTCTTAAGATAATGATTCTTAAAAATTTGATCATTATCTAGCTTTTCAGGGATAGTAGGTAGTTTTGAAAATTCAGGTCATCATTTTAGCAGATAGAAAGTATTGGTTCCAAAGATATTCCATGAAATATACTTCAATGGAATAATTTCTCAGCTATTGCCTCAGGAATTGGTGAGTTTGCTTTCTGCTACCCCTCCATTAGTGACAGCTCATTCCCCAATGAGAAATGAGGGGGAGAAATATCCTCAAGTCCAAATTTCTCAGACTGTCCTAATAATTCATATATATTACTTTAGGGGGAATGAATCATCAACTCTTTCAGGAATCATCATTTTAGCTTATATAAATGCCTTAATCATTAACTGCTTTAAAACTTTCTAAAGGCATTGCTGTCAAAAGCTGGATTGCAGCCTTTTCTTCTACTATTTCTTCTCAGTTATCAGTTATCCCAAATATCATTGCCTTGTGCAATGTAATAAAAACTCTGCTATATAAGCATAAAGTTTAATGTTCATATTTAGCAAAGCTGAAGAACCTGTAGTATACTGGCTTTCGATAAGCTAGATAAAGTGATAATAATTCTTTAACTTTCCCTTTAAAAATACAGAGTGAGTTCTTAAAACTTTCAGGACAAGCCTTTACCATATATAAGGAAAGTGATCAATAAGTATTTGTTTTCTACTTTTTCCTGAAGGAAGTTAAAATAATGAAGAATTCCTCCCTTGGTCAAGGAAGACTGTACACTACTAGACTAGTCTCAAATATTCCAGAATTCCAGAATCTGGCAGCCACAACAGATACATAAATGATAGTGATTCTATCTATCTATCTATCTATCTATCTATCTATCTATCTATCTATCTATCTATCTATCATCTATCTACTAATAGTAAGATAGAGAGATAGATAGAGATAGAGATGGAGACAGACAGACAGACAGATAGATAAATAGATAGATTATCAGTAGATAGTGGAATATTATACTATGATAGATAGATAGATAGATAGATAGATAGATAGATAGATAGATAGATAGATAGATAGATATAGACAGACAGACAGATAGAATACTGATAATATAGTATTCCACTATCTATCAACTGATACTATCTAGCATCTACCTACTTAACACACATCTCTCTCTTTCTTATTTACCTATCTACCAACCTAACATAACAATTTGTCTATCTATCATCCACCTACCTAACATATGTATCATCTATGTATATATCAACTATCAAGAAATTTGTAAGAGAACACCTGTCTGATCTTGATAAATATAAATCACTGGGACCTAACAGATTACATCCCAGAGTTCTAGAGTTCTGAAAGAGATAGCATCTCAGAACCATTGCACCATATCTTTCAAAAATCATGGAGCACCAGGGAATTACCTGAGGACTGGAAAAGAACTGATGTAGTTCCCATCTTCAAAAAAGGAGAAAAAAAAAACAGACCTAGGAAACTACAGGCCAATCAGCCTAATATTAATACATGGGAAAATACTGGAAAATATAATAAAAAAACAGATCTGCAGGCATCTAGAAACAAATAAAATTATAACTAGAATCCAGCATGGGTTTGTTAGGAAGATCATTTGTTCCTTCAGGGTAACTTGGGTTTTGTAGTCTGGTCCACCTATTAAGTGGTCAAGTGTCAAACAATGACAATCGCATAGGTGTCTGAAAAAAAATGATGGCCAAGGAACTCAGGATTTCTCTTTGTCTCCATTTTTTTTAATCAGGTGCTGGGAATATGATAAGAAAATGTGTATTATTTTTTCTAGATTTCTTTGTTTCCATTCTATCTTTAGGATGGAGACATTGACATCATTGTTAGATTTAAACATTTATCTTCTCTTGACAGCTATGAATTTCATTTTTCTTTGTCAAAGAGTATTTCCAGGAGAGCAGTAAAACCATCAAATAATGGGAATGTGACTTTGCACTTTTAATGTTATGACTGACTGTTTTGAGATTAGATACATTATATATGTAAGGTCAAGGATTCAAATAATATGCTACTTTATAAATAGTTCCTGGAGAATTCTACTGAGATATGCTACCCAGTAAAATGTTAGAAATACTTTCTTGTCACAGTGAGTGGAATAAAAACACTGAAATAAAACCTTGGATATAATATTCAAATACTTTTGATTGCAGTTCATGTAATTGTGTTTTATCATATATTTTAAACATGTTTTACATGGTCATTTTCATGTTTATATTCTACCAGTCAATCAGGGATAGGTAGGATGGTTGGAAATCAAGATAACTAGAATCCATAGATCTTTTCGAAATATCAAAAGGGAAAATTATTAAATAGATAATTAGAGAATAAGGAATGAGCATATTAATTATTTTGTATTTATTGCATTCACATTAAAAGTAAAATTAAATCAAATTGTTCTAGTCTTATTAACTATTTGGTTCTGACCTATCGTTTTATGAAGTTTGCTCCAACATGCTCCTCAATGTTTGCTTAAATGTTTGTGACAAACAAATGAAGAAACAGGTTAGGTTTGCCTTCATTACAGAATAAAAACAAGTCTGTTGAACATAGTTTTTGTTTATAAGTTGTCAAATTAAGAAGAATTATCAGTTATCAAATTCCTCCAGAAACTCAAGTGAAAAGATGAGATGATCATAGTCTAAACATGTAGAATAAATTTATTTTTTTCAGAAATGTGGTCTTTCATTAAATAAATAATCACATGTGGAATGAAATGCTAGGGAAAATAAACCTACTATGAGGGTCTCTAGTTGCTGCTACTATAAAGCTATCTAAGCCTTGTGCACATTGCTCAATTCACCCTTTTTTTTTTTTTTTTTTTTTGGAATGTGATGTTTAGTGGCCCTGGTCACTTTATAATATTGGTTCCCATTTTTTCTCCAGTTGCTGAAGACACCAGTGGTGCTGCATCATTCATTTTAAGAGCTTCATTTCATTGTACAGTAAATAATGTCTCCATTCTTGTTCAATACCATGCATTGTGCATATATTGTACCTCTCCTTTCCAGTCTGTGATAGCTATTTTAAATAGCCATTTCATCATGAACTATTTCTTGCCCACCCAAATTTCAATTTAAGGCCTGACTGTGTTTTGATGTGGGAGGCACATCTCAAGCTTCATGTGAGTTCCTTATAAACCTGAAAATGCAGTGGTGTCCTTGTTCTAGTACTGGAAAGATATAACTTCACCACTGAATTGTTCATCAATTTCAGCTGGTACAGTGGATGCTTTCACACCTTGCCTCTACCTCTTATGTTACAGAATAAGACCAAGAAAATTAATTAAGGTAATGTCATTTTGCATACTTAATGGGATATTTCCAAGTTCTATAGTGATTTGCTGCTAGCATTCCCTGGCAACTCTTATAAATTTGGTTTATTTTGGAATTAACAAGAGTTTTGCTAGTATTTTTTTTTAACCAAACTGATGGTAGAAACAATGGTAGAAACTACTAATCTAAATCTTTGTCTCTGCTGAAGGAGAGTCACCCCCACACATTTCCAGCCCACCAACCTGACAGCTGGGACACTTTTGGCAGGAATCTAGCAGATTTACCAAAACTGGTAGACATGATTACTATTCTTTCTGTCACTTGGGCTTTCTGAATACAGGTTAAGCTGTGATCAGAAATAACCTGAGGAACAAGTGACTAGAATGGAGCATCTGGGACAAGGGAATTGGAATTAAAATCTCTGTTTTAGACACCCATCCCCAAATCCTCATCAAATCCCAGCTCAACAAGCATGTATTCCATTGTAACATGTGTCAAAGGAGCTATTCTCTGCTTCTACATCCCCAACATATATCAAATCTTGTGCAGACAAAACTTCTATTCTGCCCCGTTGGAAATACAGAGAGCACTTGATAATTCAAACTGTCATACTTTAAGCCAGCTCCTGCACTAGATAAAAAGACTTTAAGACCCAAATCCTTTTTTTGTAGTATAACCCTCACTCTTGCATTCAATCCATGTATTTCCAGCGTGTGTTCATTGCTGATCGTCTCTTCTGGTTGATCACAAATATCCCTTCAGTGAATACAGTTATACAAGTAAAGAAGAAGGATGTGTGGGAAATAGAAAAAAAAATAGTGAATATACAAACACTTATAACAAGAAGAAAGAAAGAAAGAAAGAAAGAAAGAAAGAAAGAAAGAAAGGAAGGAAGGAAGGAAGGAAGGAAGGAAGGAAGGAAGGAAGGAAGGAAGGAAGGAAGGAAGGAAGAAAGAAAGAAAGAAAGAAAGAAAGAAGAAAGAAAACAAATATTATTGCATTATTCACTGTAACAGGCATACATGGACATAGAATTTTTTTGTTTGTAAACCTTCTGTTATACACAGTACGTGATAAAATGTGCTGACCTTGGTATATTTTTTTTTCTGAGATGCTGATAGAATAACTTTATAACTTGTTTTCTATTCCTAAAGCAGGAACTAATCTAGACCTGAGGGCTGTATCCAATCACCAACAATTTGTAGGCCTCTACCAGAATGCAAGAAAATGCTGAAATGAACAGAATTCAGGCATTCTGTTGATGTTCATTATGAATAGCAAAATTCTTGGCTCAAAACAAAATCCATGCTTTGCAGATAGGTTGCTTTCTTATGCATAGAATAAAATATATTGTATGACCATTATAAAGAATAAAAAATGGGAATGTAGGAATATATGGATGTAACATATGGAAGAAAAGAATAACATTTCCTTCCATCACCTGTTTCTTTCCATAATACTAAAATAAGCAGGCAGCAGTGCAATAATAGTCCTTTATTTTCATAATGGCTATTTTGTTAGTCCATATTTTGTGGCACCCAAGGAGAAAAATGCACACCTTCATGCAGTGAAGTTAAAAAACTAATGGTGTTGTTTTTCCAGTTTACCCTGGTTTCTACAGAACCTTCAACTCTCTTTTGTTGACTCAAAATTACATTCTTTATTAAAAAGGCTGCATGTTTTTTTTTATTTTTATCTGGAGTAAGAAAGAGCTTAGGAATTTTGTCTATATATACATATATACAATTCTGACAGACAAAGTAAAAATTGTTGCAGTCTTTAACAAATAGCAGATTGTAGCATCTATCTAAAAAGTTTTGCTTACCTCTATGGGCAAAATACATCTCCCCAATCATTATTTCTGAATTTTCTTGTCAGATGTTTTTTTTCCCCACTGGAGAAAATGTTTATTGAAATTTTTAAAAGAAAAAAAAATCCAAACAAGAAAAGCTAATAAAGCTTGCAACAAGTTCTCTTCTATAAAATAAAATAATAAAGTATTCAGTTCCATGTTGCCAGAAGCTTAATTCACTCTTTCATTCAAGTGTCTTCCACAATGTGGTCCTCTCCAGAATACTGGATTTCAACTCTTAGAATTCTCCAAATACCACAGAGAGGAAAGGATTATTCCCACCCAACTTGAAGATAAGTTCTGGTTGAAATAACATCAGTTACCTCACTCAGAAAATAGGTGAGATGCAGAAAAAAGGTGACAGTTCTTTAATGTTCTCCTCTGCAATCTTTGCTTATTATTTATTTATTTTTCCTTCTATTTATGAGACGAATATGGAATACTACTTTTAGTAAACGTTATCTGTTGAGCATGTGCATTTGTATGTCTCTGTGGGAGAGAAAAAAGAGAGGGAGGGAGACAGAGAGGGACAGGGAAAGGGAGAAGATAGAGGGAGGGAGGGAGGGAGGGAGGGAGGGAGGGAGGGAGGGAGAGGGACAGGGCAGAGGGAGGAAGAGGGGGAGAGGGAGAACTGTTACAACCTACAATTGTTGAAAACAATTTTGTTTTAAGTATAAAGAGACTTAGGCTTAGAATTCAATAATGAATATTAAAAATAGAAAGAGAAGCGGTTTGTGGTAAGCGTTAAAGCATCAGACCAGAAACTGAGAACCTGTGGATTCTAGTCCAGCTTTGGCCATGAAGCCAGCCTTGGACCAGCCATTTTCTCTCAGACCTGCAAAGAAAATGACAATGGCAAACTACTTCTGGAAAAACCTTGCCAAACTGTAGGGCCACAATTGAACAGAAGGAAAATATATATTCTTTTTATGTTATAGTTCTTCATCACCCATCAGCTTACTAAAATTATTGATGAAAGATACAACTTTAGAAATAACATTTGTAGATAACTCCACTATCTAAACTTTCTTAAGGAATCATTTAGATTTTGGAACAATGTGATGCACAGGAGGAGGAGGAGGAGGAGGTGGTGGTGGTGGTGGAGGAGGAGGAGGAGGAGGTTGATTTTTTCATAATGGAAAAAAGTATGTCCTGTTGTCTTTCTAAGATGGAAAGAAATCAATAGAAAATCTATTACCATATTTATCTTCAGAAAAATGAGACCCCAATAGAAGCATTCCAAACTAAAAAAGTAAGCATTTTTTTTAAATGTAATGAAGTATGAATATAATAAAATATGTATCACCAAATCCATGACAGGAAAATTAATTGCAAAACTTATTCTAGCCCCAGAATATTTTTGTAAGCTAATTTTCATAAATAATAGTAGTAATGTTATAACTGAGAAACAGTGGCAGAAAAAAGAGGAAGGAAGCCTCCTGTTAATTGGCTTGTTGGAATATAGCTTAAAAAAATATAGATAGGAAAAGGGAAAATAGTGAGAATGGTAGAAAAGAAACCAAAAAAATAATAATCAGAATTGTAAAAATAACTGCAGTTTTTCTTCTTTTCTTTCTCGTTAAGGTTGACCACATTAAAAAATACCTTATTGCTTTATTGTATAGGAAAATAATTTGCAGTGAAAAGTAAGTAAAATAGCAAGACCTCAAAAGGAATTTAAGTTAGTAAAACATTTTTTCAGTTTTTCTGGGGCTTTGAAAAGATGTCTTGATTTCATCCAAAGACTTGAGAACATAAATAACCACGCAATTGTTCTTTTGCTAAACTATTTTTAAAATATACATTTAAACTTATTGTTGAATCTCCTTAGTGTAATACTATATGAGAATAACAAAAATAATAATGTTTATTATTTTCCCCAAACACGTGCATTAGATTTGCTTTAAAATTTCATCTCTCATGGCAAATCTGAAATAAATACATAAATCATACAGATTGATTGAAATTTATCAGTTGCATGAAGAGAAGTTGGAATATATCTAAATGATAATCTGGGACAGCTAAAACCTCACATTGTTTTACACAAAGAGACCAAGATGATCCTGTTCCACAGCTTCTGGAATTCCAACCATGAATAAATTGACCAAGAAGGATGAAAATCTAGATGCAAAACAGACCAGAAATAGTATATTTTTTGTTTAAGCAGATTTTATTAACTCTTTTTATAAACTCTTTATAATCTTCCACCTGAGATATTTCATGTTCAGCCATACTCAAGTTTGGTACTTAGAGGTTAACCACAGAGGCATTTTATATCTTCTCTCATCTCCTAAAAAATCAGATATATTTCTGTGTATTTATCACCTTGAGGATAGAAACAAATGGTGCAATAACTTTCCTGGGAGTCATTTAAGCCATAACTAAATCAACCTTCTCTGTGGACAATGGCAGCAATTAAGCCAACTATCAAAATAATAATAAAGCTTCAGAGAGTACTAGAATATATTGATGCTCGTGTAAGTAAAATATCATCTTGAGCAGAAATGAAGTAGTCGAACATAGGGAGAAAATATTGTCTCTTGCATCCCTTCCACAGCTGTTACACTATACAGCAAGATCAACTAGCCAAGATTGTACAACAAGACAGAATTTGTTTAATCAATCATACAACCTAACTGGTCATATTTGTATTTGTATTTGTATTTAATTTTATTTGTATGCCGCCCAATCCCAAAGGACTCAGGGCGGCGTACACAAATCCCAAAGGACTCAAGGAGGCACAAAAGAATATAAATTAACCTGATATCAATTTTAAAAATATTGACATGTTTTGAAGTCAGAATCCATATACAGTCCATACTACTGCATTTAACTTAAGACTAAAATTGAACATTGTAACATTAGTTTAGGCAAGCAGCATTTACAGTGTTGAAAATTAGTTCAGTCACACAGCTGGGTGAAATGATACAATCTAGGTAGTCTTTGATTTATGAGCAAAATTAGGAACTTTCTTCCTTTGCTAAGCATTAAGCAAATCATACCCAATTTTACAACCTATTTTGTCATGGACGTTAAGTGAACCAAATGGTCATTACATGAATCTGGCTTCCCCTAGACCCGTGGTGGCGAACCTATGGCATGCGAGCCACAGGTGGCACAAAGAGCCCTCTCTGTGGGCACCCGTGCCATCACCCCACTCCTAGGCCTTCAGCTGGGTTTTATAAAACCTTTTCACTTTAGGCCTCCGCCGCCGTGTGCAAAAAAAAATAATGGTTCAATCAATTTCAACTTCTCACGGGAAAAAAAGATCTCGCAAAGTTGGAATTGATTGATTGAACTTTTTAGTCCCATCTAGTCTGCCATTACCACCACAGCCACACCCACCAATTGGCCATGCCCACCCAATTAGTCACACCCATCCAATGAGCCATGCCCACCCGGCACCCAATGATACAAAAGTGGGTTTTGGGTTTCAATTTGGGCACTCTATCTCTAAAAGGTTCGCCATCACTGCCCTAGACTTTGCTTGTCAGAAACCAGCTAGGAAAGTCACAAATAGTGATCACATGATCCTGGAACATTATACCATCATAAATACATGCTGGTTGCCAAACGCCCAAATTTTGATCCTAGCACCGCAGGGATGTAGGTACATTCCAGTGGTTATAAGATGAAGGACTGGTCATAAATCCAGTTTTTCAGTACTGTTGTAACTTTGAATGTTGCTAAACAAATGGTTGTAAGTTAAGGACTTATATAATACTTACTTACTTATATAATAGCATAGTTGAGAATGGAATCTGGAGTAATGGGAAGAAGATAGCAAGAAAGGGTGATTTTTAAATTTAGAAATTGGGGAAGAAGAAATGTAAATGTTACATTAAGCAGCAAGTTTTTGTGCTTGGGCACTGACTATTTTACTTATTACCACTGTATGGTGCTTTTTTGATTCAATAAACATGTTCTCTTCAGGTAAGAATGAAGATAAAGAAGAGCTAATCTAAGAATCAGAGCTAGCTAGCCTTCAGCAGTAGTTTATTTTCTGTCTTGGACTCAGAAGCACCTGGTCTGAGACCAGGACCATGTTCCATTCAGCCCTCAAATATATTGGGAAAAATCAGCAGAAGACAGAGAGGGATAGACACAATCAGCCATGCCAAGAGGCAATGTGATCTAGCAGATTACTCATGAGTCAGTGGCTGAAAGAAGTGAGTCTTGAATAATGCCAGCTATGCTCAAACATGAACAAAGGCTGCTGAAATTTAGTAGATTCTAGTAGCTCATGAAACTTTCCAGAAGAATGGTGATTGGTGAAGGTTCCATAGAGTATTAACCTAAAACTTAAAGCCACGAAGCACTTTCTTTTCAATCTTCATTCAGTTTGTCACTAGAGTCTTTTCTTTCTGTGATTGCTTTTTGAGGCAAAATGTTTGCTAGCTTTACTTATTAGTATTTGAAACTTGGGCTAAATGTGCAGCTTTGAAATTAGCCTTGTAAAGTTTCTGAGATCTTCAGTCAGTTCATCATGGCCATTTGTGAGAACAGGACATTTTTCCATTATGAAAAATTCAACTTTCCTCCTCCTCCTCCTCCATTAAATTTATGTCCTGTTCCTACCACCACCTGTCCAAGAATTTAGAACAGCCTATATAAACTTCTTCATTCTTTACTTCCACAACAAGGCTGAAAGAAAAATTGATTGATTCAAAGTCACTTAGTGATTTTCCATAACTGCAAGTGGACTTGAACCGCTACAGTACACAGTCCTGAATCTCATTATCTTTCCAATTTGCTGTTTGTCAGTATCATTTAATTAAAGTTTGCCAAATGTCTGGATCAATATAAACATAGAAGAGGATATACATACAGACACAGATATAAACAGCAATTTTTACTGCATACATCCGTAATAAATTAATCTAATTAATTTCGACTGAAATTCAGTCATTTTTTTCAGTAGAGATCATTCATTAATATAACCAAATGTATTGAGTGAAAATCCATCAAGACTTGTGAGTTCAAGTAATGAAAACTAAATTACAGATTTATTAACTACAGAATGTAATTCTGAGGAGTGGAATCTGACCAGTTGTTTGGGAAATTAATGTATGGATTTATTGTATAATTCTATAGATTATATTGATTCAGTAACCTCTAGTGATCTTTAAGAAAGTTGGAATTTTCAGGTCCAGACTAATATTTCAGAATAGCATTAAATTGACAAATAACTTAATGCTTTAAATACAATCATATATATCGTACATTTAAATAAAACCATATCCAATAAATGTTCTCCTAAACCCCCATGCTTAGGATTCTAGTTTCACCATGTAATCCTATATATGTTTATTCAGCAGTAAGGACCATTTAAGATTTATTCTTCATCAAGTCTGATAAAGAGGTTAAGATATATAATTTCATTGGGGTTAACTTTAACAATGCAGTTTATATTCATTTTTCTCCACCACCATTGTTTAATCAATTCTATTGTTATTACACCGTCCCTTGAGGATATGAGAAGCTATTCATTCAAACAGAAAAGCAGGTGTCAGCAGATAACCATGTAAGAAATAGTCAATCAAAAATCAATTTATAGGAAAAATGATCCAAAGCTTTCCAGTTAATTCAACTATCCCAGGAGTCTCCATTATCATATGCTGGTATTCTGTAGTATAATTAACATAAATGTTAATCTGGGAATAAAAATTATTCTCTCTTGGCATTATGTACTTTCACCTTTGAATTTTGGGGGAATCTGTTCATTTTTAAACATTCACCGTGATCCTATTTCTTTTTATCTCTTACATTGTTCATACTATAGATATTTATTGTTTTGCTTCATCTGCTGCATGGATTAAAAACTACCTCCCCAAACTGAATCACAGTAAAGAGTTTTGTTTTGTTTTGTTTTGTTTTGTTTTGTTTTGTTTTAAGAGAAGTGCATTTTACTGTATGCAGGTAAAAGTAACAACATTATGATTTTTCACTGCCATACAGCATTCTTAGCAACAAGAAACAAAAGAAACCAAGTAGGTATTTTTTGAGCTTATAAAACATAAATATCTTATAATTCCAACAAACAAGTAATATTTTTAAGATGTTTATTCAGGCTAAGCATTTCACAATTTCTGCTGACAGCTTCTTTCAGATTATCATATTTGGGCCATTTTTGACAGATTTATTTTAACCATTTATCATATAATTTACAACTTATTAGCTAGCCCATGGTTTTTTTCAAGTTTAAGAAAATGTTGATTTCAGCAGATAACTATTAATATGTTCTAAATATGTTCTTTTGAGGAAAATAATGTGGCAGTCCAAATGACTTTGGGAATAAATCAAAATATTAAGCAACTAATGAGGTGGACAAGCAATTTTTCCTGATTTCCACTCCATTTATTCCTATTTTATCAGGGAAATTTAGGCTACTGAAAAGTGAAATTATTGGGATAATATGTGTTTGTGTGTAAGACTGTGTTTTTATATAGATTTTGTATGTGCCTTAAACAAACAAATCCCTCTTATGAATTTAATAGGCCTGCTAGCCAAAAACAATTGTTGGCAAATTTGAAAATCTTTTCTGTAATCTATGCCAATGTCTCTCACCTTTGGTAACTTGAAGATGTGTGGATTTCAGCTCTCAGAATGCCTCAGCCAATATAGGTGGCCAAGGTTGAGAAACTCTAATCTATGCTATTCTATTGGTATTTCATAATGGCTGTTAATTATATTCTTGAAGTAAACAAAGCTAATTAAAAACATTAAATAAATGGATATTCCACAATATGGACTGGCAGTTCTTCAATGATGAAAAGGTGTTGTTAGGACTATGGTTGGCTAATAGATTATTAATAATTTCAATCTAAAGGTCAGTTTGTGCTATGAGTTAAGAATCAGCATATTGATTTTCATTTATGTATTCTTTCTTATCATTCTAAAATGGGAAACCTCTCAAGAAGAATTGTAATTTCTCTGCCTTCTTATCAAGGCAGAATTTTCTTTTTAAAGTTGTATGCCAGGACCCACAAAATATAATAAAAGAGGATAGGGGTCAATATGGTAAGTGTGATGGTGCAATTGAACATTCACCCAATTTCAGCACACAAGTAATGAACAAAAGGAACAAGTGGAACTTGAATTGCACCATTCTTGCTACCCTCTTTATATATATAGAAGCACGAAGCTGAAAGCACCAGCCTGAAGATGACGAATGAGACTTTGTCGAAATGTCGCCAAGACACTTTCAATTTTACGTGGGAGAAAACCCGAATAACCAAAGACCTACATACAAACACCCACAAAAACCTCACAAATATATATATATATATATATATATATATATATATATATATATATATATATATATATATATATATTATATTAAAAATTACATTAAAAATTGAAGAATAACGATTCCTGGGTACATACATTTCAGTAAAAAAGGAAGCGATCACCAGGAAATAAAACACCAAGGTTTTAATAAATAAAATCAAGCTTTCGATAGCTAACATCTGCCATCATCGTCAGGATACAAGCCAGCTAGTGAGGAAACCTGCTTATAAGCATAGCCACACCTAGACTCTACGCATGGACCTTGTAACAGGTCCAAGCCAACTAATCCTTGCTTCACTTACAGCCTTCAGTGATTCTTTCTTATAGCTCTTAGTTACATCCACACAACCACCCACTTCCCCCCTCCCTTTAGTTCCTGAGTCATATAGGCAATGTGTGTTTCTCAAAATTAAAGGGTCCTCTGCACTATTGAGTTGATTCTTCTTCCTGTGTTCCTCAGGACGTTTCTCTCCTCCACTCCTCCGGCACGCATCACACTCATTTGCATTCTTCAATCCTGTCACTCCTTCAATCCCCCCACAATCCTTGCCACCAATCTCATCCACACTTTTATTTCCCCCCACTGTTCTTTGAACTTTGAGGATAGAGGATGACGAGGTGATGGTGTCGTTTGACGTCATCTCCCTCTTCACCTCTATCCCACAGGACCTGGCCATTACGACGATCAAAGATCTTTTGAGCTGCAGAGGACCAGGACATTATTAGGATTCACTCCACTCTGATGACCTTGTGGACCTTCTAGTCCTTTGCCTCAAAACGTATTTTACATTTCAGGGCACAATGTATGGGCATATAAAGGGCACCCCCATGGGGTCACCTATTTCGAGTGTTATTGCTGAGGCTGTATTGCAGCAGTTGGAACACGTAGCGATGACCCAATACTGCCCAAAGTTCTGGGCCCACTACGTTGATGACACATTCATCATAATTAAGAGGAGTCAAAAAGCTGACTTTGTGGACACACTTAATTCGGTGTGCGTGGACCTGCAATTTATGGAGGAGGAGGAGGAGGAGTATCAGGGTAAGCTGGCATTTCTTGATGTCTTAGTCCAACGCCAGCCGGATGGGACCTTAACCACCCGGGTCTATCGCGAACCCACGCACACCGATAGAATTTTGCATTATAACAGCAATCACCCTGTGGCCCACAAAGTCAGCTGCATTAGAACCCTCTTTAAGAGGGTGGACTCCCACTGCAGTATAACCGAAGCTAGGATGGAGGAAAGAAAACATCTCCTCCGTCTCTGTAGGTACAATGGGTACCCCATGAAATTCATCAGACGCCACAGTACTCTGTCCAAACCATCCCAAAATCCATCAAGTGGGATGGTACCATCACAGATGACTCATATCACCCTCCCTTACATTAGCAACATCTCGGAAGCCACCACCAGACTATTGGCACCCTATGGTGTAAGGGTTGCACATAGACCTGACTGAACGTTGCGTTCCTGCATTATGAGACCAAAGGACCCACTCACCATAGTTGAGAGATCTCGAGTCGTTTACAGGATTAACTGCAATGACTGCCCAGGCAATTATGTGGGAGAAACTTCCAAAAGGGTCGGAACAAGAATGCAGGAACACAAGCTGGCAATAAGAAGAGGTAAGCAATACTCCCAAATACTGACTCACATGGAGGAGTTTGGTCATAAATTTAATTTTGACGATGTAAGGGTGGTTGCCAGTGACACCTCCAAGAGTGGTAGGTTACTCAAAGAAGCCTGGTTTTCAGAGAGCATGTCAATCAATCGACATGTGGACCTACGCCCAGCATATCAGACCATGAAGGCATGGGAAATGCGTAGATGACCTGGGAAAAAACATCTGAGTAACAAAAACTCTGGGTGTCCATTAGATGAAACTGGCAACAAAGAAGAGAGACATCTACAATCTAGACCCCCTTTAGTTAATGATTCATGTATACATCCGCCGTTAATTAAGAAATTTATTGATATTAGTGGCCCATCCTCGGATGCCCCAGACACCTCCTTGCATTGTACCCAATACTCAAGAATAAGATCAACAAGTGTCTCAATTAACACAAAACAAACTCACTACCCCAGTGACCATATTGGCTCTACTGTCCCCAATGGTCGCCGTTGCCTTGGAAATGGATAGGAATTCAAAAAAGGCAACACCTACTATGAGTGATGGCAGACTAACACCTTTGCTATGTGGCTGCACCGATCAGAGCCACCGAGACAGAGACATGCCTTCAATGGATGTACAGAAGATCAATACTTACAGCCGCCCCGTTATGGGGGTGGTCACACGCTCCCGGAGAGCAGCGTTACGGAAGACTGAAAGAGAGGCAACCAGATTAAGAGTTGCACCGGATGGCACGAAGGAGGAGCATGGAGGATGCGATACGCTGGGAACAGTGGGGGGAAATAAAAGTGTGGATGAGATTGGTGGCAAGGATTGTGGGGGGATTGAAGGAGTGACAGGATTGAAGAATGCAAATGAGTGTGATGCGTGCCGGAGGAGTGGAAGAGAGAAACGTCCTGAGGAACACAGGAAGAAGAATCAACTCAATAGTGCAGAGGACCCTTTAATTTTGAGTAACACACATTGCCTATATGACTCAGGAACTAAAGGGAGGGGGAAAGTGGGTGGTTGTGTGGATGTAAGTAAGAGCTATAAGAATCACTGAAGGCTGTAAGTGAAGCAAGGATTAGTTGGCTTGGACCTGTTACAAGGTCTATGCGTAGAGTTTAGGTGTGGCTATGCTTATAAGCAGGTTTCCTCACTAGCTGGCTTGTATCCTGATGATTATGGCAGATGTTAGCCATCGAAAGCTTGAATATATATATATATATATATATATATATATATATATATATATATATATATATATATATATATATATATATATATAACCACACTCTATAGCAGGGGTGTCAAACTGCTGGCCCATGGGCTGGTTGCATCATGTGGAGGCCGTCCCCACCCCAGCTCTGGCAATGCAAAAAAAGATGTGATACATTGCAACACATCATGTGACGTGGCAAGTTTGACACCCGTACTCTATATTCCCAAAATGATAGCTCTGTCACCACTTACACACCACTAAACTCAGCTGAAGTTACTTCCAACTATACATCTATTACCTGAGATTGCCACAGATTTTTTTTCATTTGATTCTTTCTCTTCTCTTCCCCTCACGTTATAAAAAACCATGTCAAAACTTACTTTTGTGTTTGTACGTGTAAGCAGGCTTTGTGATGTACATCTACATATTAAGTATTATTCAACCATGAGTTGTACCACTCAGTGTTTTTTCCCACCTCTCCCCTCTTGAATTTAACCTATGATTCCACTGTACTACATTCTAAATTGCTGTTGAAGACACTTTAAGTGCTGTGCTGATTGCTGAGCAATTGAAGAAAAAGTAAATGACCATTTTCCTGCAAGTAAGTGTAATAAGAGTGCCATCAAAACTCTCCATCACTTTGGCAATGGCAGGGCACCTTGACACATCTCTCCACTTGAGCAACAATTTGAAAGAGTTGTCTATTAGTAGAAGTTGTACTTTGGATGACTCAACCTCTCTCAGAGACCAAGTGTTAACAAACCTCCTATTATAAGCACTGACACTCACTCATGCTGAATTGGTGTGAAAAATCAATTCAGAAAAGACAGTGCATTCCTAGGTGTTTTTTTTAAATGCTCCAATTGAGAGAAACCTTGTTTTAACAAATCAAGAGGGAGCTCTATTAATCATAAATATCTCTATTTATCATCTATCTATCTATCTATCTATTTTCTCTCATTTAAAAAGTTTGAAAAGAACATAAACATTCACAGAAACTAATACAGAATAAGGAGAAGTAAAAGAGAGAAAGAAAAGAGAAAAAAAACCTAAAAAATGCAGAAAGAAAAGCTAAAAAGAAATAGAAAGAAGCTTCCTATTTTCTTTACAAGTATTATATATGTTTAATTACAAGGAAACTCATTTTTTTCTTTTATCTAATGTATTTTTTTCAAATCATCAACACCACAAATCACAACTGCATTTTTTCCCATTTCATAAGAAATCTATAAGGGTTTTTTTTTCCCTGCTAGCCACAAATGTAGATATTATCTTGTCTCTAGTCAAAAAATAATAATTTAGCTATCCCTGTAAGTTCTACCATGTTCAGCAACCCTTCCTCCATTGTTGGTTGTGTTAAACCTTTTCACTTTGAGCAGTTGTCATGTATAAAAACAAAGTCCCATGACTTTTTTCTAGTTGCCTTATCATATTTATACCTATATATTAAAATAAGAGTTTAGAAGATCTTCATGTGATGATGTCATCATTCAAGTGTATGCAGTAAGTTATCTGTATTATTTCACATCATTTCTGTAATTCTATGGTAATGCAAATGATGAAAATTATACAAAAAAACATTATTAAAGTAATTATTACAAAAATGCAATAAATCAGTGATTCTCAACCTGATTTTGTCAAAGGGGACCCTCAAAAGCTTGAGGAAATGTTATGATTTAAATCTTAAGTCTTAGGGGTCCATGGTCATGGTCCATGGCCACAAAAGGTATTTAAAGGGGTCCATGGTGAAGAATAGGTTGAGGATGACTACAATAAATCATTGTGGAAATTTGATCTATACTCTGAAACTGAATCAGGCTTTTGCAGTTTCCTATATACAGACTTCTTTTGTCTTGGTGACTTGATGAGAAACTCACCAAGTCACCTCACCAAATAGGTATCTTGCTTTTCATATTTCATATTTGCACTGCAATATCCAAGGAAGTGAAATTTCCATATTCCTAGTTTTTCTGAATGACCAGAGCAGCTTAGCAATATTTTCCTCCCAGTTTATTCTACCTGCTCTATGATATTTGAGGCCAAATCTTTGACTGAGCTCAAAGTTAGGCTTTATATATCTCCCCTATGTATAGCACAATATCTAAGGTGGACCAAGGATGAGTATCTCAACCTCCTGATCAGAATGTGGGGATAAGAGACAGTGTTGCCAGATTCTGTACATTGTCTATTGTGGAATACAAATGACTGCTTCATGTGGGATGAGCACAATTGACTTATTTTATTCACAGTAAAATAATTGTATAGGTTCTGATATAACATTTTCTGGACAATTTTTTTGATGTGTCTATTCTATTATCCTGCCCTTTTTCTGGTCTAAAATCATACCAAACTAAGCTACATTTTCAAATATTGGCTAAAGAGTAATCTTTGTCCTCAAGGCTTGCCATCTCTTATTTTGCTTCTAAATTCTAAATTGGAGACAAAGCTCAGAAATCAGGTTTTGCACAAGAAGAACTGTTAAAACTGGGACAAGAAGAGGCTGTGGCTGTTCCTAGACAAAGGATCCTTGAAATAGAACTGTAATACAGAATGCAGCTGGAATACAATTAAGTCACAGTAAGATCTGTTTCAAGCTGGCCTGATGTCTTAATGAGCTCACAGTTAACCAGTTCCATAGGGCCTTTCAACTGCTGTGTGTCTTGCCGTTAACTGTATTGGAGGGCAAGCTGAAGAAAAGGGCCTGTAGAGCAGGGACTTGCCCCTGTCAATCAGGGAAACTGAATTACTGGCCCATGTATTACTCTATTGCAGGGGTTCTCAACCTTGGCAAAGCTGGCTGAGGAATTCTGGGAGTTGAAGTCCACACGTCTTAAAGTTGCGAAGGTTGAGAACCCCTGCTCTATTGCAACTTCAAGATAAAGATAATGTACTGAGCTTCTAACTTCCCTTATTATGGCATTCCCTGGATCACTGGTTCAATTTTTATCCTTCTGGAACATACATCAAGAGAGATCATTGCTAAGTTTGCATTTGCAACTCCTGTTTTACTAACAGTAAATTAATCTTGGACTGATTACTGGTGGTACAAGGCCTTATTGTATAGTGTGTTAGAGAGCTATATGTAGTACTGCTTATCTGTTTTTATATGTTATATTTTTAATTCTCTATTTTTTAATATTTTATTGTAGTTTAAAATTTGTGAATGTATGTGGGCCTGTGACCCATAGTAAAATTACTTATTCATCCATGTGATAACATTAGTCAATGGTCAAAATATTATTTGAATATTATATTGTTCAACAAGTTGGAAGAACAATGCAAATGGCAATAATTACAAATAAATTAATAATAGTAAGAACAAATGCATACCAAATCAGACTCAAGAAGACAGTAATAGATAGCAAAAGCAGCTAAGTAGATGGCCCACTATTTCTTCAGATTTTTTTGCAGAAGTAGCAAATGCTACTTCTGCAAAAAAAATCTGAAGAAATAGTGGGCCATCTACTTAGCTGCTTCAAGATCTCCCAGACTCACAAACAATAGCATGATAAAGTAGCAACAATAGTGTATTGAAATATTTTCAAGGAATACCATTTGCTTGCAAGCAAAAACTAGTAGGACCACAAAATAGACAAAATAATAAAAAAATGAAGAAGTTTATGTGTTCAAACAGAAAAGCATCTGCTACATATCACCCTAGACATAAGAATTGTCAATAAGAAAGGGTAAAAGTTGGGATAGTAGAGGTTGCAATCTCTCAGTTTAGCAGAAGAGAAGAGAAAGTACTGGAGAAAATCACAAAAGATAAAGATCTGCAAATAGAAATAGAGGGACTGTGGCAAAAGAAAGCAAAGATAATACCAATAATAATAGGCATCTTGGGTGGAATTCCAAAACAATTGGAGCACCACTTTAAAACACCTTCGGCATTGACAGAATCCCAATCAGTCAATTGCAAAAGGCAGCTTTACTTGGAACAGCTTACAGCCTGTAAAAATATATTTAATATTATTAATCAGCAACGTCTGTCTATTCCAAACCTTGGGAAGGACTTGATAGGTGGACAACAATTTAAACATCTCTCTGACTATGTCAAAAGCCATAATGATACTAATACAAATTTGCTAGGATATTTCTACAATAATATTAGAGAGGTAGGACAATCAATTTAATATACCTTCTAGTAATAGTAATAGTAGTAAAGTTGGAAGGTACCTTGGAGGTCATCTAGTCCAACCCCCTGCTCAGGCAGGAAACCCTACACCATTTCGGACAAATGGCTGTCCAGTCTCTTCTTAAAAACTTCCAGTGTTGGAGCATTTACTGCTTCTGGAGGCAGGCTGTTCCACTGATTAATTGTTCTCACTGTCAGGAAGTTTCTCCTTAGTTCTAGGCTGCTTCTCTCCTTGATTAGTTTCCACCGTTGCTTCTTGTCCTGCCTTCAGGTGCTTTGGAAAATAGCTTAATTCCCTCTTCTTTATGGCAGCCCCTGAGATATTGGAATACTGCTATCATGTCCCCCCTTGTCCTTCTCTTCGTTAAACTAGACATACCAATTCTAGCAACCGTTCCTTATATGTTTTAGCCTCCAGTCCCCTAATCATCTTTGTTGCTCTTCTCTGTACTCTTTCTAGAGTCTCAACATCTTTTTTACATCGTGGTGACCAAAACTCGATGCAGTATTCCAAGTGTGGCCTTACCAAGGCATTGTAGAGTGGTATTAATACTTCACATGATCTTGATTCTATCCCTCTGTTAATGCAGCCTAGCACTGTGTTGGCCTTTTGGCAGCTGCAGCACACTGCTGGCTCATATTTAGGTGATTGTCTACTAAGACTCCGAGGTCCCTCTCACAGTTACTACTATTGAGCATGGTGCCACCTATGCTGTACTTGTGCATTTGGTTTTCTTGCCTAAATGTAGAACCTTGCTTTTTTCACCATTGAATTTCATTTTGTTAGTTAGTGCCCAGTGTTCAAGTCTGTCCAGATCCTTCTGTATCTTAAGCCTGTCTTCTGGAGTGTTGGCTATTCCTGCCAGCTTGGTGTCGTCTGCAAATTTGATGAGTTCCCCATTTATCCCTTCCATCCAAATCGTTGATGAAGATGTTGAAGAGTACTGGGCCCAGAACAGAGCCCTGGGGCATCCCACTACACACTTCCCTCCATATAGATGCAGTTCCATTGAGGACCACTCGCTGAGTACGGCTGGTCAGCCAGCTATGGATCCATCTGGTGGTGATTCTGCCTACCCCACATTTTTCTATCTTATCAAGTAGTAGGTTGTGATCTACTTTATCAAATGGCTTACTGAAGTCCAAGTAAATTATGTCCACAGCATTCCTCTGATCCACTAATTTTGTCACTTGGTCAAAGAATGCAATAAGATCTGTCTGGCATGATCTATTTTTGACAAACCCATGTTGGCTTTTAGTAATGACTTTGTTTGCCTCTAGGTATTCGTTGATTCGTTGTTTGATTATCTTTTCCAGGATCTTCCCAGGTATTGAGGTCAGGCTGATAGGTCTGTAATTTACTGGATCCATTTTTTTTCCTTTTTTGAGGATGGGAACTACATCAGCTCTTTTCCAGTCCTCTGGTAGTTCCCCTGTGTTCCAGGATCTTTGAAAAATACAGTTCAGTGGCTCCGATATCACATTTGCCAGTTCCTTGAGAACTCTGGGGTGTAATCCATCTGGTCCTGGCGATTTGAACTCATCTAGGCTGGACAGGTGCTCACTTACCATTTTCTTGCCTATCTTCTCTCAGTTAAAATCACCTCTAGACCTTTCAGCTAAGATCAAGTGTATATCAATGAAATAAAAAGTGTAAATAATATGAGATTGTCATATTTCATGAGAACTGAGAAAATGTTACTAATATGGTTATGTGAGATTAACAAACTCCTGAGATTTAAGCTAGTTTTGATTAATCCATACTTTTTGACTTGCACAATGTACCTTCGATGACAATTGACTGAACTTCGTTTTCTTTCTTATCCATTGGCTTAATGGGTAATCTCAAAGGTGCTTTTTCAAAAGGCAACTGAACTTTGTTTTTCCTTGAAGATATTTCACTTCTCCTCCAAGAAGCTTCTTAAGTTCTCACTGAATGGTTCTTCAGAACTGAAGAAGTTCCTTGGATGGGAAGCGAAACATCTTCAAGGGAAAAAAAAGTCCAGTTGCCTTTTGAAAAAGTACCTTTGGGACAACCATGACCTGGATGACTGAGAATCTCCATAGACACACAAATGGGCAATATTTAATTGCTTCTGCAGTCTAAGATTGCCACCGTTATACAGCAGTTCTCCTTGGTGATCTCCATAGGAAACACATTTTTCTGTGCAGACTGAAATTCCCTCTTTGTGTAATATGGATATCACTCAATATTCTCCACAGGCTTAAATCAAATTTCTATTTCTCTCCACATGTCTTATTCTGAATTTAATGGAGTTGTTATGAAATGGATCGATTGCTTGTGGTTCATATACAAACATTCATATAAAAAGAAGGAGTCCTGGTGATTTACACAATAACAACAAAGAAATGATTTTACGTGAATGCTTCATTTATTTTTAATGAATCATGTGGTGTGATTCATCTTGAGTACAAACCTCTGACAATCATTTCAATCTTTTGTTGTTGTTGTTTCTGGAAAACAAATGCCCAAATCACATATGGAAGGTATCATTTATAAAGATGTTCATAAAGGACAGCTTTGATTTGGAAAATATAATTACGTGGCTGGAAAATTTCAGGAAGTACTAGTTTTTAACAACATGAAAACATAAAATGGTGCACCTGCAAGAAAAAAAAACCTTCTGCTATTTTTTAAAGTCAAACCTTATTACCTTTTGTTTCTCCAGTTAACTTATATAGCAGATTAATGTTTCTTTTAAAAAACAACAACACAGAGAGAGAGAAGTGTTTTGCAGGTTTTAGAGTGATTATGACTATGTCCTTGTGGCCTAAAAAGCCAGGTGTTAGCAATTAGTGGCTGATCACAAACATCAGATAAAAGATAAGAAGTGATCGTCATAATCATTTGAAACAAATGTAAATTTCTTGGATTATAACTAATCAAGCAATGTTGTTCTAGGGAATGCAGTCATCACCAGATGCATAATGAACTTAGGTTAAAGAGAAATCCACTTCTCTACAATTTATTGTTGATCCATAAATTAGTAGAGCTGGAGAGACTAAACTAAGGCACAAAGGGAAAGATGGCGGTATCCATATTAGTTCTTATTGAACAGCAACAGAAGATTGCTAAATAGATAGTCATGAATGAACTTGTAGATATAATGGAAAAACACCCCAATAATTAGGTCCAACGTGGGTGCACATTTAATGTAACAGCTGGACAAATAATCATCTTGCTGCTTCGCATATTTTACTGTGCAATAAATATAACATTTTCTAATTATGAAATAGAGCAACCTGTCTTAACCTGGAACTTTCTAATATTACTTGGATTGAAATTCTTAATTTGTTCAACTGCCTGAAAATGAAGGCATTTATATTTAACATTTTTGAAGGGCAATGGGTTGAAGACTGAATTAAAAATATTAAGTGCCCCAGAGTCATTGTTCAAGTGACACTCTAGTTCATGCGTGTCAAACTCACCACGTCATGTGAGGTGTCACGACATATCACAACTTTTTTTTGCATTGCCGGAGCTGGGGTGGGTGCGGCCTCTGTATGATGCAACCAGCCGACGGACCAGCAGTTTGACACCCCTGCTCTAGTTGCTTGGATACAACATTTCCCTGTGCTTTGTATAGTATTTTCAATATGGGAATAATTTAGTATCAGGATCAAAGATAGGTGACTATGTTGTGTTTAGATTATCAGAAAACCTAAGAAAATTTCATGGCCATTTTTCTCCATTAAGATGACAGTTTGATCAACTGTTGAATGAGATGGCTATTCTTCAGACAGGAGAAAGCTATAAAACGTATTAAAGACATGTTCACTATATAGTTTTCATAAATTAATGATCATTGGAGAAGGATTTGTGTGGAATGACATTTATAACCAGTGATTATCAAGGGATTCAGGCTTGACAGGCTGATATACTTAATTTGCAGAATTGACCCTCTGATTTCATAATTTGGAACAGGACTTTTATAAGTGTTGTCAATCTTCCAAAATATACTAAATTCATTGTCATTCCATAAACTTTTCTTATATCTAATGCCTAGTTTTGAGAATTATTTAGAATTCCAATCACTACAACTATTAATTGGAGGGCCTGAGAATCCTCAGGACAATAAAGCAAATAATGAATTGGATGCATCCCCAATGAATGGTATGAAAGAAATGTTTGTTTGTTTTTACTAACATAAGATATTATATCCACTTCCTTTATCGTGTTATACAGTCAGGAATTCCATCATCACTTTTCCTGTAATATAAAAACAGATGTTTGGGAATAGATGCCATAATTAGCATGGATCACCTTTGCTAATCTAAGCTCTCATCTGGTGACTTTTAAGAGCAGAATAATTATTGAATGAATTAAATACATCATCTGGGCATGCAAACCAATCAAAATCCAATCTGAATGAATATTTGTGATTTGAAGAGGGCAATATTTTATTCCTATTGAAAATTTAAGATATGAGAGGAGTTATTAGAATCTGTTCTAGATGTGAAATGTGAACTTAAAAAAACATTAATTGTAATGAAGAAGCATGAAAACATTTATGTTCTAGAGAGATGTGAAGAAAACATAAAAGTCCTTATGTGATGCAATGGGTAAACAGAGACTTTTACTTTTAATGAAGTCTATAAGAATTAACTGAGCTGAACTTTCTATCCACTAATTTCATCAAATATTCAAATATGACTTGGTAAAACCCCTTCCAGATAAGCTACAGAATTCTGAAATTTGTAGTTTCAGTCCATACTGAGACATCTATGATTATGTGAGAATACCCACATGCCTAGCCACACAAACACAATTCACTATTTTAGGTATTTCAGCAAAATACTGCAACATTGAAGGGTCAGTTTTTTATTATTTAATCTCCTATTTCACTTTGGAGATTTGAAAGAATAAATGAAATTGATAGTAAGATAATTTTGAGAATAATAGTCATAACTTATTGAAAATTAAGCATGGCAAACTCCATACTTCAATTCTATAATTGAAATAATTAGAATTTCAGCATAATACCCTATAGTTTTGATTGACTTTAATTACTATTTTAATATTTACAGGTTTACTAGTATTTATTGTTTGATAATTATTCTTTCAAATGAGATTTCATGATGCCATAAAAGGTGCATGCTTAATTGTTTCAACTATACTACTGAGAGGAATTTTAATTATAGTCAATATAGCTGTTATTATATTAATATATTGTAATGTAACTTTCTAACAAAAGAAATAAAAAATAAAAATAATGGGATTAGCAAACATTGAAGACAAAAGTTGAAGACAAACATTTCTGCATAATTGCCTTATTAGCAAGTGATACTCAGCTTAACACACAATGCATCCTAAATTATACTCTGTTAAATACAGTTTGGACTTCATTAAAAATACATCAAGAAATATTACTTGGGCTATATTACTTGCAGCTTTATAAGATGCAATTGTCAAATCAAATTATTGTAATTATCAATTTATTCCAAGTGTGGAATGGGACAACTCACCACAGCCCACTCATTGCAACACAACTTGCTGTGACCAACTCGTCATAGCAAAAGCAGGACAGTTCAACAATTCAATTCAATTATTTAAAAAAAAAATTAAAAAACTCCTAGAACCACGAAGCCGAAAACACCAGCCTGAAGATGACAAATAAGACTTTGTCGAAACGGCGCCAAGACACTTCCAATTTGACTCGGGAGAAAACCTGAATTACCAAAGACCTACGTATATATCATTGTGAAGCTAGTCCTACTTAATTCTCCAATGTTCATATATGAACAAACTAAAACCTATTCTAAGCATCTACAATGCTTCTAGAAATCATTTTTTATTTTTATTTTTTCCATATATTTTATTGATTTTTTAAAACATAAATCACTTAATAGTTGGTAAACAGTGTATTTTCTGGGTTTACATTTGTAAAGAAAAATCATTAACAATTGATTTCTATAATCCATAATCCACATAGTACATTTAGTTGAATTTCCCTTTTCCCCAAAATGTCTTCTTTGCAAACCTTGAAATAATACAGTTCTTATTATTTTGATAAATAACAGTTACATTTATGATTTTTCCCAATATTCCTAGAAATAATGATCACATCAATATAATATTTCTTTTCTATCTAATCATTCTGGTTGCTATCTATATCCTGTTACAGTCCTTATTTAGATTTATTTCTCCCATAAAGTTCAAAGTATTCTTGCTGGTTAAGATTTTCTCAACAGTTAATTACATTTAAAGATTTAAATCCATTTTTCCCATATAAATCATCTCAACACTTTTACATTTCTTAAAGAATAGGTAAAAACAGTAAAAAAAAGGAAAAAAGAGCAAGAGCAAAGAAACAAAAAGTAAAATACTACTTAAAATATATATTCCTCCTAAGCTAATATATATTCATTCCCAAAATTTCTTATTCTTTTTAATCATGATTAAAAATATATTTTTAAATATTCCATTTAATGTGTCTAGTCATATAATCCTTTAACTCTTATTCAAAACATTTTTTTCTTTTTTATACATTATAATTTCCCTAAATTCAGACACATTTAATTATCTAAAACATTTCCTTCATCTAGGCCATTTCAGCAGTATTATATTACTTATATCAAGAAATGAAATAAAAAGGGGGAGAAGCATACAGTATTATTTAAGGAATTCATCCCTCTTAGAATTACATATGTATTCAGAATCTTTTATATTTCTTTAACCATATTCAAACAAATGTTTCTTTTTTAAAATATTCTCTCTGGTAGATCCCATCATCTATTTTCTTAATTTGCACTTTGATCTTTTTCCTTTGACCAGTATCTTTCTTGATCAATGTGTTTTGCTGAATCAAAAAGTGTTTCCATATATTCATGACTGTTGCTGTAGGTATAAGAAGTAAATCAAATAAAGTGTCTTTATATGAGGCTTTTGCCTTTCCATATTTCTTTTTAAAAAATTCTCTTTCTCCTTCTTTGCTTCTCTTATCACTTCCTCTCTCTCTGATGTTTTCAATATCTCTACATTCCATTTTATCCAATATGTTTTTTGTCGTCAGATTTATTTTGTAGTCTTAAGGGATGAGTTGTTTTTTTTCCATTTCTTGTAATTTTTTCCCCACTAGGATTAAATCGTGTTTTCTTGTTTTGTTAAGTTCTGTCTTTGAGTATCTATTTTCAGTTTTATGTCCATTTATTTGTTTTGTCTGGTCCTTCTCTGTTGTTGTTTCCTGGAAGTTTTTTTTGTTGTAAAGTTAACTTAGAAATAGATTAATTTGTATTTTCAAAGTTATTTGGGATTTCTTTGTGATTTGAACTCAGTGTTATTTGAATTAATTGCAGTATACTATATATCTCCTCCTGAGAGGTATTTATGTTTTCTTGGTGTGTTCTGTCTACATGTCTCTGATCCATAATGGCCAAAAGTTGGAGTTTTCCTTCTTATCTGCAAATAGCTTTAGAGCCCCAGTTAAATAGATATTTGTAATCTAAAGAGTACAATTTTTTTTTCCTAAAGTTTGTAATTCTCTCTTTGTCTGAAGCCCAGATTGTTGTCTTTTTTTGTCACAGCTGTTCTTTATTATTAAAGCTTTGAAGGTCACAAACACAGATTAGCTTTTCCCAGGTTTTGACAAATTCTCTATGGAAATCATAGCTGTCATAATCTTCATCCACCACTAAGTGCCAGCATCTATTTAGTTTTCAATATGAACAATGGTCTTTAAAATGAGAGTCTTAACTGTTCAACAATCTTAAACTTGTCCAAAGTTAAATTTTAGCTTTCAAGTTTATACATTTATTTCACTGCCATATATTTTGACCCTCCATAGAAATTTTAATTCACAGCTTCCATTAATATAAGGATGGGGCAGAAGTCCCCCTCCTTCACTTTTGGAGATATATTGCTTCTTGGGGATCTTTTCCAGGAAATTAAGTGTAAAATATAAAAGGGGAAATCAGATTCCTCACTCAGTTTCAAGCATGCTGTTTACTGTAGTGCTGGTTAGTTCTTTTGGACTCCAGTTGCAAGTAGCATGGGCTGATCGATGAAATACAGCCTTTCTCCTGTTGGATAAGAAGGCTTTCCCCAAGATGAATGAGACAACCGCTGTCATTCCAGAGTTGCTGGGGTATCCTTCTTTCTTTGCCGCCTCTCTGGGGTGACTTGGACCCATTCGGGTCTCCAGATAGGAAGAAAGTTAGCCACAGGGGTGCGGTGGTCTGCAAGCCCGCAACCAGTGGCTACCACGCAGGACCAGAAGTTCATTCTAGAAACTATTTTTTAAAGGACAATGCTCCTGACCTTTGGTTGGTCACTGGTAATTGTCTCAGTTCTCCTTTGAAACAAAACTACCCTACATAGTTAAAGTAAAGTAAATAGAGCATTTATAAGTTTACAATATCCTTCTCTTTCAGGAATATGTGTTCAACCGCATCTGCATGGAGGGAAGTGTGTAGTGGGGTGCCCCAGGGCTCTGTTCTGGGCCCCGTGCTCTTCAACATCTTCATCAACAATTTGGATGAAGGGATAGATGGGGAACTCATCAAATTTGCAGACGACACCAAGCTGGCAGGAATAGCCAACACTCCAGAAGACAGGCTTAGGATACAGGAGGATCTGGACAGACTTGAACACTGAGCGCTATCTAACAAAATGAAATTCAATGGTGAAAAAAGTAAGGTTCTGCATTTAGGCAAGAACAACCAAATGCACAGGTATAGTATAGGTGGTACCTTGCTTGATAGTAGCAACTGTGAGAGAGATCTTGGAGTCCCAGTGGACAATTACTTAAATATGAGCCAGGTCTTTAGGCTCTTGTAGAAATTCCAGAGGTGGGAGATAATCTCACCTCAAGATGTTCCAAAAGGTCAAGCTCTTCTCCTGGACTCTGCAACTGAAAATTCCTTAACAGGAATAGCATGCCTCCTGTGCCAGAGTGGTGTGAGCCTGCCCAATAGGGGGTGAGTCAATTCTTAAAATAACCTGGATCCGTGCTTTGCAGGACTTTAGAGGTGATGACCAAACACCTTGAATTGAATCCAAAAGCCAACTGGTAACCAGTAGAATAGCAGTGTAAATGGACCATGCTGGGTCCCTTAAGACTACCCACGGTCATGGTTCCAACAGATAAAACTCTTCAAAGAACTTTGAGGCATTGTTTATCTTAAAGAATCTTTATTCGAGTAGCATAGCATCGGCACGTACATAGGTAAAGCCAAAATCTGAATTCCCCTCCCCTGAGCACATAGTATCAAAGCACAATTCCCTCCTCCAATTAACAGTCATAAATCACATTCTCCAATTAGTTTGAAATGCCGTCTTTCCCTCCTGTTTTTCAACCCATTTCTTACAGTCGCTTATTTAAAAAAAAACCTTGGTTCTCACCCTAGTTACAATATTGTTATGTCTAACTAAACTCCCATGCACATTCCCCCTCCCCCCCAGTATCATGTAATTCTAACTCCAATTCTAAGAGTAAAACATAAGAAAGAAAATGGTTGCATCTCCATATGTTGTCAAAGCAAGAACATCCGATGTTAGCAGCATTGACACCCACACTGCGCACTCTGCACCAGTTGAAGCTTCTGAATGCTCTTCAAGAGTAGTCCTATGTAGAGTGCATTTCACTATCCAAGTGTGAGATGTCCAGGGCATGAATAATTGAGTGCATGGGCTCCTGATCCAGGAAAACCCACAACTGGCCTATAACCCAAAGTTATGACTACCACCTGCTCTCTGAACAGGAGTCACGAGTCCAAGAGAACCCCAAGTTGTTACCTGGGTCTGTCTGGGGTAGTGCTACCCCATCCAGAACTAAATATATCAAAGCCCTGATATTAAAGTTCCCATGCACCCAAAGTCATACTGATGATACCTCAATTCATGGTGATGGATGATCTCACCCAGCAGCTTCAGATAGATATTAAAGTCAGATAGATAGTGGAGAGAGTACCAAGCTTTGCAGCATACTACAGAAAAGAGAGGTCGTGGACTGGATCTCTTACTCTCTATTCATCCTGATTGAGACTGGCCTTGGAGAAATATACACTGAATCAATAAATCTGTTTCTACTCAATAGCTTATGAATGCAGCAAAACAAGAGATTTAAAGGGAAATAATTCTTCAGGGGTTTTTGGCTTGGAAAATAGTATTTATATGCAACTCTAATTAATTGAGGGAGGGGGTTGGTTGAGAGCCTGTTGGATTGGGTTTTCTTTGTTTACATGTTTATCTTTCAGCTGCTTATGATTTCTTTTCTGTGTTTTGCATTGTTCTTACGTTTTGCAACTGTAAAATGCCCAGAGTCATTACAGTAGGAGTCAGACAGCTTCTAAATCAGTGTTTTTCAATCTTGGCAACCTTAAGAAGTGTGGGCTTTAACTCCCAGATTTCCTCTGCCAACATGCTGGGAAAACTGCCAACTTTGAAAAACACTGCTGTAAATTGTATATATGCATACATAAATTAACTATCTAAGTAACTAACCTGAGAGGTGCTTACAGCAATAGCTGAACTAAAAAATAAAATAAAATAAATCAATGAATGTAAAATTGTTTCAGTGGAGGAACTTTGAAGTGACAAGTGAGAAATTTTCCGCTGGAAGGAAGGCGGACACAGGATGGTAGAAGTAGTAAATTAGAGGAAATGTAATATCATGAATAAGTAGATTCAAGCTCATTTTGACCAAGGAGCTCAGTTAGGTCAATTGGAAGCAATCTCTTTCAACCAAATCTATCTTGCAGATGGTAATTGGGGATATAGAATCAGGGAAGACATCAAATATAAAAGGATGGTGATCTGGACTTGTAGGGGAAAAGATGATTCAGAGATGGGAGGACATTTTTCACAACCTCTTTTAATGAACAGGTATTCACACAAGCCCATGAACATACTTAGTTTCTTTACGCAATTCTTTGTGGAGGCCATGCAAGGACCTCCATGCTTCAAATTACCTTTTCCATTTTGAATCACTACATATCCCTCCGTGTAGAGCTATCCCTGTAAGCATCTTAGAAAAAGAACAGGATGTAAAGCAGTGGTTATTTCCAAACTTGGCAACTTTAAGATGCATGGACTTCAATTGCCAGAATTTTAGGAGCTAACTGAATCTTACAATGGCCAAATTAAAGAAAAAAGACTGCTGCAAAGGAAATGAATACATAAATACTCAGATTTGTCCAAACTAAAACCAGTTGAAACTGGGGTGTTTTTATCTTGTACTGTGCTAAAAGGAGTTGGAAGTCAACACCTTTTTTCCCTTCTTCCCTACATTTTCTTTTCCCCTTTTTTTTTCCTTCCCCCAATTTCCCATTCCTATTTTTTCTTTGTATTTTATCTATAGATAAAACAATAAAATTTAAATATGTAAAAGGTAAGTAAGCCAGCAGATTTTAGTAGAAATGTCAATATTTTGTTTATCTTTGAAATTTTATTTCTACTCTTGCACAAATGTTGTGTACATGAGCTCATGAGATCAATATTCACAGCAGGTGATTTGTGATATTTTGGTATGGAAGGCACACAAGCAGTGAAATATGTGAGACAGCCAGTTAAGGAAGTATATATGAACCAGTTCCAGGAAGAGAACTTTAATTACAAAGATACAACACTGTATGTTCCAAAATTATTCCCTTAGAGTAAAAATGGATGGTTCAGGTTTGAAATGTACACTATTAGTGTCTAGAATAAGTAGTTGTTATGATTCTTCCCCCATATTAGCACATTGAGAACTGGGGTCCTGTGGTAAATAATTAATAAAATGAGTGTTAATTTTGTCAAAGACTTTTAAAATTAAACTTAGTAATGCTACAATGTTCTGGCAAATGGCCCCCATATTTTTAAGGCTATATTAATTTGCTTTGCCTGTTTTATTTGTCCACCCAGACTTGTGTGCACTAATTTACATAATCAAGTTCTGCACATCTTATTACTTCCGTTTTTATTATTATCAATGAGAACCTAACAAATGATTATTTTTTATCTGATTTTATATTCACTGTGTTGAATACAAACATTGAGTTTTCACTCTAACCTGAAGCTGTTCTGACAATCACTTTGTGTAATATCACAACTTTTACCCCCATTTTCCAGTATGGAAAGTCTATTGACTATGACCAACTTTTTGATTTCTTTCTTTCTTTATTTTTTTAAAGATATCATTATTCTTAGAGTAAGAGCAGTGTAATGGACTAGAGGTAAAGATGCTTGCTTGGAAGGTTGAGAGTTCAATCTTAAATAGTGGCAAACAAAAAATATCTGTTACAAACTTCGCTTAGGCATCAGGCCAGTAAACTGTCAGCTCCATCAAGTCTTCCAGATTCTACCCCATAAAAAAGGAGTTTTTATTGTTATTGTTAAATAAATGGAATAGTAAAAAGCAAACTATGCATTTGATAATAACAATTGAATAAATATAAAAAAGCAATTGAAATAATACGTATAGACCAAACAGGTTACATTTACAGCAGTAAAATGAAGGACAATGGCATGTTTATAATAAATGTACTAAACTATATCAACATTTTTAAAAAAATAGTATATCAGTTTTAGGAGCAGAAAAGGCCCTTGTCAAATTATTAGCAGGTGTTTTTTTTTTAATGAATCCTGGAAAAGAATATAAAAATTTTAAAACTTAGTACTTTTCAGCCTTAATCCATTTTATTGAATTCTGCTTTTTCCAGCTCTTATTGTGCCTGCATTGTTTTCATATCATCCATTATAATTTAATGTTGCAACCCAAAGTAGTGATGTGCTTATCCAAAGTACCAAAGTGCTACAAATCCTTGAGCATAATTTACTGTGAGTGGATTTCCTGAGATTACACATTAACTGATTTTTTTCCCATCAGCTGGGAGCTCAGTTCTTCTTCAAAAGGAGCTCCATCTGCTGCTTGCATTGTATCAGAAGCTTTAGACAGCTTTTAGATTTGCAAATGGAATGTCTCAAAACTGTAGAAACAGTTTCACCATTAGGTTTTTTTTTTTTTTACTATCAAGACTAACTTTTTTAAAGAGGATGGGCAGGGAACATTCTTCCCAGCTGGACAGGGAGACACATTTTAGTCTCCATTTTATATGACATGAAATATGCATTTCTATATATAGCACAAAGTGCACTTTATGAATTTAGAGCAAAACTTTAAATTGGCTTTTAAAGTATTAATCCTATTGGAGTAATAGTTAAAAAGATTAGGAGAGAAAGCAAATGGATAGCTAGTTATGACTCTAGACCACAGGACGTCCTGAATTTCCTTCATTCCTACCCAGCATGGCTAACAGTTTGGCTGTCCACAAAACAGTTTCCACTGTATTAATTCTACGGCTTTTCATATAACTTTATTACACTTTTGATAAAGATAGTTAAAACTAGCAGAAAATAGTATTTTAGAAGAAAATAAAGTCAAAATAAATATGGAGAGGGAGAGAGGGAGAGAGAGAGAGAGGGGGGGGAGAGGGAGAGGGAGAGAGAGAGAGAGAGAGAGAGAGAGAGAGAGAGAGAGAGAGAGAGATTCCAATTTTCCTTACAGAAGTTATACTGTTAAGAAAGTTAACAGCTCCATATCAATCAGTACACTTAACAGTTAAGGAATAAGAGAACAATCAACAGGGGAAAAGACAATCTTGAATATGCTGGCTTGACCCGATTGTGCCTCCATCTCAAGCAATAAAGGATGGATGGAAATGTGTTGTCTGTCTGGTTATGGTTGAGTTCAGCTTCTATCAGTGCAACCAAAGCCAATGGACGATGGGAGAATTAAAATATTCAATTATTTCAGCATGTCAGAAACATTTAACTTTTGTAAATATATTTTTTCACCAATGCTGACTTAGTGTTTGTAGCCAAACATCACCATGCCAGCCCAATTAGTGAAATCATCTTCAGTTAAGTTCCAGTATTACAACCAGAAAAACCAATGGTCCTGATACTAACCAGATCCCCAGATTCTGCCATTCTCTGTCTTACAATGTATGAATTCTTTCCAGATAAGGAGGGGAGGAAAATCTCTCTCTCTCTCTCTCTCTCTCTCTCCCTCCCTCCCTCTCTCTCTCTCTCTCTCTCTCTCTCTCTCTCTCTCTCTCTCTCTCTCTCTCTCTCTCTCTCTCTCTCTCTCTCTCTCTCTCTCTCTCTCTCCCCACAGAGTGAGGAAGAACCTCTACACACACACACACACACACACACACACACACACACAATTGCACAATGCCAAAGTGCTCCATAGAATTATTCTGTTTCTGATTTCAATTACACATTCAAACACTTGGTATGGAAATTAGCAGTTTACTCAAGGAAATAATGGCAGACAATGGGGGAAAAAAAACCCAGCAACAACCTTTCCTGAATATTTTTTTTTTTTTTAAATGGGAGCATGCAGTGAAAGTAAGTTTTTTTCATTATTACAATGAAAATTGGAAAGCTTAGAGAAGTAAGCTATTTTTTTCACTGTTTAATATGATGTCTATGTATTTGTGCACAGTAAAACACAATTAATATCAATGATGTAGCTTTAGATGCTTGCTGCGAATGTAATATTGCTAATATTTATTTAAATATATTCTACTTCATAGCGTTCCATGGGAGAAGCTCTTCTCTTTTTATTTATGATTTCAGCAGAACATGGCTAATAATGATATCTAAGAAATGAGACTGACAATTTGTATGTGACCTAGTGATCTTTCAATCAGACCTTTTTGTTTAAATAATTGTCATATTAGAGGATGTGAATTTGGTAAAACAGATTAAAGATCAAAGTCGAGCTCATATAAAAAGAATTTATAGTGCCTTAATAGAATTGGACTCTGAAACGGAGTTAGTTAAAGATTGTATGGTTAAATGAGCTCAAAATATTCAAGATCCAATTTTATTGGATACATGGGAGACAATTTGGATTAGAAATGTAAAATTTACTCAAGCGCAAAATTTAAGAGAAAATTTTTATAAAATGTTTTATAGATGGCATTTGGATCCCCAAAAGTTATCTCGCATATATCCAAATTTACAACCCAAATGTTGGAGATGTGGAAATTTAGATGCAACTTATTTTCATATCTGGTGACCTGTAGAGATATTAAAGCCTTTTGGATTAAGATTGGGTGGAATATTCAAAAGAGAAAGAGAAAGTTTACTCCACAGTTATTTTTGTTGGGTATTGTTGTAGATTTTGATGTTAAAGAAATCAATTTAATGTTGAATCTTATAACAGCTGCAAGATTATTGGTGGGGCAATATTGGAAGAAAAACTCACTGCCTATTTTGGAAGAATGGATACTTAAGGTGTCTAATTTAGCAGAAATGGCGAAAATCTCCGCCTACTTGAAGGACCATTCACAAGAAAGATACATTATGGTTTGGAGAAGATGGATTGATTATATTCAAAAGAAATATGAAACTGAAAAGTATTACCTTGCTTTTGAGTAGATTTTAGATAATTATTAATAGTTTTAATTATATTATTATTTTTGTTTTAATTTGTTAATATTTGTTTTGAGAAGGAGTTAAAGTGTGTTATGGTTTTGATTGATAGTATAGTTGGTTTATAATATAGATTATGTTTGTTTATTTGTTACCCTGTAATAAGCTCTGGGAAGTGGGGGAGGGGGAAGGGGTGAGGGGTGTGGGGGTTTATATTGTAATAAATTTGTAAAACTTTTAATAAAAAAATAATAATAATTGTCATATTATGTTGAAAACCTTCAGGAGAAGGTAACCAGCCATGAAACACTGCATAATAGTGAATGTTAAGCATCTTGATTGACATAAATGTGTGCAATAAATAAGTTTCTTACACTAGGGTATTAGTTTCACCATTGCTTCTATTTGTTTTTCCAAAGTTATGTTCTTCTTTTTTGAAAAACTATGGCACTTCTTTCTAAATGTATTATGATGGACAATTTATAACACTCAGATTAATTTTAAACACACTTTGTCCTAAATTTAAAAACATAATGATTAGATATCTTGTACTTCCTATTCTGGAAAGAATTATTTGTTTCAACTTTCTTCCTGTGACGAAAAGGAGAGAAAAAAAATGAAGCTCAAAGAAAAAAGGCAAAATAAGGGGAATAGATGTCCTCAGCCTATTTTGACTTTGATCCAATTCAGTCCTTACTTGAGCTCTATTGATAATAGTCATATCCCAAAAATATTCACAAAGTTACTCAGAGACATACCTGAACAGATATGGAAATTTTTGATAATGTATATATTTTACTCGGTGATTTCCCTCTGCATTGTTTTTCTTCTTCCAATTTAAATGCATTTATTTGACTTAGCATGACATTTTTTTCTAGTGAATCTACTGGGTATTTGCCTTAAACGCTAATCTTCTAATGTTGGAATTGATGTTTAAATTCCTCAAGAAAATCAATTGGCTCAGACAAGGAGACTATTGAGAAGCAAAGTTAATTCACAATTCTCAGCTCTCCAGGGTAGACCAAACTTGAATACCAAAGATATACAAGCTACTACATTCATTGTAAGACTATAGTTAAAGAAGCCTGTAAGTCTGAAAGCACTTCCTCTTCCCTCCGTTTATTTCAGATGGTTTCTCAAAGTACATTTCTACCCTAGACCCAAATTTATTTTATCTGACTATTAGCTTGGTTGTTGTTCTTCTTTCTGTTCCTTAAAGTTATTCCATATTCTGATTACAAAAATAGCATTTCTGTCCCAACTGTGATCTTTAAGACAGCTAATCTGGTATCCTTAGTCAGAAAATGGATTCATGATATATTTTGATTTCTATTCAATTTAACGTCCAAGTGGGCTTGGTTGAAGCCATGTGGCCTTCCATTTTACTAAGCCAGTTCTCATTCACATGTGCCAGGTCAATTTAATCATTCAGCATTAAATACTCACAAATATATAATTAATGGTCATCAGAAATGTATTGATTAAATGATGAACCACAAGGAATAAATTACATGTGTTCTTTTTTTCCTCTGCCATTAACAACTATTGTCCTTTAGAATTGAAATAGCAGCTTCCTGCCAGTAAAATTACACATGATCCAAAATTAAGCAATGTACAAATTCTTACAACAGTTGCATTATATTAGCCAATAATTATATTTCTCCCTTAACATAGTCACCAAAGAATAACAAGTCAAGAATGACTGTCCAATAAAAATAAACATCCAAAAATTTCAGTATGGTTACTCTGCTACTAATTGATCATTAACAATGAAAATGATTTAGAAAGGGTTTATATGTGTGTTCTCTGCCTAGTTCAGTGGTGGCGAACCTATGACACGGGTGCCAGAGGTGGCACTCAGAGCCCATTCTGTGGGCATGCACACCATCACCCCAGTCCTAGGCCTTCAGCTGGGTTTTATAAAACCTTTTCGCTTTAGGCCTCTGCCGTCGTGTGCAAAAAAAAAAAAAAAAAGGTTCAATCAATCAGTCAATTTCAACTACTTGTGGGGAAAAAAAAGATCTTGCAAAGTTGGAGTTGATTGATTGAACTTTTTAGTCCCACCCAGTCTGCCATTACCACTGCAGCCATGCTCATCCAATGGGCCACACCCACCAAATTGGCCACAACCAGCTAATGGGCCACACCCAGCCAATGGCCACATCCATCTGGCACCTGATAATGCATAAATGGGTTTTAGGTTGTAGTTTGGGCGCTCGGTCTCTAAAAGGTTCACCATCACTGGCCTAGTTCTTTATATAATATAGTAGCAACTGCAATTATTTAATGTAATGTCAAACCATCAACATTTTCTTTGTCCTAGCAGTCACAAAATTTGATTCAAGGATTGATGGGAAGGGGAGGATTTAACTTCTTTCCCTTGTTTTTTGCTCAACCTGAATCATGTTGTGATGATTATTTTAGGAAATGAATGAATCAAAGACTGTAAAAGATCAGTTGAACTGATGTTGTTATTTACTTATTTAGAATATTTACAGTTTATTGCTGCTCATCTTATAACCAACTCTGAGCAATTCCCAAGCCAGAGTTCAAATAGCATGAAAGCCTTATTAAAACTGTGAAACTTAAGTCATTAAAATGTTAAAAACTTCATTATTATTAAAATGAACATTAGAATTAAAATGTTCCTTCCTTTGAAAAACTTCAATATCTAATGAAGTTCCCACTTCTCAAACTATTGTCATGCAATTGCAATTTGTAGATATTTATTGCAAAATAATGTGTTGGTTTGGAGCAAAATCGATTTGAAAATAATATTTTGGTTGAAAGTTACAGATACAAAAATGTGGTCCTTCTGTTCTCCTCTCTCCAGTCTGCTTTAATGCCATCTGCTTTTTTTCTTTTATGGACCAAATAGAAGGAGTTTGTGTTGAATGTAATGAATGAAATGATCTCTTACAGCAATGTGTTGGACCAGAGTAATGTTACACTGCATATTCTCAGGGAAAAAATAGAATAATAAAATAGTAACAATAGAAAGAGAAAAAAACCAAAATAAAAGGATTAAACAACTAGTGTCAAAGATATATTACATTAACTAAGATATGCCTGATGTATAGTGACTATGCAGACATGATGCAGACTTGGTCTGAATGTGGCTTGGGTGTATTCATGTAGAAACAGACAAATGAAGCAATAATGAAATTATAAGGTTTGCATTGCAGAATTGAAGGTGTATATTTTTTTTTAAAAAATAGTGCCTCTATATTCTGTTCTACATGCCATTGATTTCATACATGGCACGGGGAAAGTTTCACAGTTTTCTGATGAGTAATTTCATGATGTTTATTTACAGCCATTTCTTTCTTACATTTATGCTTTACATTTTAGGATAAGCCTAGAACATACAATATGTGGATTGGTGAAAAAAAATATAATTACCTGAAATATATTATTGTTTCCTTCTGCTCCATTGCATATTGTGAAATTAACCAAAATAGACAACCTAAGAACACAACAAAAACTGAATGATAAATAAGCAAACTAAATATTTTGAAGGAAAGGAAAGGAACGTGTACTCCAAATTTCTCTATAAAATCACTTTTGCTATTTTTGTATTCAGTGTTCAACTACAAAGAGATACCCTTTTTATGTGGCACAGAAAAATGTGTAAGAATGGAAGTTTATATGTTACTTGAAAGAAATCATTTTGCTCCATGAATTCTAAAAAGTTTCAAGTCTGGAGGCTAAAGCATATAAGGAATGGTTGCTGGAATTGGGTATGTTTAATGAAGAGAAGGACGAGGGGGGGGGGGAACATGATAGCAGTGTTCCAATATCTCAGGGGTTGCCGCAAAGAAGAGAGAGTGAAGTTATTCTCCAAAGCACCTGAAGGCAGGACAAGAAGCAATGGATGGAAACTAATCAAGGAGAGAAGCAACCTAGAACTAAGGAGACACTTCCTGACAGTTAGAACAATTAACCAGTGGAACAACCTGCCTCCAAAAGCGGTGAATGCTCCAACACTGGAAGTTTTTAAAAAGAGACTGGACAGCCATTTGTCCGAAATGGTATAGGGTTTCCTGCCTGAGTAGGGGGTTGGATTAGATGACCTCCAAGGTCCCTTCCAACTTTACTACTACTACTACTACTACTACTACTACTACTACTACTACTATTATTATTATTATTATTATTATTATTATTATTATTATTATTATTATTATAGTTTTTTAGAAGTCAAAAGTAATGGGAAGTTGTCTTTAAAGTCCAAACTTAACACCATTTTCAAATTTAAAGTGTGAATAATTAATAGATTTTTTTCCTCCGAAGCACCCTTTTCTTATAGAAAAAGTTGGTTTGTGAAGAACATATTTTGGGTAAAACTATGTCAACATTCTGACAGGCTGAAAATCTTATTCTACTCTCTGACATCAGAACAAAACTGAAGTTAAACATAATTGATACTTTGCTGTTCCCTGTACAAAACCAGCTTCCATTGCTAATTTGAATGTGACACAAATTCTCTCTCTCTCTCTCTCTCTCTCTCTCTCTCTCTCTCTCTCTCTCTCTCTCTGTCTCTCTCTCTCTCTCTCTCTCTCTCTCTCTCTCACACACACACACACACACACACACACACACAAACTTTATAGCAATATAACAAAGTATATTTGTATCACATAGGCAGTCAATATTACATGAGTGGCTTCCAGTCAAATTCAGTGGGTCAAGTTTATTTTACTGCATGATTGCATAAAGTTAACCATGGATAATGATTCTACCCAGTGACTTCCTCTCCTGCCACAAAACACTGTATCTAGAGGCCAGAAGCAAAAGTGAACATGTGACTAATATGCCAGATAATAGTTAATGCGGGTTACATTAAAACAAATCAAGATTATGTATTATTGCCAAGGAAACTACTTTGATATGCCTACACACTCACCAATAAATCAGTTTAATTCCAGAAATCCTGCCAATGCCACCTAATTAGACTTCTTTCTGTAATTAGTAAATGTTGTGCTAGATATGTCTGCCACAAATTACAGGATCTGACATATTCCAAGAACATCATTATGCCTGAACAGGCAGATTTTAAGGATGAACATTCAGCAATAAATCAGTGCTTAATACTATATCATTTGGTGAAGAAATACTACAGACTTACAAATCAAGTTCTTTTTGCTGCCTTTATTGACTTAAAGGTGGCCTTTGACTCCATTCTTAAGAAAAAATATTGAAGGAAACCAAATAACTCATAGATCAACCATCTTCCTTTTAACTTGATTATTCAGTTAAATTATAACACCATTTTGGAGGCCAAAAGTACTAATTCTGGTGATATAACAGGGCTTATTTCTGCTCATACTGAGGTTAAGCAAGGATGTTTATTAGTCTCCCTATTGTTTAGCTTATACATGAATTATATTGAAGAAGCTTTTGCCAAACCAAACTTCCATCCTTCATCTCTCAACCATTACCTAATCCCCATTCTTCTGTATGAGGCTATCCTTTCATTTCAAAAATTGGGTTATGTAGATGGGGCATATGATAGAGATTGTTTTGAAATAAATTACCAAAACCTTTGGTATTTTTCAGAAGATACTCTGATAATTCATCAAACTGCAAAGACCATTGACCAGATGAAATCACTTCAATACCCAATCACTTTCAGTCCTCCACATGCTGGGGTTATGAAACCAAAAAGTTATCTATAAAAGTTCAAAACACATTTTTAACCATCAAAAAATCTGAAGGGGAAGCAATTTTGTCACTGCAGCAATAGAACTATGCAAGGCCAAAGTTTATGGCATACTATTATATGGACCTCACATGTATGTTTATGAAAACCTCTCGATCCTTGAAACAGAATTCTTTTTTAAAAAATCTTAAAATCAATAGCACACATTCCATGTTTTAGTTCTAGTGCAAGATGCAGATTAGAACTGGTTGTATATCACAGACAAGGTTATATTCTCTAATATTCTAGGTGAAGCAAATCATTTGGAAAGCTGATTTTTCTATATGATATAGATCATTCTGTTTTGGAAAAAAGCAAGTCAACGAAGATCTGAGACAATATGAACTGCCAATGCCAGCCCTACTTGCTTTAGATCTAGAAAAATCCATTAGAATTCAAGAAGAGGTTATGCATTTAGACACTCAGGTTGACAGAGTCAAAGTTTCCCATCTATCATACAGACAGATAATTCTTCCTCCTAAACTCTCCCTAACGTCTTGTATAAGATTTTGTATGCCTCACATAGAAGGGTCTTCTCCTGAGCCAATGTAGATGCTAGAGTGACAGCTGGTTGATATACCAAACTTCCATTTAATGGCTGAGCATGCATTTGTCAAAATAGAGAAGCTGAGTCTGTTTCACACGTCCTTCTAAAGTGCCCACTATTTATGCACTAATGATCAGAACTAATATATCCACTTTTTAGTCTGACAAACTCAACTCATGGTGAGAAAAATGCATTCTCATTAAATGACCAATACCCAGGGGTTGTTAAAGTAGTAGCAAATGTTTTATTTATTGCCTTAGTTAATACAAACCATTTGGTCCTTTCAGTGAAGTGTTAACTTTATAGGGTCTTTTCCTTTTATAAATGCATGTGCTATAAAAATATAATTACTTATGTCTGCATTAATTATGTGGTATATTTTTAAATTCTGTGACTTGGTCTGGGTTATAAATAAATAAATTCAAGTGATACTGATAAAGGAGAATATCTTAGCTCAGGATTGAAATGAGGGGTCCTTGGTGCTCTCTGAGCTTGGTTGTTTTCTTGCAGACATAACAACAACAACAACAACAATAATAATAATAATAACAACAACAATAATAATAATAGACAAATTTGCTATTAGTCAATTCCAAAAGGCGGCCTTACTAGGAACTGCTTCCATCCTGCGACGATATCTGTAATACCATCAAACATCCACATCTGCCTATCCCAGGTCCTGGGTAAGGACTCGATAGGTAGACAAAATGCCAGTCTGAACATCTGGTTGACTGTGCGATGATCCATAATAATAATAATAATAAAGTTGGAAGGGACCCTGGAAGTCTTCTAGTCCAACCCCCTGCTCAGGCAGGAAACCCTATACCATTTCAGACAAATGTTGTCCAGTTTCTACTTAAAAACTTCCATTTAATTACCAAAACTAGATGACATCCCTCAAACTCTCAAATGAGCTTTTACATGGACTTCTCCCATCTCCATCTAACCCACAGATGCATCTAACAGAATGACATGACATGATATGATATTATTCATTGTAATTCAGCATCGAAGGCTGTATATATAACAATCTTCCCAGTCTGACACTGTTCCCCCTTGGATGTAATCTAGATATTAATTGGTCTCCTGGTGCTTGAGTTCTACACTTCCCAGTAAAACTTTAACATCTAGAGAGTAACCAACATTCTTACACCCAAAGGGGAATAGAGACATGGTCTTAAAACTTTTAGTTTAAAACTATATAAACTAGCATAAAAAAAGCTGGCTTCTGAGAAGAAGTCTATATTTCATACATATTAAATATGATTGTGCACAAAAATTCAGGCATGCTCAACGTTCAAAGGCAGTTTGAAACATTTGGTGATCAAGAATCTGTCCTTATTGCTTTTCTTATTTTGAACACAGAATTTGTTTCATCCTGCATTTGATTGAAATGACTGTGAATTTTTCAATGAATATTTTGGATGCTATATTGAGGTCAAACAGGATAGCATAACAATATTGGACCACTTGTGGAGAAACAGTCCAGCAACATTTGGTGAGGGAGCTTTCCAAAGAATCTCTAGTTAACTGAAAGGATTTCAAAGCTTTCCAGTCACCCAGAAAATTTAAGGACAAAATGTGCTCAGTGAACATTTTGGCTGACATATGGATTCTCTTGTATCACAAAATGGTGTGAAGCAGCAAAGTTTCATCAAAACACAATAAAATCACATGTAGTTAAGCTGAATCTGCACTGTATACATATCAGTGAACCTATTTTTTCAACATATGATTAATATTATATGCAGTAAAATTAAAATAAAATTATTGCTTTAGGATGACTTTATTTGGTACAGAATCTTTTGTTCTCTTTAGGAAATGTTAACAAAAAGAACAAGACACATGTCTAAGATTTTCTCACCGGGTTGTTATTGTGGGAAAGATGTTTGTTGCATTATTTGTAAAAATAATAAGGTTGATGTGGAAGGAAGGAATGAAAGGAAGGAAAGGAGGGAGGGAGGGAGGGAGGAAAGGAAGGAAGGAAGGAAGGAAGGAAGGAAGGAAGGAAGGAAGGAAGGAAGGAAGGAAGGAAGGAAGGAAGGAAGGAAGGAAGGAATATGGTTAAAGATTCTTCATTTCATATCAACTCACTCTGAAGTGAGTTGACCTTGGTTAAAATAACTAAATTTATAACTCCTTTTTTTAAATTAAAATAGTGAAATATGAACAACTACAATAGCAACAAGAATGATATAGGGTACATTAATATAATGAAAAACATTCCTAAATGTATTATAATGATTAAAATAAGCTAAACAGTAAGAAAGGGGGAAAGAATGAATAAAAATCAATATATTATCCATTTGGTATCAATATGGGATTAATTAAATCCTTAAAGTTTTAATTAAATGTAGCTCTTATAGAAACATTGCTTCATCTTCTCATTTTTAAATGTAAAGATTTTTTTTTAAAAAAAATGCTTATATCCTACATTTTTTTAATGCTAGAAGTGCCTTTCATTTACATAAAATTATCCTCTTTGCTGAGCTCCAGGGTCAGTAAAACCAAAGCTAATCATGAAATGACAGATTCCATATTTCAAGAATATAATTGAGCATCAGATTTCTATCATTAACTATTACTGTTCTCTCCAAATTTTATGAACACATAACTGGAACTCAAAATGGAGCTATGATCAGACCAAAACAAATCTTACAAATTAAAGAGCCCTCAAATTTATGACAATGCTACCACAAAATATTTTATGTCCAACCATTGTTATATAGCCCTTAAAAAGGTCAATAGACAGAAATAATATTTCTGGATGAATAAACTTGTTTTTTTCAATTATAAGGAACATCGTTCATATTTATTAACACTTAAAGCCATTATCTGTTATTGAATATTCCAATTTGAAAACACATATGAAATCAATATGTTTTTGACAGTGTCCCTCAAGTACATTTGCTTCCTGAATATCATTAAGAGGATACAAAAATCAAGCTGGTTGATAGGACCTGAAAGCATTGATATTGGTCACAATAAAAAAATGTTAAATTCCAGATCACAAAAAGAAAAAAAAATCAACATTAACTAAATACTATTCTTCTGCAAGAATATCCTATAAATGTATTAATCTGCAATTTCCAGAGTTCTACTCCAGGATAATAGGTGACTTCTGAAATTCTGAAAATTTGGGGAATTCTTAAAGTTTAAGGTCAGATGCCCAATAACCCAGGAAAAATCAAGATAACACATATTAAGCTAAAATGTAGTATATAACATGTGGCTAGGTAATCCATAAAGTTACTGAATCTCAGTTCAGTACACATACTAAGTCACAATTAGTGGTCAATAATTGTTCGATAAAGGCTAACTTGCTGTTTTTCAGAAGAAGGACATTTCAATCCTTTCATTTTCACGTGGAAATGAGACTTGAACTTTTTCTATTTTTTTAAAGGTAAAGCTTTGGTGTAACAGTCCAGAATGGACTGGATTCTGTTGATCAGAAAGTCTATTTTTAATATCTAAATGTCTTCAACCAATTTAATTTTAGTTCATAGTCTAAATTGTTCTCAATCAATTATTAAGCTTTCCCCCTACAATTTTCAAGTAAGTCTATAGTTAAAAATAAACAAACAGTTAAAAAAAGAAATATCAGTTTGTCTTGTGCTAGACCATAAAATTGAGGTTATCCAATATGGTCAAGTGAGAAAATCAATACATTTAACTCAGCAGAACAACATATGAATTCTAATGAATTCTACACAATAGTTCAGCAACATTTCTTGCAACTAATAAAATTATATCAGAATCTCAAGCAAAAGTGATGGCTGCATTCTTAGTAATAAACTATTCTATATCTCTTCATGTTCTTTCTTCATGTGTGTTCATGATTGTCTCCTAATGTCAGCAACATTTGTAAAATGTACTTATTTCAAGTAGACAGACAGCATGATGGACCCTTGCAGGGACTGGATCTAAATTCTTGTCCAGCAGTGACCTCTTTTCTTAAAAGCTATGATTTATTAACTTGTTCATGTTGCTGGAACTATGAGATATAGGAATTTGGATAGAATGCATGGAAGATTGCCTGTGAATTGGATCAAAAGACAGCCAAGAACTTTGTGAGAACTGAAATAGTCTTCACTAATATTAAAAAGTGGGCTACTGTTTCTGAAAAAAAAAAAAAGATAAAATGCAGCATAGATGAATATAGCCCCTAATGAAGAATGATGATCTAAAACATTGGTTCACTATAGAATTTCCATAGAAGATATAAGAAATGAAGCAAGCTGGACATGAGTCAAAAATAGAATACTGTAATTCAGACCATTGTGTTACTAGGTAGCTAGAGATACAGTTTCAAGGTACTCAGAGTAATTCTAACCTATGGATAAAGACCTCATGTGCAGAATGATATTGAATTCTGAAAACAGAAAAAGAAGTTGCACACAAGAGAAAGTGGCAAAAAATAAGAAAAAAAAATCATTTCCATTTGGAAAGGAATGCTATGGTGTCCTATTTCTTTTTAAGTTTGGATGAGCAACAGTTACTCCTTCCAAGAGTCTACATTTCATGAAATAAATAAAAATCTGATTGCATTGTCTCTCTTTCCAGCAAGCGTAGTGGCTGCCTGTCTCATGACATATTGATTTTGAAATTATGCAGGATGGTATTTCTTTCTTTCTTTGCTGAAGTCACACCACAGGCCCTGATAATGGATCTAATTTCAAGTTATCAGCTGGCTTTCTCCTTCCAGCCAGTTTCTGAAACTCAATTCACAGTTCCTAAGATTAAACTATCTGATGCTGGTAGCAGCACTTTTTCATTTTCTATGTTATGGATCCATTTCCTTCAAAGCTTGACACTGCATTTCAGACGGAAGACTTCATTTGGTCCCCATTTTTTAAGGGCCTTCAAAACTTTAGTCCCTATAAGATGGGCTTTTGCTAAGAAGGCTGTAAAGAGCATTCTACAATCCTTTACTAAAGATTCAGTGGAAGGAAATAGCACAAGGAGAAATAGATAGTTATTATGCACATAAATATCATGACAACAGGCTACCAATCATTGTGAATTGATTATTTCCTCAAATTTAAAGGTTCAAGTGCCAAATAATACAAATGCCTTTGTTTTGAAGCTTTGATAGCTGTTGCTTGACAAAGGACAAATAATCTGGATTGGATGCGAAAAAATAATCAGAAGATAAAGAAATTTCCTGTGTTCTGTTTTTCTTTAAAAACAAAGCAAAACAAAAAAAATGCTTATATATTTTAGGTTTAAAATGTAGAGAATTGTGTTTAGAAGCTACAGAGTAGACCCCAGAGTCACTGTGTGGGAAACAGATTTTGAAAAGCTACATTTTGTTATTGAAATGACAAACTTTAAAATATTTCTGCTACTGAATTAGCTAAAAGAATGGAATATGGTCCCAAAACAATATGGTATAAACAGTTTGTAAGTTATCTAATCACTGTTGAAGAATGCTCTTCAAATACTTAAATCGACTGCATGTCAATGTTGAAGGGAAAATCATCAGGTCCAGTTCCAAACCAGGAGTAAACAAAATGGAGGTTGAGATGCAGGAAATAAAATGGAGTCTGCTTAGGAAAGAAGGTTGTTGTTTATTTAGTTGCCAGAAGCTTCAGTGACACAGCATGTTTCTGGGGTGACTGACAAAATGGAGCTGGGAGTGGTGGATTTTTATCCCTTCTTGGGCTTTGTATTTGAGGTTGTTCCTGTGCAATGTATTTTGACCTGAGCTTGAGTGTGCCCTTTTGGTATTCTAATGTTGGTGGGTTAATCCTATTATGTCCTAAAGGTCATGTTCCTGTCCTTGGAGTCTTTGTTTTTCCAATCCCCTCAGCTCCAGCTTTCCTACCCCAGTTTCCCTGAATGAATTACTAAATCTGTATTTCTAAAAGCTGGTTTTTGCCTAAGATTTTTCTCCATTATTCCTTTGAGGAAATATAATATTCTGCCTTCTTTTAATATCCCCAAAATATTTCCTTCTCTAGGAGGGTGGGTGGGAGCTGACCTCCAACATCAATATGGCAAAACTGTGCAGTACAACTTTGTTATCAAATGTTTGCCATTTTGGACACTGACTGACTCCAAGTACGTTTCATTTATCAGTACTGAAAATAATTCATTGTTTCAGTTGAAATATATATTACAAATGCATATCAACTGTCAAATAATGTTCACTACTGCACTATGACTATTGCATACTAATGACTATTGCATACATCAGCTGTCAATGACTACTACATATCAAAGGTATATTGGTAACTACTGCATTCTCACAAACAGACTTTGTAAAAAAAAGAAATGTTAAAACATAATTAACTGTGAAGTACAGACTGTCAGTTTGACCACATCAAAACTCAGAGCTGAATTCGGCAGCCAATTCATCATCTTTTTTATCAAGGCCAATACATCACAAGTGTCTATTGGTATTTCTTTAAGATAGGTTAACATTAAGATAACATTGTGATTATATATATAATAATAATGTAAGTAACCCTTTAGCACAAATAATATTTCTACAAGGAACTTCCTACACAGTATTTTTTTTAATATAAACTAGTTTAAATGTCTCACATAACCATATATTTTAGACAATATAATAATAATAATAATAATAATAATAATAATAATAATAATAATAATAATAATAAAGTTGGAAGGGACCTTGGATCCAGTTTTTTAAAGTACTTATTGAAGTACCTATTTTAATCACCACGATGTAAAAAAGATGTTGAGACTCTACAAAGAGTACAGAGAAGAACAACAAAGATGATTAGGGGACTGGAAGCCAAAGCATATAAGGAATGGTTGCTGGAATTGGGTATGTCTAGTTTAACGAAGAGAAGGACGAGGGGAGACATGATAGCAGTCTTCCAATATCTCAGGAGCTGCCACAAAGAAGAGGGACTCTTCTTATTTTCCAAAGTGCCTGAAGGCAGGACAAGAAACGATGGATGGAAACTAATCAAGGAGAGAAGCAACCTAGAACTAAGGAGAAACTTCCTGACAGTTTGAACAATTAACCAGTGGAACAACCTGCCTCCAGAAGCGGTGAATGCTCCAACACTGGAAGTTTTTAAGAAGAGACTGGACAGCCATTTGTCTGAAATGGTATAGGGTTTCCTGCCTGATCAGGGGGCTGGTCCCTTCCAACTTGATGATGATGATGATGATGATGATGATGATGATGATGATGTAATTTCCTCTTTTTCAAAACAGAATTCACTAAAACCAAACAAGCACAAAAAGGTTCTTACTTGTCTCCAAAATTAGAAATGCAGTAAGATGAAATTAATATTCAGTTCTTTTCTGCATTTTGTCACCCTGCCTCCTTTCTAGCTATAATCTCTATTTGTAGATTATTATTAGATTATTGTAAATTATTACTTTATTCACCTTTTTATATTTAAATTACATTACAATTAATTATTAATTATTCACAGGATAGTCTAGATAACACAATCATATTTTCTTTGAAACTTCTGAACTCCTGCCAATATTTCAAGGTTCTTTTGGCAATTATTTGTTGAGTATTGATTCTGAACAGGCATTTTTCTGGAGGAGTGATCAGAGTTTGCATTCTTCCATGCTAGAATGTAACACTCTGTTGACTAAGGCTAAAGGTTCATGAGGCATGCATTCTTAAAACAGATTCTCTTCATAACATCAACCAACCTTCAGAGTATTAATTGTTATGAAGGATAGATGAGATAGACCTGAAATTAATTCATTAAATGAACTTTTACAGTCCTTCCTTACCATTACTGTTTCTAGAAAAGAAAGATTTTGTCTTTAAACCAATGATGGTTTATTTGTAGGACTAATATGGATTTAAAGCAGTGTTTCTCAACCGGGACAACTTTATGAGGTATGTACTTCAACTCCCAGGATTCCCAGCCAGACATGCTGGCTAAGAAATTCTGGGAGTTGAAGTCCGCACATCTTAAAGTTGCCAAGGTTGAGAAGCACTGATTTAAAGGAAAATAAAAAGATGTCTGAATCCCAAGATTCTACTTTCAGAATGAAATATATGCAAGGGGGAAAGGGGAAAGAATGGAGCAGTAGCTGCAATAAATTTTCAGTTGTTCTGTTCATTTTTTCTTGATAAAGTAAAGGTTTTCCTGTCCAATTGTGCCTGCTGCTCATGTCCGTTTCTTCATCAAGGGAGCCAACATTGTCTGAAGACATTTCTGTGGTCATGTAGCCAGCAAAATTATACACCAAAGGCACCTGGTACTGAAGTGGTACCTATTTATCTACTCACATTTACATGCTTTCAACCTGCTAGGTGGGCAGGAGCTGGGATAAGTAACATGAGTGCACCCCGTTGCACGAAGCTTGGATTTCAAATCGATTCTCCAACTGACAAGTTCAGCATTTTTAACCACTGAGCCATCTTGCCCCCTCATTTTTCTTGAAGCAGCTTTCAAATCCTGAAACTAACTGGTGCTTTTAATATTAATCTAAGGTTCTCTTTTATTCCAGGTCATTATAGATATTTGAGCCTTCTGTTCATTTTCAAAAGGTGCCTTACATCACTTTGAAACCATTAGTAGTTGCATTTTGCTTTTATTGATGCTATCCATTGTCAATTGTGGTAGATGCCATAGAAGTTTTATTCTCCCAAGAAAGAGAGATCAATGAAACTGACATATATATTTACCCGATATGTCAGTTTTGCAGCAGATACTTTCACTACTTTCATCCTATCCTACTAAATAGTATATGATGTTTTTTTTAAAAAAAAAAATCACTAAGAGAGGGAACAGGGGGTACCATGAGAGGTTCAGCATGATAGCTTGGCAAGTAGTTTAAGAGAGGTCCTTAACATATTTTCTTATAAGTCAAGAGTTTGCACTACCCATAAATAACCTGACATATATTAGAAGGGTAGGGCCATACTTGTACTGGGACTTCAAAATGAAACAAAAACTAAAAGGTAGGCTTAGTGGAATAAACAGCTACTGTCTGTCTATTTGTCTGTCTACTGAGAAGCTATAACAAGCACAATTTTCCAAAAGAGAGAAATAATCAAAGGGAAAAGTAGCAAAAATACAGAAAATGTTCTGCAGTGTTGCTTCTCCCAGACTCTCATAGAAGGAGTAGAATTTTGATTCAACTCTTTCTTGTCCAATCAAGGACAGAACCAGAACTGGAATGGTGGCTCCATTCAAGAGACAAAGGAAATACAGCTGCCTTGTGAAATAAGACAAAATTCCTAGTAGCTGCTTTTGGACAAAACTCAGCAACATTTTTTCATGTGGCTGGTGATAAAAACAGGATCGCCAACATGATCGCCATCATCCAATAATGGATATGGCACAAGAAGAAGAAGTAATAGTTGCTCCCACATGACTATAAGGCACCAAAACAACTGGATGCAAATCAGAACCACTGACATGTGGAATATGCTATTAGAGGTCTGAATCAAGGATATGATAGGTCCATAAAAGAAATTCAAGAGCCTGAGTGCTCAAATGATGGTTACATGTAAAGGAAATGTAAAGTTTTGCAGGCAAATGAATGATTGGTTTCCAGAGTTCAAATGGCATAAATAACATCTCATCAACACTATCAAAAATGGGTTTAGCTAAAACATGACAAATTGATAACAAGGGTTTCACACTGAGGGTTGGAGAGGAAAACACTGAAAAAATATAGGATATAAACCAAATAAACTAATAAAGAATGCTGTGGAAGGAGAAGGGGCTGATGTTGAAATGATGTAGGATTACAAGGCCTATTAAATCACTTAATAAAATGCCGAAAGAACACTGACTCATAAAGATTGTAAGCTTCATTGTTCACATAAAAATGTTCAGAACATGTGAAATAAACCTGAGCTATACTGTCACTGAAGATAAGTTTCAGTGTTAGAATAGGAAAGTAAATTGACAATAGTTAAAAGGAAGACCTTGTGTTTGGCTCTTGACTCTAATATGGGGCTATATGTAAAACATAAATTGTTCCAAAGAAGCAAGAAAACAAAAAAAGAGGATGAATTACACTGAATGTTAAATGCGATCAAATCAGGGAGCCTTGTGATATTATATACTTCAGCTGAGTTGTCATAACAGCAGGGAAAAAAATAAGAACAATAATGTTATTATAGTTTGCTTGCTCCCAAGCCCAGTAGGATTGGTTCATCGGTTCTTTTGGATACAGAAGCAAAAATACAACTTAAAGTCTTATCCCAACCCAGCATAATATGAGACAGCAATCAAAGCATACTGAGGAATATTCAAGCAGCAATCAATGAACATTCAAGAACATAATAAGACAAGGAAAGAAAGAACTGATGTCCATTCTGCCATTCAGGAATTCCCAAAGAGATAACAGGAGTAAGATCTTTTTTAAATATATAGCACCCTCTTGGTCAAGTCTTCTTTGACATTCCATCCAATGAGAATTTTAACAAGTTTACATAAATATCACTTGTTTTAAATGGTCTTATTTCATAGGAGTTTGCCAAAGACAAGTCAATCTTATTTTGTGCTTGGAATGCTTTGCCTGTTTTTGCCAAGAATGAGACCAATAAGGTTATTGAATTCTGGGTTGTGATGGTGATGCTGATAAGATCATCTGAAAGCTAAGGAATATCTGCTTCTCGAGGTTTTTTGGATTGAAAATGGGAAATATCATTCTACTCTATCCAGGTGTCTAGCAAGGATAAGGCAGAGCAAAGTATAACTCAAGTATAAATAATTACTGTGCCAGAAATTAATTTAAATTAAATAAAATTAATTAACATTAATTTCTGTACCATCACAGCTATGGTAAGTAGGAATTTACTAAATGAGAAACAATAGTAAAAGAACATCAATATGAATAGGAGGATCTAAAAGCATAATTTCAGAAATTTAAATTGAAGAGGAAAAAATAATGGGAAGCATATGTAGTTGAATGAAAATCTTAGTGAAGATCCAAGAGAAAAAGGCATGCAGAAAGTGGAAAGAAGGACAAGTCACCAAGAATAAAGCCATACAGGTTATCTAGGATTAGAGAGCTATTTTCAGGGAAGCCAAATCTTGGAATAAGTTTTCTTTAGTGAAAAACCAAAGAGGATTCCTGCTGATATTTTTCTTCAAATAAAAAAAGGAAGAATAAGTAAATCAGCTGGTCAGTCAAAATGCTGACAAGTAATAAAGGAAAAAGAGGATTACTCAATGTCATATCTGAATAATAATAATAATAATAATAATAATAATAATAATAATAATAATAATAAAGTTGGAAGGGACCTTGGAGGTCAGGTAACCCTATACCATTTTGGACAAATGGCTATCCAGTTTCTTCCTAAAAACTTCCAGTGTTGGAGCATTCACCACTTCTGGAGGCAGGTTGTTCCACTGGTTAATTATTCTAACTGTCAGAAATTTCTCCTTAGTTCTAGGTTGCTTCTCTCTTTGGTTAGTTTCCATCCGTTGCTTCTTGCCCTGCCTTCAAATGCTTTGGAAAATAGCTTCTCTGTGGCAGCCCCTGAGATATTGGAACACTGCTATCATGTCCCCCCTCGTCCTTCTCTTCATTAAAATAGACATACCCAATTCTATCAACCTTTCCTTATATGTTTTAACCTACAGTCCTCTTTCTAGAGTCTCAACATCTTTTTTACATTGTGATGACCAAAACTGGTTTCAATATTCCAAGTGTGGCCTTACCAAGCATTGTAGAGTGGTATTAATACTTTGTGTGATCTTGATTTACCACTTACCATTTTCCTGCCTATCTTAACTTGTGTTTCTGTTCTGTTTTTTATGGCACTATTTTTGATAGGTTGGTCTGTTTTTTCCCTTTGTATAAAGACAGATGCAAAAAACGAGTTAAATAGTTCTGCTTTCTCCCTGTTGCTTGTCACCTTCTTGCCACTTTCACCTACTAATGGACCAATCATTTCCTTCACCTTTTTCTTGTTTTTTATATGTTGAAAGAAGCTTTTTTTGTTATTTTTGACTTTGGTTGCAAGCCTTAGTTCATTTTGAGCCTTAGCTTTCCTCACTTCATCTTTGCAGGCTCGGGCTATTTGCTGATATTCTGACTTAGTTATGTGTCCCTCTTTCCACTTTCTATACTTGTCCTTTTTATCTTTCAATTTATCAGAGAGTTCTTTGGGCAGCCATGCTGGTTTCTTTTGAGAGCTGTTATTTTTCCTCCTTGTTGGTATTGTGCTAAAGTGGGCTTTTATTATCTCACTTTTGAAAATTTCTCAAGCATCTTGAGTTGTTTTTCCCTGGAGGATTCTCATCCATGGAATCCTTCCCAAACCATCTCTAAGTTTATTGAAATTAGCTCTCTTGAAGCCCAAGACTCTAGTTTGACTGTGTTCTAGTGCTTGTACTTCCATAATGTTGAATTCCAATATTGCATGATCACTTCCTATCAAGATTCCCATGGCTTCAACACCTTCTATCATTTCATCTCTGTTAGTGAGAATTAGATCCAAAATGGCTAATCCCCTAGTTCCCTTCTCTACTTTTTGGGAGACAAAGTTGTCTGCTAGGTTTGCCAGGAATCTGTTTGATCTTCCACTTGGTGCAGAATTTGTCTCCCAGTTGATGTCAGGGTAGTTAAAGTCCCCCATTACTATTGCGATGTGCTTCCTACATACCTTAGTTAGCTGACTAGCAAAAAGTCCATCTATTTCCTCTGTTTGGTTGGGTGGCCTATAGCATACACCTATGGCAATGTCATTTCCCCCCCCCCTTTTATATTGACTCAAATGCATTCAAGACAATTTTCATCATTGTTGTGCTCTATTTTTGTAGAGATGTAATTACTTCTTATATAGAGAGCAACTCCACCTCCTCTTTTATTTGGTCTGTTTCTTTTAAATTTTAGCTTCAGTCTTCTTCAGTAAGAGTGTATATATTCACATATTCAAGCTGTGTGAAAAAAAGGATGAAGGGGCAAGATTGAAGCTTAAGAGAAACATTGTCAAGAAATACCTACTTATCTAATGTTTTAATGAAGTCTGATGAATTGTATATGAAGGCATCAAAGAAACTTGGTTATCTTCAGGAAATTTGAAGGAACAGCAAACAGCCAGGAGATTGGTGAAGAACAAATGTTGTCCCCATCTTTTTTAAAAAGGATACTCCAGTGATCTACAGATTTATCAGTCAGTCCTTACTCCTAGAAAGATTCTAAAACAGATAATAAATAGATTATATGTAAGCAGGTTGAAAAAGGAGTGCTTTTTTTTTTTACTAGAAATCCACATGGATTAGTAAAACAAATCTTATTAGGCAATCCTCCCTCCCATCCTTTTTGAGTTTGATCTCTGCATACTAATTAACTATGTAGTAGATGGCTTGACAATTAAATAAATATAGTACATGGCTGGATCAAAAATCTTACTAATGAGTTCTCATTAATTGTACTTCATTAAACTGGTGCTTAATAGCATGTGAGTGCCACAAGATCCAGTCCTCTAATTTATGCTTTTTAAGACTTTTCTTAATGACATAATGAGTAGGTAGCTATCAGATCTGCAAATGATACAAAAGTCAAATCAAAATACCTCAAAAGATAACATTTATATTGAACCAAATAACTTCATTGGGCTGAAAATAACAGAATAATACTTGTTAAAAAAATGCAAAGTTCCTCGCATAGCTCAAAAATCCAGTGTGGACTGATAAAATGCAGGATATCCATCTTGATAATATTTGTGAGTCTAGAAATGTTGTCGACTGTTTGACTATAATACAGAAATGTGGGATGTCTACAAAAAAAGTGAAATGCATATTTAAATTGCTTAACTGAAGTATATTTCCAAATAACTGAAATAATAATTCTATTTTATTCTTCCCAATATTGAATATAATCAACTTGATTGACTTTTCCTGAAGATATTCTTTCCTTCCTTCCTTCCTTCCTTCCTTCCTTCCTTCCTTCCTTCCTTCCTTCCTTCCTTCCTTCCTTCCTTCCTTCCACAAATTGAAATGGTCACCCAATTCACACACATGTGATCCCAGGAAGCTTACAACATTAAAATTTCAGTTTCTCTGAATACTTCGTAAGGACGATGGCCAGGAGTTTTAGTTTGATATCTGCAATACGAGTGGTTGAACAGTGATAACAATTAGTCTGAGAAGTAAAGGGCTTTCCTTCACTAACCATATTTAAGTAGACTCAAAAAACTGGGGGGGGGGAAATGGGATCAATGATTTTTTTTAAAAAAAAAAATAAACTAGTCCATTAAATAGTGGATAAGACACCAAAGCTGAAAGAGACACTTCTTACTCTGTAATTCTGTTCCTTGAATGTGGAAAAACAACCATGCAAAAAATCATAGTAGAGATCCACATTGTATTGTTTATCCATTTATTTTAAAATTGTCACTTAGCCATGAATTTTTCATACAAAACATTAACTCATGGATGATATAACTTTTACAAAAAGATCCAATTATTTATTCATGCTCCCATCAGTCTGCTTTGACAACTTTCAGGCAGACACCCTAGAAGCATCATAAACGTGTTGGAAACACTTCACAACTACACAAAATACATGGGAAATGGCAGGAAACTATTTTTTCTGTAGTACTGTGGAAATGAGAACATAATCTTTTCCACACATCTTAATGCAGCAATTCTTAATGCCTCTCTGCATTAAGTGTAAGGATTTGGTTACATGGATGTGGGAAGTCAGGCAAACAATAAGTATGTAGCAAAGATGTCTCCAGTTCTTTCTCTACTACCACATCCAAAAGCATTCCAGTTGACAAGACATATGAAATGGCCTCCAAAAGCATTTTAAAATGTATCACAGAAGACCACAATTTCTCATAATATACCTAATCATCTTTTATTGTGTCTTCTGTATATTTTATAGCAAGACTTCATCCCTCCGCAATCTCCAATGGATCGTAAAAGTGAAGCTGAGGAAGTATACTGTTTTCAGGCATTTACTATTATGAAGTCCTCTTCCAAACTGTGTAAAAGTTTAAAGTAGTTTTGTGTCTTTCTGTCTTTCTATCTCAACTGGTGTTCAAACTTACATCTTAATAGTACAGTATTATTTTAAGGTGACTTTTTTTTTAGACGTTAGAAGCCCACATTGGATCTTATATAATGTATTATCAGAGATGGCCTCTGGAGTGCTAGATGCCTGTAGCTATCTCTGGTGTACCTCATGTTCAGAGACATCAATCACTTTGGTCCTGAGGCTGTATATGTACCCTGCAAATTTACTGCCTCTTCTAATTTATTTCTGAAAACTATTCATACCCAAAATAATAATTATCTTCATGTTATTAACATTATTATAAAAAAGGGAGAAAAAAGAATGTTGCAGCATATTAATTAAGTGCTGGAAATTATTGGAGATGGACATACTAATTACTACTTGAGTGCTTTCAATCAATGCCCAAACTCAAACCACCTTGCAGAAGAATCCAAGATCTTACATCTTGGTATAATCCAGAACTGCACCTTCTGAGTTTTGATACAATAACTATCTTTTCCAACTTCCAGCTTTTATGATGCAGATATTGTAATCCATGTTGTCTTTCAGATCTTCAAATTCTTGTAAAAATGTATTTTGAATAGATAATGAATTGTCAAGTGTAACTCAGCAACATTGGTTATTGTAAGTAGGTGTTGATCTTTTTTCATTATCAGAAAGATTTTACTAAGATCATTTCCATCATTGTCAATAAGCAGAGATTCCATTCGGTTCTATGTAGCTGATATGAGCCACATTGCAACTATACTAACTTCATTGTTTAATGGGAAAATGAACACTGAGAATTGGTTTGATTTACTGATGAAGCTGGCAATCAGAATTCAAATCTTTGCTAAAACTTTGAAAACTTCATGGAAAGATAAAAGTTTATTTTTTTTAAAAAATCAAGTTTCTCAAAATCAGAATTTATACATTTGGGGAAAAATTGCGCTGGGTCTGTCAACTTTTCTATAGATTGTTAAACAATTGTGAAACTGTTTTCTGATCTTTTACTCATTCATCCCATTTTTGCCCTAAAAGACACAAGGGGAACTATCTCAGAAATATTGTGGTAAAACTCTTGAAGATGTCTAACTGAAGTTTAGATGGGTTCATATCTCCTAAATGATTTAATAGTTTTGCCATTCAGTTCTACATAAAAATACAGCAGTGTCAAGCATTTTGAAATTTCCCATTACAGGTTATTGACAAAACATTTTTCAACCTTTATCTTGAATTTTAAGATGGCTTGAAGTAAATATGGTTTCCTCAAATCATAGATATAAATCAATTCATGCCTCCTTTGAATCTCAGTTCGCTAATATAAATTGAATTAGGATTAATTTGACAGATATGATTTGATAGAACCAATTCCATAGTCAACCTCAGATAAATCTGTTCACAGCACTATTGTGTAACAGAATAACAGAGTTGGAAGGGACCTTGCAGTCTTCTAGTCCAACCCCTGCTCAAGCAGGAGACCCTATATCATTTCAGACAAATGGCTGTCCAATCTCTTCTAAAACTGAAGGTTTTCAAGAAGCACTCACATCTTTGAAGACAAGCTGTTTCACTGACTAATTGTTCTCACTGTCAGAAATTTCTGCCTAGTTCTAGGTTGGTTCTCTCCTTGACTAATTTCGTCCATTGCTTCTGGTGTTCTTCTTTGTGGCAGCCCTCCAAATATTGAAACAATATTTTAATGTTTAATGGCTTAGTGTTTTAATGGCTGCCCAACTATCTTCTTAGAATGCACCTAAACCTAATGAAAAACTGCTTCATAATGAAGCAAGTATTGTGAAAAGCTATTTGCACAGCAGTTCCATTGAACTTCAATAGCCCTAATGAATTATTTAAAAGACACCATCCTTTTGTTTGGCTAAGGGCTAAACTACTCATACACAAATAAACATGTGCACGTACCTACCTTACCAATTTTTCAATCTGCCTTGGAGAGAGCCCATTCTTTGCAAGCTTCTAGCTGAAGGTAATGCTACATGTATACATGTCATTCAAACACTTGCCATCTTTCTTTTGCTAAACAAGACAGATGCATTTGCCTGCTTTCCTTTGAAAACCAGATAAATAATTTGTCTCCTTTCTTTTTCTTTCCCTGTATTGGCAGACTCATCTGTTTCTCGATGCTATCTATTCACTGAGAAAATGACATTTGAGACCAAACTGAGTCATTTTACTGTTGGCAATGAAGTTAAGCCAGCAATCATTCTTTGTCCTTTCTCAATGTGGCCTTCTAAGCTTAGCATGAATAATGAAGAAACGGGAGCTTGCTTTGATGAATACACACACAGTTGTTGAGTCTGGGAGGATGTGCATATATTCCATAAGGATTTATCTATCTCTTTCTGCTTCCTAGAGTCGGGAGCTTTATTTTAACATCTCATGATATTAAATAGGCAATAAACTCTCTATTCATTAAATTGTTGAAAGGTCACTTTTTCTTCTCTTTCAGGAATAAAAGCATCTCTGCCTTTCTATCAAGAATAAATGGACATCCATTGTAAGGGGTTGCTATTTCTATTGTGAACTTACCGGCTACTAAGATTTATAGGTGCTTCTTTAAGAAGTCCAAGATTTCTAGTATATGTATGGTGATGTCATGATGCAATTCCATTCTTATATCCTTGAGTTCTGAATACTGAATCTGTAAGATTATATTGAAATCTACCATCAAAAGAAGACCCTATCATTCTGCCTGTGTTTTTAGAGCAATTGCATTTCTGAAGGAGGATATTTGTAGCTCAAGGTTGAAATGAGGGGTCCTTGGCGCTCTCTGAGCTTGCTTGTGTTCTTTAGGGTATGTTTAGGGTATGTTTCATTACCCTAACTAGATAACATCACCAGTGCTGGTAAGGAGTGCTGTTTGCTGTCAAGTTATATTCTGGTGTCTTGCATGTCTGTATGGGTGGGGGCAGTCTTAGGGATTCTTTGGTTGGGCTGTTTACTAATGGCTTTTTGGTAGTTTCTACTACTACTACTACTACTACTACTACTACTACTACTACTACTATTACTACTACTATTGATCATTGCACAGTCAGCCAGATGTTCAGACTGGATTTGGCATTTTTGTCTACCTATCGAGTCCTTACCCAGGAGCTGGGATAGGCAGATGTGGATGTCTGATGGTATTACAGATATCGTCGCAGGATGGAAGCAGTTCCTAGTAAGGCCACCTTTTGCAATTGACTAATAGCGAATTTGTCAATGACGATGGTGTTCAAGTGGTGCTCCAGTTGTTTTGAGATTGCTCCCAAGGCACCTATTACTATTGGTACTACCCTTGCTTGCCTTTACCACAGTCTTTCTATTTCTATTTGTAGGTCTTTGTATTTTGTTATCTTCTCCAGTTCTTTCTCGTCTATTCTGCTGTCTCCAGGCACTGCCCCGTCCATTATCCAGACTTTTTTGTCTTTCTTATCGACAATTGTAAGTCCGGGGTGTTATGTTGCAGGTGCTTGTCTGTTGTTGTTGTTGTTATTGCTATTATTATCATCATATTTAATATATAAAATATAAAATACAAAGAAAAAATAGAAATATAGGATTAAGGGAAGGAAAAGGAAAGGGGAAGAGAAGGTGTGAGGTACAAGGAAAAGAAAAAAAGCTGTTGACTTCTGACTCTTTTTATCACAGTACAAAGTAAAAGCATACAACTTTTTGTTTTTATACATGATTAGATAAATATCCATTTCTATAACAGCAAATCTACCTAATCGACAAAACCAAATTCAAAAATACATTTTTATCACCAGCACAAAATCCAGAAATGGTATCCAAATGAAAAACATACTCAAGTATATTCTCCCCACCACCATTCCTTTTTAAAAAGAAATGAAAAGAAAAATGCTAAACTTTCTTTAAGTGCTTTTCTAAAATCAAGTCTTTCTAATACCTTTTTTTCTTTACATACAGGCTTTGAATTTCAATACTGAATTTAGCTCCCACCCTCCAAACTATCCTTATAGAATAGTATTTTTTCTTCCTTTTATAAACATCCTTTTTAGAACACAAAGTTTTCTTTAAACTAGTACATCATTTTCTTTAGCTTTGTCTTAGCACAAGTACTCTCAAATATATTTTCAAAAACATTTTACATACCAATAATAATAATAATAATAATAATAATAATAATAATAATAATAATAATAATAATAATAATAATAATATAGTAAAGTTGGCAGGGACCTTGGAGGTCATCTAGTCCAACCCCCTGCTCAGGCAGGAAACCCTATACCATTCCTATACCTTGGAAAAAAGATCTGGTCCCTCAATTTTAAAAGAGATGCTTCATACGTGTTCCCAAATCAGTATTTTGAAAAATCTGCAGAGACCAAAAACCAATTTGATTCATTTAACTTCATTAAGATAAACTAAGTTAGTTTTTAAAATATCAAAGGAACTTAGGGAATAAAGTTCCAAGAGAAAAGACAGATTTGCCAAACTTCCTATAACTCTCTGCCTGTTCTATCTTGGTAGGAGTAGATACACAAGGTTTATTTAAATGCAAGCAAAAATACCTTCTAATTCATGGGGCCCTTGATTGCTAGCAAAACTGGGAAAGAGTTTGGCTGCTTTCCAGAAAGAAGACCAATTTGTCTATTTTATTTCTTTTGGCTTGAGCCTTTTTTACATCCTGCATTATAGTAAAAGGTATGCTAAGCCAATCTTCTATCTTTGGGAAACTTCGCACAAATTTAGATGCACAAGCTCTGAAAATATCCCCTCTAAAAACCAGCTGTCTAGAAGATTTGAGTCCACGACAACTGAGATTTCATTTGTGTCTATCATCATCATTCTTTACCAAATATTGTGACAGCATCAAGCACTTAGATGCAAGACCTTCACATATTGACAGTTCAAGCAAACTCTGGTTCTATAAGGATTTAAAAGGATCAAACTGGCAGGAAACACTAAAACTTGTTTGTTTGAATGAAAGAACGGATTGCCGTAATGAATGAAGTCTGCTATTATCCATCATTCTCCTTAAAGATTTGCCTATTAGTTTTTGAAATATGTATCTGAACGTTAACATCAGAATGGTATATGAAAAAATTATTTATAGGGTGGATTAGTTTTTACTTACTTGGGTTATATATGCTTCTGTGGATTTATTGTTTATTTAGAATCACCCTATCTTGTTCTAACTTGAATACGGGTAGTCCTTAACTTATAAAGTTTCGTTTAGTGATCAAAGTTTCAATGGTGCTGAAAAAAGTGACATATGACTGTTTTTCACACTTATGACCATTCCAGCACCCCCATGGTAAAATGATCAAAATTTGGACACTTGACATCTGGCTCATATTTATCACGGTTGCAATGTCCTGCAGTTATGCAATTCCCTCTGGCGATCTTCTGATAACCAAAGTCAATGGGGGAGCTGGATTTACTTTACAGCTATGTTTCTAACTTAACACTTAACAACTGTGGCAAGAAAGGTCATAACGTGGGGCAAAACTGACTTTACAACTGTCTCTCTTTGCAACAGAAATTTTGAGCTCAGTTGTGGTCAAAGTCACAGACTACTTCTATGAGCTCCCTAAATAAAATAAACAAGCACATGGGCAAACAAATAAATAAATGAAATGCCACTTTAGTGGTGAATATCTGTAGTTCAGGTGTAGGATGAGGTTGAAGGTTCATTCTCCAAGCTTGTAGGTTGGTTTCTATCCACACTCACACTAAATAGCACCAATTTGATTGGAGCAATACAAAAATCATCAGCCTGCCATGCTCGTGAATTCATCAAAGCTGGGCACTCCACAAGCAATTCTGTCAACAGACACTTTGATCTACAACTGGCCTATGCACCCCTCAGGATCCAAATTAACCGCACAGCCAACCAGAGATGGCACTGATCCTCAACCATTCAAATTTACAATGACATACTGAAAAAAAGTGACTTATTCGACCTAGGGAAATCTCATAATCCTAAACCAGACCAAATCCAAAAATGCCAGGGAATTTCTAGAAGCCTGGCACTCTCACAAATCAGCCATCAATAGACACATAGACATTAACAACATCTATAAACTATGCAAAAGAGACAATCAACCAGCCCAAAAAACTCCAGCTCTTTTCCACCAGCAATCACTACCCAGATCAGCATAGGTTAACTCCAAAACCACCTTCAGACCAACAATCAAGTAAGCAATACCCCAATCAATAAACTGCCAAAGACCTTTTTCTCTTTAAGGACATTATCAAGGCTGAGGATTCCATGATAAAAAGAAACTACCAGGTAGACAAGAGAATAGTCATATTAAGACAATTGGATCTAGGGTGGACTTTTCTTTGTTTGATACTTGTAGCCGAAAGAAAGTTTTAATCAAAAATTTGAAAATGAGATTCTAGAAAGAGTACAGAGAAGAACAACAAAGATGATTAGGGGACTGGAGGCTAAAACATATAAGAAATGGTTGCTGGAATTGATTATGTCTAGTTTAATGAAGAGAAGGATGAGGGGGGACATGATAGCAGTGTTCCAATATCTCAGGGGCTGCCACAAAGAAGAGGGAGTCAAGTTATTTTCCAAGGTGCCTGAAGGCAGCACAAGAAGCAACAGATGGAAACTAATCAAGGAAAGAAGCAACCTAGAACTAAGGAGAAACTTCCTGACAGTTAGAACAATTAATCAGTGGAACAACCTGCTTCCAGAAGCTGTGAATGCTCCAACAGTGGATGTTTTTTTAAGAAAAGACTGGACAGTCATTTGTCTGAAATGGTATATGGTTTCCTGCCTGTGCAGAGGGTTGGACTACATGACCTCCAAGGTCCCTTTCAACTTTATTATGGTTATTATAATTATAATTATGGTTATAATTATGATTATTATTGTTATTATTGTTAATAATAATAATAATAATAATAATAATAATAATAATAATAATCTTGAATTACATAGCTGAAGGAACCAACAAATTCAGACTTCCTGTTGACCTTTGAGAAGAAGGAGACACACAATAAAACCAAGTTGCCTTTTCCTTGTTATAAGATGTAATACGTATTTCTACCTTCTTAGAAATTTAGACTTTAGAAGCACTGGGTTAGCTCATAGTAAAGTGTTCTTACCATGTTCTTATCAGATGCTACATTCTAGTTGTAAGAATCTTGCTACAATTTTTACTTCTCAGATAAGTCTTATGTGTTATTTCATATAGCCTATGACTTTGTAGGCTTTGCGCTCCTCTGCATTGCTGTAAGAAGGAGGCCAATGATCACCGTAGTTGTACATGCCAATAAGAGATATTTCTTGCATCTATCTCCAAATAGCTTGATTGCATATGTGGCATTTTTTACCACAGCAAACTACAAGCCCATCAACTGTCATTGATTCTCCTGGCAAATGTTCTGGAAGCAAAAGTCTGCCGAAATGAAACAACCCTGTTTGTATACCTATACTTTTTTTTTTTCAGATTAGGGAACAGAAATGGCAAAGCAATAATAAAAACCTTGTTTATGTGTTTTCTTTCTTTAGCTTCTGCAGATCTCTATTGATTCTTCAGTTGGTTTTGCTGACCTAGAGAGAATCTCCAAACAAGACAGCCAAAAATGAATGAATAAATAAATAAATAAATAACAATAAATACTTGCTATTGACAAGACCTATAACTGTGAAAAGTATTATAAATTTAAAATGTGTTTCTTTTATGGAAAGTCCTTGTTGGTATAACAGATGGCCTTGTTCATAACCTCTCTCCCTATTGATCACAAAGATTGCCCTTGCTGAAATACTGCCAATATTTATGTCAAAAGAGGTTAAAAAACCAAACAAAGTGCTACACTTGATTTTAAAGTGTTATTGTGAGTTTATCTCTCACTGTGTGCAGAATATTCCTGAGATGCAAACTATCATTCTCCAATTTCAGTCTTTAGAAAGGGAAATATTATATTTTATTGTTATATTATATTAAACATTATGTGACATATTTACATTATATTAATATTCTGAATCCTTGAGGAAGTGAATTCCATTTCCTGCCTGTATGAAGCTTGTTGTGGCAAAAAAAATAATAAATAAACAAACTCCTCTCTTCTGTATTTTCCAATCTAGAGTACAAATTGAAATGTAATATTATTCTAAATTTTTCAATGCACACCTCAGCATGAAATATCCCATCAAATGTAATACATCTATTTACTTACTTATCAGAGGTGGGTAGAAGATATCCAGAATCCTTAATCTGTTTCACAAACAGATAGCCAGGTTTGTTTTATTGGAGAAAGGCAAAGAAATTTCATTGTCTCTGTTCTAAAGAGGGGAAAAAAGATTAATAGTGAATACAGTTGGAGGCTGAAGTTTACACATCCTTGATCAAATTGTCTGTTTCCATAAATCCCTAAGCGGAGAGAAATGAACTCTTCTAGTTCAAAAATATTCTTTGGTTTTATTGTCTGCCTGGAACATCTGAGGTCTCCACACAGTTTTTCCAAAATATTTAAGTCAGGGTATTGTGATGAAAAATCCACACTCTTATCTTTCTTTATTATAGATAATTGTTGGGTGTTCTCATATGGAGGTAAATTTCATATCATATATCATATATTGTATATCATATATCGTGTATCATGTATTGTATATGTATATCATATATCAATGCTGGGAAAGATTGAGGGCAATAGAAGAAGGGGACGACAGAGAATGAGATGGCTGGATGGAGTCACTGAAGCAGTAGGTGTGAACTTAAATGGACTCCAGAAGATGGTAGAGGACAGGAAGACCTGGAGGAACATTGTCCATGGGGTCGCGATGGGTCGGACATGACTTCGCAATTAACAACAACAATAACAACAACAATCATATATCATATCGTATATCGTGTATCGTATATCGTATATCATATATCATATCCACACTTTTTTCAGCTTTAATTTTTTCACTGACTGAGGGGACATTAGCTTCTGGGATATTATGGTATTTTACAGAATCCATTCCTTCTTCCACCTACACCAGGGGTGTCAAACTGCTGGCCCGCGGGCTGGACATTTCACGAAGAAACCGCATCCACCCCATTGCTGGCAAGGGGGGAAAGTTCCGATACGTCGCACAATGTCACATGACGTTGCGAGTTTGACATTCTACACAATGTGGCCACAGACTGCCACACAAAGATTAATATAAGTAATGCATGCTTAATTTTTGTTTAAGTATTTTTTTTTAATGTTCCATTTTTCTTTCTCCAAATGTTTTTCATGGAGGGGGGGAGTTCAGTTCAAATATTGTTTCATCATTCCTAAGCACTTTCATCCAAAACACTTTATGTTTGTCACAATTTTCTTTTGCATACATCAGATGATTGTGAGGTCAAAATTAGGTTTTCTTCTGATAATTCTCCCACATAAATCATTGTTCTCTAAGAAATATTGTTCTGTGGTATTTGGATAACTTCTTCAATGTCAGCTATTTTTTTTCCCAGCAGTAATCTGCAGTGATGTGTTGGAACTGCTTTGAAATTTTGACTAGCTTTGACATAGATCTGCCAGAGATTTTTCATGATACCTCAAATCTTCCTTGATTTCAGCATTTCCGTGTTACTTCAATTTCTTCAAATTTTTCACAGGTAAAATTGCTAGCAGGAAGCATTTTTAATTCCTGTAGGAGTGACTTATCAGCATTTTTAAATGCTCCAATTGCTGCTTGAAGGAACATATGATGGTTAAGAGAAGACAAATCATAACAACCTAAGAAATTAGAAAATTCACAATATTTGTTAAATTGTAGAACTGTGGATATTGATAGTTTTTGAACATTATGAACAATTGAATAGAATAGAATATTGACCAAGTGTGATTAGACACACAAGGAATTTGTCTCCAGTGCGTAATCTTTCAGTGTACATGCAAAACAACAAGATAATAATAATAATAATAATAAAAAAACAAGTAACAATGAGCATAATAATAATGATACCAATAAGAGAAGGCAGTGGGATAGATGAGAAGGATAAAAATAATACAGCCAAACTGAGTAAATATGGGTAAATATCCTTAGACATAAGATTGTACTATGGGAATTAGGTGTTCAGCAGAATAATGGCACGGGGGAAAAAAACTGCTTCTGTTCTGCTTATGAACAATTGCACAGTAAAATAAATGAATAAATAAAAAAATGAATAAATAAAAAAATAGCATTCTGCAACAAGATGCTATAAACTTTGTTCCAGCCAACTTCCATCTCCTCTTTCTCATCTCATCACATCACATCAAATTCCAACTGGAATTTCTATTGGGAACTTGACCTATTTTTGAATACATCCTCCTAAAGCAGGGGTGTCAAATTCACAACATCACGTGACGTGTCGCAACGTATCACAACTTTTTTTTTTCCATTGCCAGCAATGGGGTGGGTGCGATTTCACCATGATGCATCTGGCCTATGGGCTGGCAGTTTGACACTCCTGTCCTAAAGGATTTAATTCTTTTTGCAATTTTCTTTCACTATTGTTTCTTTCACTTCTTTCCTTTTCTTTCATTCCATGGTCTCCTTTTTCTTCCTGATGCTCTAAAAATAATAATAAAATAAAATAAATAATAAAATAATTCGGAATGACATGATAAGCAGTATTCCAATATTTGAGGGGCTGCCACAAAGAACAGAGTTTATCTTTTAAGCCAAGCTATCTTTTTACCCACATTTCCCCTCAATTTATACTTTGAGGGAGAAAACTTTGACCTTAAAACATGACCTCCATCAATCAATTGATCTATCCATTCAACTGATTAAACCTTGCAGTCCTGGTAAAAATGAAGGCCCGTTATTTGCAAAAAAAAAACCCACCAGTTGATTATTCAGGCAAGATGTTAAGCCAGTAATTAGTGTGCAGATGCCAAAAGCCTTGCATGGAAAAATAAGCAACTGAAACAGATGTTTGGGACATCTGCACTGCTCAGACATCACTCATCTGAAAACAATACTGAATTTAGCAGACTCCAAAATCTCCTTCATGGAAATGAGGCAAACAGCTAGAACTGAGATCTGGATGAGAAACAAATGTCCAGGTGAAATAGTTGGGAACATGGAAAGTGAGATAAGTATCCAGGAGACATCTCCTCCATAATGAAGTGAGAAATCTCAGAATAAATTATATACATATGTAAAAAAAGATTTAGAAACAATGATAGAGCTAGGTTGTGATATAGCAATATTTATAAAAGCTGGAGGTAGCCAAAACATCTTTAAAACAGAACGAACCTCCTTCCAATCCTGTTTTAAAAAGTGATATATGAAAATGACCAAGAAACAGCTTAAGGAGACCTGCCAAGGAAGAGGCCAACTGGGGGTGGGGGAAGGAATATTGTTAAAAGCAATTGTGAGCATCATCATCATTTTAGCCATTGTCTAAAGTAGGGGTGTCAAACTGCCAGCCTATGGGCCGGATGCATCATGGTGAAACTGCGCCCATCCCATTGCCGGCAATGGAAAAATAGTCACGATATGTCACAACACATCATGTGATGTTGTGAGTTTGACACTTGGTCTAAAGCAGGGGTAGGCAACCTTGGCTCATAATAATCTCCTGTTTATAGGAGCAATTAAGATTTCTAACAATAAATGTTACAATTTCTGTCCTTTGTTTATTCCATAGAGAACAGACACACTGTAGAACAGATTCATTCCTCTTTATCGGAACATATAACAAGTGTGATTTTTTCATAGAGGATCTTGATGCATATATCAGTCATCATCACCCTTGTAAATAATTCACATATTGAGGTCAGGGTGAAAAGTCTCCTCTGTGAAATGTTGTAAAACTATCTGAGAATGGAGCGGGAGAGGATTTTTTTTTTTAGCCACAATATGGGAGGAAAATCCTGCTTCTATCTATTTGTTACTTCACTGAAGTAACTATGATTTCATCAAGGGTCAGAAAAGTAAAACCATAGGAAGCCAGATCAAAATTGATTTGCGTTGTTCAGGAAGGTTCAGGAAACCTACCTATAAGATGAAGTACTGTAGAGTACAATTATTTCCCCCAAGAATTTGCTTTGTATCTGAGGCAGATTGACGCTTAAAGTCATGAGATGAAATCGGGTCAGACAGGGGAGTTAAAGATAGAACAAGGATTTTGGTTGGTAGCTTTTAATTATTTGGATTGGATAGTTTCTAACCAGAAGTATCCTTGTAAATACATAACTGGGTACTACAAACAATTGAGTCCAGTACCTTAGCCTTGAAAAAATTAATGGCTGCTAATACAAAGTTTATTTATTTAATTTTACAGAAATAATTATGTGTAGTTGTTACTATATTGACATGCAGATTTAATAATTATAAAGGATGCTTCCTGGTTATTTAAAGAAATGAAAAAGTCTTTTGTTTGATCTAGTGAGCATATGTTCAAAAGCAAATATCTATGTACCTAAATTTGGTGACTTGTTCAATAGGTCTATTCTTAATCTTACAGGTAATTGGGGATTTGAAAATATTAAACAATATTAAGACAATTACTCAATTAAGAGTAATTGATCTCAAGGCATTCCCTATGGTAATAGGAAGATACATGAAGACCTCGACTTACAACCACAATTGAGCCCAAAATTTCTGTCACTAAGTAAGACGGTTGTTAAATGAGTTTTACTCCATTTTATGACCTTTCTTGTTAATTCATGAGTTGTTAAGTTAACAAAATGGTTGTAAAATGAATCTGGCTTCCCCATTGATTTTGCTGGTCAGAAAATCACAAAAGATGATCACATGATCCTGGGACAATGAAACCAACATACAAATGAGCCAATTGCCAAGCATCCAAAATTTTATCATGTGACCATGAAGATGCTACAATGGTCCTAAGTGTGAAAAATGGTCATAAGTCATTTTTTTAGTCTGTTGTAAATTCGGAGTTCACTAAATGAAAAGTTGTAAGTCAAGGATTTTCTGCAAGGCTTCAAGGCATCTGTGCAGGGTCACCTGAGTTATTGAAAGAATAATCCCATCATTCTGGTGCCCAGGTTCGCCTGGTGCACCAGTTGCGGCCTTATTTGGACCGAGAGGCTTTACTCACAGTCACTCATGCCCTTGTCACCTCAAGACTGGATTACTGTAATGCGCTCTACATGGGGCTACTCTTGATGGGGCTACCCTTGAAGAGCATTCGGAGGCTGCAGTTGGTTCAGAATGCAGCCGCGAGAGCGATTGTGGGTGCGCCAAGGTACGCCCACGTGTCACCTATCCTCCGCGAGCTTCACTGGCTACTTGTGGGTCTCTGGATGCAATTCAAGGTGTTGGTTATCACCTTTAAAGCCCTTCATGGCATAGGGCCAGGTTACTTACAGGACCGCATACTGCCGCACAGTTCCCAGAGACCGGTGAGGTCCCATAGATTGGGCCTCCTTCAGGTCCCGTTGGCCAGACAATGTCGGTTGGCGGGCCCTCGGGGAAGGGCCTTTTCTGTGGTGGCTCCGACCTGGTGGAATCAACTTCCCCCCGAGGTTCGAACAACTCCCACCCTGCCGGCCTTTAAGAAAGCCGTTAAAACTCTCCTGTTCCGGCAGGCCTGGGGCTGATGTCCCCGGGGGGGGCAGGATATGATCGGACTCGCGGTATGATTGTATTATTTTATTGTTTTATTGTTAGATGATTGTTTTAATTTTGTATGCCGCCCTGAGTCCTTTGGGATTGGGTGGGCGTATATATAAAATTAAATAAATAAATAAATAAATTGGCATAAAGAATGGGAATAGGTCAATGGGCAAGTGATAGAGAGAGAAATTCTGATTTAGCAAAAACTTCAACCATATTATTAGTCTATATAACAGTACTGGGATAAGAATACAGACTTATTTTACACTTTTTCTGATAGTTTCAGTTTTAGATCTCTTTTACAATTTACATTAACATATGGTGACATTATTGATTTGTGAATTTAAGAAGGCAGCTATCAAAGTTACAGCTAATTTTCTCCAGTGTCTCTCACATTTTAGAGACTCAAAGCCATCTTTAGGTCTATAGATATTGACATCTCTCTTTTTCTCTCTCTCACACACATTCTCTTCTCTCTTTCTTACTCTCTCTTATTCTCTTTCCCTCTTATTCTCTCTCCATCTTATTCTCTCTCTGTGTCTTATTTTCTCTTATTCTCTCTATTCCATTCTCTTATTCGCTGTCTCTCTTATTCTCTCTTATTATTCCTCTCACAATTACTCTCTCTCTTTCTCACACTCATTCTGCCTCTTATTCTCTCTTATATTTTCATTCTCTCTCTTATTCTCTTATTTTCTCTCTCTTATTTTCTCTTTCTCACACAGAGACATTCTCTCTTATTCTCTCTTTTTCTTATTCTCTCTTTTTCCCTCTCACCCTTTTTCTATCTCTTGCTCTCTCACATACATACATTCTCTCTCCTATTCTCTCTTATTCTCTCTCATTTTCTCTTATTTCCTCTCTTATTCTCTCTCCCTTATTCTCTCTCTCTCTCTCTCTCTCTCATTCTCTGTTTTTTTCTCTCTCTTATTCTCTGTTTCTCTCTCTTATTCTCTCCCTTATTCTTTCTCTCTTTTATTCTCTCTTTCTTACACACACACACACATTCTCTCTGTGTCTTATTCTCTCTCTTTCAGGCACATTCTCTCTCTTCCTCTGTCTTGTTTGTGTGACAAAATAAAGCAAAATAATGAACAAATAAACATAAGAACATCTAAAAGTTTTTGCTTCCACTTTTTTTCAGAGGTGAGGCTTTAGAAGCTTTTTTATCATTTACTAAGAAAAGCATAGGTATAAAACCTCATTAGCTCACAGAGAACAGTTAATGCAAGTATTATCCATGGTGCAGGTGACAGAAAAAGCTGTTTAACCTGTTTCCCTGTCTGCAACGTTTAACCTTATTATTATTATTTTTTCTCAACTGCTTTTCATTCAAGAGGGTTAATCTTTCAAAGCAGAGAGGTATATTTATTCCAGTAAGCTTAAATTCAGGTTTCCAAGGAAGGTTTTCTAAACCACAATCAATGCTTACTAAATATATACAACTCTATAAATAATAAAATCCAGAACTATGTCATTTGAAATTGTGAATAATTCTGAATGAATAATTAACAGAATTAACAGAGAAAGATGTTTCTCCATAGGACTGAAAACAACTTGACCGGGAGTTTCAAGGAAAAAAATGGTAGCTAAAGATTAATTCTTGGTTCCCTGTACTGAAAAATGTTTTCCTAGAGAGAAGCAATTTAAGAGCTAACATTATATAGGCATATAGCATGCATATATAAATTTACATGTACATCTAAAATATATGTACCTCTAAATTATAGTACATATTTTTTATTCCATTAAATATCCATTGAAACAAATGAACAAAATTTGTTGATTTGGTCTCTTAATTATCTTAAATAAAAGAAAGTGTGCAATTGTGTGTGACTCATGATATCTTGAAAGGATTTTTCCACTTAATTTTAGAACTGAAAAATGGTATTTTCTATTGCAGATAGATAATATGCTGAAGTGGTTAACGTGGTAGATTAATCTCAAGTATACCTTCAGCTGATGAAAATCTTGTGGTAATTTTGAGCCCTCACTCTCTATCTCTTTAGACAAGCCTATCTCACAATATGGAAAAAAAAAATGGAGGAGAAAGATCTACGCAGTCTGTCTTGAGTTTCCCAGAGGAAAAAGAACATAAGACCTGACACTTTTTTGCTGTCTACAACACAGCCCTTACAGCAGTTCCAATAAAATTCCACCCCCATTTGCATTCTCCTACAGGTGATCCTGAGGACACAGATAAACCCCCCAGGTGGCCTCAAGAGCTTTCAGGGAGAGTGCTAATGACCAAAAATTTGCAAAGAAATATGATCCTTCCAACTGCTCCCCCCATCTTATCAGAACTAATTCTTCCATCGCCCCCACTATTCTGCCAGAATTAATGAAGCTTATTGGATGAGAAGTGAAGTGTCTTCAGTGAGGTTTAAAGTAAAAATGCTAACTTATATATAAATGGTAGAGAAAAATAGTAGGCATGGCCCAGGCAGAGACAATGTCAGATGCTGTGATGGAAACCTGCAAAACATTTGAAGATCATTTGAGCAAATAAATATAAGAAAGGCATATAAACATCCAACTACAATAGCTATATTTTGGATTTATGATAACAATACCATAAACTGGTTTTGCAATTCTCAGGGGCATCCCCCCCAAAAGTTGTATCAATAAAAGAATATATACACTTCGGGGTTGAATTGAATTATGGAATCCTTGGTGCTCTCTGAGCTTGATTATTTTCTTGCAATGTTTTTATTACCTGGCTAGAAAACATCTTTAATGCAAGAAAGGAGTAGTGTTTGCTTTTTATATATACTGTATACAATAATTTGCCCTGTCACTTTTGGTTGGGATGTTATTTCCTCCTTGGAAGTTACTTGATTAGGATGTTGTTTACTAGTTGATTGTCTGAGTTGGTGATTTCTTGATTAGGGTATTGTTTACTTTTTGATTGTTTGCCAGATTTTACTCCTTTTTAGCTTTTTTATTTTCACTTTTGCATGCTGTGTAAATATTGTTTATCTCTATGTGCTTGTTGATGGTTGATTTGTCTGAGTGACCAGTTTCTAGAAATTCCCCAGTGTTCTTGATTTAGCTTTGCTAGAATAGTCACAGTTTCCCAGTTGAAACTATGGTTAAGTATGTCCAAGTGTTGTGAAAGTTTTATTCTGTCTTCTGAGTGCTAATTGGTATTTATGGGTGTGCTCTACTAGTCTTCTTGGGTCTTTTGGTTTGCTTACAAAGTTTTGGAGGGCTTTAGTTGATTTGTATACTACAATGAAGCCATGTAGTTGTAACAGTCTGTGAAGTGTTCCTGAGATTTTGATGTATAGGCCCTGCAGTAGGAAGTTGATAAAATATTTGCTCCCCTCTGTGAGGTATTCAAGAATTTTTGTAAGTTCTTCAGCTGTAATGTATAATGGGGTCTCTGATAATGATACAGTGACGAAGAGTTTTATGTATTTTCAGTGCCCATTAGAGGCAGAGGAAGATGGGTCTATTGCTTTGCATCTATTAATGTTCTTCTCTTGTGATTTGATCTTCTTGGTTAGGTTATTAAGAGGTCTCTTGAATAGGTTCTCCAGGTTCTGTGTTGTATCATTCTCTATTCTATACCAACAGGGAATCTAATGACTGGCAGGACATATATGTTGATGGGGTGGATCTTGTCTTCCCATTGAACTGGCTTCAAGACCTGTCTGATCCTTTGATGGTACTTAGATGTTGCTATCTTCCTTGCCTCCTCATTGTGATTCCTTATTGTGTAATTATGGGATGTTTGGTACATATGCTATGTGGCCTATTAGTCTTAACTATATTCTTTCTTTTGACTCCCATTTGGCCAAGCTTCCTCAATCCGAGTGACAATGCATAATGAGGACATTGATGTGCACACACGTGTGTGTGTGTATGTGTATAAACACATGCACACACAGAGAGAGAGACACAAATACACAGGTCTTAGCATGATTTCTTTTCAGCCCCAAGCATTACACCATCTGTATGCATATCAGTAGAGGGGTTGTACTTTTCTCAGAAATGTAAGGCTTTTCTAATTCATAAGTATAGCCACTTCTATGAGACACATATAAAGTTGCCAGATATTCAATATCCTCTCTAACTGAAGAACCATAGCAAATTTCTTGCCAATTTCTGAATTACTATTACTACAACAACTAGTACAAGTAAATTAAACTCATTACTTAACATTCCATCAAATTCAATGCAAATTTCTTCTAAGTGGACATGCATAAATCTATTTTTTTTAAGATTTGAATAGGCCTACATTCATGCATACAAGAATCAAGTAATTTTAGATACATATTTTATGTTTCTATTGAAGATATGGTGTAATTCAATTATAAATACACAGATTTTGTACTTTTTTAAAATGATCAGTAAAGATACAAGGAAGATTTTTCCTGGCCATAATGCATCTCAGTATCATTCTGTAAAAACACTGAATACATGAGTAATAGCTTTATTTTTAAATGCTGTTATGATGACTACAGACTAATGATTCACCTTTGATGCTCAGGAGATAGTTTGAGAAGGCATACTCAAGGTGAAAATAATTTATCTTTGCCACAATATTGCAGCTGCAGTAACAATTGAAAACATCTGCGGTAACACATTCAACTGAGCACTCACTACTATGCTAACTGCTGGCAATATTGTGACAACTAAAATTGAAGCATGCTACCAGTGAATATTAACTGTGACAAGGAGAGGAGGAGTGAAAAAATTAGCAACTGTTATAGGGATGCCAAAAATAATTTGAATGTGTTCTTATTAATGTCTTTAAATTAGAATTGTAGATAATGGAATGAGGGGTTGGGCATTTGGTTCCATAAAATCAAAATGTTGCTTTCACATGTTTATAGAGCAGCTGCAGAGGGCTACATAAACACAGGAAATATAGATCTGGTTTAAGATCTCATTTGCACTGACACATGCTCTTACTTTTTTTCCCCCACTGTTCAAATAGGAATTGCTGCATTGCCCCGGTAAAAGTGAATTGCAAACTTCCAATTAGATTTTAGACTTAGTATATAAGATACAGCAAGAAGATGCCTATGTGTGTATGTTTGTGTGTGCATTAAATTAGTATATGAAATCAAGACAATTCTAAATAACAAGGAGCATTGTGAACAGAAGTAAATTTATAATTCTGTTATGAACAAGGGCACCAACATGGAAAAGATTTACTGATCGTTAGAGTAAACCTGTGGGAGTAATTTAAAAAAGTCAAACTAAGATTGGACAAAGCGGTTATGCAGATTTCATGCTTCCCTGGTTAATCTATTGATACTAAGCACAGGAAGCAATTCATTTGGTTTACAATTTGCAGTTTCCAAACTTACATGAAAAGCAGAACATTTAAGACTTTAGAGACTTCTCCAAATGTTGTAGATGAAGATTGGAATTCCATAAATACATATGAAAATATGTAATGTGCATTCAGAATGATATATATTATCTGTGAAAGTGATGCTGAGATTAGAGTAAACACATTAAAATTGTAGGTTGGTCGTAACTTTTTTCCCATTCCATTTTATCAAAAGTTGCTAAGAAACTTCAAAGGATTCTGCAGTTGTAATCCAGGGGCCAAATGCAATCTTTTAACACTAAATTGTGTACTTTTCAATTAGGCTGTGCTATCTTTCTTTCTTGGGTATCTCACTGAATTCAGTATAATGCTTTAAATCTTTTTTTTAATTATTGCTTTTCCCCCCCCCAAATTGTATCCTTTGTGATGGATGGATTTTTTGACCTTGCATACCCACCTTTCTATCTTAGAATGCAGATATATTTTGGTAACAATATGCTGCTTTTTGTTCTTTGTTTCTGATGGCAAATAGCTGTGCAGTTAAAGAAAAGAAGATAATAACATTTCTAGTAGACATTGACAAAAAAGAAATTATGGCCATGTATTCTAGTGTAATTTAGAAGCAAAATCTACCATTCAAACATCAGTGCAGGAGAGAAAAGAAGAATGATAAGTGGTTAGAGACTGAATAGAACTGCAGATTTGTTGATATTTCAAGACAAAGGAGAATAAGTGACTATTTTAATTGGAGAAATATTCATGTCTGTCACACCTGAAGACTTTCAGCTCTACTGAACATGGAAATGTTTATCAGTTCAAATTGAAGGTCATTACAATAATCCATTCTTGAATGAAGCCATTGTTTTAATTATGTTCTGAAAAGCTGAACACTAAATGCTACTTTTTATGTAAACTGGAATTAAGTTAGAAACAAAAGTTCTAAGTTTGCAACTGTTAAGATTGTTATGATCCTTGCAAGTTATCTAACAAAGGAAGTAAGGGTTATTTTTTTCACTTATGAAAACACTATCTTAGAATTTATTTTTTAAATTCTTATGCCATCCACCTCAGTGATAGCAATTCTGGCTGGCTTACAATATAATAAAAAGGTAAAAAAAAAAAGGAATACCAAGCAATTAAACTTAAGAGGATTAAATACAATGAATTTCTAGACATAACAAAAGATTGATGAATAACAGAAATATTACCAATGTTTCCAATTAGATTTTTAAAATAATACTTTATCACTGTATTGGAATAGAATAAAATTCTTTATTGGCCGAGTGTGGTTGTAAACACAAGGAATTTGTCTCTGGCGCATAAGCTCACAGTGCACATACAAGTAATAGTGATAATCATGATCATAAACAATATGAAATACTTTCATCATAAATCGTAAAATACAACACTTCATCATAAATCATAAGATGCAACATTTAGTGATAGTTATAGAATACTAGCTAAGGAAACAACATAAATAATACCAGGATACTAAAAACAATATACATTGTAAGATACAAGCAACAAAGTTATAGTTGTAAGAAGATATAAGTAGGACAGATAAGACGTATCATAGTTGCTGTTGTTGTTAATTGCGAAGTCGTGTCCGACCCATCACGACCCCATGGACAACATTCCTCCAGGTCTTCCTGTCCTCTACCATCTTCTGGAGTCCATTTAAGTTCACACCTACTGCTTCAGTGACTCCATCCAGCCATCTTATTCTCTGTCATCCCCTTCTTCTATTGCCCTCAATCTTACCCAGCATTAGGCCCTTCTCCAGTGAGTCCTTCCTTCTCATTAGGTGGCCAAAGTATTTGAGTTTCAACTTCAGGATCTGGCCTTCTAAAGAGCAGTCGGGGTTGATCTCTTCTAGGACTGACCGGTTTGAATGCCTTGCAGTCCAAGGGACTCGCAGGAGTCTTCTCCAGCACCATAGTTCAAAGGCCTCAATTCTTTGGCACTCAGCCTTTCTTATGGTCCAACTTTCACAGCCATACATTGCAACTGGGAAAACCATGGCCTGGACTATACGCACTTTTGTTGGCAGGGTGATGTCTCTGCTTTTTAGAATGCTGTCTAGATTTGCCATAGCTTTCCTCCCCAGGAGCAAGCGTCTTTTAATTTCTTGGCTGCAGTCCCATCTGAGGTGATCTTGGAGCCCAGAAAAATAAAATCTGTCACTACCTCCATTTCTTCCCCATCTATTTGCCAGGAATTGAGAGGGCCGGATGCCATGATTTTGGTTTTCTTAATGTTGAGTTTCGAGCCAACTTTTGCACTCTCCTTCTTCACCCGCATCAAGAGGCTCTTTAGTTCCTCTTCACTTTCTGCCATTAGAGTGGTATCATCTGCATATCTTAGGTTGTTGATATTTCTCCCGTCAATCTTAATTCCAACTTTTGATTCATCTAGCCCTGCCTTTCTCATGATGTGCTCTGCATATAAGTTAAATAGGCAGGGCAACAGTATACAGCCTTGCCGGACTCCTTTCCAATTTTGAACCAATCAGTGGTTCCGTGTTCAGTTCTCATTGTTGCTTCTTGACCCGCATATAGGTTTCCCAAGAGACAAATGAGATGGTCTGGTACTCCCATCTCTTAAGAACTTGCCACAATTTGTTGTGATCCACACAATCAAAGGCTTTTGCATAGTCAATGAAGCAGAAGTAGATGTTTTTCTGGAACTCCCTAGCTTTCTCCATGATCCAGCATATGTTGGCAATTTGATCTCTAGTTCCTCTGCCTCTTCGAAATCCTGCCTGTACTTCTGGTAGTTTTCGATCTACATACTGCTGGAGTCTAGCTTGTAGGATTTTAAGCATAACTTTACTAGCATGTGAAATGAATGCAATGGTGCGATAGTTTGAACATTCTTTGGCATTGCCTTTCTTTGGAATTGGAATGTAAACTGACCTTTTCCAATCCTGTGGCCACTGTTGAGTTTTCCGAATTTGCTGGCAAATTGAATGTAGCACTTTTACTGCATTGTCTTTTAAGATTTTGAATAGCTCAGCTGAAATACTGTCACCTCCACTAGCTTTGTTGTTGCTCAGATTTTCTAAGGCCCATTTCACTTCACATTCTAGGATGTCTGGTTCGAGGTCAGTGACCAACTCATTGTGGTTATCTGGGACGTTAAGCTCATTCTTGTATAGTTCTTCTGTGTAGTTTTGCCATCTCTTCTTAATACAGCTTTACTAAGTAGTTTGACAGTGTTGTAGGAATTAGTTGTTAAGTAGAATGACGGCATGGAGGAAAAAACTGTCCTTATGTCTAGTTGTTCTGGTGTGTAATTAAGCAAATTATGCTTAAAAGATGGGGACCCTAACTAAGATTTTCAAGTAATAAAGATGGGTTTTCTTTGGAATTAGTTCTATCCTATTTTCTTGTAAATTTTCTTGTTATTCCCTGTTGTTTGCTCAGACATAAATGACAGAATGGAAGAATGTTAAAATTTGATGAAATTGTCAGAACTGCCACCTCACGCCTACCTTCTGCAATCATTCCAGTACCAATCAGCCATGAACCCCGGGGGGAAAGGGGAGAAGGAGAGGGAGCACTTGGGGGGAAGTGAAAGTTAAGGAAGTGAAAGCAACATGACACTTCTCTTCTGTGATGAGAAGGAAGTAGCTTACAATCAGAGGGACCGTTTCCAAAACATCTCCTTCAAAATTGATTGGAATGGGAAATTCCTAAATGAGGAAAAGTTTTCACTTGGGGTTTTGGTGTGCAAATTTCAGTTCTGGCTTTGCACTAAAACAGGGGTAGGCAACCTTGGTTCTTTTATGACACGTGGACTTCAGCTCCCAGAATTCCTGAGCCAGCCATGCTGAGGGGAAAGGGAGAGATTTCCAAGCTGAGCCGTGCTGGCTCAGGAATTCTGGGAGTTGGTCCACGAGTCATAAAAGAGCCAAGGTTGCCTATCCCTGCACTAAAATATACCTTTCTCAACCTGATGGTTTTCGGTTAGTTCTTATTTACAGGATCAAGTTGAGGCAGTCTGACACACCTCACCCAAAAATTAGCTGCAGAGAATACAAGCTGCATTTATTTTTTTTCTTTTAAGGTGTCCTGAGAATGCCTATATCCATATTTTGTACTGTGTAATTTCTCTTAACAATGATATTCTGAGTCAGAATGGTTGAAATTTCACCTAGTGTTTTATACAAAGCATAAAGGAATTTGATGCGAGCATTATGTCACATCTGTGAGCTGATACACAAAATAAGTGGACGACATATCAGACATGTTGGCAAGACTGGCCTTAGGGGATTTGTAGAAAGTTTCTTTCTTTCCTTTTCAACTGACATGCCTTTTTAGAGTCATTAGTTTTCAGCAAGCATGATCAGAAAGGAAAATTCCCAGTTCACATTGTCATCTACAGGCTGACTAACCTCTTTTTTGCTAATATTATAATGCAAAGAGATTATTAAAAGGGAGGAAGGACAATCCTTCTCTAGAATCTCTGAGTCCTTCCTTCCTTCCTTCCTTCCTTCCTTCCTTCCTCCCTTCTCCCTCCAATCATTTGTCTGAAATGGTATAAGGTTTCCTCTTGAGCAGGGGGTTGGACTAGAAGACCTCCAAAGTCCCTTACAATTCTGTTATTCTGTTTTGAGAATCAGCCCCCCAGAGAAGGAAATATTAAAAGGGCAGAAAAATATATTTCCTCAAAGAATTTTAAAATCAGAAACCAACCCTGCCCCCAAGTCTCTCTGTCCCAAGCAGAAGCCAGCTCTGTACAAATGCAGATGTAAACCATCAGAAAGGCCCCAGCTAGGAGATCAAGGAGACAAAGACATCTAAAATCTGCATACCCCACTCAAACTCTAAGAGTCATTCGCCCCAGCACCAGGGAAGCAGGATATGACCTTTGGGACATAATAGGATTAACCTATCACCATTAAGAATACCAGAAAGGCACACCCAGACTCAGGTCAGAATATATGACACAGGAAATACAATGCCTAAAACAGGAACAGGAAACTACTTCAAACAAAAGGCTTCAGAGGGTATAAAAACCTACTCCCCACATGTGCTCAGTCCTTTTTTCTCTCCTCTCGCCTGCCAGAACCATCTTTCTGTCTGACTCTTCAATAAACTGCAACTTCTTTCTAAAGCAGTTGCCATGTTGTTTATCCCCGGCTTGGATAAATCATGATGAAGACTTTTCTTTCAACACTGTTATTCATTCCTTCCTTTCTTTCTTTCTTCCCTTCCTTCCTTCCTTCCTTCCTTCCTTCCTTCCTTCCTTCCTTCCTTCCTCCCTCCCTCCCTCCCTCACTCCCTCCCTCCCTCCCTCCCTGCCTCCCTGATAGAGGTTAGGTGTATACAATATATTTTCTGCCATCAATTTGCACTTGACAAACCAAGCTTCACTAGACAGAGATATTTAATTCAAACCAAACAATGGTTAAAGCGTAATCCCATCAAAATGGCAATGTAGCATTGCACATTTATCTTCACAAAAGCCACCACATAATTCTTTTAATAAAAATGCAGAGAACATAAAGCAAAATCCCCACAGTTCATGACAACTGAGCAGAGCAGTTTTTCACATTTGTCTTATGCATGCTTATAATAAATATTTCTCTGGCTGTCAGACTTTTAAAAGCCTTTTCTTGATGTTAGTGGGAGGGGAAAATAATGGTTGTTTACAATATTTCTGATGTTTAATTCATTTTTCCTTCCCTTATAATTATTGTATGCAATAGAACAATTTGCAGGGTAAAAAAACACATTTTAAATAGGGGGGTTTGTTTGTTTTTTAAGCTTTGCAGGGAATTGTTTTAGGAAGAGAATTAGTTTTTAGGTCATCTCCTGCTTTTCATGTACATAAAGGGACAAAAGATATATATTTACAAGGAGAGTAATCTAGCTGTTGTTTAACATATACAATGGTAAAACTTATGCATTTTCTGCTTAAGATTACTGCGTGACTACATTGTCAGCTGAATTTTACTTCAGCACTGAGCACTGAAACAGAATGTTCCACTGCATTTCAAGGAAGAAGAAACAAAATATATAATATACAAAGCTGTATTCTGAAATATAAGGACGCAAGAGGAAACCTCTGCTGTTATAAAGCAAAGGAGGAAATGACGTGATTTGTCAAATTAACTGAAATGATTTGTAGAACATTTCATTGGTTCTCCGCAACTTCCATGATTATTCTACCCAAATTATAAAATTGGGCTTATGTTCTTAGAGTGTCCCTTGTGGTCATTATCATCAGGACTTTGTAAAAGGATTTGAAAGAATTGTTTCACAATGCACAGGAGAGGTTAAACAATTTTCAGGAGGCAGACAAGTCAAGCTGGTTATGTAATATCTATGGAGATTCTCAATCATTCAGGTCATGGCTGTCCCAAAGCGAACTGGACCTTCTTGGCTTTTTTTTTTCTTTGAAAACAATTCTGAAGAAACTTCTTGGATGAGAAGCGAAATGTTTTCAAGCAAAAACAAAAACCACTTCAGACTGATTGTGCAATATTTATTTATTAATTTATTTATTATGCCTCTCATATCACTACAGAAAGCAACTCTGAGTAGCTTTGATAAGAGATAAGATAACCTTTATTGTCATTTTTTTTACTGTGGACACAACGGCACACATCAAAAATGAAATTTTAGTTGTCCGTTCTCAAAGTGAAACACATATATGACACACACCTAAACATACTATGTACAACATATGTATAGACCCACACCCCTACATATATGTAACAAATAAATATTAAATACTATCCATCTTGAATATATAACGGAAGGAGGAAGCTTGAGAGTTCATAAGATTAATGCTGTATGGAATGAAACTATGGCTGAATCTGGATGTTCTGCTATGGATACCACGAAGCCTCCTCCCAGAAGGCCACAAGGAAAACAGTTTGTGAAGAGGATTTGTAGTGTCCCAGATAATCTTATGTACCTTTCTCAAGCAACGCTTCTGTACTATGTCCTGGATGGAAGGGAGGGAGCTGCCAATGATCTTTTCAGCCATCCTCAGCACTCTCTGCATCGCCTTCCTGTCTGAAGCAGTGATGCTTCCAAACCAGATTGTGATCCTATATGACAGGATGCTCTCGATCGTCTCCCTGTAAAACAGTGGTTCTCAACCTTTTTAATGCCGCTACCCCCAACCAGTCGTAAGTCGAGGACTACTCAACTGGTGCAGCACCGTTTGCAGAATGGGACTTTTGGCGGGCTCAGCAGGGCAGAGACAGCCTGGGCAATTCCTATTGGCTTTTCAAAGCCAATAGAATTAGACTCTATTCAAAAGAGTCTATTCTATTGGCTTTCAAAAGCCAATAGAATAAAAGGGAGTAACACAGCTAAGGAAAAGGGGGGGAAATGGCGGACTGCGTTGTTTGGCGACCCCGTGAAATGGTCATTCGACCCCAAATGGGGTCCCGACCCACAGGTTGAGAACCACTGCTTTAAAAAGTGGTCAGGACAGTAGAAGGAAGATGTGCTTTTCTCATGCGACCCAGAAAATGCAGGCGCTGCTGTGCCCACTTCACCAGTTTCTCACTGTTTCTAAGCAAATCTTGCAACAGAAATGAAGACTTAAAATATTTTTCCTGAGGTGATTTTCTTTAAATATGGAAGTTAGGAGAATATGATAGTGATGGGAATAACTTCTTGATTTCTGTCATATTGCAGGTGGTTTCTCAAGTTCCTAAGATCATATCACCAAAATTTGGTTGAAAACATGTAATTTACCGTTGATTCTTAACAAAAACATAAATTAAATATGGTTACAAAGCCTCAGATAGGCTTCACATAAGCACCATCTCTATGTGGCCAATTTCTGGCCTTGTTGCCTTTTGAAGTTACAAATAAATCATTATCAAATCAAATTTGGTCTTTGGGTGCCAAAAAGTAAGAACTATGTATCTTCTGGCTACCAAAATTTATCTCTGTTTGTTATAACTTCATACAACTACTCCTTGACTGGTTTGTTTTTATTTTCTTTTTTCAGGTATTGGAAACATTTTACCTACTTTTTATTTTAATTTATTATAAAATATGTAAATCTAGGTTTCATTAACCCCATCTTATTGTTTTGCTATAAGCAAGATTAATGAGAAAGAGGCTATAATTCTAAGAATGTGTGGAAAGTCAGTCACCCAGAGAAAGAAATATTAAAAGGGCAGGAAAATATATTTCCTCAAATGATCTTAAAGAGGCAGAAAAGCATGCCCAGTTTTTTCTTAATAGCATGAGGTCTCCCTCCCCAAGCAGAAACCAGTTCTGTAGAAATGCAGATGGAGGCTCCAGCTAGAAGATCAAGAAGACAAAGACATCTAAAATCTACATACCCCACCCAAACTCTAAGACAGGACATAATAGGATTAACACAGAGATACCAAAGGGCACACTCAGACTCAGATCAAAGTTCATGCCAAAGGAACAACTCCATAAACAAAAGGCTCCAGAGGGTATAAAAAACCCACTACCTACATGTGTTCGCTCTTTTTTTCTGCCAGAGCCATCTTTCTGTCTGGTTCTCCTCTTCAATAAATACAACCTTCTTCCTAAAGCAGTTGCCATGTTTATCCCCAGCTTGGACTGAACTACAATTAAGACTTTTCTTTCAACAATTACATATGGAGAAATGTTCTTCCAAATGCAAAATGAACAAACATTTATATGAGAGTAACATCACATCACATTATTTTTTAGTAATATCATTGGGGACACAGTGGCTCAGTGGTTAAGATATTAGGCTTGTGAACTGGAAGATCAGCGGTTCAACACCCAAGCATTGCACAATGCGGTGAGCTCCCATTCTTGCTCCAGCTGCTGCCAACCTAACAATTGAAAAAATATGTAAACGTGAGTAGATAAATAGGTACCACTCCTATGGGAAGGTAACAGCATTCTGTGCATCTCAGCATATAGTCATGTTGTCAACATGACCATTAAAAGTGTCTTCACTATTCCTTTTAACTCTGGGTCCCTTGGCTAAGAAATGGAAATGAACTCCACCCCCTAAATTCAGACACAACTGGACAGGGGAATCCTTTACTTTTACCTAATATTACTTGAACAGAGGTGAAACAGAGAGTTCATACTGGAGTCCTATGATATACAGTATGCCAATATAAGACCTTCTATATTGAATAAACCTCATTTCAAGGAAAACACATAGACAATATAACATAGGCAATGTGTTCTTTTGAGAACTTTTTATTCAAGTAATACACTAATCATTACTAAGAAAATTGGCGTAAAGTAATTTCCAATATAATAAGGCAGATTTGCTAAGTGTAGTTTCCTGGAAGAAAAGACTGTAAACAAAATTATTTTGGTTCTAGTTTGAATCAATGCAGAGCAATGAACATACTCCAATGAACATGTCTAATCAATTAATACTTAGTTGGCCGATTTGTCTTTTTAATGGTACATTACAAGTACAATTAAATAGTATTTGTAATAAGTATTAAAAGGAATAGTGTGGGTTTATGCACATTTATGTGTGTGTGTTATTTATATATGTGTGTATGAGTATATAATTAAAAGACAAACAATAGAAATATATACAATGAAGATAGAAAAAAGATAAAAAGAAAATTAAAGAAGTGACTTCTGAAATTCTTTACAGACTTATGAACAAATTTTTACCATTTGTCCCCTTTAGAATTACATTATACAATGTCCTTCTTTCCATAATCAACTCTTTTTAATCAACAAATCCAGAAATTAACATTTCAATTTTATCCATTTTCAACAAAATGTCTGTAAACACTTTCCAATCTTTTATAAAAGGTACTTATTGTTTTGCCACTAATCAAACCATCATTTTTTTAAAAAAAAAATTCTGCATGTTCTCCATCTTCACTGTCCATTCCTTCATTGGATAGATATTGTAAAGTGTATTTTCAAGTAGACAGGTATTGTTTTGTATTTATCACTCCAAATCTTTCAAAAACAGTGATAACATCAATTAAAGTGCAATTTACAGAACCAAAGTATGAACACCACTTCTCTGAATCATATAACGTGTTTAATAAATAATGCATTTGCATTTGATCTGATTGTATTTTGCTGGTTACTCAAATTAGGATGAAACAATAATATCCTAAGAGACTTCTATTTTCAATCTCCTCACTCACGGAAATGTTCCCCATCTCAAGTTAAATGTTGTTTAAGTAGAAGAGCAGAAAAGTGGAAGATCACAAAATCATTTTGTAGTACCTGGTGCCTCCAGACAATTCTGAAAACATTCCTAGTTGAAATCCTAGACATTTGCTGCCAGTCATCACTGCCAACAGTGATGATATAAGAAAGCTTTGTATGTTCCTGAAATAAGGAGCTATTAACAGAAATGGCCTAATCTGCTGTAATATACATAGATACTTACATATGGCTAAAACACATAAGGAACAGTTGCTGGAATTCGGTATGTCTAGTTTAATGAAGAGAAGGACCGGGGTGATATGATAGCAGTGTTCCAATATCTCAGGGGTTGCCACAAAGAAGAGGGAGTCAATCTATTCTTCAAAGCACCTGAAGGCAGGACAAGAAGCAACGGATGGAAATTAATCAAGAAGAGAAGCAACCTAGAACTAAGAAGTAATTTCCTGACAGTTAAAACAATTAATCAATGGAATAATTTGTCTCCAGAAGCGGTGAATGCTCCAACACTAAAAGTTTTTAAGAAGAGACTGGACAGCTATTTGCCTAAAATGGTATAGAGTTTCCTGCCTGAGTACGGGGTTGGACTAGATAAACTCCAAGTTCCCTTCCAACTTTACTACTACTACTACTACTACTACTACTACTACTATTATTATTATTATTATTATTATTATTATTATTGATCATCGCACAGTCAGCCAGATGTTCAGACTGGATTTCGTATTTTGTCTACCTATCAAGTCCTTACCCAGGACCTGGGATAGGCAGATGTGGATGTTTGATGGTATTACAGATATTGTCACAGGATGGAAGCAGTTCCTAATAAGGCCGCCTTTTGCAATTGACTAATACCGAATTTGTCATTGCCAATAGTGTTCAAGTGGTGCTCCAGTTGTTTTGGGATTGCACCCAAGGCGCCTATGAGTATTGGTACTACCCTGCTTGCTTTTGCCACAGTCTTTCTATTTCTATTTATAGGTCTTTGTATTTTGTTATCTTCTCCAGTTCTTTCTCATCTATTCTGCTGTCTCCAGGCACTGCCACGTCCACTATCCAGACTTTTTTGTCTTTCTTATTGACAATTGTTCTATTATTATTATTATTATTTTCAAGGATATCAATGGGATTCAGTATAAAACAGATGCATTATGTCATCACTCAGATTCATTGTGACATAATGAACATCATATTTCTCGTCCCAAAGATGCTTTTTCATGAGGCAACTGGACTTTCCTGTTTTTCTTTGAAGACGTTTTGCTTCTCATCCAAGAAGCTTCTTCAGCTCTGACTGGATGGTGGGGAATGGCAGGATTTATATTCCTTGCAGAAAGCTGGTCATTTGCATTCTTTTAGAGAGTTGTTGAAGCCCCTGGAGGCTTATCTGTGTCATCAGGATCACCTGAGTGGTGTAAATGGGTGTGGAGCCTTCTTGGAACTGTTGAAAGGACTGTGTTGTAGACTGGAGATAGATGATAGATAATAATGATTTTTTTTTAAAAAAATGTAATTTGCTCTTTAAAACTTTGTATAATGATGTTATGTTATAGATGTTTTCAAACAAAGTTAGTATGTGAATAAGTATATTATCGACTTCCGGTGGTGTAGCGCTGGCGATGGCGGCTACTTTGTAGCCGTCCTCCTGAGACAGCATTAAAACCACTGAGAACAGCAGGCATCAGCTGTTCCGTGGTTTGAAACCTCCTTCCCAGGCCAAGGGAGGGAGGGGAGTTTCATCCTGAATAGTGGTTGAGCCTCTGAGATCCCCAAAGGAGTTTCTTTGGAGTGCTCCCACAGAGTTCAGGGTGCCTTCGCTTCTCAGGTGCCTTTGTCCCTTGTTTGGGACAAAGCAAGACGCCGCTCCCACCTCCGTGCTTAAAGAGAACTGGTGAGTTATTTAAAAAGCAGACAGAGCTGATTAGAGGATTTTATTTTTTGATTTTACTTGGATTTTAAGTTTGGATTTCAAGTATAAAGAGTTACTTTCATTTTCCTTTTTTTTTCCTTTGTTGAGAGGGAAAGTAAAATGGCGATTTGAAGTTTTTTCTTTTAAGGAGACGGAATGGATTTTGTCTATTTAATTTTTTTTTCCTATTTCTCTTTTTCTTATTACAATGATTTTTTTTGAAGGAGGATTTGGGTTTTTTTAATTAATCTCCCTCTCTTTTGTTTAACTCTTTTTTTCTTTTTTTGTATTTTTTAAGAAGGAGGAAAGAGGAAAATAAAATTTTCTCTTTTAAGATGGCTTCAAAACGCCCAGTAATTTCTACAATTCCTAAGGTGGTTTCTTCTTCAGTGATATTACCAGTGCAACAACCTAAATCAACATTATTACCCTCTTCTTCTGTACAATCACTAACAGTAAAAGATTTGCAAGATGTAATGGGAAATGCTATATCTCAGATTAGGGGAGAAGTGAAAGAGATTTTAGTGGAAAATAACAGGATCTTGAGGCAAGATATAGTTTTGGCTTTAAAAGGACTTGCCTCTGTTGTTGAAAATTTGATTTTCATGTTGAAGAAGTTGCAGATAAAGTGGAGGTCTTGGAGGGAAAATTTGATGGCATGGAAAAAAAGATGGAAAATTTTCAAGATGAGATTCTTATGTTTCAATATAGAGAGATGGAATTCATTTTAAGAATCAGAGGCTTGAGTGAACATCTGCAAGGAGATCTGAGAGAGATGGTTGCAAATGATTTTGCTGTGATTTTGGACAGAGAAAAAGAGAAAATACTCAGAGAAATTGAAAAAATATTTAGAGTTAACTCTTGGGTTGCAAAGCAAAGAAATCTGCCAAGAGATGTGGTAATTTACTTTGGGAAAAGATCTCTACGCAATGAAATTATACAAGTTTTTTATAATAAGAGGTTTCAGATTGCAGCACAAGATGTTATAATTTTAAAGGAGATTCCATCTAAAATTTTAAGAAGAAGAGGGGAGTTTGCTTTTTTAGCAGATGAACTTAAAAAGAGGCAGATGCCGTTCAGATGGGATATCCCGATTGGAATAGTGGTGAGTTATGCGGGGACACGTTATAGACTTAATACTGTTTTTAAAGCAAAGGAGTTTTATACTTCGGTCCTGGGAGCATGCTCATCATCACCTATAACGTTTAAAGTCTTGGAAGAGAAGAAGATAGAATTGCAGCCTGAAGAAGCTGTATTGATGAAAGTTGGAAAATCACAGACTGAGGGGTCTCAACAAATGGAGATGAAGGAGCAGAGAATGACTCGGGCAGCATATAAACGCAAGGAAGAGGAACAACAGAAGAAGGAGGTTAAGGATGTTTTACAAGAATTTGTTTCTGAGTCTGTGGGAGAAGCAAGACCTAAGAGTTCTTTGGTGCAATTTTCAATGGCAGATCTTCAAGCAGTTTTTTCGAGGTACTGGTTAAGAGAGATGGGTAAAGAATGTACAGATTGCTTCAAGGTTATTTATAGTCCATTGCGGATGGAACTGGTCATTGGAAAAGAGGATAGAAGATTATGGAGAATGAAAACTTTAGATAAGAAGTGTATGTTTAGAAATTCAACGAGCATTTAAAGGAATGTTTTGTTTTAAATATGTATAAGGGAATTTCAATGATACAATTAATGTTTATATGTGTATTTTGGATTGTGATGACAAAGAAAGAGGGAGAAATTTTATATAATATATGTATGATATTAGGGAGATTGATTGAAAATTTTAGATAAGTAGTGCATGTTTAGAAACTTAAGGAGAATTTAAAGGAATATTTTGTTTTAAATACGTATAAGGGAATTTTAATGGTACAAACAATGTTTATATGTGTGTTTTTGATGGTGATAATAAAGAAAGATGGATAAACTTTATATAATATAGATATGATAATAGAAAATATTGTTTATGTTATTAACTTAGAGAGATGATTGGTTTATTAATTGTGAAAGAAACGGAAGTTTTGAATTATAGATATGGATAAATTTTATACAATATAAGTATGATATAACAGAATACTATCTAGCTTTTGAATAATTTACATTTAATTTTCCTCTTTGTGTTCTTTATATATAATGGAGTTAAAGTATTTTACAATTTGTTTATTGATTGTAACTATATTTGTTTAAGGTTTATTTGGGTTTAAAATTTTTTTTTTCTTTCTTTCTTTTTCTTTTTTTTCTTTTAAGTTCTAGTTAAGCCTGTATTCAGCTCTGGGAAGATTGGGGGAGGGTTTTGGGGTGGGTTAGGAGGGACTGGGGAAGGGGATTTTACTGTAAAAATTTTAAAAATTTTCAATAAAAAAAATAAGTATATTATCTTTCTTTCTTTTCTTTCTTAAAATAAAAAAGAAACGTTTTATCATCATCATTTTAGCCATTGTCTATCCATTGCAGGATGAAGGCCTCTTCTGCATGTTTCCAACCAAACAATGATTTAAACTATATAAATATATAATTAAACGTTGTTTTTAAACATTAGCAATGATTTTTAAGAAAGTAAGATCATTCAGAAGGTCTCTTTAATCTTCTTCCCTGATTTTTATTTTTAATAATCACATGATAATATCAGATTAAATATGCATTTCTGAAAATCTGTTCTTTGCATTCTTATTTGGTCTTAATATTGGAATCAAGTCAGTTTCTATTTAAATTTACAAATAAATTACTCAAGCGTCTCTATATAGTTCATCGGTCGATTGAGTCTTCAGCTTTATCCATTAATCCATTTATCTTCCAATTCAGTAGATAATGGGTATCAGCAAACTGGGATTAAACCATCTACTACCCCATGAGGAAAGAAAACCTTGTTTTAGGATAATTAGGATGTGAAAAATAGCATGGAATGTAAAAGCTGCACTACCTGGTTAGAATCTGATCTCTGGAGCACCCAACTGCATGCATGGAATGCTTCAACTTCTGACACTTTTGTCAAAAGAAACATCTTTTATTCAGGATGCCATAAGTAAAATAAAAATTACTTCCCTTGGTTTTTGGAAATAGAAATCATTAGAAGTTCTATTTTTCATAGTTTTTTTTTTTTTCCTAGTAGAGAAAAGAAGGCAATTTGGGCATCAAAAAGTCACTTCTGAATTTACTGACTTTTGGAGTGATTTTATTGCTATAGAATTATATATATGTATGTACATATACATATACATACTTGTACTGCACTAAATCACATCTCTCTTTCTGTCTCTGTCTCTGTCTCTGTCTCTCTGTCTCTCTGTCTCTCTCTCTCTCTCTCTCTCTCTCTGTCTGTCTCTTTCTCTCTCTGGTGTCTCTCTCTCTGTCTTTCTCTATCCATCTATCTATGAACAACCAGTTTTCTGCATAGATGCCACTTCCAGAAATCCGTTCTGGGCTGCCGTGGCCCAGAATGGACTTCCATAAACTGTGTCCATGCACTTCTGGTGGGTTGTTCTGAGCCTTGGAGGCCGCCCCCAGGCCTCAGAGGCCCAGAACATACTTCTGAAAGCGGCGGCCATGCACTTCTGGTAGTCTATTCTGGGCCTTGTGAAAAAGGGCTAGGGTTTCAGCCAGTTTGCCAAAGTCAACAAAATATTAGCTACCAGTTCTGCCGAATCAGTGTAAACCAGCTGAATCTCACCATTATATCTATCTAATTTTTTTTAATATCCTAAGAGGAATAACAGAAACTGACAAATACAGAGAGAGAGAGAGAGAGAGAGAGAGAGAGAGAGAGAGAGAGAGAGAGAGAGAGAGAGAGAGATCATCTATCCTAAATGGAATAGCAGAAACTGACAAATATTTACTGTGAATCATTTCTCCTACAAGATCAAAATAAGATCAAAGGAGAATAAAACCATTATTATCCATTACCAGCATTGCTCTGAACCCATATTTGATCCTTGTAGTCAGGTTTTAAAATCTCAAGTTCTCTCATTGTAAGAGTGATGTGTGGTGGTTTGCCCAGTTGGTAAGTGATTCTAGAGACCAGCCACTTTGCTTATATTGCCCCATATTAAGATTATAAGGATAGCATCAGATATTAGCCTTGTTTATGAAGCAGTGTTGGATTTGGAAATAAAGACAGTGCAAAGCATTCTGGAAAACTTTGGCATCTTCTCATGAACTATAAGGAAACACATTAATAGGGCTGTCAGGAAGATGACTCAGAGCAAGGTTCAAGAGAGTCTTTCACCTTCAATAACTGAGCAGTAGCGAAGATTTTGGTAAGTACCATGTTTCCGCAAAAGTAAAACCTATCCTGAAAATAAGCCCTAGTTTTGGGGTGAGGTACACACCTACAAATCAAGCTTGGGTGGGGTGAGGGGGTGGAGCTACCCCATGCACCCGCACCCACTTACCTTACTACAAGCAGGCTTCCTACTCCCCAACAGTTGTTGGGCTGCATGGCTCATTGCATCGTTGCCACTCCTCACAGCAGGAGGCTGCATTGTGCTTTGGGCCATTTCTACCAGTCGTGGCAGGACACTATGTGGAGTTTTGGGCCATCACCACTCCTTGCAGCAGGAGGCCGCATGGTGCTTCAGGCCATTGCTGCCAGTAACAGCAGGAGGTTTGCAGTGTTTTGGGCCATTTGCAGGAGGCCACATGGTACTTCACGCCGTTGCCACTAGTCACAGCAGGATGCTGTATGGTGCTTCAGACCATTGCCACCGGTTGCAGCAGGATGCTGTGCAGCACCTTGCCATGATCAGCACAATGTCTCAAAGCACCCTGTGGCCTGCTGCAGATGGCCCGAAGTGCCACACGGCATTCTGCCGTGACTGGCAGCACTGGTGTGAAGCACCATACAGCGTCATGCTGTGACCGGCAGCACCAGTGCAATGTTCCACATGGCATCTGGCCACAAGTGGCAGCAAGTGGCCACTGTAGAAATCAAGCAGCGGTGTGACAGGTGTTGGGACGTGGGAGGCCTGGCTGAGGTAATCCTAAAGTAAGACATCCCCCAAAAATAAGACCTAGTGCCTCTTTTTGAGGCAAAAAAATGTAAGACCAGGTCTTGTTTTTGAGGTAACATAGTATCATTTGTCGTATCAGGTGAAGGGCCCCTTCTTATGAACTAAACATTTAACTACTCTAGAGAAAGACTCAGGAATGCAGCTGTGAAAGTTGGAGGGAAACTTACCACCATAAATGGATTGTTGTTTTTTTTTTCAGACAGTTGTTATTTCTTCCAAAATAATAGATCTCACTGACAACATTTCGTATGAACTGGTCCTACTGTGCCATAACAATAATTTGTATGCATGACATGAAAAAAATATATCATGGGATATTAAACTGAGATTTTTAAGACTGGGAATTCAGCATACTCAAACAAGCTGGACCTGAAAATTGTTATTCTTTTATATGATATTCTGTGGATATTAGCAAACAACTCACAGGGACTACATATACTTCAATCAAATCTGGTTAATAATATGTGTGCTTGAATGGGAGCAATCAAAGATATAAACCTACACAAGCAACAACACATGCAAATGTTGAAAGAAAGAGCAAATTGCATAAATTCATAGTCAAAGCACACAAAGACTTTTCCACTGAAGACGAGACAGGAAAAAAAAAAATAAAACACTTGATTGCATATGGAGTTTTCACTGCATTGTGAGGTTCATTTTAACAGACACAATAGCCTGATTGTTTAGCTGGCCTAAAGATATATTTTAAAGAGTGTAGGGGATTATTCCACAACAATAATGGTTTCTATGGAAGCAACATTTTGAGAAGTGGTTCTTCATATGAAAGCAACGCTTTGTTCAAATGTTTTCCCTCTGAATAATTTCACAGAAATGCTCTAAGAGGCCCTGCATAACTATATCCTTGATCTGTTGGACAGAAAGGATTAATTCATGCAGAATATGAAAATAACCATACTGAGTTTTGGTTAGATATAGATTTGTCACTAGCATGTAACCTGCCTGGGGCTAGGAGGAGGAGGAGGAGGAGGAGGAGGAGAAATTTAGCCCCAAATGGCTATGATTTAAATACTCTCTCTTTTTTAAAAAAAAGAAAATATGGCATTAACTGGCTGCATTTTCTACAATCAATGTACGGTATTAATTTAATTCCATCCAGATTCCATAGAGATTTCTCTTGTGGAAATCAAATTACTCAAGTAGGGTTGTTGCTTTATGTTGTTAGTGTTGGTTTGTTTGCAGGTGGCCTGTAATCCAGTGCCATGAAGTTCAAAAAGATATAAAAAACAGAATCTTTGGAAAGGGAAGAAAACTATAGGAATAGATTTGGAAAAAAAAAAGATGTAGAAAGTTGGCTTAGTTTATGATGTGCTTTCCTTTAGAAATATACTATTTTCCAAAAGCACTTGAAAGCAGGACAAGAAACAATGGATGGAAACTAATCAAGGAGAGAACCAACCTAGAACTAAGGAGAAATTTCCTAACAGAACAATTAACCAGTGGAATGACTTTCCCCCAGAAATTCTGAATGCTCCAACACGGGAGGTTTTTAAGAAGTGATTGGACAACCATTTGTTTGAAATGGTATAGGGTTTCCTGTCTGAGCAGATGTTTAGAACATAAGATCTCCAAGGTCCTTCCCAACTCTGCTATTCTGTTGTTTTGTTATTCTGTTGTACTGCATCTGTAAGGAGACTGTTCAAAATATTTTATACAACAGGAGAGGGCCAAGAAGTCAACCCCCCCTTGTACGTGTGTGTGATCTTGATATAAGAACAGAAAAATGTCACTTCAATCCTGACTTTTGACTTTGGCTTTTGAAACACTATTCCCTGGACCCTTCTGACTATATTACATTATTATTGTATTTTTGTGTTATTTTTGATATATTTATAAGCTGTTCCCTAATGATATAAGGTTACAGTGATTTTTTTTTTGCTTGGTACTGGAAAAAGGCTAGGTGACAAAGAAATTGTCACAAAGCTGTACTAGTGTATAAATACATAGCGATGGTATTTTAACACAGAGTATTTGGCCCTCCATCGCTGCTCAGACTATGCAAGTTTTACTTATATAGATTTCAATTTCATTTTAGGAAATGAGGTTGTCATATTCCATCTGTGGTCAAAATAATTAAGGCAATATTGCTAGCACAACCTGGTATGAATCCGTCCAAACAAAGATGTTAAGATCACATTTTTCATTTCCTGACTATATCCTTAAGGCTTTCTGTCACTTAAGAGGATATGGAATGAAACTGGAAGTATTCTAAGGGGTGGATTAGACTGAATACAGAGCCAAACCCATGTTTAACAAGCATTTCATCCCCTGCTTCATGGAAGTGGATGCAGTGAAATTACTTCTCTGCTTTTACCACAGCTGCACAGAAAATGTTTTTTTTTTCCTATGTTGTCAGGTGTTTCCTTGATCAAGAAATTTGAGGCTTGCAATCAGCAATATATATATATATATTGCAGACAAAACCTGTAGGATTTGCCTCCATTACAGGGCAGGACAGGACCAAAATTTAAGATTGTGAAATTATTCCTATAAAAAGTGTTTTCCAAATATGATGACAACAGGAGTGTTGATGGAATGGCTTGCCTTCAGAAGTTGTGGGTGCTCCATCATCGGAGGCTTTCAAGAAGAGACTGGACATCTAAAATGATATAGGGTCTCCTGCTTGAGCAGGGGGTTGGACTAGAAGACTGCAAGGTCCCTTCCAACTCTGTTATTCTGACATGAACACTGCTAGTTCATCTACCTTTTTGGTCACTTTTCATCCATCAGTTGTGGCCTTCTTTGTGGCTGTTGGCAACTTGGTTAGGGTATGGAAAAGCAGACTTACTGTGGCAGTGGTTCTTCCATTTATTTTCTATTTCAGTCCATTACTGGAAGGCAATCTGGGAGACAACTAAATTGTCAAACTGAGGGTCTTTCTCATTATTTGTGCTTTTTTACACAAAACCTATAAAGAAAGTTATTGGAGCATTAGAATAAGACACCCTCAGTATACCAATACTCAGGCTTGCCTAATATTAATAATGGCTGGGTGAAACGGAACACATTGAAATTAAATAAAGGATGGAGGAGTAACTTGTTCCAGATTGATTTTGGCAATCTCACTAGGTAGACCAGACCACAGAGTCAAAACTAATGGCTACAACCAATTCTATTGAAATTGGATATAATAACACAAACTTACAGGTTTGATTGTATTATATCTCCTCTGTCTCCCCTTCCTTATATTCCAATGAATTAGGGAGGCATCTACCTCATCCACTTCCAAATGTTATTTCGTTGTTCTGGACGTTTTAAAATGTTTCATCCAAAGTTTTGTGGGGTTTTTTTTGCCTTGGTAATAGTTGTTGAACATTTCCATCATAGTAGAATAATAGAGTTGGAATGGACCTTGGAAGTTTTTTTTAATCCAACCCCTGCATAAGCAGGAGGTCCTATAGCATTCCAAACAAGTGGCTGTGCAGTCTCTTCTTAAAAGCCTCCACTGATGGAGCACCCACAACTTCTGGAGGCAGACTGTTCCACTGATTAATTGTTCTAACTGTCAGGAAATTTCTCCTTAGTTCTAGGTTGTGTCTCTCCTTGATTAGTTTCCACCTATTATTTCTTGCCCTGCCTTCTTGTGCTTTGAAAAATAGGTTGACTCCCTTTCTTTGTGGCAGCCCCTCGGATATTGGAACACTGCTATCATTTCCCTCCCTAGTCTTTCTTTTCACTAGACTAGACATACCCAATTCCTGCAACCATTTTACATGTGTTTTAGCCTCTAGGCCCCTAATCTTCTTTGTTGTTTTTCTCTGCACTCTTTCCAGAGTCTCAAAATCTTTTTTTTTATTATATGGTGAGCATATTTCCATCAAAGAAATATTTCTTGAGTGTTGCCCTCCAGCTGCTGCTCATTTAACAGGTGGTAGTTGTATTAAGGAGCATATCTGTAGAACTGTAGTAGAACACAAACTGCTTCCCTTCCTGAGTGGGTATTTCTCTGTAATTACTTGCAAATATTTTTTACAACCTGTTTTGATTACTGCAATGCATTTTCTATGGGAATATCCTTTAAAAGAATTTATACTAGTTGCTGTTGGATCAGAAATTACAATTAGGGCAACATACTATAGCTAAAGTAAAGAAAGTACAGGAACAATATGATAGCTGTACTGAAAGATCTTCACTGCTGCCAATTGTATACCGGCAAAATTTACTGTTGCTCCTAAGTCTCTAGATGGTTTAGTGGGGAAAAAAATATTTTGAAGATGTACCCACGGTTAAAAGCTTGACTGTCTATTATGTGAGAATACATTCTCCAGCATGATTGGATGGAGAACCCACGGATGGGTTGTCTTAGTCTATCTGCTCCAATTGGACTAAGTCTGAAATTGGTAACGCCCCCTCTGTGCCAAGTGCACCCCAGTTTTAGACTTAGTCCTATTTGCTCTAAGACATGTTTTGTCTTTGCTCCTGGAGCAGAAGATTGTTAAATTCCATTTAATTACTTGGCTCAGGCTATTAGTATTAATTGTTTTTTATTATTGATTTGAATCGATTATTAGCTAGGAAAAAGGATCAATTAGACCAGTCTGAAGCCTATTTAGGCTGACAGACCCACAACCCTCTCCCCCTGGGGGGGGGAAGCTTTCCCCTTGTTCGTTTCCCTCAGTTAGGGACAGCAGTTCAAACCTTCGATTTTAATCGCTTCCATCCGGAGCTGCTCTGACGATCCTCCGACTGCCAGCTGATCGTCGGAGGCATCGGGCATACTCCGACGACCGGCACCACAGCAAAGCAAGCTGCTGATCGCACTGAGGGCTCCGCAACGTCGTCGAGCCTCGTCAGGCCGGCAGGGAGCCTTCCCAGGTCCCTCGGTCCCAGCCGACAGCAACAGGTGAGAAATTGGGCGCGGCCCAATTTTCGGAGCCGGGAGGGCCCGTCAGGCCTTGGACGACATCCTTCCCAGCCGGCCTAATCGCATGCCACCAGCTGCTTAGGAGCCCAGGCGATTCATCCGAACGAGGGCTCGTCGCAGCTTACACCCGGGCCTCAAGGCCTCCTTCCAACGGCCGTTTTTTCTGGGCTTTTTTAAGGCGCCAAATTGGTGGCCGCCATTTTGAATTGCCTCCAGCGGCCATTTTAGGTGTGGCTCAGCCCCGACGGCCATTTTGTAGGTGGTTGAGGCCAGTGTCGGCCTTTTTGGGAGTGGCGAAAGTCACTGGTGGCCATTTTGAGTGGGGCTGAAGCCTCGGCGGCCATTTTGTTTGTGGCTGAAGCCCACGGCGGCCATTTTGAGTGGGGCTGAAGCCTCGGCGGCCATTTTGTTTGTTACTAAAGTCATCGGCGGCCATTTTGTGCGTGGCTAAAGCCACCGGAGGCCTTTTTGGGTGTATCCGGAGTCCAGGCTGCCTGGAACCTTCTTCTGAAGGCAGCATTTGATCATCGGTGGCCAACTCTTCAGAGAGCAGCTTCGACCGGGGAGGGCCTGATCGATCCTAAGTGATCGGGGTGCCCACATCAGTTCCCCACCCTTCCCCTCTAGGGCTGAATTATCTCTGTAGACTCCCTTGGTGAACTACAGCACTGAGGGGGCGTTTTGCCAAGGTTGAGACCAGAGCAACCGTCATGGCAGAAAGAGGCAGCGAGCCGGTCAAGAGAAGTCGTCAATCAGAGGCAAGTGGAAAGAGCACCACCAAGCGAGCCCGACTAAGCAGGGAGCCACAGAGGGAGGAAGGGGGCCAAGGACCGAGAACGGTATCCCCAGATCTGGCAGGCACGAGGGGGAGGTCTATTTTTGAGCCCCTTTCTTCATATAGTGCCTCAGCCCCAGGGGCTTGGTCTCCCCCCAGAGGAATTACCGAGTCAGATTCAAGCATAGCTGTGACCTCAGGGAGGGGTATGACTGGTCAGGACACCTCAGGGCCCCAGGCCACATTTACACCCACTGCAGCAGGGCTCCGCCTTCCTGAGAACCAGGCCCTGAACCCAAACTTGCTCCAGTCCATGATAGCCCAGGCTGTGGCTCAGTTTATGGCCTCCAACACTCCACAGCCACCCCCCCCCCAGACCACACATCACTCACAATCTCCGGAGTGGATGGATGACCCCATATCGGACCTGGAATCTACAGGAGCTGAACAACCTGACCTGATCTTGTCTGATGACGAGGGCATCTCCCCATCCGAGCCCACCCCTCCTGTTGGTCTCTTTGACCATTCCTTCTTTAATTCCTTGCTACTCAAAGCCTGTACTACTGCAAACCTCACTCAACAACAGGAGACCCCACCAACATCCCAAGGTCCCCATGCCATATACACTGAACCCTCTGTCTCACAGAATCATATTCCCTGCCCTCCCCTTTTTCTAAAGATGGTCCAGAAACAATGGGAGAACCTAGGATCCCCCTTGAGCCCTGGGGCAGTAGAAAGACAATTGTTCAATGTCGCTCCTTCCCTGACCTCCCTTTTGGAGATACCCGAAATTGATGAGCCCTTGAACTCATTGTTTCCCAAGTCCAATATTCCTGGGGACATAAATGAGGCACTAAGAGCAGAGGACAAGAAGATCGAGTCTGCCCTACGCAGAGCCCACCAAGCATCAGCCTGGGCAACGAGGGCGGCAACCTCCATGGCCTTCTTTGCCAGGGCTTCGGTCCTGTGGTTACGGGAGCTCCAGGACATGATCCCTCCGGACCAGCTCAGAGTCCACCAGAATCTGGGTAAGTTGGTGGCCACGTCCCAGTATCTGGCCGATGCCTCCTTACACACGGCCAGATACACTGCCCGGACCATCGCGGCAGACATTTCAGCACGAAGGCTCCTCTGGCTCAGAAACTGGCGAGCAGACACCAAGGCCAAGTGGCGTCTGGCCTCCAAGCCTTACACAGGTGGACAACTCTTTGGTAAGGCGCTAGAGCCATACCTAACCGAAGGTAAGGATAAACGCAAGATCTTGGTCAATACATCAAGGAGGGGAGATAGGCGCTGGGGGAACTTGTCACAGAGTAACTACAGAAGGCAGCCCTTTCGGCCAGCGCCATCCTGGGATTGGGCCCAGGCTTCTCGCCCCTCCTTTCAGAGGCAGGAACGACAACAAGATCGTTCAGCATACAGAGGCAGATCACAGTTCCAGACTAAGCGGTCCTTTCGGGGCACAGGGAGCCGCTCCTTCAAGCGAGGCAAGTGAGCCTGCAGCCTCACCTCCCATAGGAGGCCGGCTGGCCCTCTATTCCAACATTTGGGTGGCCACTACTACGGATGCATGGGTGTTAGACACCGTCTCCCAAGGCCTGCGATTAGAGTTTCGTTCCCATCCACCCGACAGGTTCCGCTCTTGTCCTATTTCAACGAACAGGGCCAGAGCTGAACTTATGTCAGAAGCAATAGCTCATTTATTGCAAATACAAGCAATTGAACCAGTTCCACAAGAACAAGAAGGGCGAGGGTTTTACTCAGACCTCTTCATCATTTCCAAGGCTTCAGGGGGCTGGAGGGCGATCTTGAACTTAAAAGGCCTAAACCTCTACCTGAGGTATAAGAAATTTAAGATGCTATCACTTCAATCAATCCTGGCTAGCGTCAGGCAAGGTGACTTTCTTACCTCCATAGACCTGACTGAGGCATATTTGCACATTCCCATTTTTCCTGGACACCGCAAATTCCTCAGATTTAGTTATGCCCGACGCCATTACCAGTACAGAGCCCTTCCATTTGGCCTCTCATCTGCACCGAGAGTATTTACAAAGGTACTGGCAGTGATCGCAGCCCACCTTAGACTAATTCCCATCAGGATTCAATGTTATTTAGATGACATTCTAATTCAGTCATCATCATGGCAGAGGGCCCAAGCAGATCTCGCCCTAGCCATCAAAGTTTTGCAGAAGCACGGGTTTTCCGTTAATTTCCAGAAAAGTCAGACTGTACCATCAACTCGGCTCCTCCATTTGGGCGCAGTTATAGACACAGACAACTGCACGGTCTACCTATCTCAGGACCGACGGAACTCTATCCAGACTCTTGTACGTCGGATCCGAAGGGACAGAGTAGTCACATTGGCATCCCTTTCACAGCTACTAGGGAAGATGGTGTCCTGCGTGCAAATTGTGCCATGGGCACGTCTCCATGCCAGGGAATTACAGTGGCTTCTCCTTCCATTTCAGAGACTTCATACCAGCACATCCCACCAGAAGGTCCGAGTTCCACAGACGGTGTTGAACTCCCTTCGTTTGTGGGACTCTCCGGCACTGTCACGGGGAGCAGAATTCAAAGAACCAGACAGGATCACCATCACCACAGACGCAAGCCTATTTGGGTGGGGGGCACACCTCCACACACACTGGGCCCAAGGGCAATTGTCCAGGCAGGATCTAAAGAACAATATAAACTGGCTGGAACTAAGAGCCATACACATGGCCCTAAAGAGATTCAGCAGCTTAGTACAGGGCCAGCACGTCCTGGTCTTAACCGACAACATCACAGCCAAGGCCCATATCAACAGACAGGGGGGAACGAGGTCCAAGCCTCTCATGCAGGAGGCCAGATTGCTGGGGTCTTGGGCGGAAATGAATCTTGCCTCCATCAGGGCGGAGCACATATCCGGAGTGGCCAACCAGCAGGCAGACTCATTGAGCAGAGCCACCGTGGACCATTCCGAATGGCAGCTGAATCCGGAGATCTTCAGAGAGATCATGGACAGGTTTGGTTCCCCATCCCTAGATCTGTTTGCCTCCCCAGCCAACTCACAGCTTCCCAGATTCCTTTCCAAGTTCCCGTCCCCATCAGCGGAAGGAACAGATGCACTCCGCAGTCCCTGGCCCAGGGAACTGCTCTATGCCTTTCCTCCACTACCTCTCCTACCTGCCACGATCAGGAAGATCCTTCGCGAACAAGCAGAGGTTCTCCTGGTCGCCCCACATTGGCCGAGACGACCTTGGTTCGCCGACCTGATGGAGTTCTCCGCATCCACTCCATGGAGGATCCCAGCCAATCGGATCTCCCTCATTCAGGGAGAGTTACATCATCCAGACCCTCAATGGCTCCAGTTAACCATCTGGCACTTGAGAGGCAGGCCTTAGGCCTAGATTCATATTCGTCAAGGGTCATAGCCATGATCCAGCAATCCAGGCGATCCTCGACGAATAGAATATACGATGCTACGTGGAAAAGCTTCTGTAATTGGTGTTTAGCGCACAATATTGAACCCTTACAGGCTGCAGTGCCAGTTATCCTGGAGTTCCTGATGGATGGTCTGGACAAAGGTCTTTCCACAAGTACCATCCGTAGGCAGGTAGCAGCATTTGCCACGGTTATTTCCTATGGCAAGGAGCCCTTAACACAACACCCTATGATACGCTCCTTCCTAAAGGGAGCTAACAATGCCAGACCACCAACGGTACATAGATATCCCTCCTGGGACCTTCATCAGGTTCTACAGGCTCTCGTCTCACCACCCTTTGAGCCTATTGACACTTGTTTGCTCAAACATTATCAATGAAGGTGGCATTTCTGGTTGCTATAACTTCAGCCAGAAGGATCTCTGAGCTGGCTGCCCTGTCAGTAAGAAAGGACCTGTGTATTTTCCATAAGGACAGGGTTACTCTCAGGTTAGATCCCTCCTTTGTGCCCAAGGTTAACTCCTTATATCATAGGTCCCAGGACATAGTTTTGCCGGACTTCTGTCCGAACCCATCTAATAACACAGAGGCTCAGTGGAACAGATTGGATGTTCGCAGGGCCTTATATTGCTATATACAGAGAACCTCATCTTTCCGCAAGACTGAGGCTCGGTTTGTGTCATTTCACCCATCGTCGTTAGGACAAAAGGTTTCCTCACCCACTATAGGCAGGTGGATTAGAGCTTGTATTTCTCTGGCATACCAAACTCAGTCACTTCAAGCTCCCAGCCATATCACGGCCCATTCCACCAGGGGCGCAGCCACTACAGCAGCCTGGTCTACCCAGGCATCCATAGAGGAAGTGTGTAGGGCAGCAACATGGGCATCGCCCTCCTCCTTTGTCCGTCACTACAAGATGGATGTATATGCATCTTCTACGGCTTCATTCGGCTGCAAGGTACTAGAACACACATTAACATTGGATGGGACCCAGGCCCAATCTAATTTCCCACCCTAGGGACACAGGGCTTTGGTATGTCCCATCCGTGGGTTCTCCATCCAATCATGCTGGAGAAAGAGGCGTTATCTTACCTGAACGCCTTTTCTCAGCATGATGATGGAGAATCCACTCCCTCCCATTAGGTCAGTTGGCCTGGTTCCCATTTGTTCAGACGCATCGGATTAAAGTCTGGGTATCGCCTTAGTCTAAAACTGGGGTGCACTTGGCACAGAGGGGGCGTTACCAATTTCAGACTTAGTCCAATTGGAGCAGATAGACTAAGACAACCCATCCGTGGATTCTCCATCATCATGCTGAGAAAAGGCGTTCAGGTAAGACAACGCCCCTTTCTCCTGTGTTACTGAAGGCCAATTGAATGTTCTGCCTTAAGAGATGTGCTAGGCTTGACTCATTCAATGATTAGAAAAATAACTCTCTTTCTTTCTCTCTCTCTTCTATATCTATCTATCTATCTATCTATCTATCTATCTATCTATCTATCTATCATCTGTCTAACCAATCTTTTAGCTCTATCTTAATTTCAATTGCATTCATATTATGTATGTATATAACTGCCTCAACTGGTCATAAAATTAGAAGGTATATAATATTAATGAAGACAGTCAAAATTTATTTTGAATAAGTTCACACAAAGTACAAAGCCCTAGTAAGACCACACCTGGAGTACTGCAGCCAATTCTGGTCACTATGTCACAAAAAAGATGTTGAAAGTCTGGAAAAAAATCAGAGAAAAGCAACTAGGATGATCAAAGGCCTGGAGGCTAAAGCATACAAACTTGGGTTTGGCTAGTCTAAAGAAAAGAAGAAATAGGGGAGACATGATAGCAGCGTTCCAGTATCTGAGGGGTTGCCACAAGGCAGAGGGGTTCAGGTTGTTCACCAGAGCACCAGAGGGAAGCGCATGAAACACTGGTTGGAAACTGATCAAGGAGAGAAGCAACCTGGATTTAAGGAGAAACTTCCTGACAGTGAGGACAATCAACCAGTGGAACAGCCTACCCCTAGAAATTGTGGGTGCCCCATCACTGGAGATCTTTAAGAAGAGACTGGACAATCACCTGTCTGAGATGGTGTAGGTTCTCCTCCTTAAGTGGGGGGGGGGGAGGCTGGACTAGAAGAGCTCCAAGGTCCTTTCCATCTCTATTCTATTCTATTTCACTTATTTGTTTTATTTGCTTCAGTGCTGTACAGAAAGATTTTTCACTGCTGCCAATTATATACAGGCAAAATTTATTGTTGTTTATAAATCTCTAAATGGTTTGATAGGAAAAAAAAAACCTCTTTTGAAGATGTACCCACTGTTAATAGTTTGTCCATCTAGCATATGAAAGTACATTCTCCTGTGTTGCTGAAATGCAGTGGAACGTTCTGCCCTGAGAGATGCTTGATAATTCTCTCAATGTTTTAGAAAAATAACTCTCTCTCTCTCTCTGTATCTCTCTATCTGTCTCTGTCTCTCTCCTTTCAATCTTTTAACTCTATCTTAATTCCAATTGCATTCATATTACATATGTATAACGTTTATAACTGCCTTAGCTGCTCATAAAATGAGAAGGTATATAATATTGCTAAAAATAGTTTCATTTATTTATTTTATTTGCAGCAGTGCTGATATTTCCGATCTCTTTTTTGTAATAGTCCTGTTAACAACAAACAGTAATTAAAATATTTATTCTTTGGATTCTTCTCATTAATTAGCTAACAATGAGTTGGGAAATGTTAAAGCCATACAAAATACTGTTTATTGAAGATTAATTAATGATAAAGTCTGGCTTGCATGCATCCCCACCCACCCACATGTTTTCACTAACTGAGCTTAACAGTTTGCAGGTAAATAAGTGCAGAGTAATTAACAGATGAAAAAGCCCATTATTGTCTCTCTCTATGAGACAAATGGAAGTAATCGAATGACATATTTTAGTTAAAGATATACCAGGAACCTGAAAGAGAGAAACAATGATATTTTCTGTGTCAAAGTCTGGCTCAAATTTCTAGATTTTCTATTTTTGCTTCAGCTTTGTGGTCATCCTTTTTTTCCTAGATCCAGAGAAACTTCCCTCTGAGATTCATCATTGTTTCAGATTTCTTATTTATTTATATGCTGGCCCTTTTCTTGGGTACACTATCTCTTAATGCTAAAATTTAAAATAAACCTTTGAATAGGGTTGAATCCCTTTTTTGTCAACGTATTGACATAAGGTTATAAAAAATTGCCCTCAGATGGTGAAATTGCTCCCAGAAAATGAAAAATTAGGAAATAGTTTTTATTAAAACTACGGATATGATTGCATTGTGTGTCAGGACATTTATTTTATATGGTCATAAGGTTTATATTGACCTTTGAATAATTCTGTCATAGATTCAGATCAGGTGATTGTTTTGCTTTGCTTATTACTCCGATTTGCATAATTATAATGCTACACCTGTAAATAAAATAAGCTTCAGATTTAAGGATCACTATCAAATCAGTTCATGATGCTTAATACATATTCATTTCTGAAATCCCATTTAACAAGTTCAAAAGAAAATAGTCAGCTTTTCTTTGGAATATGCAAATTGTCTCTACTTATTGTATAACTTAATGATGCAGATAGTACAATGAAAGTAGTTGGGTTAAAGGAATCAAATTTATGGCAAACTTTATACAGGAATAGTGTTATCTGTAGAAAACATACAGCTTAAATGTTTTAATGGCTTGAATCAAGAATAGAACTTTCCAAACTTACTATAGATGAATTGAAAAAAAAAAGTTCAAAGTGGGTAAAACTGTAAGTACTTTTTTTCCCTACTTAATAACTATTGATTATGAATTTCATTAAGATTAGCAATTGACGTTTTGCTTTGTTTTCACAATAGAACTTACAAGAGCCACAGTTGATCCATAGCAAATGTTAAATTTTTATACCCTAATAATAAAAAAGAACTATTAAATAAAATAAAATAATGTAAAGGTCATACCAAAGCCAGAGAAATTAAGTTAAGATAAAAAAATAAGTAAAGAAGAAGATTCAGAAGAGAGAAACAAAGATCTTTTGTCTGTGTACAGTATGTGTGCGCTACACACTGGTGGGTTTCACTTAAACATAACTAAAAAGGTATTAAATATATAAAAATAATTATTTTTATTTTTTAATTATATATACTCAGTGTGTTTGTGTGTGTATATACATACATACTGTACATGCATACCTAGAAGTAAACAATACACAAGTTATCTTCAGATGTTACTTTGATAAAAGGGCTTTTAAATATCATCTATAAAAATGTGTTTCTTGTAGTACAGTAATCATGACATTACTAAGGCATATACTGATGTAACTATACTGTTGTACTTTGTGGTGTGATTAAGTTTTGCCCTTTCTTAAATTGACAGGTCCTGCATGCAGTTACTCATACTCTAGTCATCTCCTGAAAGGATTAGCCTGACTGCTTGTTCCAGCACAAAGGATCTAATTTGGATCCATCTGTCAAAGAATTTCAGCAAGTGAGATCCAGGACAAAAATCTTTTTCTGTGGTTCCCACTCTCTGGAATATTCTCCCATTGGAAGTGAAGCCTGTCCCCACATTCCAGGCCTTCCAGAAGAGCCTGAATATTTGTCCCTTGATATACATCAGGAATATCTGAGATGCTCAAAAGCAAAGTGAATGATTTTAGTCTACTTGAGGAACACCATATTATCTTCTTTCAGAATAATTCACTGGATACACACACAAATATACAATGAAAACCTAGGACAGATTTGTAACAGAGCAATGAAGCTTTATGTTCCAACTTCTCTGTAGCATTTATGCACCTTGTTGCAGAGCTTCAAGAGAGTTACCATAGCAACAAAGGCATCACAGATGAATGTGAAAAAGATGCTGCTGTTTATGATCCACAGACCTGAAAAATGCATGAGAGAGAAGTAAAAAATGATGGGTGATGGGATTATCCAACTCTTGATATCTCTATCATCACCCCTCAGTAATTCCTACCAATTTCACTTTGTGACTGAAATACATGGATCTGGATGAAGCATGAAAGGCATTTCAAGCCAAAACAGTAGCCTTAAGCCTTGATATTGACAAAAGATGGGTTGCATGCCTTCTAACACTTCAAAATGTACTTTTTCGGGTTCATGTCAAAATACAGAAATGGTGCCCACTTTTTCACCTTTTCAGTTGTAAAATACACCTTATATTTTGTCATGTTTGTTGGGTTCTTTTAGATGTTTCATTTCCAGATATTCAGGTATTGAAATTTGAAGCTCTTTGGATGACTTATAGACAGGACACAATAATATCTAAGTGAACTAGTCCTAAATCAGTATTTTCTAGATCACAACTACTACCTTGAATTATGTCTAGAATTCGTAAATAAGATAATGAGGTAGTCTTTATGGAAGAACCACATACTCCTTTTAGGACTGTAACAGGAGAACACAAGGGGCCATTTTAGACACACCTAAGATGAAAGGAGTTAATCTGTATCAGTCAGATCCCTAGGATTTTCTTTTAAAACAATTCACTTTTATGGAGTGCATAAATATATTTTGGACAGATTAAGTTTCCTATTCTTTTTTTCCTCTGATGGAAATAAGTTATAACAGACTTCAATTAACCTACTCAAATAAAAATAAAAAATAAAAACCAGATCAGTTACTATACAATGTATATATCACATATTATATTTTTGTAATAATTTTATTAAAATTTACAAATTAGGGATAAAAAATAATACAAACTACAGAAAATATTAAAAAAGGAATAAAGATAAAAACACAAACATATTACACAAAAATAAAAAAGAAAAGAAGATGTTTAAAAGATGACTCCCTCTTTACTCTAGACAAGCTATTTCAGTAACTTAAGATCTTATCTAGAATAATAATAATAATAATAATAATAATAATAATAATAATAAAAGTTATGTTTTACCAGTTCCAGACAGCGAATTAAATTGAAGATTAAATCAATAATAATAATAATAATAATAATAATAATAATAATAATAATATCTCCTCTTCCAAAATCTCAACCCTGATCATTAATCAAATTATTTTTTAAAAAAATCGTAATTTAGTCCTAATCAGTAAAAGCCAATTAAGAACAATCAGGAATAATAAGATAGATAGATAGATAGATAGATAGATAGATAGATAGATAGATAGATAGATTTAATTCAATACATCACTTTTTCTAAAAAAAAAAAAAGCAAAAGGTTTGTCTCCCTAGTTGTAGACCTTATTTTTATTTATTTATTTTTTATTTTATTTATGAGACTTATATACCGCTTTAAGTGCAAGCACTCTCTAAGCGGTGTACACCAGTAAGCAATGTATATATATATTTACATTGCCCCCAACAATCTGGGTCCTCATTTTACCTACCCCAGAAGGATGGAAGGCTAAGTCAACCTTGAGCCGGTGAGATTTGAACTGCTGACCTGCTGAACACAGTCAGCTAAAGTGGCCTGCAGTACTGCACTCTAACTGCTGCGCCACCTCGGCTCATAATGCATGTACAATAATGCATGTACAATAAAGCTTAGTAACCCAATGGGGGAGTTTCACAGTGGAGTGGTTAACTAATTAAAAGCTAATCCCACCTCATCCTCTATATATCCAGCTCCCTCCTTCACCAGTAGCAATAGCAATAGCACTTATATATTATTTCAAATTGTTTTACAGCAGTCTCTAAGCCATTTACAGAGTCCGCATATTGCCCCCAACAATCTCATTTTACTGACCTCGGAAGGCTGAGTCAACCTTGAGCCAATCAGAATCGAGTTCCTAGGAATGAGCAGTGTATTATCCTGCAATACCGCATTCTTACCACTTCACCACTATGGCTCTATCTTCTGTTAATTATTTTATTTTATCTGCTTCGTTGTCCTATATTTGGTTATTTTAAGGTTTTTATGCTGTAAGTCACCTAGAGTCATTTGACACAAGATGGGCAGTAAATAAATTCCATAATAAATTCAGGCATTTAATAAATATATGCCAATCAATAGATGAATCCTCCACCAGGACATTAGTGAACATACGTGGGCTGGGACGTCAAGAAGTAAATCATCTCAATTCCAGATATGATCATTAAAGTAAACACCTCAAATCACTGCACATGATTTATAAACCTCTACAATAAATAACAATCCCCTGGAAAAATCCTTCTAGAACAGAATATTAATTTGAAATATTTTAATTCCAACTCAGTCTTCCACACCTAAAACATGAGTGCTTGGTTGCTTAATTATGCTATATATATGAATATATGTGTGTTTAACAATTACACAATTCATAATGGCTGTTTCTTAATCTCCTAAAATCCTAGGAAAACAGGATCAAAGCAATCATAAAGATGGATTGTCTAATACATTTGAAGGAGAGATTAAAAGTCTGCATACTTGAACCTCTCTGTTTAAAATTAAATTATGTTGCTTTTCATAGTTGCATTAAATTCATTCAGGATTCAGGAAGCTCAGACTGTTATTACACCAGGGTCTCACAGATTATATTTCACACCTACGTTAAAGTTTGGAGAGATTATTTTCTCCTCCAATTTTCCTACAGCAAACTTCACACCATCGTAGAATGATGTATGATTAAAAACTCATGAAAAGCTTTGGGCGAGAAAGAGGAGGGAGAGACAGCAGCTGAAGCAGAACTTGCTGCAAAAGGGCACAATAAAAGTAGCAACACAATGGGATAATTTTTTTACTACCTCAGCATCAGCAGTATTGCAGATCAGAGATGATTTTTGAATTATTTAAGAGAAGAAACAAGCAAACAAACAGACAAAGCAAAACATCCAACTAGGTGGAGCAAAGTTCTCTTCCGTCTTAATCAGTGGTGGGATTCAAATATGTGAACAACCAGTTCTCTGTGTGGATGCCGCTTCTGGAAGTCCATTCTGGGCCTGAGCAACAAAAAAAGAGCTACCGGTTCTGCTGAACTGGTACAAACTGGCTGAATCCCACCACTATTCTTAATGTATTTTTTTTTTCCAGAAATGATTTGGATTTCTCTTTTTCCTCTGTTTGGCTTGCCCTACCCTTAGTTTCCTGACTTTTATTTCTTTGGGAGAATTGCTAAACTAATCCTATAGCATACCAATTAGCCCAACAGAGAATCCTTCATGTGATTTGCCCACATAAAGCTATTGCACAAAACTATCAACATACCATAGCATAACACCCCCTCCCCCCCAAAAAAGCAATACTGATATATTCTATGAGTCTTTTTGTTGAATCTTTAATTAATATATATAAACATATGTTCCTGGGTACTGGAAAACACAATGTTTATTTATTCACATTTTTTATAGGTCATCCACAAACACATTTTGGAATGCCGCAGAACTAGAAATCAGGATATTTAAAAATCAATAGTGATAAAAAAATTATTAAGGTTGATGCATCTGTCAGACAGATATTCAGACTGGATTTGGTATTTTTTTCCACCTATTGAGTCCTTCTCAAGGACCTGAGATAGGCAGATGTTGATGTTTGAGAGTGTTCAATGTATCATTATAGGATGTAAGCTATTCTAAGTAAAGCTACCAATTGACTGATGGTGATTTTTGTCAATGACAATAGTGTTCAAGCGGTGCCCAGAATTGCCTTGTTTTTCTTTGTCAGGCCTACAGAATGAAAACAGAAACTTACAAAATAACCACTCTCCATTTCTGGCTTGTATTCTGGTTTTAGTTAAAAAAAAAACAAAAAAAAAAACACATTTTTTCCCATATAGATATTTGTTGCATTTATATCACGAAAGATCTCCAAAACAGAAGCTAGGAAATAGTAATTTGATGAAGTGTAAGACTTTCTTCCAGGAAAAATAGAATAAGGCATAAAGCATTTCTCTATTTGCACCAGCCAGTCTTACAGTGTTTCAATAAAATATCTGCTTGTGTTCCTATATTGGTTCAAGGTACAGTGTAAAAAACAATGGTACTATTATTATTTAACTCAACTTTTTATTAATAAAAATATTTTCCTCTCCCCAAACCAGCAATATACAAGAACAGTTATCAGATACTATAAAGAGTTCCCAGAAGCACAATGAGAGACAGAGAAAACAAGTCAAAATAAGCTTGCCCCCAAACCAGGTTCGCTAGTTGTTGTTGTTGTTTTTTGTTGTTTTAAGCAATACATTCTTTTTGCATTGATTTAATTGTAATTGCACAGCTCATCAGTCAATATACATTATTTTGGAATGGACTTTTCAACAAAGCTTTTCCAGACACAACCTAGATAAATTAAATGTTTTTATTATGATTACTATTTGTGCATTTTGTTTTTATGGCAGATAAGAATAAAGCCACATAAACATAGAATGTTTGCCAATTTCACCATACAAAAATAAAAATGTGCATTTGTGGTTATAGTTAATAGTTCACTCTCTTATTTGATGTAGGTTGAAAGTGAACATTTAGGCATCTAAATGTTTTCACTTTCTCGGTGGATCTGTTATTAATGTCTATCCTAATGGATTATCAGAATGTCTTCTGGAAAAGACCAGAATTTATGTTATTTGGTATTTTTATTTGAAGATATTTTCTATCAAAGTACCTTGAAAGCACATGGAGACCTTTACATAGTCCTTTTTTTTTTTTTTGAAACTGAAGGAATTGTTGCATCATCTGTATGCAGAAGAAGGATCAAACTGAGAATCAACTACCCAATCCTATTTTCATTTGTTCATTTAATGTGGCCCATTCAAGATGGATTCTAGAGTGGGCCATTAGCTAACTGGATCACAGAAGCATTGTGTGAAGTAAAAATATTCTACATCTGATTACATCCACAGTCTGATATTATTAAGTAAGGCAAAAACCATATAACATGAATAAAATAAAATTATTTTAATAGTTAAAAAAATATTTTAATAGTTTAATAGCAACTAGCAAATATTGCAGATACTTTAAAAAGAATTTGGGGATATCAGAATTAATACATCCAGAAGAATATATATGAAAAATAAGTTAGAATATCATTTCACAAAAGATAATAATCATAATAGAGCTGGAAGGGACTTTGGAGGTCTTCTAGTCCAGCCCCCTGCTCAAGCAGGAGTCCCTATATCATTTCGGAAAAGTGGCTGTCCAGTCTCTTCTTAAAACCCTTGAGTGATGAAGCACCCACAACATCTGATAGAAATCCATAAACATTTGTCAGGAAAAAGCAAAGTATAAAATAAAAAGGGAGTTAGGAGTATTTTAAACCTCAGAAATATATCAATAGAAACATACAAAAACAATGGTTAACTTTCTAGAATGTTTACTTTTAAAATAGTATACATTTGAACCAGTCTCTCTGATGTTTAGTTTATAGTCCTCAGTCAACTTCAGAAGCATTAAAACCATGATCCTTTATAGCTCGTAGTTCTTAGTGTTTCAATTCACAAATTTTGATTCTTGGCTACAGCTTCCTCAGGAGACCATCCTAAAAAAAATAAAAAAATAAAAAGCATAAAAAAGACCTTTCTAAAATCCTTCCTAGCTAGCAAGTAAATACATGTTCTTTCTTTCTTTCTTTCTTTCTTTCTTTCTTTCTTTCTTTCTTTCTTTCTTTCTTTCTTTCTTTCTTTCTTTCTTTCCTTTCTTTCTTTCTTTCTTTCATTTTTCCTTTCTTTCTTTCTTTCTTTCAACTCTACAAATAGATGTTGTTTATTCATTTGTTTTATGGAATGTATTTGGTAATCGAAGGAACAATATTGAGAGAACGTTTAGTAGAGAACGTTCAACATCAAAATTATTGACTATACTATCAGTATAGTATTCAAAGATCTAAAAATATCAAAATTCAGAAGCAACAACTGCATCAAACTCAATTCCAAATAACTTCCCAATCACAAAATGTAGATAGCATCAATCTTATTTTTTCTTCCATAAAGGTTTTGAACATATACAAATGAACCTGATTAGTAATGTTAGGAATTGTCCTATTCACCACCCCCCACCATTTTTTTTAAAATCAAGTTATTCCATAATGTAAAATTATCTATTCCTAAAGGCCTATCTCCTTGTCCCTCCCTCTCCCCCCCCCTCTCTTTCTCTCTCTCTCTCTTCAGAGGTAAACCTGAAAGTATAGAAAATCAAATCCTGGCAGTCAGTAATAATTTATGTAAGTAAATTTGCAAGGATAATTGTTAAAGGAAGCTAATAAATCCACTTAATGTGAATAAATAAAAACATCAATGAAAATACATTCATATTAATTCATTCAAATATACAAGCATTATGGACCATCTGCCTGGATTTTATTTCATTTTTTCTAAAATTGAAATTATGTTTATCAATTGGGAAATCTTTCTATAAATCAATATTTCAAGATACAATCTAAATCCAAAGAAAACTTATTACAATTCAATTGTACAAATGCAGTATATAATTTTATACAATTATTAAAAATGTATGCAAGATATATGGAAAACCTGGATTGTGTCTAAACACACACACACACACACACACACACACACACACTATCATATATTGTGTTGGAATGCTTTGGAATATCTGTATAATTTTCTTTCCATTCTGGGGATACAGTGGCATAAACTGGAGACTGAAAAGAGTTGGAAGATACTAGACACAACTTCAGCAAGTTAAATTTTAAGGTTCATTATCTTGGATCTCCTGTATGACTAAATTCAATACAGCAAGCCTCATTATGAAGCTGTTAAATATTCTGCAGCCTGTTTCAAAGATATACTAGTAACAAATGATTCTCTGGAGCTCCCTCAAAAGAGTTTACATCTAATTAATGGCTGTGAAGGTAGCTGCTGCTATAAATTAAAACATCAGTCCAATAATTAGTGGACAATGGAAACAAGATATTTTTTTTTAAATATGTGTGCAAAGAATTGCATTCCTTTCTGTATAGCCACCTCATGTCTCTTCAACTACAATGCCTTACGATATGAAGATGGAATGCTTCAATTTCATGGATTTACAGAGACTCAGGAAGATTGTATTTCTCTATGAAACACTTCGGACTTCATTCAGAAAAGAATTGTTGTGTTAAATCTGCAAGAAATCATCCAATTTGTCTTAATAAATTGCTCTTTAGCACTACATTCTGACTGGGGTTTTAGAAACAGGTATGTATGATGCATGCATGTATGTATGATACAAGTTTAAACAATGTGTAAACAAAAATATAACCATGTTTTGTTAAATATTCTCATATCTCTAATCAGACCCTATTGTACATATTGTTTAGCCTCAGAGTCCCATCTTTGCAATTCCAAACTCCCAAGATGTATAACTGCTTTAGAAAACTATTTGCTTTATTCAAAATATGGTCTCAGCTTTAAATGCTTTGCTTATCCCTCTTAATGTTACCTCCTTAAAACTGCACACAAGCTATCAAAAGATATTTGTTTGGTCATTGCCTTTTCTCAACTCACAAACTGTAAAGAACAACTATTAATCACAATGTGAAATAAAGCCTTCCATCTAAGTATTTTATTCAAATTTCAGACATTTGATACACTGAACAGCAAGTCCAGACATATCACTGTTGTCTGATAAAAGTGGAGCATGAAAATACTGATTAAAAAAATATTCCTCCCTATCTTTGTTGTACAATTGTTGGAGAACAAAACATTGGGGGAGAGAAATGGGAGAATCATGTTAATGAAGTTGGGGTGACACAAACATCATTTTGTTGGAATCTCCTGATGCTTTTTCATGATTGCCAGAGAAAAATACAAGTTATTTTCTAGCTAAAGAATAGAAAAAGAAGAAGGAGGAGGAGGAGGAGGAGGAGGAGGAGGAGGAGGAGGAGGAGGAGGAGGAGGAAGGAAGGAAGGAAGGAAGGAAGGAAGGAAGGAAGGAAGGAAGGAAGGAAGGAAGGAAGGAAGGAAGGAAAAATTAAGAAAATTCTGATCAGTTTTTTCTCTCTTAATAATGGATGTACTACAACTGTTATCCATCCTACATTTCTCAGGAGATAAGATAGAATTAAATATTGTATGTGTGGATAATTTCTTTCATTGAGTTTCTGTAATATTGTGACATATTAATTGGAGAAGTCAATGATGCTAGGAATGGTTAGTGGAACAAGAAGGACCAAACAAAGAACATGCTGGCTTGATAACATCAAATCTGATACAAACTTGAACACCCAACAACTGAAAAAAGCTGTGCTTGACAGGATAGCATGGAGAGCACTTGCCTGTAAAGTCACCAAGAGACGGACACGACTGAATGGTTAATACAACAACAATAACACTGTAACAAGATGGATTTTTTTTTATTTTTTTTTATTTTTGGTTTCTTACACATTTGCTTTGTCAATATATAAATCATAGTGAAGTAAGGATGAGGAAGCAAAATGTACAACCTTAGTAGGCCTAGGCTTTTACTGGATCAACTTTTTCAGTGTGCTTCTCCACATTTTAAAGGACTACAAACATACAGCAATAGGAGAGATGGTGATTCATCTCAATACCTAATTAAGATGAAATCTATGACATTTCAAACCATTCTAGTGAACTTGCAAATGAAGGATAGCAATGTGATAGTGGAGTTAAATATATAGGGCTAGAAGGAGAAACTTCAATTTAGTGAAATGCTCAAGAGAGATATAGCAAATGATTGGCAGCTACCACTGAGGAATGCATGAAATATAATCTTCACCAACATGGAGAAGGAGGAGAAGGTCATATTTATTGCAAAGAGAACAAAAAATAGCAGTAGGCGTTAACTGGGAAATGAGGCATATAGTTCTCAATTATATATGCAGGGCTTTTTTTCTCATAGAATGCCCAGAACGGAGTTCCGACACCTTTTTTGGATGGAACCTTGTAGGGTAGGCAAGGCGGGTTGTATGACGTGTGTGAGTTCCAGCACCTTTTTTTTTTTTTTAGAAAAAAAGCACTGTATATATGTTATTATTTCATGAAAATAGGAGGAGCAAGATGTGTTGGATACGTTCACTGCCTTGGGTTGTTTGTAGAAAATAATAAAGCCATGCTACAAATCAATAAAATCAAACAATAAATCAACTTATTATTATTTAAAGAATACCTTGCATCAATAGAAGAATTAAATAAATTAATGCAAAAATGCTGCATTCTGCATTACATCAGGATTTAGGCACGAGTAGATATGTTGTATTATACAGTTCACAAATGATTTTCAGAAGTGGTTGAATGAGCAGGAGGATGGTGGAAAACATCTTTCACATTGTGCATGAATTGAAAGAAAAGAACAGTATGATAAGATTTTATAGTACCGTATTTTACAGTGTATAAGATGACTGGGCGTATAAGACAACCCCCGACTTTGGAGAAGATTTGTATGGTTTAGAAAGTCGTCTTATATGTCAGAAAATATGGTACATTGGTTGACTGATATCACTCCAGAATGCAATTTAAAGAAAACCGATAATGAGCAGAATTTTCCAGCCTAATTAACTGGGGAAAAAAAGAGTGTTTGAGAGATATACTGCAAACCGCTATTCATAGTGAGGTATCATCAATATACTAACAGTACCTAGCTCTATGTATCTCTACTCTTAACTGAATTGAAGTTGGTGATGGTGGTGGCAGACATTATAACTGAACAATTAGGAGGTCATCAGGGACTATATGGCAAGAAGCAGGCTAAGATGCATTCCAAGTAAAATAGGATAGGTAATAATTCAAAAGCCTCCCAATCACTGTCCAGGGTTTTTCCTGGAAAGAAGGATTCTTGCCTGGTTCGATTTACAGCCTCTTGTGGACCAAGGAATATTGTATATTGTGACTCCTGCCCTTTTCACTAGATTATTAATTAATTAATTAATTTGTTTGTTTGTTTATTTGTTTATCTATCTCCTTCTAAACAATATCTGCTCTATTTGTTTCTCTACTACCTTTTTTAAATATTTTTTGGGTAATTAGTTGATGATATATTGAGAAGAGTGCCACACTCTCCTGTGCATAAATGATTCACCTGTGGAGATGGTTACCAGTATCAAATTCCTGGGTGTGCAGTTAACAAATAGGCTGGCTTGGTCACTCAACAGCAAGACACTGTGGAGGCGGGCACAGCAGTGCCGGCATTTTCTGCGTCACATGAGAAAAGCACATCTTCCTTCCCCTGTTCTTACCACTTTTTACAGGGGGACGATTGAGAGCATGCTGTCATACAGCATCATAGTCTGGTTTGGAAGCATCACTGCTTCAGACAGGAAGGTGGTGCAGAGAGTGTCTGAAAAGATCATTGGTGGTTCCCTCTCTTGGCGTTGTTTGAGCAGGGTCCACACGGTTGTCTGGAACACTACACATCCCCTTCATGACCTGTTTTCCTTGTTACCTTCTGGGGGAGGTTTCATAGTAACCGAAGCAGAATATCCAAATTCAGTCACAGTTTTGTGCCAGGCACTATTAACCTTGTGAACTCTAAAGCTTCATCCTTTCGTTATGTATTCAAGATGGATAGTGATTAATATTTATATGTTACTTCTTTGTAAGGGTGTAGATCTATATATATGTTGTATATAATATGTTTAAATGTGTGTCATGTATGTGTACACTTTGAGAGCAAGCAACTAAATTTCATTTTTAATGTATGCCATTGTGCCCACAGTAAAAAAAAATGACAATAAAGGTTATCTATCTATCTAAGTTTGTGGCCATCATGACATGGCAAGATTGAGGAAATAAAAACCCTATATTAAAGTCTTTTCTGATACCTTACTAATAGGGCCTTCACCAAAAGTATCACTTGTATCTCCCTCACTTCCAAGGAAATCTTTAACAAAATAACAGTGTGGTAATGTTATGGCACTATCTGTATCTGTTAGAACTAAAGTATTTCTATCATTTATTTTGTTGATACTTTTTTTTTCAGTTTAGCAGAATTTTAGAGGTTAACTGCCAAAAATATTATGAAGCTATATGACTATATCTTTGCCACATACATAACATTTCTTCCTATTTGCATTCCCATTTTTCAGTTACTGGCTAGCTCTAATTTACAGTGGAAATATAGTGGAAAACCATAGTGAAAATTAGGATTCACAGAAAAGAAGAGAGAGAAGGGGAAAGAAATCATGAGCCTGACTTCTATACATGGATTCAGACTTTTTGTATCTGCTACTATTCTTGGCTAAGTGCTAAGTAGAAGTCATCTGTTCAAAGACTGCGCTTTCCAAATGGGATTAACAATATAGCCATAGCTTTCTTTTTACATGTGAAGTACTCTTTGATCCTTTCTCACTTCTTTATTAAACATATCAAACTCTTATCTTGCCCCAAAACAGGTATCTATCCCAGCTAGGAGAAAATGCAACATGACTCCATTAAATCAGTCTGAACTTTTATATTCTTTTTCAAATAAACTGCTATTAAGCAGGATCACTCTGTATCTGCATGTTCCAATTTCTTTCTCACACACAGAACTAAAATGCATTTCTCCATTTTTTTTAATTTCAACTCTTTTTAATCTAAGAAGGTCATGCATAATATTAAAAATCAATCCTCTACTCCAAAAAGTAGAAGAAGAAAATGCAAGCGGAAGCTAATGAACTATGAATGATATGAGAGGATAAAGAGCACTCAAAATGTTTGGTGGATAATTTTTTTCCCCAATCTGGGTGGGGAAGGTACTTAGTGTGAACAGAAGGGACCCACTTATTGTGTCTTGTTCTATAAAATTAAAAGGACATTTTGACCTTTCAGCTATCCTTCTATCTCAAGAGATTGATGAAGTGATTGTATCATAATTTACCAAGTCTGTTGTTTGTCTTCCTTAAATGCTTATTTATTTTAATTATCTTTTTTCTCTTAATGAGGCAGCAGATGTTTGCTGAGATTGTTTGACATAATGAATTTTCTAATGTCCAGGACCCATGTATTCAAAACAATACATTAATATCATCATATTACTTAAAAGGCACTTTCTACTTTAGCTCCTATTTCATAGTTTCCTGTCAATAAACAGAATCCATTATCATTGTGTTGAAATGTCTGGGGAGTCATATCACTCTCCGGTGATCTACTGCAAGCATCAGACTTAACAAATGATACTCTTATTTTACTTTGAAAATATAAAATCCATAATAAGTTCAGCAACTTTATCCAAGCCAACAACAGCAAAACTAATGAAGTTCTAGTCTGAAAATTCATATTCCTATTGGGTGGGAGAGATGCTTCCTCAGCCATTCATATGATGGAACTACTTCTTCTTCTTCTTCTTCTTCTTCTTCTTCTTCTTCTTCTTCTTCTTCTTCTTCTTCTTCTTCTTCTTCTTCTTCTTCTTCTTCTTCTTCTTCTTCTTCTTCTTCTTCTTCTTCTTCTTCTTCTTCTTCTTCTTCTGATTTATATATTGACAAAGCAAATGTGTAAGGAACCAAAAATCAAACAAAAGAAATCGATCTTGTTACAATGTTATTGTTGTTTTATTAACCATTCAGTCGTGTCCGTCTCTTGGTGACTTTACAGGCAAGTGCTCTCCATGCTATCCTGTCAAGCACAGCTTTTTTCAGTTGTTGGGTGTTCATGTTTGTATCAGATTTGATGTTATCAAGCCAGCATGTTCTTTGTTTGGTCCTTCTTGTTCCACTAACCATTCCTAGCCTCACTGACTTCTCCAATTAATTTGTCACAATATTATAGAAACTCAATGAAAGAAATTATCCACACATACAATATTTAATTCTATCTTATTTCCTGAGAAATGTAGGATTGATAACAGTTGTAGTACATCCATTATTAAGAGAGAAAAAACTGATCAGAATTTTCTTAATTTTTCCTTCCTTCCTTCCTTCCTTCCTTCCTTCCTTCCTTCCTTCCTTCCTTCCTTCCTTCCTCCTCCTCCTCCTCCTCCTCCTCCTCCTCCTCCTCCTCCTCCTCCTCCTTCTTCTTCTTCTTCTTTTTCTTCTTGGAAAAAAGCAGTCTAGTTGCCTTTTGAAAAAGCACCTTTGAGACAACTATGACCTGAATGACATATAATCTACAAGATTAGACAAGTAATCTAATCCTAACCCTTCTCCCCCTTCCCCTCCCCTCACCCTCCCTCTCCCTCTCTCCTCCTTCTCCTTTCATTTCTCTGCAAATATAATAAACAGCATATAAAAATGGCATTTTGATATGCTGTTTTATTATATTTGTGGAGAGTGCAAGTCAAGTCACTGTTGGAAAAGCCTTGAGAGTATAATCAAATGCAGGGTTCACATTCAAACATTCCCAATTGTATCCCCAGCAAAATATAGTAGAAAATATAGTAGAAATACTGTATAGTAGAAAAATTCTCACCTGAAATCTTCTGACCCATTGCTAATCAGTGTGTGCAACATCAAACTAGTTGAGTTAAGAATCTCTTTTGTTTTTCTTATTCCTAATGTAAGTCATAGAATGATGAGAATGAAACAGTCACTGCCATGTATTATATGATACTTATATTGATACCTCAGTATCAATACAACCAGTGAAAGATTTTAAAACTATGTATATGGCCACTGTAGTCTTAGATTTTAGTACTGTGAATTATAGAATTCCTTGCATGCATCTTAGTCTCTAAATCAGTGGTTCTCAACCTTTTTAATGCCGCGACCCCCAACCGGGCGTAAGTCGAGGACTACTTAACCAATCGTAAGTTGAGGACTACTCAACTGGTGCAGCACCGTTTGCAGAATGGGACTTTTGGTGGGCTTAGCAGGGCAGAGACAGCCTGGACAATTCCTATTGGCTCTTGAAAGCCAATAGGATTAGACTCTATTCAAGAGAGTCTATTCTATTGGCTTTCAAAAGCCAATAGAATAAAAGGGAGTAGCACAGCTAAGGAAAAGGGGAAAAAAATGGTGGACTGCGTTGTTTGGCGACCCCCGTGAAATGGTCATTCAACCCCAAATGGCGTCCCGACCCACAGGTTGAGAACCACTGCTCTAAATTGTTCAATATATTTAGAAAAGCAGCTTCTGTTTTGGTTTACCTAAATACCATGTAGTAGCACATGCACATCCACACACAGAGAGAAACTCTATAAATAGAAAGCTTTTTCAAGAAGAATCCAAAATATATGTATAAATACTAATTTCAACCTGCTACAAAAATATCATAGTGTGCTTATATGTTATAAAACAAAAGTATTGTACAAATTATTATTGTTCTTCACAGTGGAAGAATGATTAATAAAGATGCTCTGAGCTTAGATGTTTTCTTGCATTACCCAAACTAAGTAACATTAACAGTGCAGATGTTAGAACTTGCTGAGATGTCTAAATTGACTGTTTTGTTAGATTACAGGAAGAGAAAGATATGTTGCAACTATAGAGTAAGATACACATTTATCATTGTACTTATAATTGCTGTAAAAGCTGTTGGAAGCCACTTCTTCGTATTTTTTTCTTTCTTTTCTAATTTTCTTTTACTTTTCTTTTCTTTTCTTGCACTTTTAGCTTTCCCTTTTTAAAATTTCCTTTCCCTTACTTTACATAAGTTTTTATCTTCTTTAAAAAAATATTTAAAGAGAGAGAAATTCCATTACATAAAGATAACTAAATAACTTTAAAAACTAAAGGTCATTTTAAAAAAAGTTGGTTGGAATGCAAAATTGCTTGGTATCTTTTCTACAAGAAAATATCAAGCAATCATCTAAGTACTTGATGTTTAATAATAATATTGCTGCGAGCATCTGGAAAAATGGTCAGCACTCACATACTGTATTTGTTGCTTTTGTTCAATCAGTTTGTCAATTCTGATTCTTTGGGCCATGTTGCCCAGTGGGATTGTTTGTAAGTAACTCTTTTTTAAGTTCTTGGAGCCCAAGCTTGTGACATTAGTAATAGGATCGAACCATTTCATCTTCTATCAGCTTCTTTTCTATCACATTTTTTTTCAAAGAAAAGGATCTTCTCCAGTGACTTTTACCTTCACATTAAATGTCCAAAACATTTAAGCTTTAGCTTCATTATTGTTTTGTCCAGTGAGCAGTCTGGTTTTACTTCATTTAGTACTAAATGATTTGCTCTACTTATGGTACAAAAAATTCTTCACAATTCCTGGCGCATCACAAAAAGACATCCATTGTTCTTCATTCACTCTTTTGGATGGTTCAGCTTTCCCAGCTATACAATTCAACTGGGAAAACCAGGGCCTTGAAATAAAATTTCCTTTGCTGAAAATATGATGTCTCTGCAATTTAATATTTGGTTCACATCTGCAATACTAATTCTTCTTAGTAGGAGACATCTCTTTATTTGATGGCCACAGTTTGTCAAATGTATTATCTCTGTATGTTTTGAAATGCAGGAAGATGAAAAGTATAAATCTTCCAACTTCATCCTTCTCTGTTATTATTAGGTTGGGTATAATTGTTCCCTCCCTCCCTCTCCCTCTCTCTCTCTTTGTCTCTCTCTCTCTCTCCCCCTCCCTCCCTTTCCCTCACCATTTCTCTCCCCCCTATTCCTCTGTTTGTATGTATGCATGATAGATAGATAGATAGACAGACAGACAGACAGTTAGATAGATAGATAGATGATAGAATTAACAGGAAAATCCTACCCAATAATAACACATATATATATACAAAGCACAGATATGTATAACACAGAGAGACATGTACACACATAAACACAAACATGGCAAAATCAGTATTTGTTCTCTCTTCTTTCCTCTTCAATCTTGCATTCCTTAACTTCTCCTTTTTCCAAAGTGACACCCTCAGCTCATCCGAAGTAACTGATATTTCACCTAGCAAATTTAGTTCCAAATTTCTATTTCTTTTACTCCAGCATTTTCATGATATATCCTGCCTTCAAATTAAATACCAGTAAGTAGATGGGATTCAACTCCAGTACACTCAGTTCCCTATTCTGAATCATTTCAGTACTTCATATTTGGACTAGGTATTGCTTTCTCGTCATCATAAAAATTCAGTAGGAAGAGGAGGTGACTTTGTCTTTGCGGCATAATCACATGGAATATTGCTGTTGGTTTGATTGTTTAATTTAGCTTAAGCTGTAATTGTGCAATGAGCCATAGTCAGCACCAGCCTTTTTTGCTGACTGAGCAGAACTTCTCCATCTTTGCTTGCAGAGAGTACAGTCAATTTGACTTTGGTGTTGGCAAAGTCTTTGTCTGGACTGTTGAAGAAGGTTTGGACTGACAGCAAGACTGCCAAGTTTAGCCAGTTTTCAAACAGTATTTGAACTTCATGCCCATGTTTTGTCTGTGTGACTTGGGACATAAATGTATTCCTCTTCTGCAACATTAGTATTATGGTAAAGCACTATTTTAAAACTGCACACTGCTCATGTTTAAAAGTACCCTAAAGAGAAAAAAGGTATTAAAGGACCAATGATTGTACAGTAAAGCTGAAGATGTTTCATTTTGTAACCACCTTGATGTTCACATTGGACTTACTGTTCGCTGTTAGACTGGACAAGTTTTAAATACAGGTTTAGTACTATTCCAAAATAGTTCAAATCTGGGTCTAGAAGTACTAAAATAGTTAGATTTGGAATGTACAGTACTTTATGTAAAAACATGGAGTAAAGGCATAGGAAGATTGACCACCTATCAAAATGTATATTCTTTATACTTCTAGCCATATTTCCATCTCATTAAGGAAAATAATTAGTGGTTTATTTACTGCCAGCTGTTGACATTTGGAAGTAGTGAATGGAAAAAAGCTGGGAAATTAATTATCCCTTGTCTTTAATATGTCCTACACACCATAAATAATAACAAAAAATTATTTTTATATTATTATTATTGGTCAAGGATTCTCAACTAGCAGGATCTAGAAGAAAAGCCTTTTCTGCCATGGCTCTCATTTTCTGGAACATCATTGCCCCCAAGATTAAATCTAGACCCACTCTTTTGGCCTTTTAAAAAGACTTGAAGACATAGCTGTGCCAACTAGCCTAGAGTCCTAAAGTGGTTGTGGCATTGTGGAGGTGGCTAATGGATTAGATAGTACCCCACCTTCTCCCATTATTATTATTATTATTATTATTATTATTATTATTATTATTATTATCTTGTTCAATTTAACCCAAAGGTGCTTTTTCAAGAGACAACTGGACTTTCTTGTTTTTCTCTGAAGATGTTTCGCTTCTTGTCCAAGAAGCTTTTTCAGACATGACCTGGATGACTGAGAATCTCCATAGACATTGGTCAATTTAATTTTAAAAAAAGACAAACAAATATAAATTTTAAATTTAAGATCTCTATTTATTGTTTTAATGTTTTATGTGGCATCTTTATTGAATGTAAGCTGCTTAGATGAAATGGGTGACATCTAAGTTTAAAAAATAGATAATTGTGCATTTGAAAGAATGGGGATCAACAAAGAGGACAGCAGCAATGGTTTCTGCCAGTGAAGGACCTATAAATAATATTGTATCATGGTGTAAGGAAGAGGCCTATAATCCTGTTCAGAATTTTTTCCACATGTCCCTGTAGCAGCGTGTTAATTTTCTGGAGCTTCCCTTTAAGAAGCTGGATTTATGATATGATTACCTTTATACTTTTTGATTATGATCAAAGAGGAGCAGAATAATTAAATAAGTGTATATAGCACCGTGATTTAAATAAAGGCCACTTGGTCACAATCTATCTTACAACCATTACAAAACTAATTTTCTTGTATGTTTTAACTAAAGATCCCAAGCTCAAAACTAATTAAATGTTATCTATCTGGTGTTCACAGGGTTGACTTGCAAGAATTACCTGCTCGATGTTTAGTGACATACTTAAGAAGGGAAAAAGAGTAAGGGGAAAAAAAAACCTGAGCTCACCTAGAAGTCAACTGTGGTTTTAAGAATCTAAATGGATACTTTCACCATCTAAAATTTTGGGTCAACGGGAACTCCTTAAGTCTGAAACAACCTGAATACTATAGAAGTCCCCATGCTGATGTCCCTGCTATTCCATCCCGTTATGTCCAAAATTGAAGCAAGTGTTTTAATGTCTCTTAAGGAAACATTTCCTTAATATTGAAAAATTATGATCAAAGTATCTCCCCCGCCCTAACCCTAAATGTTAAATTTAAATATTAATGAGAAACTAAAAATTGGGAAAAACTAACCAGGACATTGATTGTCTAAAAAGATTGAATGTTAATTCAATATGTATGTATAAACAAAAATTATTGTTTATATGTATAAACAAAAAATATTGATAAATGCAAGAAAGGTATTTTTATAAAATCAATATAGAAAGAATTGTATTAATTTAAACACGAGATAGTGAATACCAAGGGGAAAAGAGAGGAAATATTTAGTATAATAGTTTGAGATCTGTACTAAAGATATTTTTATGTTATTGAATTATTGACCTACTCAGTCGCCAGGTTGCTTTTCAAATATTTAAATGTGAAATTAGAAAATCAATATTTTTTTTAAAAAAAAAACATAAATAATATGTAGGGGCCAGGTTGGCTCATGTGGCTAGGATGCTGAGCATGAAGCCCATTGAGAGATTGACAACTCAGCAATTCGAAACCTAAGGGCATGAGTCATGTGATGAAATGAGTCCCTGTCAATTGGCCCCAGCTTCTGCCAATCCAGGCGTTTGAAAGCACACAAATGCAAAAAGATAAATAGATACCACATCAATGGGAAAAATAACAGGGACATGAAAAAAGCCTCCTTGGGTGTCCCTGGGCAACAGTGATGTCACTGGCTAATCCATTCAACCTGGAAGTACCTTTGTAGATGCTTCTGACGTGAATGTAGTAGCAGTAGTAGGTAAATATTAAATAAAGGACTAATAATACCTCCCTGAAAATTTAACAGAACTTTATCAAGTTTCCTGTGCAGATATAATATTAAAAAATAAAGATCTGTTTTCCAAAATTGGTTCAATCTAGAATGGGAATGAAGAGGAAAAAATGGCAAAAATGCAATTCTATTGAAGAATAGACAGTCTTATAATCAAGAATAGAACTGCTTATTAAGGAGCTGGAAATAATTCGGTTCTCAGTTTCTTGATCATCCCACTATCAAGAAAACATTTTTTTAGAGTTTATTTACTAAATTTAGTTAGAAAGGGGCAAGATGCTAGCAAAAATTCATTAATAAGACTGTTCGTTCTTTTAGAATTAAATATATTTTCTCAGTATTCTTTAGTAATATTATTTTCATAGTACCGTAAATGCCGGCATACAAGGCGACCCGGTGTATAAGACGACCCCCGTCTTTATAGCCGGGCCGCATTCCTAGAACGTTGTCTTATACGCCGGAAACTACCAGTATTTCTGGCGTATAAGATGACTCGGCGTATAAGACGACCCCCGTCTTTGGCGCCAATTTCAGCGCTCGCGGAAGTCGTCTTATACGCCGGCATTTACGGTACTTCACTGTGAGGAAGTGGTCCAAAATTTTACAGATTTTTAGAGAAGAGAAATCAGACATTTCAGGAAAATAATAACAAAATATTGTTCTACCATGATTGTTGTGAAGAAACCCTGTGTATAATTAAGCTCTGGTAGATTGTACCATAACTGAAGGAAATTAGTTATGTTTTTATCTTTAATTTATTATAGATTTGTTTGATATTTTACACAGAATTATTATCTATGACTTAACTAATATTGGATGGATGGATGGAGAGACAGATGACGATTTCTCTAAAAGTCAGAAATTTCTGATTTCTCTTCTCTAAAAATCTTTAAAATGTTTTGCCACTTCCTCACAGTGAAGTACTCTGAAAATAGTATTACTAAAAATACTGAGAAAATATATTTGATTCTAAAATATATGGATGGATGCATGGATTTTAAGGAGTTGTCTTGAAACAGATACCCTAACCGGTATAGACATTCAATACTTCTAAATAGAATATAGAATAAAAGAGTTGAGAGGAACCTTGGAGGTCTTCTAGTCCAACCCCTGCTCAAGCAGGGGACCCTACACCATCTGGATAAATGGTTGTCCAATTTCTTTTTGAGCACTTTTCAGTGATGGAGCACCCACAACTTCTGGAAGCAAGCCATTCAATTAATTAAGTCCATAAGGTCAATGCTCATTCTTCTGTGTCTTCCTGAAACTTTGCCAATGTTTTCTAAGACTAAGACTAAGAATTTATTTTTTAATATATATATATATATGTATTTTTTGAAAATCTGTAATTTTAAAGTAAACACCTTGTATGTTTGTTTCAGCCAATTTCTAGTCCAGGAACAACTGCAGGTTCTTACTAAAAATTATGAAAACAATATTATTGTGTCCCAGTGCCAGTTCTCCTCCTTTGGGGCATGTCTACAACATTGTGACATCTATAAAATGGGGGGGGGGGGAAGCTTGCATCTTTGTATGGTGGCACTGTTTTTGTCATCCCCTTTCCCCATGGAGAATGCTACATTATCCATCTCTTTAAAATAATTTATAGTCTTACTGAAGCTACTCAATCAAAATGAATCGAAACAGTTTTTTTTAAAAAAAAAAAAAAGTTTGATTCTCCCCATTTTGTGAAAAAGTGGAACAACTTCTTGAAATGATTATATTATATCCTGTGGATTAATCTCTTCTCTTAAAATTGAACTTTAATCTCAAAACCACACAAATTGATTCTGGCCATTAAATCTCGGACTACAATCTCAGATTATATCATACCTTCTTTCAGATTCCAGTCTACATAAAATCAGAACTGAGTCACATTGATATAAAATTATAAACCCAATTTTGTCAGTGTCCTACCTACAGTACTTTGATCTATCCTTGTTCTTTTGAGAGTAAAGAAATAATGAGATCATACTCAGTTGACATTCACCCGGAGGCAAATAGGACATTGTACAGGATATTCACCTTGGTAAAAAGCATACCTCTCACTACTAAATATAAAAGTATTCTCCCATTTTCAATACCTTGAACTCAAAAATAAACTACATTTCCAGGGTTACATTTAAGAAACACACATTCAAAACTGGCATATCTTTGTAACAAGCACCTACACGGTCGGTGAAACATAAATAATGGGAAATGTATTTACCACCTCTTTCAAACAATATGTTTAATTAAACAATGATAATCTTGTTAGGAACACTTTAGATTTTGCCTCATTAGCTGAGTTGGGGAAAAAATGTAGTTAAGGACATTTTGAATAATGTAACCTAAATTGTGATTTAGGTCAGAATTTTAATAATAGATTTCCTTTTCTAGATGAAACTGCTCTCTAGGAACTCCCACCAATCTAAAGAGCTTTGAAATATTACACTGAGTGAAATACATGAAAGCTCAAAGGTTCTCATGCTCCCTTGCTTAGCTTATAATTATTAAAATAGATCTTAATTTCAACTGAATCTTCAATTTCTCATCATTTGCTCCGTGTCTGCTATGACCTACCTTGGCCTAATTTCTACATTCTGAACAGTTTTGTATATTTCCATCAACTATATTTTAAGAGATAGCTAACTGGAGTCCTTTTTGCATGTTTCTGAACAATACAAGCAGGAAGGAGTACATCCATAATGTTGGGCCCAATGTTTTGTTTCATCAAATATTTCTGAACTATGAATCTATTTCTTCTACCCCATTTTTATTCTAAATGGGTTTTCCACACCTGGTATCATTCACAATGGTTCGATAATATCATTCACAGATCAAAAGGGCTGGATTTGACCAGTGGTGGGATTCAAATATATGAACAACCGGTTCTCTGTGTGGATAACGCTTCTGGAAGTCCATTCTGGGCCTGAGCAACAAAAAATTAGCTACCGGTTCTGCTGAAGTGGTGAGAACTGCTGAATCTTACCAATGGATTTGACTCATTTAAAGGACATTCTATTATTTGCATAAGTCATGGAAGTCCATCATTAAATGAAATCCTGCTATAAGTATATTGATGCTTTCTTGTTATTCAAATAATTTTTCTTTGACTTGAAATTTCTTGGTAAAACTTGCATTTTGTCCTCACCATTCCTTTCTGTTAAGAATGACAATTTTCATTGTAAGTTAATATTATTTAACAGCAAAAGTATAACTGAACTGGAAGGAACCTGGGAGGTCTTTTAGTCCAGCCCCATGCTCAAGCAAGAGACCCTGTACCATCTCAGTCAAATGGTTGTCCAATCTCTTCTTAATTTGTATATTTATTTATACAATTCAAAGGGTGCTCAACTTCCAATGACTCTGGTCAGCTTTTAATTAAAACGTAAGGAAAAATCCAATAAACAAACAATAAAGCCCAAAAAGAGAATACAAGCTGCTCAAAGACAAACATTAATATACAACTGCATCTTTGAGATGCTCAACCATCACAGGGGGATCACAGGCAGGAATTACAACAGACAAGATATATAAAGAACGGTTGCTGGAATTGGGTGTGTCTAGTTTAATAACGAGAAGGACTAGGGGTGACATGATAGCAGTGTTCCAATATCTGAGGGGCTACCACAAAGAAGAGGGAGTCAAGCTATTCTCCAAAGCACCTGAAGGCAGGACACAAATCGAGAGAAGCAACCTTGAATTAAGAAGAAATTTCCTGACAGTTAGAACAATTAATCAGTGGAATAACTTGATCCAACACTGGAAGTTTTTAAGAAGAGACTGGACAACCATTTGTCTGAAATGGTATAGGGTATCCTGCCTGAGCAGTGGGTTGGACTAGAAAACCTCCAAGGTCCCTTCCAACTATTCTATTCTATTCTATTCTATTCTATTCTATTCTATTCTATTCTATTCTATTCTTCTAAAACATGTTTTCTGGAATCACCTAGATCAGGGGTAGGCAACCTTGGCTCTTTTATGACTCGTGAACTTCAACTTCCAGAATTCCTGAGCCAGCACGGCTCAGCATGGAAACCTCTCCCTTTCCCCTCAGCATGGCTGGCTCAGGAATTCTGGGAGTTGAAGTCCCGTAGTCATAAAAGAGCCAAGGTTGCCTACTCCTGACCTAGATCAATAGATAAAGATATTTATTCCTAGAAATGCATAAGAAGAGGAAAAAATTAAAGATATTTAGGAACAGGGAGGAAAATGTAATAGAAACCTTTATTTATTATATGTAAGATTCATATCACACTTATCCTAATTCTGCATGTGACATCATTAAAAAAAACAGCCTTGTGGAAATGAAATCAAAAAGCAGACTTCCCCAAAGCAGATAATTGAAAGCAACAACAAACTCTTCAGTTATAAAGGACATGCCTTACTGAAAAATATGGAGGTCTCCAGATATGGTTCTGCTACCTTACTCTGCTGGGAATTGCTATCCAGTATGAATTTCACTGCATGAGAAAGAATGAAGCTCGTAGTTAGTTCTTTACTGAATCAATGAGCTTTAAAAATGTTCAACTTTGGACCGGGGAAAAAAAATGTAGGAACTGTACAATAAAACTTTATATTGCAAGCAATTTTGAAGATATATAACTTGACGCTGCATACAGCTCACACAGGAGAGCTACTCTGAATTGTTCAGTACTAAATCATAATAATTTTGTTCCTTAGTGACTTGCTTTAGAGATTAAAGTGTACTTTAAAATCATTCTTTTATACATTTATCTCCAAAAATGCAATCTATGCACAATCATTTAGTAACATACCCAAACTTCTATATTTTGTGGTTAAAAAGGAAATACCATATTATGAAACTGGTTTTGATTATCATTATTGTTTCATTAGCAGCACTTTGTAAATCAATGTGTAATTATTCCCAGTCCCAGAGTATTTATCAAGTTCATTCTAAGATGAATCTGCATTTGAGTTGATGGAAATGGAATAAGCCAAACTACAATGCTTACTCATGAAATGCAGCCTTGAAATTGGCACTCAGCCCGATGGGACTTTGCAAAAGTGGGACACAAAACTTAGGCCATTTTTTTTATTTGGCCAGTGCAATTACTGAGCTGCCAAACAAACACTGCAAAGAGAAATGTGTCTGGTGTTTCCAATGTTCCTTGTGGCTGATAATGAGATGTATTTCACAGCTGTGAAGCTCAGCAGAGGGAAAATTGAAGACTAGGCAAATACACAGCATATTTGCAGAATGTTGCTGTGTGCTGTGTCAGGTAACTTACAACTGTAGGAGAGTCAGTTTGGCACACTAAGACAGAAGTCCCCAACCTATTGAGCATGAGGGACCAATTCCATGGAGAGAGGATTTTCTATGGACCTTGTATGTGTGTGTGTGTGTGTGTGTGTGTGTGTGCGTGCGCGCGCGCGCGCGCGCTTTCATGTACTGCCTGTATGCCACAGATGGGGCTTTGCTTGTTTGCATGGACCAGTTTCTGACATGTCACATACCGATACTGGTATGTGGCATGCCACATACCGGTACCAGGAGTTGGGGACCCCTGCACTAAGAAACACCTATGCCTAACCTTTTGAGGAGCTGGGAAATAAAATTCTGTTTACTTGGCCTTAAATGCAAGCAGGGCTATGCTAAAAAAAAAAAAAAAAAGGCTATAGAGACTATGCCTTAGAATATTTCAGAAGTGCTTGTACTGTGGACCTTAGTGCAAACTTGGGAGATACTTATGCATGCAGTTTCTTCTCAGTCTTTGATCTATAAGTCTGAATCTATGATCTCATTGCAACCACATCAGAAGCAGATAGATGGTTAGCTTCCTTAGCTATTGAGCTGTAATATCTATCCTATTGTGTCTCTATGATGCCATATTGTGGTGATTTTATCACAGTTTTACTCTAATGTAACATTTTATTTCCTCTACCAAATTGTCCATGCACTGTATATCCATGTATAGGCTGATGCTTTATTTAAACTTATATTTGTGTTTATACATATAATGTGTTTTATTAGTGTTGCATATCAGTGATTGCATGACCTCTATGCTAAATAAATAAGAGTCTTTGGTTTGTATAATTAATGAAGAGAAGGACTAAGGGTGACCTGATAGCAATGTTCCAATATCTCAGGGGTTGCCACAAAGAAGAGAGAGTCAAGCTATTCTCCAAAAGACCTGAAGGCAGGACAAGAAGCAATGGATGGAAAATAATCAAGGACAGAATCAACCTAGAACTAAGAAGAGATTTCCTGACTGTTAGAACAATTAACCTTTGGAACAACTTGCCTCCAGAATGCTCCAACACTGAAAGTTTTTAAGAACAGATTGGATGACCATTTGTCTGAAATGATATAGGGTTTCCTGCCTGAGCAGGGGTTGGACTAGAAGACCTTCAAGGTCCCTTCCAACTATTCTATTCTATTCTATTCTATTCTATTCTATTCTATTCTATTCTATTCTATTCTATTCTATTCCACTCCACTCCACTCCACTCCACTCCACTCCATTCTTTAAATAAAAATATGAAGTACCTGACACTATCAAAGCTGGCCAGAGCATAGAAGAACTCAACGAATTAGTGCAAGATCAGAATATATGAGAGACTTGGCCCATAGAATCACAAAGAGTTGGACATGACCTAATGGATAATAGCAGCAGCAGCAGCAGCATGAAGCATTTTAGGTGCAAAGTCACTCTCTCTCTCAGGCTTATGAAGAATGCAATGACAAACCATTTTCAAAACCTTACCAAGAAAATTGCAGGGATTATTTCAGGCAGTTTTTCAGGCATCAACACTGACTTGAGAGATTTAAAATAATTTTAGAATTACAGCCTTACTACTTCTACAGCTTTCTACTTCCAAAGTAAATATTTCTTCTAGTTTATTTGAACAGAGGTCATTTTACTGTAGGGATCCTGGACTTGCCAAGGAAGAGACTAATGGCTAATGGTGTTCCAGAGTCTTGAGTGGTGGAAAGGTGAAGTGAAATATGGTAAATACTAAACAGCATTCTGCTTCAATGCAAATGAAACAATATTTATTGAACATACAGTATTTTTCATGAAAAGCAGGTAGCTCCAATCAATCAATCAATTTAGAAACAATGGTTTAAACTGTTCATTTTAATACTGGTTCTATTTTAAGTCAACTCCCCTGCCTGTATTTTCTTTGTTGTTATTTTCTACTTTTTCTTATTAGTCTTAACTTTTTTTTGTCTTTTTAATTATATGTAGCGTTATGACTTGTGAACATAATAAATTGATTGATTGATTGATTGATTGCTCCTTTCCCTGAACTAAGAAGTTCATGATATATCTCCTTTTCATTAAGTCTTTACACAGAAATAATGCTTATTCGTTAAATGTAATTTAATTTGAAACTACTGGATCATTTTGATCAATTTAGGAATTCTAAAAACCATGTTTCTTTTTGCCTTAAATTATTTCATGAAATTTTGTTTATTCATGTTGCTTCTATAAATGACTGCCATTCCCCAAATCAAGGAAATTCCCTAAGCAGTAGTTAGTGGATCTTATCATGCCAAATGCTTGAATAGTTGGGAGAATGACTAGCATCTAAAGTACACCTTTGAAATTAAAGTAAATGAACTGTCACCTGATAGAACACAACAATATGCAAATTAAAAATAATTATAAATTATGCAAGTAACATCTTGGTAGCATGGAAAAAAAGCCCCTAGGATAAAGACACACACAAAGAAATAACTATAACTTAATAATAATAATGAGGATGACAACCATTGATATAACCTTTTTTTAAAAAAATCTCAGACAGACAATAAATAAGATTCAAATTTAATTGACACCTTAATTATGGAAGATCATGTGATATGTGCATGATTTTATATATCTGTTCTATATATAGATAAATATATATACATATACATACATGCATACATACATACATACGTATGTGTGTATGTGTGTGTGTGTGTAATGGTGTAAAATCCTCGAATTCTGGGATGAACTTTGAAACAGCTGTTTATTGTTAAAACAACAAAAACAATAAAAGCAACTATTTACAATACCTAAAACTCGACTGTCTTAGCTTTCACTGGTCCACTGCCAGCGTCATCAGAGTAAGGTTTGGGGTGGAGAGTTTGCTTATAAACCCGGTGACTCTGTACTGATCGCGTAACGGGATCACACAGCAGAAGACAAGAATGATATGTTGATATACCAGGGGAGGAAGGGGGGAGTGGCAATGGAGGGGTATGCACAATGCCAGATTGAGATACACAGCCCTCAATGACCACGGGAAGGGGGCAATTGGAAGATAGATTGGCAGCAACATCATGTGGCTGGGTGCAAAAACGATGGGTGGGGAAGACAGAAAAACGGGGAGGGACCCCCAGAATCAATGTGTATGCCAGGAGAGGGGACACAGCAAAGAGAGGCAGGATTGACAGGAGTGGGAAAGGGAAAGAAAGGAGCAAAGGGAGGAAAGAGAGCAACAGGACTGGAAGGCGGACGAGGAGAGGCAAGAAAATTAGAGCAACTACGGTCAGTTAGAATAGGCAGTCCCATTACACAATCAATGGGTAGAGTACGGAGTCAATTGAGTTTATAAGCAAACTCCCCATCCCAAATGCTTAGTCTGATGACATTGGCAGTGGACCAGCAAAAGCTAAAACAGTCGATTTTTAGGTGTTGTAAATAGTTGCTTTTATTGTTTTTATTGTTATAACAATAAACAACTGTTTCAAAGTTCATCCCAGAGTTTTAGGATTTTATATCATTACATAAATATACCTGGGATTCACATTTTTATAGTTATTAGGGAAATTCAGTAATAAACCTCTATTTGGTTATCAATGACACTCACAAATACAGAACTTTTATTATACACATTAGAAAATTACAACATTATATTACTTTATGACATAATCGCCACTCAAATTGAAGCACTTATCATACCATCTTAAAATGTTTGAAATTCCTTAATAGTAATCACTCAACACCAAATCTTGGCTATTGGGGGGGGGGAATCAAAAACATTCCAACGGAACTGCTTCAAAAGTTCTTTGGTGTGTCTAATGGTGTGTGGGTGAGCATTATCATGAACCAACACCACACAGGAAGTCAGCATGCCCCAACACTTATTATGGATGGCTCATCTGAGTTTTTGTAATGTTTCACAGTAGACTTCTGAACTGATGGTCAAACCATGCTCCATGAACTTCACTAGCCATAGTACTTTGGCATCTTCACATTTGGCAGGATTTTCTATGTCACCACTTCTGGTATGGTGTTGGTTCATAATAATGCTTGCCCGCACATCTCTAGATGCACGTAAGAACTTTTGAAGCAGTTCCATTGGGATGTTGTGGTTGTACGTGTGTATGCATGTGCATTATTGGTATCATTATTATGATTATTATTACTCTGTTTTGCATGAACACTAAGAGCTTCTACACTTGAGAAAAATTTCTTATGTGTCTAACCATACTTTGCCAAATAAAGTATTCTACCTTTTATCTATCTTATTCTTTTATTGTGGTATTAACTTTTAAACCTTGTAAGCTAAATGTAATTTTATGTAATAGGATAGCATCTAATTCTAACAAATAGATAAATGAATTTAATTATAATAATTCCCTTCTTTCTGGTTAAATCCTGTAACTTGATCCATGTCATTAGATATGAAAGGAAGGGAAGGGAAAAATTATTTGTGGATATTTTTATCACCTGCACATAGAACATTTAGAAATCCAGAAGTTAAGAGAAAAAGAATAGCAGAAAGCATTGACTGTATTTTGATAGGTTTAAAATTCTGTGGGTGATGAAAAGTTTCTAATGGTTGATTTGGTTTCATCTAAGCTAAGTACTGTATTAGAGATTATCAGCTACTGACAAATCATATCTCTGTGCCCTCTTTAATTCTTCAGTGCAGGATCCAATGCAGTATTTTACTTACTTCAGGTAAATTCCTATTTATTTAATCAGACACTTGGGGTTTCCACTCTAAAATCTAAGTCAATTCTATGAAGCAGGTATAAACACTTTTGTTTAGGCTGTTTTCTCCCTAGCATTCTATTTTATGTTTATTTCTTTTCATTTTTGAACATAGCTGCTAGATACTGTAGGTATGTATTGTAGGGAATTAATCTAAGTGAGAAATGTCAGTGGAAACTTTTCATTTACCCAACCTATATGGTTTACACTATCCTTGCCTGTTTCTATGTCAGTCTCTTTTACTCTCTGCTACTACAATAGAGCAGATTGTTAGTAGATTTTCTGTTTCCCTTTTTGTGTCACTGTGACTTCACTAATTCAACTGCAAATTGAAAGATGTCTCATAAAGTCTAGGTTGAGGTCCAGTTGGTACCAGAGTTCCTTTATTTTTGTTCTAAAGCTGATGTTATTCACGTTTTAGAGATTTCTATGTTTTGATTTCTGTGCTCTGGGAGAGCTTTTGCTTTTAAATACTATTGAGAAATAAGTAACAAATAGCCAACATAAAAAATGAATGTTGATCAATAAAACATCATGGTACATGAAATTCTCAGCATTATTATCCTATTTTGATTCAGTCTGAAGAAGGAGAGAGGGAATCACTTTTGAGGAAAAAAGGAGGGGAAAAAGAACATTTTGAGTGATTCTATATACAGTATAATGGCATAAAATGTGTGGGAGACCTTGATCTGCTTGTATAGACTTCCTGTATACATACAATATGCTTATCTTTAGCAGTGCACTTTCACACAGACAAATAAAGAATTTCGTGAACTGAGACCAGCCTTGGACCTAAGGCAATAAGCTTCTCATTGACTTCTCAATGCACTTACAAAAGGGAATGGCAACTTCTATGCAGATTAAAGTGAGAAAGATTAAAGACTATTTTCAGATGATCTGTCATTGCCCATTTCTTTCAATGGTGCACATGTGTTGATTGTAATTAAATCTTTACATTTTGCAGCTGGTCATCTTCTTTATATTTAACCATAGTCCCATATTTGCACTTTGCTTGCTGATTTTCATTACTAAACCTTGCAGACCATTTGCAGTTTCATCTATCAAAGTAGTGTCATCAGCACAAAACTGATTATTGATGTTTCTCCATCCAATTTGAAAATCATCTTCATTTTTGCTTTCCTCAGCATATAATACTGTTTCTTCTTTCTTTTAACAGCTTTGGAATCCTGTGTTATTTTTTTCCCCTAATATCCTTGTCTTTCCTGGTTTTGGCTTTTTTTCTCTTTTTGGCAATTTCTACCATTAATTTTCTGAAGTTACTTTTTTCGGTTTCCTGGTCTTTGGCATTTTTCACATTAAGCCTTAATGACTTCTTTGATTTCATTCCACACATCCTCTGATTCTCTACTAATGAAGTTCAGGGCTTCAAAGCCATTCCTGAGATTTCCCTTGAAAATAAGAGGTATATGTTCAAGATCATATTAGGAACACTGGTTCTTCCTCCATGGCTTTTCTTGGAAGCCCATAACTTTGGTGTTATAACTAAGTTCTTCCATCTCTTTGTAAAAATAAAATTTGATTTCTGTGTATGCCATTTAATTATGTCTATGTATAGAGGTGTCATTTTTTTGTGTAAGTAATGAAGAAGAAAAATGGATTGGCAGAAACTTCCCAGATGTCCAGCTTCATTTCTGTTTCCAAAGACAAACCGCAACAGACAATTGTGACAAAAGTCATTTTGGGATGACAGCTTTGGACTAGAATGCACATCTGTTAGATAGGTAGAAGAAAATACATGTTATTCTTTTCCTTTCCTTCCTCCCTTCTTCCCTCAATTTCAAATAAAAAACAAGAGAACAGTGCATAATAAAGCATACCAAGAAACTGTTTTTGCTTCTCATACAATTATCGGCACTCAGATTTTCCTAGTATCGCTGGAAAATAAACATTTTGACAGATGATATTAGAGAAGCTAATAATCAAAACCTTTTGGTTTCCTTGCAGAGTTTGGGTAAAAATCATATTGTTTCACAGATTAATGAATAAAAAGTGTATACAATATGTCCTCTGGCAACCCAATAATATTTATAGATATGATGCACCATACAGTAGAAGTTATTACTGCTGCCTGACTTTCTCATATTAACTTCCTTGTTTATTACATAGTTTCTAAATAAGCAAAACTATTTTTAATCTCATACTCCTGTACTGAAGGTTTATGTTTTAAGACACTATTTCCTCCTTTAGATATGGTTGATGTTTGCTTTATGGTGGGAGGGGGGAAAGACTTTTGAAATCAGATTTCAATTTATGTTGTAATTCAGACACCTATCAAAATATTTAGTTCTAGAATCAGAACATTTTACACCTGGATGAGATCTGTAAGACAATCCAATCAAACACTCCCTGTTCAGTGAAGAAATCAAACTGGAAGATACTCTAATTCAGTGGTTCTCAACCTGTGGGTCGGGACCCCATTTGGGGTCGAACGACCATTTCACGGGGGTCGCCAAACAAGGCTGTCCGCCATTTTCCCCCTTTTCTTTGGCCACGCCCCTGGCACCTGGTGATGTATAAGTGGTTGGGGGTCACCACAACATGGGGAACTGTATTTTGGGGTCGCGGCATTAGAAAGGTTGAGAACCACTGCTCTAATTGATGGCTATCAAGCAGCTATCTGATTCCACCAGTTAAGGGCAGACTCTCACCTCTCTATATAATGCTGTCTTTCTGAATATCTATGGAGATTCTCAGTCATCCAGGTCATAGTTGTCCTAAAGATGTGTTGTTGTTTTTTCACAAGACAACTGGATTTTCTTGTTTTTCTTTGAAGACATTTCACTTCTCATCCAAGAAGTTTCTTCAGCTCTCACTGGATGGTGGAGAATGGCAGGATTTCTACTCCTTGCAGATAACTGATCATTTGCATTCTTTTAGTAAGGCCACCTGGAGTTTATCTATGTCCTCAGGATCACCTGAGTGGTACAAATGGGTATGGAGCCTTCTTGGAACTGCTGAAAGACTGTGTTGTAGACTGGAGATAGATGGTGTTGTATCTCCCCACCTCTGTTGAGGGAGGGTTGTTCAATTTTGACATAGATGGCCTTGTTGAACCCTCTGTCTGAAGATCCTTCTGAAGATGATGGACAGTACATTGCCATATAGTGGTAAGGCTATTTACCTGCTCTTAATCAGAATCCTGTGGTAAATTGGCTCATTTTTGTCATTTTTTTTAAAGTGACCAGAATCAAAGGTAGACTTACTCTTAAGATTTGGGAAATGTGGAGGTTTGTGAGGAAGAGACTGAAGGTGGGCATACAATCATTCTGCCTGCAGTTAATCAGTCAGTAACTTTTTTCTTTAAGCTTAAAAAAAATAGGGAACAATTTTGTGTTTTATTTTTCTTTTTTTCCCAGTTATATTTTTAAAGCAAATAAATAAATACATAAATACATAAATAAATAAGTACATAAATAAAGAGAGACAGACAGACAGATCAAAGTTAGGTTCGTGCAGAGCACACAAAAGTTGCATTCTCTCAAATTTAAGCATTGCTCTGTCAAAATATAAGCACATCTTCCAATATTTATTTATTTATTTATTATTTGTTTGTTTGTTTATTAGATTATTGACCTTCCCTTGAAGTCACCTTGAAGTGACTCTCAGTGGGTCATCTCTTGCCTTGCCTTTTCCCACCATTTTTTTTTACTCTTATATTCATATAAGCTGATAAATATGATTGAGAGAAACAGACGGGAAAAAATGAATGTTGCATGGTGAAAACCCTGGTTATGTCACCTCAATGAGGTGACAGTCCACTGATTTCTTAATTAATTAACAAGAGGGTTTTCCATTTGCTGAAAGCCCTCCAAAGAATTGCCTGCCCCAACCATGAACTATGTGCACACACATGTGCGGGCACACACACACACACATTCATACCCACAGACCACAAATCATTTCTATGTGTCAAATATGTTTTCAGTCAAAAATTCAAACTAAAAAGTTAAATGTTTACCAAAGTACTTCTCCTGGAGCTAAATTGCTACTTGGTAAGGAGCAATAGAATACTAACTGTTATATTAATTTGCATTTTGAGGTCTTGCCACAAAATTACACTTCTTAAATTGCACCACCTCTGACCAGATTTAAACTGCCTAACTATATACCGGTATATGTTTTCCAATTGAACTCTCCTAAGTCTTCCTGAAAGCAATTGTTTTTCAAGCTATATTCTCAAAATTATTAGGGCAATTTACATTTTCTTCTTAGCATCATTAAACTTTTTTTTACTTGTTTTTATTTAATTGAGAATTGGAGTTCTCCAATATAGTCATAATCTCTTTCTTACAAAATGTTTGTAATATCAAAGCATGTTCTCTCTCTAGAAAGATTTCCATGGAAACAAAGAACAGGTTAAATACTTAGGACAACTTTTACATCTTGTCTATATGCATCATTATTAGCTGCATTGTGAAAATGTACTACACGTTGTCAGTATTACCTCCTGCCAGCCCATCACTAAAGTAGTCTGAAATCAGTTTTAGGTCTTTTGATGTGGAAATGGTGTTTTTTTTTAAAAAAAGAATAACAACATAATAGAGTTGGAAAGTACTTGGAAGTCTTTTACTCCAACCCCCTGCTCAAGCAGGAAAACTTATACCATTTCAGACAAATAGTTGTCCAATTTCTTCTTAACCCCTCCCCCCTGGTGTTGGAATACCCACAACTTCTGGAGGCAAGTTGTTCCACTGATTAATTGTTCTAACTGTCAGGAAATTTTTTCCTTAGTTCTAGGTTGATTCTCTCATTGATTTAGTTTCCATTCATTGCTTGTCTTCTGTTAGTTCTATCCATCCATTTTTTTTTTCATGTAGAAAATTTGAGGACAATAAGGATGAGTGCCATCATGACCTTATTCTGAACAGTAATGTTCATCTCCAATTGTTTCAATGAATCTGCTGCCACTCCCACTTCTATCTTTTAACTAAGCAATGGACCTTTTTTATGCAAAACTGATTTTGTTACAAAAGAGACTGTAAGTCTAACTTTGCTTACTTTAATTGCTGTATTTTAAAGGGAATATTGAGCTATAAGATCTATAGACTAGTTCCTGGATGACAATATGAGCTGAACGAACAACTCCCAACTGAATATCTTTTGCATACATACCAAATATTCCAGTAATACTCCCAACTTTAACCACAATTGTTTAACAGCTGCATAAGAGTTGCAGTGATCTGTTTGACTGGATGGCAACAAACAAAAAAGATATTCTTACTGCTTGCTGCCATCTAGTGTTTAATAGCTTGATAGGTCAATTCTTGATGCGTTGGGATGCGTAGGGTACATAAACATATTCTGTATGGTGATTGGTGACGGCTTTTCCAGCAAATGGTAATGTTGTTCAGAAACTAAGTTTAGCTGTAGAAATCAACAACCACTGTCCTTACAATATTGTACAGTAGAACTATATAGATAGCAGAATAAGGTATTTTTTTCTGGATAGCCATTAAGGGCCCATTGTGATGACAGTGTGATTCTTGTTGACATGATTTCCCAGCTCTAATTTAGGAGAAAAAACATCACAAAGTGGCTATTTGGATGAGTCAATATTAAGCTTCCAATATAACAACTCACTAGAAGCATGCAAATATCTGGAATTATACATTTTGGGTCTGTTTCAGATGCAGTCCATGGAACACCCTGTATCTTCCATGGACTGCATCTAAAGTCAGACCAACTATATCAGCTGCTCTATAAAATGAAACTTCAGTCATACTTTATTGCTGATCACTCGCCCAGACTTCATTACAAATTTTCTATGGAAAAAGAAAAAGAACAAGTACTTTTTTGAAAAAAAAGTTTTTAAAAAAATCTTTCATAATAATGGCCAGGAAATGAAGGTAATGAATTTGATTTCCATTTTTTAAAAAATTTTATGAGCTCTTCCACAATAAAGCATAAAGGATCTGAATAGAATCTTTATAATATAATATATAATCTCTGTAGAGAACATATTAGGCTCCATTGATTGCTGGCAAACATGGAAGTAGAATAGTAGACTTGTATCCCTTTTTGTCAGAAGGGTGTGGCCATAGCACTGAAAATAAATAAAATGCATGCTTCCAAGACTATAAGGAGTTTTATATGTGATACCTGCTATTGCAATTCCAGCAATAGTAAGTAATCTACAGTATGTCATGCTTACCTTCAAGAGGAACAAAAGATTCTGCTTATATTAGAACAGGGGTAGGCAACCTTGGCTCTTTTATGTGACTATTCAATTTCTTATTATTAACCAACATCCAGTCAGCTATGATGACTCAGGAATTCTGGGAGTTGAAGTCCATGAGTCATAAAATAGCCAAGGTTGCCTACCCCTGTATTAGAAGAATCAGAAAATATCAAAGAATATCACTTTCATTCAGCTGAACTAAGTATCAAAGGCATAGCTTTGTGGAAAAAAAACATTCAGCTGGCTAAATAAATACATCCTGTCTTAATTAAATCAAGAAACATCACAAACCAGCTTACTCTGCTCTGGATGTACTGTAGGTTAATAATAAGATATTGAATAGTCACATTCACTGCATACCAGATCCTTTTAATGTAATATAACCTATTACATTGCATCAACAAACTGACATCTTCCTGGAAAAAAAATGATAGGAATGATTTTAGTATCAAGAGATGCTAAGTTTTGATCTCTATAGAACTCTGTATCTCATTTGAAATAAACTTATATTTAATGCTCTCATGAAATATGAGAGAATTGTAACACTGAGTCTGAATACTGAGTGAAAATATATTTTTCTCTTCTTCCAGGAAACTAATCCTGCAACAATAATTACCTTAATCTTTAGACATTTCTTTCATTTTGAGCCCAGTAGCTGACCTTTGAGAAAAGTTATTTTACGGTGAAGGAAACAAACTCTGGACATGAAAAAATAAAAGTTGGAAGAAAGTAATTTTAAAGCATGTCACTTAGCTATCACCAATTACTTGGAAGCTATATTCAAATATCCTATAGTTTTAAATCAACACAGAACATAGACTGATAAAGTTGGAAGGGACCTTGGAGATATTCTAAGCCAACCCCTGGTCAAGCAGGAGAGACCATATAACATTTGAAAGCTTCCAGTGATGGAGCACCCACAACTTCTGAAGGCAAGCTATTTCATTAGTTGATTGCTCTCACCATTAGGAAATTTCTCCTTAGTTCTAGGTTGCTTCTCTCCTTGGTTAATTACCATTCATTGTTTCTCGTCTTGCCTTTTGGTGCTTTGGAAGATAGTTTGGTCCCTTCATCTTTATAGGAGCCCCAATGGAATTAAGTGTTTTGGAGAGAGGTAGTGAGACTTTTACATAATTAGGTACAAGGGGTGTAACTTGCACATAGTAACTTTTCAATTACTTCTGAGGGTTGCATATTGTATTTAAGTTCTCTGATCTCTGCAGTGTTATTCTGAAATAGCTAAATGTCATTGTTTATATTAATTACAGAGATGAAGCTTAATAAACAAAGAAAACAACAGAATTGTATAGAGTTCAATTAACCCTTTGGTGATAATAGATGAATCTGGTTCAAATAGGAAGCTATAAATTGTTGGATGGTGACTTTATGCTGATATCACAAAGAGACTTGTAAATCATCTTTTGAATATCAAATCCTGTGAAACAAAAGTTTAGCTTTGGAACAACAGCATGTAATATATTGATTAGTGTTTCTCAAACACATGTAATGAGAAAAACTGTGTACAAAAAGTGCACATTGCCAATGTTGCATATAAGAAGCAGCCCTATAAGCATAGTCATTCAAAGGATATAGAAGTTAGGTTTGAAGGGGGGGAAATTAGCACAACACTTAAAGATAATAAATGAAGATTTGGAGGAGGGAATTACCTTTTTTTTTAAAAAAAAAAAGGAATTGCTTTTATATCTGGAAGAAAGGAATTTTATGGAAATCAATAAAACATTTACAAAGATGTATTAATATAATCTATTCTTTTAAAGATAATATTTTTCCTTTAAATCTCCCTATATAAACAAAAGGAAGGGTGCCATATTTAATGACTGGCAATATCTTTCTGATTAACTGATGTTTTAAAGATATACATGCTCAGCTTTGTAATGCAAGTCAAGGGAACACAGAACATGTTCTTCGGTTCATCTCATCAACTAAGGCACCATTGCTGATGTCATTGTTTCTAGAAACATTACAACTTAATCCTTTTTTCTAATTCAAAATGCTACATATAATGTATTATTTCTTGTAGCCATCCTGCCTCTGGTCTGTTACAATCTAGTTGTTTTTACACAATGTTCAGGACGTTGTTTTTCTTCCCTTAATACCTAACAAACACATATGGTAATAAATTGCACATTTTATATCTAACTCCAGAAGACATAAATATTATATATTTGCTTCTAAAACACTCTATTAAGGGATTAGCTCATCAATTTGAGTAATGTCAGTAATTATTTCTAATTTTATCTTTTTTAAAAAAATATTGTGAAATTTATGTACAGATTTTTCAGTAAAAATTTTAATGTTCCCCATTGATCTTCTAATCAAACAGATGAATTTATAATCTGTATTTTCTTTTTAAATAGAACCAACATGTCAATGATGATGATGATGATGATGATATTATGGTTGATCACAGAATCAATCAGATGCTAGGACTGGATTTGGCTTCTTTATCTACCCATCAAGTCCTTCCTAAGCATCTGGGATAGGCAAATGTTATTTGATAGCATTAAAGCAGGGGTCTTCAAAGTTGGCCCTTTTATGACTTGTGGACTTCAACTCCCAGAATTCCTCAGCCAGTGTGCCTGGCTGAGGAATTCTGGGAGTTGAAGTCCACAAGTCATAAAAGGGCCAACTTTGAAGATCTCTGCATTAATGGTACCATTACAGGATATAAACTGCATCAAGTAAAGCTGTCTTTGCAATTGGTTGATGGTGATTTTATTAGCACTGATGGCATTCAAGAATTGCTCCAGGTTCTTTGGAGCATTTCTTGAATGCCTCTAGGATTTCCATCTCTCTAGGACAGGCATGTCAAACTTGTGATGTCATGTGATGTTGTGTGACATATCACGACTTTTTCCCCATTGCCGGCAATGGGGTGGACATGACGCATCTGGCCCATGGGCTGGCAGTTTGACATGTCTGCTCTAGGATTTCTATCCATGAAATCTTCCCTAATCCCCCTCTCTCAGTATGTTGAAGTCAGCTCTCTTAAATTCTAAACCTGATTATGTTTGGTTACCTGTGTTTGAATTATGGTGAATTCTATTATGACATGGTCATTCTCTCTCAAGTTCCTACAACTTCCACAGTCTCAACTATTTCATCACTATTACTAAGAATTAAGACCTTCTAGTTCTCTCTTCTACCTTTTGGGTGATAAAGTTGTCAACTAGGCATGTCAGGGATGTGTTTGATCTCCCATTCTCTGCAGTTTATCTCCTATCTGTTGTCACACTATTTAAGATCTTCACTCTCTGAAGATGAGGTGTTAGTCCATTTCCCTAAAAACATTGTATATCATTTTATAACTTTCCCATTAATCTATGAACCAATACTGCACTCTCTTCCACCACTTGCAAGATACCTGTTGCGATTGTTGATGGTGGCAGTTAGGATAGGAGGAGGTAGATCACCTTCATTTACATTTTACAATTAGAACATACAATGGGAATATCCAAGGATTCTTCCTGAGATATGCTATGATTTGAGTGCCCAATGACATTCTAGGTATGTAAGAGTTTGTAATTCTCTCTCTCTCTCTCTCTCTCTCTCTCTCTCTCTCTCTCTCTCTCTCTCTCTTTTAACTGAGGTTATTAGTACTTAGAATGCTAAACTGCATGTTCTCAATGTTTGATAGTAATAAAGAACTTTCCATAAGAAAGACACAACCAGATATCTTAAAAGGACTAGGAGTTGGAAGAGGAAAGAGGGCATTGATTTGATTACTGCTAACATGATCACCATCTTGCACTTGATAGAATATGTTGTTTTAGTGAAAAAAGGTTGTTATATATTCAGACTCTAACCATGTCCCAGTCCCTTTGAATAAAGCATGGGATATACAGTATATTTCCAATATACTGTTATCACTGTCAATCTGGCAACCACTTAGTGGTTAAGTAGAAATGCATCTTTTTGTCTTGTTGCTATGTAGTGCTATTGTTTCACTTTTCCAGGATAATTCTACAATTGTGGTGGATGTCCTTGTCATTCTTCTCATTTGGCTAGGCTAATGAGGCTGAGCCACCTCTACTTCAATGTTTATTCCTGATTCTATTGGAGACTGTTGATGCTCATTATCTCTTCATGTTAATCAACTGAAAGTTTCTGAATACATCTAATTAGGGAATAATAAGAGGATAGTTTGAAATAATTTTGACTGGAAAAAGCACAAAAGCTACATGCATGTTTCAATAATGTCAAAATGATCACGAATGCTTCCATGCTGAAAAAGATGGAAGGAAAATACTGTCTATTAAGTTATTAATTACAAAGAAGATAGCAAATTTTCCATTTTTGATCAGAATATTATGTAATTGACTTTTCCAATATTATCTTTGTAAATTCAAAAGCAATGATTGTGATGACATGTAAATCATTTTGCAAACTAGTTATTGAAAATGAAATTTGCATGCAACTATATAGCTTGTCTTTAAAAATAATGCAGATGGTGCCTTCACTTTAAAATATCCTTCCCATCTGGGCTTGGTATGTATGCAAATCAATGAACTAATTTCAGATAAGATGATTCCATTCAAGTGCAAAATTTCAACTAGCCTAGCTTCAGAGAAAATAGAACTTTTTATGAGTGCATTTTCCTAGACAATTGCACTTTCATTAAAAGAGTTTGAATCCAAAGCCTATGAATTCCATTTACCAGATGGAATGCTACTGTTTGAAAATTATTGCATTAAGAGAACATTTTGTCCTAGATGAAATTTCAGTGGAACAGATTTAATAGTTACTCATTTTTTTCTGGATAAAATCCGCTTGTCTGAGAATGTAAGATTGCTTGTATATATTATATTTCTCTGTTATTCATAATTTACATTCATATAAATACACATTGTGTGAATGTATATGTATATACTTATAAACAAAGAACACAGGATGCAAGTCTATATGTATTTATATATTTACATAGTGCCAGATGGAATTTCTTTATATCAGCTTGCATTACAAATAAAAAACTAGTGGGGGGGATCCAATTCAAACGTTAAATGCACAAAACAGCAATAATAATTATAGGATAAGAAAACAATAGCAATGCTAATTCTGGTCTATCTGGCAGAAACATTAATTTGAAGACCCTCTCTGACAGAATTCTGTTTTGGTCATCATGTAGAACTGCCAGTGTCAAACTGCCAGCTTGCAGACCAGTTACATCATATGGAGGCCGTGCCCACCCCAGCTCCGGCAATGGAAAAAAAAGTTGCGATACTTCGTGACATGTCACATGATGTGGCAAGTTTGACACCTGTGATGTAGAAGGATGCTTGACTTCTCTTTTGCTCCAGAGGACTTGATACCTGATCTGAAAATGAGAAACATTTTCAGCTTGCATCAGTCCCCTCCCTGCTCCTTTCAAGCTAGATCTCCAAAGTGTTCCCACCTCTCTTGAATAAGGAACCATACTAGATGTCTTAAAACAGCTGTTCTCAACCTGTGGGTCGTGACCCCTTTGGGGGTCGAATGATCCTTTCACAGGGGTCACCTAAGACCATCAGAAAACACATATTTTCAATGGTCTTAGGAACCGACTGGTGCGACTCGAGCCCGATTTTTGAAAAGCACTCAAATTATTTTAGGCTTTGTTTTTTTTTTTTCTTTTGCAGGGAGGGGATTAGATGCCGTGCAAAGCCAGCCCCCCCCTGCTTTATTTTACTGCTGGATGCATTAAACCAGCAGTTCTCAACCTGTGGGTTGGCTTTTTACGCATACTGTCGCAAAATGTAGCAATATAGTTTACTGTTGTTATATTAAGACTGTTACCCATGCTACACCATGCTTCAAGACAAAATTTCATTTATTTGTAATTAGAAATAAATATTTCACAATATATAATTACATATTGTTTTTGTGATTAATCACTATGCTTTAATTATGTTCAATTTGTAATAATGAAAATACATCCTGCATGTCAGATATTTACATTATGATTCATAACAGTAGCAAAATTACAGTTATGAAGTAGCAACAAAAATAATTTTATGCCTGGTCACCACAACATGAGGAACTGTATTAAAAGGTCGCGGCATTAAGAAGGTTGAGAACCACTGTCTTAAGAGGTGATGATGGAGTCACTTTTTCTGGAAAGGACTTTCCTATAACCAGCCACACTGGACAACTAGCTCTATCTTCCACCATCCCTTTTTAAAGAAGATTGTTCAGAACTGATGAAGCTTCAGTTGCAGTGTTGGGCTGCCATTAAGGACTAATCAGAAGCTTAAATTGGTGTAAAATGCTGTAGTCTATGTGCTGGCAAGCAAGAGTTCGTACAGTCACATAATGTCAGTGTTGTGGGGACTGCAGTGGCTGCTGAGTGGATTCCAGGTAGAATTCTTGGTTTCCTCCAAGAATTGGGAGGATGATTTTAGTCCAATGCTTACTTAGATTTCTTGTTTATAAAGCAATGGATTCTTACTGTATTAGTGTGCTGAAATCTTCTTTTACATTTTTTAAAATATTTTTTTTTTAAAAAACATAACCTAGAGATGTTCTGAATTTGAAATAAAATGTACCATATATGCCGGCATACAAGGCGACCCGGCGTATAAGACGACCCCTGTCTTTATCGCCGGGCCGCATTCCTATAACGTTGTCTTATATGCCGGAAACTACCAGTATTTCTGGCGTATAAGATGACCCCCGTCTTTGACGCTGATTTCAGCGCTCGCGGAAGTTGCCTTATACACCAGCATTTATGGTAAACCATTTTCAGAATTTCTTTGAACTTAAAATAGCTCAGGGATTCTGAAAGAAATCAAAAGGAGTTCCCATTTTAATCTGAGTAAAACCATCCCAATTTATCTGATGTGGCTCAAACAGGCATTCTGTTTGATAGTCATTCATTTCCTCATCATTGATTCCAAACACTAAGTTATTTATATACTGAGTTACATATTCACCTCAAGTCACCACACAGAAATTTTCATTTATTTATATTTCCTATTTCAAAACCTTAGAGATAGAATGTATAGCCTTTGATTAAAAAAATATTCTTGGTTTTATTATAAACAATTGTTAGTGAGGTGGAGTATAGATCAAAAGGTTGGTATCACTTTAGAGGATGTGAATTTGGTAAAACAGATTAAAGATCAAAGTCGAGCTTATATAAAAAGAATTTATAGTGCCTTAATAGAATTGGACTCTGAAACGGAGTTAGTTAAAGATTGTATGGTTAAATGGGCTCAAAATATTCAAGATCCAATTTTATTGGATACATGGGAGACCATCTGGGTTAGAAATGTAAATTTTAATCAAGCGCAAAATTTAAGAGAAATTTTTTATAAAATGTTTTATAGATGGCATTTGGATCCCAAAAAGTTGTCTCACATGTATCCGAATTTACAGCCCAAAGGTTGGAGATGTGGAAATTTAGATGCAACTTATTTTCATATCTGGTGGACCTGTAGAGATATTAAAGCCTTTTGGATTAAGATTTGGTGGAATATTCAAAAGATTTTTTAAGAGAAAGTTAAAGTTTACTCCGCAATTATTTTTGCTGGGTATTATTGTAGATTTTGATGTTAAATAAATCAATTTGATGTTGAATCTTATAACAGCTGCAAGATTATTGGTGGGGCAATATTGGAAGAAAAATTCACTGCCTACTTTGGAAGAATGGATACTTAAGGTGTCTAATTTAGCAGAAATGGCGAAAATCTCCGCCTACTTGAAGGACCATTCACAAGAAAGATACATTATGGTTTGGAGAAGATGGATTGATTATATTCAAAAGAAATATGAAATTTAAAAGTATTATCTTGCTTTTGAGTAGATTTTAGATAATTATTAATAGTTTTAATTATATTATTACTTTTGTTTTAATTTGTTAATATTTGTTTTGAGAAGGAGTTAAAGTGTATTATGGTTTTGATTGATAGTATAGTTGGTTTATGTTAGTTAGATTATGTTTGTTTATTTGTTACTCTGTAATCAGCTCTGGGAAGTGGGGGAAGGGGGAAGGGGGAGGGGGGAGGGGGGTTTATATTGTAATAAATTTGTAAAACTTTTAATAAATAAAAAAAAATATCCAGAAGACAAATCACACAAATATCAAGTTAATAAAACTTCTAGACAGCTCTATTATTTTTATGATATGGACAGTTACAGTTCTATAAATTCCACCTATCACTAGGTTAAAAATAGAATACTTCCCTGATAGAAAATGACAAGTTTTCAGATATCTTCATCACAATAAATATGGCTAATGGCAAGCATCTACATAAAGGAAAATTACTGACAGATGTAGATACATTCATAAATCAGAACTTTCATCTTACACATGAATATATTTCTTTTTAAAATATGGCCTGAAACTATTTGATTTGATTTAATTAAATTATCTCAAAATGTATTGCATTTCATCTCAAATGAAGTGTTCCCCCCTCTCTGTCTCTCTCTGCCTCTCTCTCTCACACACACATACACACATACACACAAAAGCATACACAGCCAGACACATAGACATACACAAAGATAGTAACAAACTACAGATTTCAATGACACAAATCAAACACATGTTAACAATAAAAGAAATAGATTCTTCAGAAAATGTCTACATTTCAGCATTCCCAATTTTTAATCGGATTACAGACATAGATTCCTAAAATTACTTTTAAAACACAAACAGTTTTTATTTTAAGAAACCATAGTTTATTAATAAACCATGGTTTACTAATAAACCATAGTTTACTGTCAAAACATATAATTTGTCTGCTTCAGAACAACTCTTTTTATTCTTCACTCATTATATCAAATGTGTGTAATATATTCATTAGATACTACATTTTAAAAATAATTTTACTCTTCCCTGTTCTTTTTTTCTTCTTTTGAAGTTTTACTCTAATTACTTAAGAAAGGTCATTTGCCTAATCCACATTTTAATTTGAATTATTTTGTCTGAGTTCCAATATACTTTTTTTATCAAAGAAGATTGGGCTTTTGTTCAACCCTAATTAATTGACTTTATAATAATAGTTAAAGAAAATGGAAATGCTTTCTCTTACATTTGTTCTTTGTTGTAAGTCTGAAAACGAGGAAATTGCTTAAATTATTTAATACTAATTTGCTCTTTTTCCTGTTTCTAGTACAATGTAGAAAAGTTTTAGATTTTCAAAATTGCAGCTGTGCCTCAGAACCACAAGTGATTATCATCTCATGTAGAAGGTACTTTGCGATTTCAAAAGCAGCTGGTAGGTGCTAATTCTAACAAAGAAATGTTGGAAAACATTGCATGGAAGGTTAAGAACTCGTTGTGTGTCTACCTAGCATTGATATAAAGTGAGTAAGCTGTTGGGAATATTCATATTCAGGATTTCTGAGATACGCAGCATTCTTTGTCAAAGGCACTGTGAGACATTGATACATGCTCGCCTTTGTTATGGATTGGATCTGAGTTTGTCCAATTCATTTATGTATATTTATCCCTTTGAGTCATTGTTGACTCTTGCTGACTGCCCCAACTAATCCTTGCAAGTTTTCTTGAACAGTTTTAGAAGTTGTTTGCCATTGCCTCATTCTTAGGTTGAAAGGAAGTGACTGGCTCAAGGTCACCCAGCTGGCTTTGTGCCTAAGGTGCAACTGGAATGTCTGGTCTTCCAGTTTGTAGCCTGTTGCTTTTAACTTAAAGTGGCTCTCTTGATTTATTACTGAGGCTAATTTAAGTTTAAGAATCATAGGATGAAGGACCAGCTACATCCCTTTGTATCTGACTGTAGAACTATGAAAATGGTCCTGTCTTTATGGTTCCTGGAATGAATTAAATGCTTAGCAAAACAGCAGAAGAAAATACCTTTCCTGATAATACCAGTAGCAATTGGCTGAAGGCTATGTACCTAATCTGGAATTACAGCACACTCACAACACTGTGGATATTTTACAAAAGAGCAATGCTAATAGAAAAAAATACATGTAGCTCAGGACTGAACTGTGGAGTCCTTGGTGCTCCCTGAACTTGGTTGTTTGCTTTCAGTGCACTGATAATGTTACCTAGATGGATAAAGAAGCATCTGTAAACAAATAACTTCAGACAGCACCAAGGACTTTAAAAACTAGTAACACTTCAAAGGCAATTGAAAGTAATGATTGCCTTGATGTACTTAGTAAATATAACCATATCAAACTTTTTTGTCTATAGTTTCTAATTAATCAGCAAGGGCTCCTCATTCCTCTCTAATGTAGACTAATCATTAGGTTTTGTACAAGGACCGGAGAGATAGACTAGACTAGACTAGAGCTGGAAGGGACCTTGGAGGTCTTCTAGTCCAAACTCCTGGTCAAGCAGGAGCCTCTACCATTTCAGACAAATTGTTGTCCAATCTCTTCTTAAAAATCTCCAGTGTTGGAGAACCTATAATTTCTAGTGATAAGTCTTTCCACTGGTTAATTGTTTTAACTATTCACGAAATTTCTCCTTAGTTCCAGGTTGCTTCTCTCCTTGATTAGTTTCCATCCATTGCTTCTTAGTCTGCCTTCAGATGCATTGGGGAATAGATAGAACCCCTCTTCCCTTAGCCATGAAAACTTACTTAGTTAATCCCTCTCAGCCTAATTAATCTTTTGGGCTACACCTCAGTTATTTGATTTATTTAGAACATAGAATAATACGGTTAGAAGGGACTTTAAATGCAATATATATATATTTTGAATTAAAACATATGCTAATTATTCTGATGAGGAAGATAAATATAAATATAAATCATATCTATCCAAACAACCTGTATTGGTATTGTTTACACTACTGGCTTTTTTTTTTCTACCTGGCCTACTGTTACAAATTCAACCTGATTTTTTTTTTAATATGAACAGTTTATAGACAATTATGAATGAAATTCCATCAAGAATAGTGTACTTACAGGAACTCTACCAGGTTGCACTATTGCATTAATACAGAGATAATGTGAAAGCCAATAAAAGAACTTGTTTAAAAGAGTTTGATACTTGCAATTTAGAAATCTGAGGATCTATGGCAGAATCCTGGATCAAATCTCTTAATTTATCTTTCAAGCACCCTATCCAAAACTATAAGGATATGTTTCCTATATTTTTTTAAAAAATCTGTAGGAGTCTTAACTTTTAAAGATAGCTTCTACCCAGTCTGGAATGCAAACTGTATACTGCTCAATATTTAAATCATAGCACTACTTAGGATCCTTTCCTTTCCTTTCCTTTCCTTTCCTTTCCTTTCCTTTCCTTTCCTTTCCTTTCCTTTCCTTTCCTTTCCTGTATACTGTTTCTATTATGCTTGCTTTATATATTAGTGTATATAGAAGGATAAAAATCACAAAGCCAATGCTTTACACACTAGAAAATCACTACAGACAATCACCTGTCACGTAAGACTTAACAATTATCAATAACTTAAGAACCCAGACTTAACAATTATTGCATTGCAGTCTGGTTATTACATTACAGTCTGTTTTGGAAGCATCACTGCTTCAGACAGGAAGGCGGTGCAGAGAGTGTGAGGATGGCAGAAAAGATTATTGGCAGTTCACTCCCTTCTATCCAGGACATGGCATATAAGCGATGCAGGGTCCGCAGGATTGCCTGGGACACTACACATCCTCTTCACGATCTGTTTTCCTTGTTACCTTCTGGGAGGAGGCTTCATGGTATCTGAAACAGACCATCCAAATTCAGTCACAGTTTTGTTCCATACAGTATCAACCTTGTGAACTCTCAAGCTTCCTCTTTCCCCTATGTATTCAAAATAGACAGTGATTAATATTTATATGTATTTATATGTAAGGTTTTAGGTATATACATGTATGTATATAGCATGTTTATATGTGCATTGTGTATGTGTACACTTTTGAGAGCAGGCAACAGAATTTCATTTTTAATGGATGCCAGTGTGCCCACAGTAAAAAAGAAAAGGACAATAAAGGTTATATTATCAATAAGGAGGACTATTTTGAATTCAGTTTTGGACTTAATGTCATGGTTCTTTGAAGAGATGAAACTCTTCAAAGAACTTTGAGGCATTCTTTACCTTAAAGAATCTTTATTGGAGAAGCATAGCATTGGCACTAACATAATCAAAGCCAAAAACTGAATTCCCCTCCTCTGAGCACATAGTATCAAAGCACAATTACCTCCTCCAATTAATAGTCATAAATCACATTCTCCAATTAATTTGAAATGCAGGCTTTCCCTCCAGTTCTCCAGCCCACCAATTCTTATCATCTCTTATTTCAATAACCTTGCTTCACACACTAGGTCCAGTATTGTTATGTCTAGCTAAACTTTCATGCACATTTCTCCCCCCAGCATCATCTAACTTTAACTCTAAGAGTAAAACATAAGAAGAAAATGATTGCATCTCCAACTGTTGTCAAAGCAAAAACATCCAATGTTAGCAGCATTGACATATTTTATATGTATTGAGAGGACTTCATTATACATACAGCAGTTTGGTTTTTATGATGTCAAATAGTAAAAATGTTATCCTACATTAGAGTTGCCAATTCTATAAAAAAGAAAAGAAATCTAGTAAGATTAATAACGTTACCAAACTGGGATCAACATATCCTCTAGTTGCATGAAGTTTTTGCCTAAAGGGAATTTCAAAGAAATTCTGAAGACATTTGCAAGTTGAGATTAGTACATTTATCATGCATCTCAGTTTCCCTCCAGTCAGCATCTTGTTATTAAGGATGAATTGAGAATTCGCAAGAAAATTAACTAACAGTTCTATATAATTTATTTATAAATATATCTTACTGAATTGAATGATTTTTCCCTTTCTCTTATTCTTTTTAATATTTTTTCATCTCAGTTCCTGCTAAACTAAGCTTAATATTTATAACTCTTAAATCACCAATGGGACAAAGATATGTCAAAATTATGCAAATAGAGATTAATGAATCCCTAAAAGTGTTCCCATACCAGCCAATTAACTTACTTTTACTTGTATTTATGCAAACATAAAGTTTTAAAAGGTCATATTTATAAAATAAAGCCATTCTATTTTCCAAGATTAATATAGAAATAGTTGTTTTGAAATATCACCCTATAGTAAAATACAATGAAATCTTATTTTAAAATTATATATGTAACAAAATTTATGGACTCCTAGGTGCCAATTATTTCATACCCAATATTTTTTACCCACCAGATAAAAAGCAACACATTGTAGAACGAAACTGGTTATAACAGAATCCAAGTATAACTAAGAAACTAAATAGACCAAGAACATTTAATTTAGTGAACAATATATTAAATCATTTGGCATTCCTGCATTATTTTCTCTATGCTACCATTCTGGATTATTTGTACATCAATCTTCAAATTTTTCCATTTTGACAAGAAATCAACCACACTGATAGAACTCATGCTGCACTTGAAGGACAGGTCTATACTGTACATTATAGGAGCAACTGTCCAGTATGGACCCATTTTGTTCCATGATGCTTTTACAAGCAATCAGTGGTGTCAGTACTCAAAAAAACAATCCATCATCTGCATATTGTCTACATGTTACTGTAGACAATATTGAATCAGTTGAACTAATCATTTCACGTTGTACAAGATATTTCCCTGTTCTGTAATGTGGAACAGCCAAAGAGAATCCATGAGACAACTATTACCATCACCCAAAAACTTTTAAATATTTTTAATAATAATAGCATGTTCATCAACTTAGAAGGACAGTAGATATCTAGCTTTGGATATTGGTCTATCAAATCTACAGCAGGAAGTAATTCACTTAAAGAACTACATCTTTTCTTCATCTATTTTTTTCTTATTATTATTTTTAGAATCCATCCTTTTTTTCACCAAGAATTAAATTCAGGCCAGATATTGAATCTATAATGTTAAAATCTTCAGCAATGAAGGAAGATTCTCTTTGGCTTAATGTAAAGGTAAAATAATCACAACTATCTGGGGAGGGCATATTTTATTGGTAATAAAACAGAAGGATTTTTCAAGCTTGTGGGTTGGTTTCCGAACATCTCATTACCAGGCTAGGTAACATCTTCAGCTGCATTTAGAGGATGACTCTGTCAGTGCTCTTCTATTTATAAAGGTTTCAAGTGTGGATGTGTCAAGTGAGGGCCTGTGATGAGTCATCAGAAAGAGGCTTGTGATGGATCTTGTGATGACATCAGGGTCATTGGAAAGTGTAAATTATCAGTGGGTCAGGGATGAGTCATTGGTGAAAAGATGGTGTTGGGTCTTGTGATGGGGCGATTACATCAAGTCAAGGTAATTGGGAGGTGAACTGATGGGGGGAGAGGGGCTTGTGTGGGTTGGTTGGGGGTTGGCACTGTCTCCAGTTGGCTGTGCAATTGATTTGGATTCTGAGGGGTTCTGTTGATGGAATTGCTAGTGGAGTGCCAGGCTTCAATGAACTCACAAGCATGGCGGGTGGTAGCATGACCAATGATTTTAATGCTGCTCCAATCAAACTGGTGTTGTTTGATGTTGGTGTGGGTAACAATTAAGATTTGGGATCATGGTGTTTGACTGCTAGCTGGTGTTCATGGATCCTGTTTTTTAATTGACATGATGTTTGCCCCACATAGAAGTGGTTGCAATCATTACAATTACAATTAATCAGTGGAACAACCTGCCTCCAGAAGTTGTGAATGCTCCACCACTAGAAATTTTTAAGACGAGACTGGACAACCATTTATCTGAAATGGTATAGGGTTTCCTGCCCAAGCTGGGGGTTGAACTAGAAGACTCCAAGGTTCCTTCCAAGTTTTTATCATCATCATCATCATCCACATCATCATCATCATCATCACCATCAAAAAAATTATTCCTTCGTAAGACAGATAAAATAGGACAGGAGTTAGGTGTGATGATACGCTTTATATTTTGTAGGAGATGACCAGGTTGAGCCTGAGGGAGGGATCAAACATGTCATCAGTCATGAGTCCCTTCTCACCCACAAGAGATCTAAGTCCAGTCCACCTTGAATTCCTTCTACTCTTATCTCCCACTAATTTCCCTTGACCATATAGTAGTTCAAATTCTTGTATACCCATTTGAACTTTCTGGATCTCCTCATTTTCCTGACGCTTGACATTTTTTTCCTTGAACAGTAACAGTTTTTCAGTATATTGACAAAAGTGATTGACATCTAATTACAGAGAAATACATGTAATTGCAGTGCATAATTCTGAAACCTGAGCAATATAAAACAAACAAACAGACAAACCCTATTGGACTTCCATCCCGTTATCCCAGGGAAATTAAGAAATTGATCTGGAACTAGATATTGCTATTTTTGTTTTATCGTTATCACCTTGTCCATCTGTTATAGATGCACTCTCAGTTGGAATCAATAAAAAAATGGTTTCTTTTCTGCACAGTCAGTGCTTTTACATTGTCTGGCTGGAAATAGAAACAATAAGTCTGAGAGTTATGAAACAAAAACAAAAGTGCAAATTGAAAACCACTTAAAATGTAATTGGCATTATAGAAGAACTGCTGCTATTTTGCAATGCTGCTTTGCCTCACTTCTTCATGTTTAATATTATACAGTAACGGAATCTGCAGATACTGAAAATATTTTTTTTATTCTACCTCTTGCTTTGACAGGAAATATTTTTTTAAAAATAGGTAATTTCTTCTAAAACATTTTTAAAAGGAAAAGAATTTGTGATGCTGCACAGATATGGGTAGTGATTCCACTTTTCCTTTTTAATGTACAAATTAATGCCAATCAGGGAAGTGCCAGACCAAACTGAATCCATCTTTATGCAGATTTCATTTGCAGCTGGAATTCATATTTTAATCCTATGTCAATCCCTGGAGGAATTTTAAATCATAATTATACTTAAAAATAATTATATTTAACAATTATATAATTGTTCCAGCTTCCAGTAGCACATCACATTGTCAAACTATGTATTTCTCTATCAGTCAGCAATACATGCACATATATTATACAGTGATGTTAAATTATTATAATGGTTTATTGCGCAGTAAGCCAGATGTTTAGCATTTTTGTCTACCTACTGAGTCCTTTCCTAGGACTGGGATAGGCAGATCTGGATGTTTAATCATGTTACAGATATTGTCGCAGGATGGAAGCTGTTCCCACTAAAGCCGTCTTTTGCTATTGACTGATGGTGAATTTGTCAATGCCAATGGTGTTCAATTGGTGCTCCAGTTGTCTTGGGATTGCACCCAAAGCTCCTATTACTATTGGTACTACTTTTGCTTGCTTTTGCCACAGTCATTCTATTTATCAAACCATTTATCTGTAGCTATAGCTAGAGATATTGATATAAATATAGATAGGGATATGGAGATAGAGATAAATGGAGAGCTAGAGACAGAGAAGAGAGAGATGTACTTATATAGATATAGATAGACATAGATATAGATAGATATAAATATAGATATATAGAGATAGAGATGGAGATAGACTGAAGGAGAGATAGAGATAGAAATAGAGATAGAGAGATAGAAAATACAATAGAGAGAAAGAATAGAGATAGAAAAAAATCTAAATTGCATATAGATTTAGATATAGAATATAGATATGGAGATGGAGATGGAGATAGAAGTAGAGGCAGAGGCAGAAGCAGAGACAAAGACAGAGACAGATGTACATGTACATGTACATGTGGATGTTGATGTGGAGTATGGATATAGAATGCTCAGAACCATGCTGGCTCAGTAATTTTGGAAGTTGAAGTCCACAAGTCATAAAAAGGCCATGGTTCCCCACCCCTATTATAGATATACATATAAGCCCTACTGGATAATAACAATACCAGGACATCTTCTTTCCTCCTTCTTTGAAAAAAAATAAAAAATAAAAAGTCCCTTGAAAGGAAAAAAAATAACAAAGGAGAGTTAAAAAAAAAGAAAAAAAATCTTCCCAAAACACAAATCCACCTTAAGAAAAAATTTAAAGAAAAAAAACAACCATCTAATCCATAACGTTCCATTTCACTCACTTTTTTTCAAGAAAAAAACTTTCCAATCACCATTTTACTTTCACTCTCCACGCAAGAAAAAACGAAGAAAAAAGAGAAAAAGAAATAAAGGTCAACCTTTCAAGCTAAAGTCCAAATAAAATCCAATAAAAAAAATCCTTTATCCAACTCTGTCCGCTTTTAAAAATAACTCACCCGGTCCCTTTAAGCACGGAGGTGGTAGCGGCGTTTTGCTTTGTTCCCGAAGGAACAAAGACAGCTGGGAGGCGGAGGCAACCCGAACTCTGAGGGAGCTCTCTTTTCACCCCCCCCAAGGAAAAATTCCTGGGGGGTTCAAGAGGCTCTACCTCTATTCAAGTGATACTCCCCTCCCCCCCTTCGCCCGGGAGGGAGGTTTTGAGCTGCGGAACAGCTGGTGCCTGCTGTTCTCCGCGGTTCTCATGCTTTCCCAGGAGGACGGCTACAAAGTATCCGCCATCACCGACACTAAACCACCGGAAGTTCCAATACCAGGACATCTTAATAAAATTAGTACTGTACAATAAAATACAACTAAAATAGACTCAAAGTCACTTCTTGTCTTGGAGTTGCAGGTTGGATGGTGTACAAATGATTGTTGTTATCACTGTGTGCTTTCTTGGCAGGACTGATTAATTTGTCCAATTACGTAGCTCACATACCAATGGATGTTTTGTAGCACTTTCTTTTAAATAAATTGGGATAAATAAGATTGTATCACCAGGAGTTGAGGAATAATTTCCAGGTCACAAGAAAAACAAATCCCAAGACTGTTTTTCTTTTACAAGTCTCTTATAACAATGAATTTGCACATGATTCAGTGAATTAGTCTCAAGGGCCATACATTACTTTATTAATTGATTAACTTCAGTACATAACTACTACTTAATTACTTCAAGCAATACTTTATTGAATGCGACTTCTAATTTATGTGACATTGTAATAGCGGAAAGTTTACAGTTAGTAATAACAGTTTTCTGGGTGACTTTGCTGGTGGTCTATATAATTCTATGAAAAAAAAATGTTTCTTATTAGTTTGACCAGAGAAACCCCAGCATCAATCACAGCACACATTTTAATTTGATAGCATAACAACCATTATATGCATATCTACATCTTCTTCTTCCTTCTCAGTTACCTTATCTCTATTTCAATCCTATATTTGTTTAACCACTCAGTGTATTTGATGAACTGAGCTATAGATCATAAAAATCTATGCAAATGCTAATTTAAGTTTGGTATTCAACTTCTCTATTAAATTTCCTTTCTTGGTCACTTCATGCCCTTTTAATTGCATATGTGAATGAAGAGTTTCATTTCAGCACTTACATGATTTATGCTGCACACATTACTGTTACTAAATGCAAACAGATCAAAAGGAAAACAATGCATTACTCTGTTAACCCTGCAGTAGTTATTAATTGATTTGTTTAATGCCATAATGTAAAACAAACACTGTTAGGCACTGCATTATTGATGAGAATGCCAATGCTCCAAATTGACATGGAAGAGAAACATTTCAGAAGGTGATCTAAATAATTCTTTGACACATGAACCCAGAGGAAGACTGATACTACCAAAAAAAGGAAATATAGCAGTAGACTTGGCTTAAAAAAATGGGGACATGATATATAGTATGAATGTTAGTTAAGGATGGTGGTATACAAAGTTATTATAAATGAGAAAACTAATTGGAAAGTCAGGCTAACAACTATAAGTTTCATTATTAATGCATAAAAGTAACAAGCAAACCTTCACATTCTGCAGAGTGCTCATTATGGATATATAGGAAAATAAGAATGAAGGGAAACTAATTTTTTATGATAAAATCATTATGAATGCAACAGCCTAAATGGGCATTATATTCAGATATGTCAACCTAGAAGAAGGAGGAGGAGGAGGAGGAGGAGTGGTCTTGACAACAATTGAATATACACTGGTCATTTCTTTCCAAATAATTGTGGGAATAATTTCAAATATAACTAGAGAATTTAAAATATTTAATTCAAAAGGATTTATTTGAAGCATAACCAATGAACAAATGTGTCACTGATCCATTATGCTACAATGTGATACTTTCAACCCTAAAATATTATATTTAAATTAATGGGCATATTTTCAAAAAAAATAATAATTTAGAACTGGGGTACCAGTTAGAGCATCCTCAGACAGTAAATATATATATAAAGACCTCAGGATATTTATTAACATAAATATTGCCAAAGCTTGCTCTGTCTGTCTGTCTGTGTCTGTCTGTCTGTCTATCATCTATCTGCAACTATTTTTAATATCCAAATTTAATCAGTAATCTGGAGATGGGACAAGATTAATGGAAAGATAGTGAAAAACATTTTTTTTAAAAGTGTACCACAGAAAAACTGAGACATATCCAAAAACAGTTGATTGAATTTCCAGAATAAATACTTATTATTTGTAGGTCTTGGAAGCAATGATTTTCTAGTCACAAGGGAGCTGAAGAATGAATCTTGTCATGTGTAAAAAAAAAAATCTAACCCTCTGAACTGTTGATATTAACACCATCTTTTAAATGTCTCATCTGAAGGACTAATGAATTTGGTTCAAAAGTTACCCTAGGCAACTTGTTATATTGAATACTTTCTATAAAAAAGTAGGAAAAAATGGCTTCTCTTTACATTATTATTAATACTTTGCTGATGAAAAATCCATGTATTTATTTCTGGTTTTGCCTTAGATTAAAAAAAAATCAGTCCTAATTCTGTAGAAAAACATATAGTCTCTGATTTTTTTAAAAAAATAAGTGGGATATCAATGTAACATTAAATAAGCATATATATTTCAGTTAAAGTGAAACATAACACTCAAAAACTCAACCTTCGGCAGTGACTGACTTCATTATTATGATGTCAGAGATGTTCAAATATCACTTCCCTTGACTATTGTTCATTGTGTTGTTTTAATGTAATATTATATATGGCCATGGAAACCTTGGGCCACATTTATGACAATTTTAAGGCAAAATTAAGACCTCTACATAATCTTTGACTATAGAATGATATGTGACTAAGGTTGCCATTCAATATTGGTGAATTCAAGTCACAACCACCAAGAATTAGAACACAGACCATAGAATAATAGAGTTGGAATAGACTTTGGAGGTCTTCTAGTTCAACCCCCTTTTGAAACTTGTGATGTCACGTGACGTCGCGCGACATATTAAAGCTTTTTTACCATTGCTGGCAATGGGGTGGGCGCGGCTCTGGTATGATGAAACCAGCCCGCAGGCCGACAGTTTGACACCCCTCCTCTATACCATTTCAGATAATCACCCACAACTTTTGAAGGCAAATTGTTCCATTGGTTGATTGCTGACACCCTTAAAAAAAATCTTGTTAGTTCTAAGTTGCTTCTGTGCTTGGTTAGTTTCCATCAATTGTTTCTTGTTTTGCCTTTTGTTGCTTTGGAAAATGATTTGACCATCTCAAAACAAAATTGTTTGAAGAGCCTTCAAATAATTTAGGATACTTAACTGCCTTTTTTTTCTCAGCCAGTCTGGAAATATGAACAGCTGCAATATGCAGACAATGTGTAGTGTAGATGTTGGAAAGACATGCAGTATAGCTGATAGAGTTCATGAGTGTGCTGGTATATTAAGCCATTGAGAAATATATTTGCTTAAACAGGCATCAAATAAATTATGCATCATGACTGGCAGGCAGAAAATCTTTATGAAAAACAAAAACAAACAAACAAACAAACCCCTCAAAAGCTAACAAAGTATTCAACTAAATCAAACCAAGCAGCTGTTTTTATAAGATACAAAGTTAAAACACAGTGTTTTGCAGCTGAATAAACATAGTAGGAGGGGCAGAAAATCCTCAAGTGTTACAATCAGTAACAAAAACAGTGAAATGGATAATGTAATTCAATAATTACATGTATAAAGAGGAAAAGCATGAGTTATGGCAGTTCTTGCATAAAATATGCTATTATTCGTTTCAGATATAATACTCTTTACGGTAGTGAGCAAGAGCAAGAACAACTTAGAATAGTATATGCATACCTATGGCAAAACCATATTATTATTTAGCTTATACTGATGGTACAATTAGCCAGGAGACTACAATGTTAGTACATGTTTTTGAACTGCTAGGAGGATAGAAGCTGAGGCAAATGATGGGAGATCACTCCATCACCCAGTGCTAGGACTTGAACCACCAGAGCAGCATCTTTAAGCTACAGACCTACCATGCCTTGACAAAACCATAATGTATAGGCAGAACAGGTCTTTTTGCAGAATGCAACATTCTTATTGCTAATCTGCTCCGGTGAAAAAAAGCTGGATCTCTAGTCTTGGTTCCATTACGCAAAAAGTAAATAATTAACCATACAGTTCAGGGTGTTTTCTTCATAATGATAATTGTAACACATGTTATGAAATCAACAGGAAAATTCCTAACAAACCATAACCTTTTCAAATTTAAGAACAATTAAAAACAAAGAAATGATGGAAAATATGTATGCAACCCACAGAAGCATGGAAAAGGGACAATGGTGGTTGTCACCTCAACAGGAACATATTATTTGTGTCCTTCTATTGTCATCTTCTTGTGTGGAATATCAATATCTTCAATGAAAGTCTTCCCTATTTATGGGGACCTTCCATTTAATAGGTTTTCAGGAAAATCAGATTAAAATCAATAGGGGTCATACAGGTGAGAAACTGTTGATACTTAATACTCACAAATGAATAGGAATTAGATTTAATGGAACCTATCGCAGATGATAAGCAGATTGGCTTGAGGAATTCCTCAATTTTTGTAGAACTTTTGGTTAGGCTAAGGAAGGAAGGAAGGAAGGAAGGAAGGAAGGAAGGAAGGAAGGAAGGAAGGAAGGAAGGAAGGAAGGAAGGAAGGAAGGATAATGGATTCAATCATCAGGAGCCAAACTCAGTCTGAGGAAGTCTTTTACAAGCATGTTTTCTAGGATTCACCTGGAAGACAACCAAAATATTCAAGGACACATGTCGGATAAGATGTTTTTCATTGTAAGCATTTACAAACTTATTTAATATTGAATCCAGGTAGCTAATACAAGTAATTTGTAGTTAATTTTAATCAAAAACAGCTAGGCTTTTGATTGAATGTAATCAAAAACAGTTAACTTACTTTATATTGTGATGTTTGTTCATCTGTTTATTTATTTCAGTATAGGATGCCTGGAAGAACGTCATATTCTGGAAAAGTGTCACACTTAAATAGCTTTTCTCTGAAAAACAAATAAAGCCAATTTCATTGGAAACTGAGAACCTTAGATCCCTAAATCCCCCAGGTCCTATATGGAGAAGACACTCTATTCAAAATATGTTCACTGTTTTAAATGGTCAAATTTGTCCATGCATTTCATTCCATATAGTAAAATTAATCAGTTAAAATGTACTGTATTTTCTGGCGTATAAGACAACTTTCTAAACCCTGAAAATCTTCTCAAAAGTCGGGGGTCATCTTATACAGGTAGCTGTTCTCTGAATTTAAAACCAATCTTAAAACCAATAGTGGCCAGCCCTATTTTTTTTTTTACAGAAATAAGCACTAACGGGACAAAGCTTTCTAGCAGCAAAAGAATGGAGCTCCTATTGTGCTCATGTATAAACAGAAATTCAATATTGTATTGTATTTTCTGGCGTATAAGATGACTTTCTAAACCCTGAACATCTTCTCAAAAGTTGGGGGTCGTTTTATACGCCCAGTCGCCTTATACGCCAGAATATACGGTATATTTCAAGAATCATGGCAGTTCATTCATGTTTCCCGTATTAGTCTACTGACTTCAGTGACAAAAAGAATGGAGGATGTAATACATAAGCATAAGAAAGATGAGAATAAAATGTAGTAGGAGAGACTCCATGAATATTGTACCTCCAGATTCTCAGAATACACACACACTCACAGAGGAAGAGGGAGAGAGAAAGGGAGAGAGGGAGAGAGAGAGAGAGAGAGAGAGAGAGAGAGAGAAAGAACACTAAGGCAGTGTAGCAATTTCTTAGAAGCTGAGTGACCCTGGAGTCAACATTTCTGTATACAGACACAAAATACAACAGACTCATTTCCATGTCATTTTTGTTTTTTTGTTTAACAAAAACCTGAAGGACAAAGAAAATTTAGAACACATTCATTTCCTGTCACTATGTATTGCCAGTTTGACCTGGTAGATATCAAACCTGCAACTAGAATAAATTCTAGAAAATTCTGGAGAATTTCATTAGCAATCACCACTAATCATAAATGCATCACAGCAAACAAATATGTAATATAACAGGACTGAGCAATAACTACCCACCATGCTCAATGCCACCCATAGTGCGGTTAAAATATATAAAATTTTGCCAACATGAATCACAACAGCAGCAACATCCTCCAGATAGTTTGCAAGTACTTCAAATTCATTTACATTTTGAGGATAAGATGACCCCTCTCAAGATTAATAGAGGAAGGATTAAAAATGGAGCAGGCTTTAGCCAAATGGTTTCAGTGACTTCTATGAGAGTACACTTAGTCTAATGGCTTTCATCATTGTGGATTGCTTCCAGGGTCACAAGTGAAGACAAGTGCAACAGCAGACATGGAAGTCCATGAATAAAAGCTCCTTCCATTCATTAAAATTGATGATGTGAATCACAATAACTATGCTTCATATAATAATAGCGTAATAGAGATAGTCATTACATCCTTACTCTCTTTTTGTCTCTTCTTCTATTTAAAAGGTTTACCTATTCCATATAAATAGTCAAAACAAAAGTTCTGTAATTGTTGCACAATCAAATGCCAAAGAAGACAAGGGATTAATTGGTGCTTTATTTCCTATTCTTCCACGAGGAGGCATATTCCCTCATTAATTTGTTTCAAATAAAAGTTTGTTTTTCTTCTTTGGAACTACTCATCTTTTACCAAACAAGGACAAAATGGGGCTGCAGGCTGCATACAAAAGCATCTATACAGGTTGCTATCTGTATCTCAAAATGTTTCAGAGTGACCAAAAGGAAACAGACTGACTCCTTCAATGAAGTCATTATGATACTGCACTCTTTTTTATTGTCAGTTGCCAAAGAAGAGAAACATGGTCCCAGCAGAATTGTCTGTCTTTCTGTCTGTCTGCCTGTCTCTATCCCTTTATCTTCTGTCTCTCCATTCAACTATCCATCCATCTCTCAATCTATTATCTATAAATCTATTCTTTTCCTCTGTGAAACAGGTCCTATGTTCAAAAGTGTCAGTTTTTCAGAAGAAGAAATATCAAACTTACTATAGGAGCTGTGTGTCCTTTTGCAGCCCTGGCTGAAAAATGAAGGAAGGAAGGAAGGAAGGAAGGAAGGAAGGAAGGAAGGAAGGAAGGAAGGAAGGAAGGAAGGAAGGAAGGAAGGAAGGAAGGAAGGAAGGAAGGAAGGAAGGAATCATTTTTTGGGAATTAGGGATAGTTTATTAGGTGAGTATATTAAGCCTATTTAATTCTAATTCATGTTTATTTTATCTTAAGGAGTAGTGATCCATTAAATTTCACTACAACAATTTGGGTCTGTTGAAAGTTACAAACCAGTGAAAGCAACTTACTACCAAGGTTCAGATGTATAGAAGGAGCAATCTAAATGCTAGTACCTTCCTTAAACTTTGAATTTCCTTCTAGGTATTAAGCTTTTCTATTCAATACATTATACTTCGGTTAGGAAGGCTTACAGTGACCTTAGCCTTGAAGGCAAAAAGGATAATACATCCAAATGTAATTCTATACCCACAAGAGTTGTATTTTTATAATTACCAACAATATGTTTTATTCATATAAATACTTTCTGCAAAACCTCTGGAAAGGGAAGCGTATCCTTAGTAGCTATATTTACATTTTTGTTCTCAAAGGACTGCAAATACTATAATAATATAATAGGAATTTTTGTTCCCACACACAAAATGTATGCAGCTTGATTTTAGAAGTAGAATTAGGAAGACAAATGTAACATTTATGCAACACAAATAACTCTGGATAGATACATGACTAGATCATCATGCATTAACCATGGCATGAAAGTAAAATTCTCATCTTGAATAAAAACTAATCTGAATTTCAACATTAAAAATAAAACTATCAGCTTCAGCACAGTATTATCGCTATAAAGATGTCAATGACTATGTACCATTTCTTATGGAGAAATCCCAGATTTAAAAAGCATCAGAAACATAAATGTGAAGTGAATACAAAATACTGCACACAAATATATATTTTGAATGTTATTATGAGGTGCTTATGACTAATTCTCTAAACCAGGGGTGTCAAACTGCTGGCCCACGGGCCGGTTTCATCATACCGGAGCCATGCCCACCCCATTGCCGGCAATGGCAAAAAAGCTCCAATACATTGCATGACGTCACGTGATGTCATGAGTTTGACATGTCTGCTCTAAACAGAAGAAACTCTGTCAAGTTTTTGATATGAGGGTAGGGTGGGTTATCTGAGACCCAAACTCTGATTAACATGGAACACCATGAAGAGTTTGCATTCATATAAGGCAGTGGTTCTCAACCTTTTTAATGCCACGACCCCCAACCAGTCGTAAGTCAAGGACTACTCAACCGGTCATAAGTCGAAGACTACTCAACTGGTGCAGCACCATTTGCAGAATGGGACTTTTGGCGAGCTCAGCAGGGCAGAGACAGCCTGGACAATTCCTATTGGCTTTTGAAAGCCAATAGAATTAGACTCTATTCAAGAGAGTCTATTCTATTGGCTTTCAAAAGCCAATAGAATAAAAGGGAGTAGCACTGCTAAGGAAAAGGGGGAAAAAATGGCGGACTGCGTTGTTTGGCGACCTCCGTGAAATGGTCGTTCGACCCCAAATGGGGTCCCGACCCACAGGTTGAGAACCACTGATATAAGGTATGGCAAAACATGTTTGTGCTTGACTCAGAAAGGGACAAGATACCAAAATAATACTCAACTTCACTGTTAACAATATCTGTATGTTGTTTTGTGACTGCACAAGATGGATTATATACCAATAATTCAGGAACAGCCTTATCATTGTCTTTACCTTAATAATGCCATAACACAGATCAATTCTTGAGTTAAAGATATCGTGATCTATATCTCTTTTACATTTACTCCCAGATACAAATATGTTAGAAGAGAATTTTCTCATTTAGATGAACTTCAAAGTGGTTTCTGAGTCTTAATATTCCATCATTCTATAGTATATTGTCACATATATTATTTCTTTTCATAGTCCTGCCAGCGTGACCTTCTGAGTTTGGAATTCCATGCTTATTTATTTAACTTTAGGTAAATCTCAGTGAATTCAATCAGATTTATCTTTTGGTTGACATATATAGGAATTGGGACACAACTAACCTTTTTTATTTTTTGTTTACAAAAAGAACAAAAATGTGTCCTGGAGATTTTAGTAATGCTGCAGCTAAGTCAGAACTATATTTTATTAGTTCTTGAATGCTACTGACACTGTGGTGACATAGAGATGTGATGTTGTTTTCAGATGGACTAGACTACATAAATAAAATGCCTTCAGCATTTTTGATGACAGGAACTCTAACTTATTCATAATGTAAGGTGGATTTATATGTGAACCTTGTCTTTGTGTTGATATGTGTATGTGTGTATGTTGAAGCAGTTCTGTACTGTTCACTTTGGGCTTTCAAATGTCCTAATTGAAATTATCAATAGGGGAGAGAAAGTATTCTCTTCCCGACTCTTTATCAGAGACCTGATTTTCAGAAATCAGCCCATTAAAAAGCTTTTAATAATATGAAGAACATATGATAATGTACTAATTGCTACATATTAAGCTGCTTCAAACACTGGCAGCCTTCCCACATAAATCTAGCTACACACTCCATCAAGGTACTTTAGCTCTGCTGCTACCCAATAAGCCTGTCCAGATGGGGGAAAAATTATGCTTGAACGGAAGTAAATGAAAGCTGAGCTTCAAAAACAGAAGCTGATTAATTTCTTGAAGTAGAAAAGTGAATGTCAATGTTTTTCACCCTTCATGAAAGTGAACCCTAAACACTGATATGTAAACCGCTAAATTCCTTGGCAGAAAATAGCATATTGTCAGCAAAAAACTGTAAAGAACATAGATGCATTTAGGGAATATCAGAAATGTTGCTTATACAGCATCATCAGTTCAGCTGCCTCAAGGCTAGTTTAATTAGGCCACAACTCACATGCCAGCAAGTAGTTTTGTAATTACCTTCAAATGACCAATTCTTATAAAACCCTACAGGGGATACAGTACTCCCCTCTACAATAATGAACCATACAAAGATGAAAGAGCTGGAACGTGTTATCCATGCTATTCGAAAGAATGAAAAATCCTGGAAGCATAAATCAGTCACTAAAAACTTTGGCAGTTAGATACAGTGACAATGAAAGCAGTTTACTGAGTGATAGAATCAGATGCATACAAATGTGATCAATTAGGCGCCACGCTACATTATCTTGTATCTAGGTAAAATATAAAAACCTTTAAACTTTACACAGCACAGTACTTGGAAAAATCAGGGAACACTTTGCTAAACATGATCCAGTCATAGAACGTGGAATAATAGAGTTGGAAGGGACTCTAGGAGATCTCCTAGTCCAACCCCCTGCACGAGCAGAAAACCCTATACCATTTTACACAAATGGTGGTCCAGTCTCTTTTCGAAAGTCTCCAGAGATGGAGCATCCACAACTTCTGAAGGCAAGCTATTCCATTGATTGATTGCTCTTACCATTAAGAGAGTGAGTTATTATTTTCCATGTTTACCATGTTTAAATGTTTTCCATGTAAACAATTCATGTTTAGCAAAAGTGACCACAGTGTGAAAGAGTCTGCCCCCAATTTATGGAACATAGTCCCACAGGAAGTGTGATAGTCTTTACCATACATGCACTATATCAACATGATTCAGCAGATGGGGGGAGGGAGGTGATATATGTCTGAAACACATTTTTTTTTAAAAAAAGGATTTAAAGCTTTGATTTATTGTTTTGATTGCTCGTATGTACCACTCAGGGTCATTCATGTTGGACAATACTTTTGATTAAAGAATAATAGAGTTGGAAGAGACATCAGAACTTATCTATTCCAAACCCCTGTTGAAGCAGGAGAACCTGAACTATTTCAGGCTGTCTGAAGAAGGAAGGAAGGAAGGAAGGAAGGAAGGAAGGAAGGAAGGAAGGAAGGAAGGAAGGAAGGAAGGAAGGAAGGAAGGATCTTTAGCAGGAGGCAGCTGCTAGCTGAGCTTGACAAGGATTTGAGGAAAGCAAACCAGGTTTGTACCTAGATGTACAACTGTGTATGCAATTAAATAAGGAATTTCATCAGGAAATTCTAAGGCTCATAGGAGAGATTAGGAAATGGGAGAAAAAGAAACCACCCTAAAAAAAGAGAAAAGAAAATAGGAAAACTTGAGCTGAAGATGTCTTGAGCTGAGTTGAACTGGACAGAGTCTACCATTATAATGTGGGCTTATGTGCATATAATTTTGCAAATGGTGGTGGAGGGGAGGAGGAATATTAATTTTTATATGTTGACATTTCATTTTGGTGACAGGATTGAGACAGAGAGGCCCCAAGGGTAGAAGAAAAGGAATAGGACATATTTGGATTAAATGGGGACCTTTGGTTTAAATTTCATCAGCCTGGGATTTCTCCTGCTAAGAAAGTAATTAGGAAGCCTTATCATAAAATTAAAGTAAGACTGCTAGTTTAAATTCTTAAATGGCACTATTCAAAGGCAGTATCAAAATAGCAATCTTGCTTTGACACGTGGTAAATTGCACCTGTGTTGTCTGAAAATGCTTGTATGTTTGCTATATGTTTTATCAACAAGAATGAAATGCAAAACAGTAAAACATACCTCCAACACTACCAACAAAAAAGGGGGACAACATGTTCAAAAAAGGAAAAAAAATGACTCAAATATCAAATAAATCTAACATTAAACATAAAGAATCCACCCCAGCTGAATGATGGGAAAAATATTTTTTTTCAAAAATTCACCTGCCCTTACATAACAGGTGTACAAATAGTTAAAAGCTTTCCTGTCCTTATTTAACAAGAATACTATCTTAAATAAGCAAATATTCCAAATGAGGGAAACTCTATCTGATGATCAAATCAACCTAACACCTAATCATAATATATATTTGAAAAACAGAAAATAGGCAGTCAACAGGTTAGCCCAAACATTACACTAATCTTCTAATCCATTATTGATACAGAACATACTCATGACATAGAAGAAACTTTATTCTGCTAATGTATGATGTCCTTCCTTCAGCCATACTAGAGGTGTTGAAATATGTCCACAACTCTTGTGTCCTCATAGGGATAGCAAAGTTGAAACAACTGAGTAGGTGTTACTTGCTGGTCAATATTACAACTATGTATGAAGAATTTTAATCACACCACTGCTGGCAGATTTCTCAAATAATTCTAAGCATTACTATACATATTTATTCTTGTCTGATACTGTAGTAGAATCTCCAACTAGACTGGAGGGAAGTATTAAGAGGGGGCTTAATATAGTGCAGTCACAAAAAAAGGCAAATATATGTGTCCCAGAATAAAGATGTGAAATGGAAAATGGAGCTTACTATTCTGAGCTTTCAAACTCATACTGGAGCCCATTTACAGGGAATTTCTCTCTACTAGAATAGGTGCTTTGGGCTGTTCTGTGAATCATGTTTATGTGGTGCCTTCTTATTGGCTGATTGGCATGTTGATAGCTAGCAATTGGCTGTAGTTTCCTTATACTGCTAAGCCCTCGGCTCCTAAGCATTTGATAAGCTGATGGTAAATCAGCACTCCTGTTAACTGACAAGGGGCCCATTTCCCAGGCTTCAATCACTTTCCTGGCTATATTTGTATCTGCACGGCCAACAATCTTAGTGGCTGCGAAATTAAACGAGTGTCCTTGTTCACTGCAATGTAATGAACTGAATGCAGTCAGTCTTGTGAATTCTTGTAGCATTACAAAGCTAGCAATAAAACTGTTTGGGACTCTTCATGACTGATTCTGATTGCTTTTGCCTGCCAGACACCACCATAACATATAATGTAGCATTTGAGGAGGAGGAGTAGCATGTAAGATCAGTAAAATTCTAGTTCCTCAAAAATGGTACCAATAACTGTGTTTTTCTTTCTGTCAGCTAACAACCTTATCAACCTTTACTCAGCAAATGAATCAAAGAAAAAGAAAGAGACTAAAGAATAAACACAAAAAGCATACACATCAAACTCTCTTCAGTTTTATTATGGATCCCCTGCTGAAACCTTGATGTTAACACATCTTTGCAATATTACATAAAAAAAACTTTATCAGCAAGTAAAAAATAATAAGCAGTATGAAAACAGTTGGATTGCCCAGGGATTGTTGCTAAAAGGGACAGAATAAGATTTTGATGCAATGTTATATAAAACCAGCAATGTAAAAGAACATGTGTTATTGATTCTATCTCTTGGGAGTCACAAAGATAGAGAAAATGAGCCATGGGGCATTTCCAATATCTATCTTGTAACAGTGCTATAAGGGGAGATGTACAAGGAACCCTGATAAAAGCTTTATGGTACCTTGAGTAGGTCAAATATCTAAAGCAATGCCTCTTCAATTAAATATTTTTGTTAACTTATCAAAAGCAGGAAGACTGTTCCATTACACTACAACCTAATTTCAAGTAAGGTGACCAACCGTCCTCCTTTAGGGAGGACAGTCCTCCTTTTGTAAGTTCTGTCCTCCCTCAAAAAGTGTCCTCTTTTATGTCCTCCTTTTCGATATTTGAAGACTAATCTGCAGGGCTTTTTTTTCTCCTCATATAATGCTCAGAACGGCGTTCCGGCACCTTTTTTTTGATGGTTTTTTTTCAACTTTTGCATGAGCTGTTCTACTCCCACTATTGGCTTTCGAAAGCCAATAGGAATTGCTGCTGAGTGCGCCAAACACCCAGCTGGCAAACTTTGTACATGTAAGTTGTCTGTATTGTTGCAATGAATAAAATGTTTCTTTTATTTACGATATTTTTTTCTTCAGTTTGTGTCCTCCTTTTCATTGTAAAAAAGTTGGTCACCTTATTTCAAGTTATCATTGATCAATCAAATTTTAGCCTAGGAACAAACATGGCTGGTAAAAAATTAAATGAGAAGATCTCCCACTTAAGGAATTTCTTTCAAGTAGATTAGAAAGCATCACTGAATACAGACTGGGGTAGCCAAGAGGACCAATGGATAAGTTTAAGCAAACAATTGAACGTTTGCTCAGAATCATCTTCTTCTTCACAACAAAAAGCCCATTTTCTTTTCATTCAGTCCATTTCTTGTAAGATAAAAGTCCTGCCAGCTGCAGAGATTAGACACTTTTGGAATATCTGTTACAATAAATGGAATTAACCTTCTGACCTTTTGAGATTCTGGTTTTACTTTCTCTAACAACAATAGTTTTTTTTTCAAACAAAGGTATTGAAAAAATAAGATTAAAACCCATTCCCATAAAAACCACATATTGTATATTAAGTGATGATTTACCTTGTGCCCCCTTTTCTAGACACTTAAAAAAAACCTACATAGCAAATTCCATATTTTATCTAAAAGTTTCTACTTTTACAGCATTAAATGCAGATCCATTGTTGGAAAAACACTGTGTGGAAAACTGACAGATTTGCAATTCTTTTTTCCAAAAGAGAAAATGGAAGAATAGAAGAATAGACCTCTTCTTCTTCTTCTTCTTCTTCTTCTTCTTCTTCTTCTTCTTCTTCTTCTTCTTCTTCTTCTTCTTCTTCTTCTTCTTCTTCTTCTTCTTCTTCTTCTTCTTCTTCTTCTTCTTCTTCTTCTTCTTCTTCTTCTTCTTCTTCTTCTTCTTCTTCTTCTTCTTCTTCTTCTTCTTCTTCTTCTTCTTCTTCTTCTTCAGAATAGTTCTTACACACCTTATTTTTGTTTCAGCAACTTTTTAAAAAATCTTTTGTTAAAACCATGTCAAATATGATTTCAAATGAGAATGATTAGAGTTTCCAGGTAGCCTGGAAGATCAGAATCATGACTGTGTCATTTTTATATAGAAAACTATTGTTTATAGATAGAGAATGGAGTTGCCTGGCTTTTTCTATATAAACTTCCAGGCATCCAATTTATTGATAGGCACTGTGGAACTAGAGCAGTGTTTCTCAACCTTGACAATTTTAAGGCATGTGGACTTCAACTCCCAGAATTCCACAGCCAGCAATGCTGGCTGTGGAATTCTGGGAGTTGAAGTCCACATGCCTTAAAATTGTCAAGGTTGAGAAACACTGAACTAGAGTATTTCTTTTCCATAAATTTATTTTTTCTGTTCTCTTGTGAACTAATAGCAATAGCTTCCAGTCATCCTATACAAAGAGAATAATAATAACAATTATAATAGTTTCAATAAAGTTCATATTTATATCTAATAGCCTTTGTGTTGAGTCCTTGGCGAAAAGCAGACACGAGAAGCAGTTGTAGTTCTCAGTTCTCTTTTATTCTGCGTTCAGCTTACAAGTAGATGGCTTCAGCAGCTCCCAAAACCTCCCAGCTTCTTATATAGACATTTCCCGGGTCAATGCGATACTTTTCCCACGCCAGCACCCGCGCATGCGCACGGCGCTGGCGACAGCCTGTCTGGTCCCGGGCAGCTTTGACCTGCCCGGGACCGCCTGCAAACGCCCCGAGCCGTTTGCAAGGCTCGGGACATAACACTTTGGATATGCATTCCTAGAAAAATCTGAGATGCTAAGTATGTTAAATTATGAAAAGTGTGCTCACATGCTTTTCTTGATTTCATGACATTTGAATGTTGCACATTAAAAGATTTCATAAATATATAATAATGTTGAAGAAGTTAGACTGAAAAACAGGAAATCTTCCAATTTCTCTTTTAAATAAATTAACACAAGATCAGAAACCAACTAATTTATTTATTACTAGGGTGAACTTTTTAATCCCTTTCCTGCTGCTTTGGTTGGAATCTAGACCAAAATTTTCTCGTTTGCCTTTCAATCCACCATACTGTTTTATTACTTGCAATTCTTCAATTGTGATTTCTCTTTTCTTCTTTCTTTGATCATTTTTACCCACATTTTACTTTTCTTTCTGGGCTTTCTTGTGACATTTGTTTTCATAAAAGCAATGATGAAGAAATATCAGATTTCATACATCTGTCGCTTCGGAGATTCAGCTTTTTATGTTGGCAGAGTTAGAACATTTGGAGAAGAACAAAGGAGAGATTGAAGGACATTGGTTGTTCAAATGGATTAGCAAGGTCATGGACCTTGCACAAGCTTTGTAGGTCAGCTGCTTTCTTAGACAATAAGTTATTTGGTTAATAATAGTTTTATTAACATTTTGTGATTAGGTTATTATGCCAGTGTAAAAATAAATATATATCTATTGGAGGAAAAAAGATTACTGCTAACTTTGTACCACCGTTTAATTTCATGTTTTGTTGAAGTTTGAAAACTGATTTCCCTTCATGCTACTGTTATTATAACAATTGTCCAAGTGACTTTCCGAACGGTGAGAGCAATCAACCAATGGAGTAGCTTGCCTTCAGAAATTGTGGGTGCACAAAAAAGACTGGGCAACCATTTGTATGAAAGCAGAGGGTTGGATTAGAAGATTTCCAAGGTCTGTTCCAACTCTATTATTCTGTGTTTTTTATTATTATTATTATAATACTATCCCAAAATTTTGATGTTGAAAGGATCACGCACCTCGGTTCCAATTTACATGAAAGCTGGGACATGACCATTGAAGTAAAGACTAGGATAGAGAAAACCCGAACAGCATTCTTCAAAATGAAAAAGGTCTTCTGCAGTCACGACATAAGCCTAAGACAGAAAATCAGGCTTGTCAGATGCTATATTTTTTTCTATCCTGCTCTATGGAGTAGAAAGTTGGTGTCTGACAGAAGGCCACCTGAAGAGACTAGAAGCATTTGAAATGTGGATTTAAAGGCGGCTGTTACGTATAAGCTGGGTTGACAAGATCAGAAATGAGGAGGTGATAAGCCACCTGGGAAAGCCAAGGGAAATCATCAAAACAATTAAAAAACGAAAATTAGAATATTCCGGACATGTGATGGGAGACCCATAAAAATACGGCATACTCCATTTAATCCTCCAGGGAAAGATTGAAGGCAAATGAGGTCCAGGCAGAAGAAGAACATCGTGGCTTCAAAAATCTAAGGGACTGGTTTGAACAAAACTCAGCAGCACTTTTTCGTGCGGCTGCTAATAAAAACAGGATCACCAACATGATCGCCAATATCCGATAACGGATATGGCACAAGAAGAAGAATATTTTGATCTATGCATATGATAGATTTTCAGCAACATATAGGGCTAGTGTTCAAAATGGTAAAATACAGTCACTGGAAAACTCATTCTGTATTGATTCTACCTCTTCTTTAGACATGAGATGTTCCATGGGCAAAAACATATTTCCTTCCATCAACAATATTCATAGGCTTTAAAACAGAGATGTTCATGAATTCAGCATCAAGTAGCACTCTAAAAACAATATTGATTAGGAACCAGTTGCTGACACTCTTATTTTGCTTAAGTTGAATATCTGCTGAACTGCAAATGCAGCATTGCCACCTAAGCTATATCTTCCAGAAGACATACAAAAATTAATTTCAAACTTTTCATCTAAATGTCATTCTCTATCTGGCTGTGCTTCTTCTGAGTTCTATAGCAAGTGATTTTGGTTCCATAGATCCTTGTTTTTAAGAGAATTGTCACAAAGCAATTTTACATCTACTAAACATATTTTAATTTCCCTATAAGCAAGATAAGAAGATTAATAAGTCTGAATTTCTCCAAAGAGCAAGTCACATTGTCTCATAGCAATTCTTCATTCTTTCACCCTCTTAAAGGAGAATCCCAATTTGCAAAACAACTCTCTAAAAGGTTTCCAATAATTGGGGTTAGAGGAAGTAGCTAAATCCTTTGTCATCAACTAGTTCTGCTCCATTTCATTTCAAACACCACTTTAAAAGCCCAGTTCTGAGATGGTATAAATGGACACCACTCTAGCTAATATGAAAAAGAAAGCTGTGTATGAAAAATTTGATTCCCTCAATAAAACAGGGTAAATTCCTATGGAATCTGAGCAGAATTGATAATATTGTACAGTGACGAGAGAATACAGCCTCTTAATGAGTACCATATTTTTCCTTAAAAAAATATAGTGAATTAAAGTCAAAGCTATTTGTAACTAAACTTCTTCTTCTTCTTCTTCTTCTTCTTCTTCTTCTTCTTCTTCTTCTTCTTCTTCTTCTTCTTCTTCTTCTTCTTCTTCTTCCTCCTCCTCCTCCTCCTCCCTTTCTTTCTTTCTTTCTTTCTTTCTTTCTTTCTTTCTTTCTTTCTTTCTTTCTTTCTTTCATCTCTTCTTGAAAATGTATGCCGTTATACATCTATCCCCCATGGTATAACTGTATAACTGAACATTGAAAGATAACATTTCATCACTGATGGTGATCAGCCTTGCAATTCAGAAAGCAGCATGAAAGCAAAGTAGTCAACTATTTCCTGAACAGCACCACTACTTTGCTCTTTTGCCAGAGCTCACTGACTCAATTCACCCAGGCATTTATGAATGAGAAGTCTCTGGATGACTGTAGCAGCCAAAAGAAAAATCACCATGGGCCTCTACAGAAAGATCCTTTTTCAGCTTTGCAGTGCCATTCACTTGTTCACTCATTCATTCTCCAGCAGCTTTTAGTTTCGTTGAGCAGCAGAGAGGAGCATGAAATTCACAAGCAAAGATGGAATGCTTCACCAGAAGAAAGCAGTTGTGTCTAGAGAATAGACAGTTACACAATTGGTACTAGTGAATAGCCAAGAGAAACTGTGGAAGGGGCTACAATGCTGGAGTGCCCCTAGTTTTCAATTCAGATACCCAGTGTCACAATCACCAGAAGCTTTAGGACAAAGAACAGTTATAGTTCAGAGGTTGCTGGTATTAATAGCTACCATTGAATAGCTGTAGGAATTCCCTATAATAAAAGAACAGTTCCTGGTCTGCACTACTTAAATCACAAATGGAGAATCAGGATTAAATGTTTTTTTTTTTTTTTTATGGAAAACACAGAAAAGTAACTGGCTTGGAAAATCTTGCAGTATAGCTTTTTTTTAATATACATGGCAGTTTTCAATATATAGAAAAATTACTCATGGAGGAACAGTCACATAGTTCTTAATTCCAGTTGGAATGACTCTTAAGGTAACTGGGAAGAGTATTTATTTTGAATATTTTATAATTGTCCAGATTATAGCCCGCCCTATAAGCAGCAACTGAAAAGAGCAGGAGAAGGAAGCTATAATAGATTCTTACTAACTTGTTTTGGGCTTAGTTTCTTAAATTAGAGAACAGATGAAATGCAAATGAATTATAATGACTGGTAACCAGGTCAAGAAGCCAAGCACAAAGCCTCCCAGCAGCATAAGAAAGACTCCCAGCAATCTTGCATCATGCTCTGATGATGTCGGTAGTGTTGACCGATGAAATTAAACAGTTTTGTTTTTAGTATTATTCTGGTATTTGGATTATTTTATAGTATGGATTTACCCAGGATTCGTATTTTTAGCATAATTAGAGACTATATATATTCAAATTTCTTTTTTTTTTTGTTGACAAAAAGTTAAAGAGTTAAATGGGAGACTAGAATAACTATTTCGAGCTTATTAGCTCTCATCAGCTAGCCATATCCTTTATGGTATTCAAACCTGGGCAGCCTGCATACGAGGCAGTTGTATTAACCTCCAGGCCACCAGCTCTCCTCCCTTCTTTTGTCAGCCAAGCCAAGAAAATATATAGAAATGTTTCTCTCTCTCTCTCTCTCTCTCTCTCTCTCTCTCTCTCTCTCTCTCTCTCTCCCTCTCTCTCTCTCTCTCTCTCTCTCTCTCTCTCTATCTCCATCTATCTATCTATCTATATTTCTTGTAAATGTACATAGAACAAAAATAATACAATTGCACAAAGGACTAGAGTTTAAAATTGGATCATTGGCAACATTGGTAGGTAATGGAATATAACTCCATTACATTTTCTTTTGTATCTTCATTTTCTTTTGTATCTGTCTATACAGTCCAAGGCCCTCTAAATGAGTTTGAACTCTATCTCCAATATTCTCACTGCAAATGGCCTCCCTCACTAAGAAGAAGCAGTCAAACAAATGCAGCCAGGTATCCTCAAGGTGATTTCACTATGAAAACAAGCTGAGATGAGATGATTTTCCCACTGAGATTGAGTTCTAAATGTGGAATGTTTCTGAGACATTTGAAATCTTAGTACTTGCTTTGGCAATTTTTACCATCCTTAATGATGGATAGTAGAATTTTATTCTTGTAAACGTTGGAGATATGAATGTATGTATATTATAACGTTCTTAGCCCTCTTTGAGATGTCTTTGAAAATAATAATTCTTCCATGAAATAAGTACAACAAAATCTCAAATCCCTCTTACTTTTCATATATTCAGCAATGGGAATAAGATGATGGTGCCTCCTAGCCATTTTTGATTATTACATTCCCTGCAGGCCAAAAGCTGGTTACAAGTATGAAGGGAGAGGAATACATGAATATTCCCTAAGCGAGAAATCACAGTTTCTATTTATGTGGAACAGAGTCACCTCATACATTTGAATACATTATACACATCTGCCAAGGGACTTGCCAATAGATACACCCATCTGCATGTAGATATGGTCCTAATCCTGCTTATGCATTCACTGCATGTTTTGGGATCATAATGTAGATTACATTCCTATTTCCTAATGCAGGAAAATACATATTATGTTTCTGAAAGAGAAAAGTTATGTTGAAAAGCTACAGCTGCAAATGAAGATGATCACACTAGTCAGACAAAAAGTTCTCTGCATTATATCATTCTTTCCTGGTCTTTTTCTAGACATATCATAAAGCTGGTCATTGAAAGGAGTTAGTTGTTTTGCTAAAAAAACAATATTTCTATTGCTGGTCCAGTGACTTTTAAGGAAAAAAAAAATATCTCAGAAATGTTCATCTTAGGCTTAGAGCTATGGCTAATGTTAATAGAGGACAATATTTGTGACTCAGGATTGAACTGTGGGGTCCCTGGTGCTATCTGAACTTGGTAAATAATAATAATAATAAAATGAGCTTGATAAAATGAGCTTGCCCTCATTTTATGATCCATAAAAAATGAAAAGTTTGTTCTCACTTTTTATGAATGGTAAAATGAGAGCAATCCCCACTCCTTAATAGGACTGATGATGTTACCTAGTTTGGTAATGAAATGTCTGCAACCCAAGCTCAGAGAGCACCAAGGATCCCACAGTTAAGGCTAATCTTTGGGGCAAGTGGTGGATGGTTCTTTTTTTCTTTTTCATTTCTTTAGTGAAAAGATCTTGTTTAAATTTGGTGAAATGATCCTGTTTGTGTCAAGTGATACCTTATTGCCAACATGAATTGACAATCACACCCCTGTGATATTCCAGCATGAATGCTTGACAGAGCAATAATAATTATAAAAATGAAGAATACTAATCCTTTGGAGGTGGTTGTTGTTTTTCTTTTTTTTAAATCTTTAAACTGAAAACATGCTGAAATAACAACACTGAAAGATCAACAGCTTGGTGAAATCCAATTGCTAGTATATAGCTCAGGGATCTTCAAACTTGGCCCTTTTATGACTTGTGGATTTCAACTCCCAGAATTCCTCAGCCAGCAAACCTGGCTGAGGAATTCTGGGAGTTGAAGTCCACAAGTCATAAAAGGGCCAAGTTTGAAGACTCCTGATATACATGTTGAGATTAGAGATAGAGGGAAAGAGGGATTACATCTACAGGAAGTCTTTATTGAGATTGGCGATAATAATGGAATCTGAATGTACTGTGTCTCTCCTCCTTCTTATACACCAGTGAATAAGAGAGTTATTTGCCTGAAAGTCTTCTGAATATTATCTTGTTTGCCAGGCCATAAGAGAAACCACTTTGCCTATGTAATGATTTTTGCATAGAATGTGTAATAGATGGCTCCATGCCACTACAGTACCCTCAGAAAAAAAGCTTTCTAGTGTAAGAGCTTTGTCTTAAAATAATCATGCAGTGTTAAAGTCATCCTACAACCAATAGGTTTTATCCCATGTTATTGTTGCTGGCCCAGACTTCCACATATGGACAGCGAAGCTGTGTTAACAGTCTCTAATAGTGCTTTACCTATAATGGATGAGAGAGAGAGATCACTGAACTTTTGAAGAAAATCTGCTGTACAGCATTTTACTCCAATTTTCCATCTTTTGTGAGATAAATGGAGACAGAGCAGCAGATAAATATACAGAAAAAGATGCCTTAGCCATATCTAAAAAAATTCTCTGAACTTAATCTTTTATGCCAAATAATGTGTAAATTCATGTAGCTGCTATGGGCATCTGATATGAATTTTCCATATATAGTAAGCCTCTATATCTGTCTTTCCCATAAAACTAGCAATCAACAAAGGAGAAAGAGTGTCTATCACCTGGAAATATTGCACAATTTGTCAAATCCATTTGGGTCTTGTTTCTAAATGTCACCATAGGAGATGGGAGAAACCTTAAGGCTCTCAAGTAAATGGAGTAATGAATATGAAAGTCCTGTGAGATATAGGTGTTTTTTTTTTCTTTCCCCAAGTTATTCAAAAAGGGAGGGCAATTAACTGATAGGCACAAATATTTTAAAGGTCATAAAAAATAAAACTCTGATAATCATCATCCATTAATTGCAAATTTCAGAAAGTCAGATAACTAAAAAGCTAGTGAACTCCCATTACAACATGATGTTGTAAGTTAGATAATGATGGGATTTCAGCAAGCAACAGAACAACAACAATACCTCATTACAAAAACACAGCCTAAACTTGCTGAGAAAAGGGTACAAGCAAGATCCTAAATGGGGAAAGAATAAATGACATAAAAAGCCCAGTGAGACTTAAAACATCAAACAGCTTCAATTCATCATAAAGAATGGTGCTAAATTCCAAAGCATTTAATAATAAAAAAGAAATATGACAAGCTACTCGCACAGACTAAAAACTAATGTGAGCCAAGATGGAATGTATCATTAGTGTGATAAGAATGGGAAACAGCATTATTCTTGCACAGAGCAATTATAAGAGGAAAGTGACGTCAATGGTACTTTATACACAGATCCCAAAATCTCTCAGGAGATATTTTCTCAAATTATATAACCGTGACTGTGTAGAAGGTTCTGTACTAAATGTCAGTATATGTTTGTGAACACAACTGATGTTTCAAACACAATTGTTTCCCATTGTAATAGAACATAGCTGACTTAAATTCCATCTAAGAACTCTGTAATACTGAACTTCAGTTCCCAAAGTCTTAAACTTTAATTTCCTGCTTTAAAGCTGCATGAAAATAAACTTACTTTCCTGGATGAAGTGTCCATATTGCAGTGCAGAATTCATCATTATAAGTGTACTTGTCATACTCAAGAAGTGTAGATAACAGTTGGCATTAATAATTTCTGTCTTCTGCAATGCTTCCCTACCATGTACATCAATACATAGTCCATCTAGGTCCATGGTGGCGAACACATGGCACGTATGACACAGGTGGCACACAAAGCCCTCTCTGTGGGCATGCGCACCGTCGCCCCAGTCCTAGGCCTTCAGCTGGGTTTTATAAAACCTTTTTGCTTTAGGTCTCCAACGCCGTGTACAAAAAAAAAAGGTTCAATCAATCAATCAATTTCAACTTCTTGCAGGAAAAAAAGTTCTCGCAAAGTTGGAATTGATTGATTGAACTTTTTAGTCTTACCCAATCTGCCGTTACCACTGCAACCATGCCTACCCAATGGGCCACACCCACTCAATGGGCCATGCCTACCCAGCACCTGGTGATACATAAGTGGTTTTGGGTTGCAGTTTGGGCACTCAGTCTCTAAAAGGTTCACCATCACTGATCTAGGTGATCCAACAAAATATAATCTAATTAACTTTTAAAGTGCCACTTTGGGAGCTTTTAAACTTTAAATGAGAACATACTGTAGAAGCAGAGCCAATCAAAGTATGAAATTGCATAGGCATTCCTTCATTGTCAAATACTTCTCAAGATTTCTTATTTTTTTCCACTTCACAAACAGGACTTTCTCATAATAGATAACATAAATAAATGGATGACATAATAAGCATTCAGCCAGATTTGTTCTGATTAACAATATTTTAAAGAGAGTGTCTAATAAATACAAGAGAAACAGCTATTAAAGAATGAGTAACTTGGGTGATGTTCTTCTCTTTGATTTCCCACTTTGTATCTTTCATCATACCTTGTCTCTGTTTATCCCATTTGAGCTTTTGTTGATAAAGTTTTCAGTAATTTGCAATAGATGAGCAGCACCTATAGCAATAATAAATTACATTCCTGTGTAAAATTATGCTAATAAAATGAAGAGTGGAATTTGGTTTAGGATATCAACAACTGCTTTTTTTTAAATACTGCAGATATTCTTTGGCACTAGCCTGATGAATCTAAAGATATGGCATAAACTAAAATTGATGCTTTGGGTATAAAAGCTACAACAAGCTATATTTATTTGTTCATGGGTTCTGCTTCTTCATAAAATGATGAACTTTGTCTTTGCTGATCGACAGAGTCCTGCAAGATTTGATAGCTCCCTTCTAGGAGAAATAGAATTCTTCCTTTCTAGTAGAAAGTGTGCAGATAGAATCAATAAAGATTTTTTTTTCCTTCTTAGAAAAGGAAAGCCATTAAAACCGAAGTTAATCTCTTGATCATCATGTTGCAGACTCAATGGCATATGTATTTGAAATAGAAAGAATTTAAAAGTTTTTCAGATTTTCATGATAGAGGTCAGCAAGACCTGGAGCTGACATTTTAATGAATCTGTTCATTTTCATAGGGAGCAAGTAGGAAGGGAGAGAGGGAGAGAGGGAGGGAGGGAGGGAGAAAAGAAGAAAGGAATTATGATGAAACTTGAGCCACAAACATTAGACACAAGGACTGATTACTTGAAAAGTCTTCACTCTGTAAATAATAAGCCCTTCCTTTCCATTATAAAGGGCTTCAGTTGAAATAAGATTCATCAAATTATTAAAACACAGTAGGTTAATTTTGTATTATGCATTATGCTAAGCTTTGGTTTAAAAAGTTCAGTACAGTCAGCAATGTTGGACATTTGCTCAGTTGTAATGTAATTTATAGAAAGAGACATAAAAGAAGTATTTCACACCTTCTTCCCTATTAAATCCATATTTATGTATTTACATGTTTTTCTGGAACATCTAGATTTCTTCTGAATAATATTATAAGGGGTAAGGAAAATGTCACCCCAAATTAAGCTTAAAAATTAAAATAAGTTTAGAAAATTCAAGGAAAAAAGACTTCCATTTCACTTCATCCTTCAACTGATCGGTATGGTTTCTCTGATTCTATAAAGGGATATATATATATATATATATATATATATATATATATATATATATATATATATATATATATATAGAGAGAGAGAGAGAGAGAGAGAGAGAGAGAGAGAAGTTGTCTTTTGTCTTAAAATTGTTAAGGAGGTTATATCTGATTCAGTAGTAGGATTAAATGGATTAATATAACTAGCACTGTTAACAGGGGAAAAAAAGCTAAACAAGCCTTTTTTGGAGACTGAGGCAGTATTCAGATGGTTCAATAACTTGGAAATTAATTTATGAGGTAGACATTATTTACTTTACAATGTCAGTATTATAAAGACAGAGAAATCTCTTGCAGGACACCTACCAATTTCTAGTACCATTTTTCTTCTGTACTCAGAAGAACAGTCCATGAATTCCAATCTGCTTGCAGAAAGGATTGAGCCTCTTTGATGTTTTGGAAGTCCATTCCACGTGGTCTGGTTTTCTTATTATCACAGAGATTATTATTTGGGGTGCCTTTGAGTCAGTCTTGACTCCTGAAGAAAGCCTGGACCTGGAGTTTTTTTGGCAAGATTTGACAAGTGGTTTTCCCTTGCCTCCTTATTAGGGTTAGAAAAAAGTGATTGTCCTAAAGTTACCCAGCTAGACCAGTGATGGGATTCAGCTGGTTCACACCGGTTTGGCAGAACCCATAGCTAATTTTTGTTGAGTTCGGAGAACCGGCTGAACCCACGTTGCTTCTGGAAGTCCATTCTAGGTCTGGGAGGCCTGGAGGAGGTCTCCCAGGCCTAGAATGGCCCACAGGAAGTGTATGGATGTCACTTCTGGAAGTCCATTCTAGGTCTCAGAGGCCCAGGCCTGCATCCAGAGAACTGGATTGTTCAGGTATTTGAACCCCCACCACTGAGCTAGACTCACAGCTAACATGGGTCTAGAACTCATATTCTTCCAGTTTCTAGTTGGTGCCTTAACCACTACATCAAACTGGCTCTCGTTTTTCAATATTTCAGTATCCAACTTCAGATGAGCAACTACCATTTGCAATAGCAAGTGGGACAATAGAAGAGGCTGCATTTCACTACAGTGATATGTGGGAAAATTTACAAGCACAGCTGGCCTGCCTTGGCTCTTAATTATTAGCCTCCCAACTAACACTAGAATTAAAAACAGGATAGAAAATTTGGAAAAGGGATGAAAATAAAGGATGATCACGTTGGAAGGGTAGTTAAGACTTGGTGGGAGATATAGGGCTTATTTGTCATCTGCACTATACTAGCTAAGCAGTGATTGGCTGAGATTTCTCTCTCTCTCTCTCTCTCTCTCTCTCTCTTTCTATTATTCAGGAAGGACACCTTCTGATTGGTTCTCAGCCTGGGTAGTTGCTGGTGACTTGCAGTATAGCAGTGCTTGTGATGTCTCTATAAGTAAAATGGGAGGAATTGCTCATTTGGGTCCTACTTTATTTTAGTAGTGAAATTAAAGGATTTGGATGCCTGGAAGTGCTCCTAACTAAATTAAAATATCATCTCTCCTATGCATGAGAGAAAATGATTTTAAAAAATAATGCTTGCAACTACGACAGAACAAATAAAGCTGTTAAACACAAAGAAATCCTGAACAAATGTTCGTACTGAATATGTTGTTTCTCACGGGCAGTTTTTCATTGTTTTGCAAATATATGCAAATGTTCTTTTTCTTTTAAAGCAAATCACAATTATATATTGTTGGCTATAACCTGTTATAAAGTTACACAACTGTCTGCAAGAGAAAGAAATTTCTAAGTATTTTTTTTAAATTCAGCTGTTTATTTTTCCATTGCCCTATGCATGATTTCCAGCACTTTATGTCCTCCATTTCAGACAGCATTGACAAAGCCTGCAATTTCTCCTAATTTCCTTTAATTCACATTGTGGACTCATTCAGCTTGGCACTTACATTATTAATTTAAAAGGATGACAGCATAAAGTTGCAGAGAGGAATCTTTTTCTCTTTTATGCTTATTGAATAGGACAGCTTATTAGTATTCCTAAGTTGAATGTCCAAAATTTAGACAATATCAACACTGGTATGTTGTCAATAATCACATGCTTGAAAGGAGAGAAGGGGGAAGGGGAGAGAGAGAGAGAGAGTGAGTGAGAGAGAGAGAGAGAGAGAGAGAGAGAGAGAGAGAGAGAGAGAGAGAGAGAGAGAGAGAATTGAGCATGTGTATTTTAATGAAAAGAAGAACTAGGGGTGATATGATAGCAGTGTTCCAATAATTATAGAAGAGCACCCAAAACACATAAAGAAAGTCATGTGATTGTGGTTACTGGTTTATTTTTATTCTATCCTTCATAGATAACCTGTCTATGGCCATTTTGTTTGTACAAATGTGTGTGTGTGTGTGTGTGTGTGTGTGTGTGTGTGTGTGTGTGTGAGAGAGAGAGAGAGAGAGAGAGAGAGAGAGAGAGAGAGAGAGAGAGAGAGAGAGAGACTGTTTCTGTGGTAACATATGAGTGTCACCAGAAATTTGGGCTAGGAGTTGCAGCGTTGCAGTTCACAAAAGGTGACCCAGCCAAGGATTATCAGGAATGTCAGGATTAGCAATAGCATCTAGGCTTATGTAACCACATAGCACTGTAGAGCACACACTGGGTGGTTTGCAATGTAGAAACATTATTTACATATTGTCCCCAACAATCTGGGTCCTCATTTTACCGACCTCAGAAGGGTTTGAAGTCTGAGTCAATCTTGAGTCCCATCAGGATCGAACTTCAGGATGTGGGTAGAGTTTGCCTACAATTTACTGCACTTTAACCACTGCACTACCAGGGATCATAGTAATACTGCCATAAAGATCAAACAACAATGCAATCTGAAAATTTCTTCAATAATTTTGACATGACTGGATATCTTTCATCTTTATTCATCTAAATAATTTATGTCAGCTTTGCTGGCTGAGGAATTCTGGGAGTTGAAGTCCACAAGTCTTAAAGTTGCCAAGGTTGAGGACCCCTGATTTATGTGATTATCCTCACATACAAACACATACACACTGTATAGACACCAAAATGGGTGTCTGAGTGCATGTTTGTGTCAATGCATGTATGCATTTTCTACGATGGATTAAATAAGATAAGATAATCTTTATTGTCATTTTTTTTTTACTGTGGGCATAACGGCACACATCAAAAATGAAATTTAGTTGCCTGGTCTCAAAGTGAAACACATACATGACACACACCTAAACATACTATGTACAACATATGTATATACCCACACCCCTACATATACATAGTAAATAAATATTAAATACCATCTTGAATATATACTGTACAATACAACAGCAACTAAACTTGAAATATGCAAGTATGGGGGTGTGGGTGTATGTGTGTGTTTGTAGTGTGCATTTTTAAATAGTTATTATAACACGTGAATGCTAAAAGAATATAAAAAATGCAAGCCAAATTTTATATGTGCATAAATATGCAAGTAAAATACTCAAAATTAAGTAAAGTACTATGTTCGACCAAATCTGCTTTTTGAGCTGGGTAAAGGAAGAAGCATTCACCTACATAATAAAGAATAAAAATTAAGATGATTTTGTACTGCAAATAGCTGAGAAAAAATATTTTTGTAGCTGCTTTTTAAAATATTCATTAATCTCTTATTCATACGCTTGGGAACAAAGGGAAATTCATTGCAGGTTTGTTTGTTTTTTTTTAAAAAAAGATTTATTTTAAAAATACTTAATCCCTTGTTCTCTGAGAAATTCTACAACATTTATTGAGTTTATTAATTTGTACATTGACACAGATTTAAATTTGAAGACTGCTAATAAAGTGAAAAGAGGCAACACACATTTTTCAAGATGAATAATAAAGCATATTAAAATAAAACTTTCTGCAATATTATTTCCTCTTTTTTCCATCATAATGCTTCTTTGTCTTTTAATGATTTTAGAAAGAGAAAATTTTAATTTTTATCCACATTCAATCGATGCATTTTGATTAAGGAGAAGGAAAGAGTAAGTTGGATATTCTTTTATTTGTATTCTTAAAATAAAATGTTCTCTACTCTTTTTTTTAATCACAGGGCACGCTAACAAATAAAAGATTGTCCTCTCCTGGTTATGTTTGAAAATAATGCAATGCATTGGAATCCCAAATGAAATGTGATCGCTATTTATCACAAAACCTAGCCAGTACCAGTAGGGTCAACTGTGTGCAAATTCCATAAATCACACAAAAGTAATTCACACCTCCAATCACTTTTCCTGAATTACGATGCTTTCAATAAGGTCTAGGCCTTCACATACAGTATTAGATGCCAGCAATCAAGATGAGTCCACTCTTGCAGTTGTAATGTGCTCTTTTGACCTCACATAGCTTCCACCCAGTGATGAGTCAACAACTCTTCTCTCATTATCTCCTTATTTAGACAAGATATCTCATTCTATGATCACATATTTCTCCCTTGTGAAACCTTTAATCTTGGAGAGATGGAGGCAGGCACACCCAGACCTAAGCAGGTGCTCCATCTTTTTTCTTTTTCTTTTTTTGCTGAGCTGATAAATCTGTTGCACAAGATTAATTTAAGAAAGGATTTTTTTTCCCTCCAAGGGATAGGTTCAGTGATTTCTTTGTTTAAGTTACAGAATGAAAAAGTATTATGTTATCATATCTACTCAAAAATGAACTTACTTTGAGAAATAATAGTGTTTATTTATCTCTTACTTATTTGTTGATTAGTTTCATTTCAACTAAATCACTGAATGCTATCCTTCAGCTAATTTGGGTTTTATTGTGCTTCAGATTATTTCAAAGGAAAAAGAAATCAGTAATTGAACATTAAAAACTAAGCAAAGCTAAAAGTAAGAGCCAATTCAATTTTTAAGTGAAGCAACATTTCACAAGAACAACTGTTTTTGTTTCTTTTATGCCATAAATTAAGATTGGTAATGAACCTGAAAGTACATTGTTAATGTCTGCCTGAGTTCATTACCTCAGATCAGTGCTTTTTTTGTTAAAAAAAAAAAATGTGCCGGAACTCACACATGTCATACAACCCACCTTGCCTACCCTACAAGGTTCCATCCAAAAAAGGTGCCGGAACTCTGTTCTGGGCGTTCTATGACAAAAAAAGCCCTGCCTCAGATATTCTAAGCTACCACTGGGTTTATCTAGTTAACTGTTGAGTTTATTTTAGTTTTTGATAATGGGATAAGGATATTGATAAGGACTTTTGATGACTCCATAAAAGTTTTAAGTAACCTATTGGATGCAGCCAGTTCCAGAGGGTGAACCAGTCAAATAATTTATGACCTGTGCAATAGATAATGAGCATTGCCAACTAATTACTATCATGAAATCTCCAAATGACCATGATAATGAGATAACAGAAATCAGGTCTAGAGTCTAGACCAGGGGTCTTCAAACTTGGCCCTTTTATGACTTGTGGACTTCAACTCCCAGAATTCTTCAGCCAGGCATGTGGCTGAGGAATTCTGAGAGTTGAAGTCCACAAGTCATAAAAGGGACAAGTTTGAAGATCCCTAGTCTAGACCATCACATTGCTACTGGTGTGAAAATACCAGTCCCAGAACAAGCCCCCAAGAATGTTTCATGATGTAACCATAAAGCCCAAAGGTTGTTCCATTAACATACTGTATTTTGGTATAATGCTGAAACTTATCTTCCTGGAAATCTATTTTAACACATGTAAAATCATAATTCTGGTATAAAAAGTTCTGAATGATACACACCAGAGAGTAACAAGCACATATCTTACTAAAAAAAAGTAACAAATTAAACATGTTCAATTTTTGACACTGTGCATAAAAACTAAGATGAAGACCAAGCAAGGGTATCCTTACTATTTTCTTGAATCAAAAAGTGTAGGTGATATATGTCCCAGTTTTAAAATAAATATAGCTACATATTCAAAAAATGTGTGAACACTATCTGAGATCGTTAGTTTTGATAATAATGCCCATAGCTTCGAGGCAGAATTGAAGCTTCGTATTTAGAAGATCTCAGGTTTATTTTCCAGAAAAGACCAACTTAGTATATCCCTTGTTTGAAATCCAGAACCTCAATCAATTGTGTAATATTCTGTAATCAACCTTCAATCTTTTTGTTGAATTCCAAAAAGCCCACCAGAATGACACCATCTGAGGGATAATGTAGCATTGGCAGCATTATTTTACAATGCTTTCCAGTGGAAAACAAAATGTTGGATACAAAACTTTGTACAGATTAGTAAGACTAAAAAACAGGGATATAAGACACCCAATAACATTAAGCCATTGTAATACAGTATATTGGTTGAAGTGTTACCTTTGGATTGGAGAGAGATTGAGTCTAGCTGACATTCAATTACAAAATGATCTAGGATCAATAATTTTTTCCCAACCTTTTCCCATAGAGTTGCTCTTGAAGGCATAAAATGAGAAGAGAATCTCAGATAAGCCACCTTGAGGTTTGAAAGAAAAGAAAGGATACAGTGTGACAAACAAATACATACAGTAAATCCCTAAATTGAATGATGATGTGGCAACATGAATTCTTTACTGATGCTCCATACATCAGACTTTGAATTTTGCTTTGTACCTTCAACTATTTCAATACAATTTTCTCATGTTTAAATGTTCAAACAAAATGCCTATCTTGATTGGCAGGAACATTTCTGCAAAGGGGAACCTTTATGATTTATTGCCAATTTACTGTAACTGTGTGCCTTTACTTAAACTTTTATTTCTTTCAGAGGAATGAGACCAGAACAAAATATGGTCTTAAAAACAAAGGAAGAAAAATACTGGCTGCACAAAAGGTAAACTTTTCCCTTTGATCTTCCATACATCATTCTTAAAGGCACTTATTAAAAATTAGCCCTGTAAAAACAAGCAGAGGGATGGAAGGAGACACATGTGAAGTTGAAGTCTTATTAAAAGACCTGAACTGAAAGAGAAAGAAGACACAATTTACTTTAAAACATAGGAAAAAATTTATTATTGGTTAGAAACACACTAGAATGAGAAAAGGTTATGAAATTTAAAGAGATAATTGATAATTTGTATTTATATTCCATGATTATTTGTATGAACTTGTTCTTATTTTTTTCTTTTTCTTCTTCTTCCTCTTTGTATATTTGTGATTTTAAATAATATGGTAAACTATAATTAATATGTAATATATTATTATCTTAAAGTGATTATAATTAATTCATTCTAAGCATTGTTAAGTAGTGAAATCAATGAAATTTATTGAATAATTTGTTATTTACATGATTATATGGAAAGTTGTTTAATATTAGAGTAATTATTAAGATTTAATATGTAAACCCAGACTGGTAGACTTGCTGAAGCAATGTTATTTTGTGGGATTAATCCCATTTTTGTGTTACCCCTTTCCCCTGGTCTAACCTTTTTGTATGTTTCCCATTGTCTTATCCTTTTTGACCCTATCCCTTTATTAACTTTTTAAAACTCAATAAAATATTTATATATATATAAAAAGACCTGAATTGTCTCCTGTAATAGATAGGAATTGCAAGGAAGCTAATATTAATCTATATTTTTTCTTGGGTTCAGAGACTTTTGTAATCACCGCCTTCATATTCCACTGAAAGGACAGTTTGAATACCATCTGAAAATTAACAGAAAGAAAAGAGGAATCTGAGTTAACAGATAGAAAAGGTAGAAATTTGAAGACAAAGGTATTTGACTTAGAAATACTTTTTAAAGCAGAAATGAGCATTTGGGTATAAAGAGAAAGGGAACTGAAAGAAAAGGAAAACAGAAGAGATGGGACAGATGAAGTATTAACAGTTTTTGAAGGACTGGTTTTGTTTTGTTTTGTTTTTAATTAGTTGTGCAGATAGTAGTGAGGACAGCTGAAAAGATCATTGGCAGCTCCTTCCCTCCCATCCAGGACATAGCACAGAAGTGTTGCTTGAGCAGGGTCCGTAAGATCATCTGGGACACTACACATCCTCTTCATGACCTGTTTTCTTTTTTTTTTTTAAGTTTTTTTATTTATAATACAGTTAAAAACAAAGATGGACATAACGTGACATTCCAGAATAAATATTCCTAACAATTTGTTCCTCTTGATACATATAATTAATACATAATTCTTTTTTTTTATTGAAAAGTTTTATAAAAGTTACAATATATACCCCAAAGCCCACCTACCCTAAACCCCCCCTCCCTCCCCCACTTCCCAGAGCTGAGTACAGGGTTACAAATATAATAATCATACTCTAACATTAACCAACTATATAAATAACCAAGTCCGTAATGCGCTTTAACTCCCCTTTAACATAAATATAAACAAATTAAAAGTAAACATAATAATATAAATTATAAGTTAATATCCTAATTATTAAACAATACAATATCCAAATTGTTAAACAATACTAATACTAAAAATAATAATAAAACTAATAAAAATTTTACTATAATAAACTATTAATAATAATACTCTAAAATTCACTCATAAACTAGATGGAACTTTTTAGTCCCATATTTATTCTGAATATAATCTATCCATCTTCTCCAGACCGAAATGTATCTTTCCTGTGAGTGATCCTTCAGATAAGTAGAAATCTTAGCCATTTCTGCTAAATTTGACACCTTAAGCGTCCATTCTTCTATAGTAGGCAAACAATCCTTCTTCCAATATTGCCCTACCAAAAACCTTGCAGCTGTTATCAAATTCAACATCAAGTTAGTTTCTTTAGTATCACAATCTACAATAACACCCAATAAAAATAATTGTGGAGTAAACTTTATCTTTCTCCTGAAAATCTTTTGAATGTTCCACCAAATCTTAATCCAGAAAGATTTTATATTTTTACAAGTCCACCAGATATGAAAATAAGTAGCATCCAAGCTACCACATCTCCAACATTTGGGCTGTAAATTAGGATACATACAAGACAACTTTTTAGGATCCAGATGCCATCTATAAAAATTAATACATAATTCTTGATCTCTATATAAACATATTCTTCTATACAATACAGTTATATATACAGTTATATATAATTCTATCTTAACACTAATTTAAAACCTGAGCAGTGCTCCTTGATTCACACCAGTAATAAAATTTGTCCCAGATCTCAAAATAGTCTGATTCTGTCTTATCGTTCATTTCCATTATGATCCTATCCATTTCAGCACACAATAAAATTTTATATATAATCTCTTCTTCTGTTGGGATTTCTTTATTCCTCCAGTTTTGAGCATATACCAATCTAGCAGCCGTAAGAATGTGTAACATCAAATAAAACACTCCTTTGTTGTATTTCTGTGTGGTTATGCCTAGTAAAAAGAGTTCTGGTTTTAACTCTACCACTAACTTTAATATTTCTTCCAGCCATTTTTTAATCTTATTCCAAAAGTCACGGGCTCATGGGCACTCCCACCACATATAATAGTATGTCCCTATTGCCAATTTACATTTCCAATATTTGGAAGAAACATTTGGACCCATTTTGGCTAAACTTACGGGTGGGAGATGCCACCTGTAGAACATTTTGTAGAGATTTTCTTTGTAAGAAGTGGCCATGACCTGTTTTCTTTGTTACCTTCTGGGAGGAGGCTTCGTGGTATCCATAGCAGAACATCCAGATTCAGCCATAGTTTTATTCCATACAGCATTAAGCTTGTGAACTCTCAAGCTTCCTCCTTCCGTTATACAGTATATTCAAGATAGACAGTATTTAATATTTATTGTATATGTAGGAGTGTGTACATAATATGTTTAGGTGTGTGTCATGTATGTGTTTCATTTTGAGAGCGGGGAAGTAAATTTCATTTTTGATGTGTGCCATTGTGCCTACAGTAAAAAAATGACAATAAAGATTATCTTATCTTATCCTATCTATTGCAAAAGAGGAGTGTGGAAAAAGACAAGACACAGAGTACTTTAAATGTGAGAGTTAGGACAGCTCAGAAGACATATAGACCAGAGAACCCCAACCTTTTGGGCACCAAGGACTGGTTATGTGGAGAGAGGTTTTTCCGTGGACCGGAGGGGGCATGGTTTTGTGTGCTGCCTGCATCCCGCAGATGGGTCTTTGCTTGTTTGTGTGGACCATTTGCTGGCATGCTGCGGCCTGGTACCAGTCCATGGACTAGGGGTTGGGGACCCCTGATATAGACAATCTTTTCTTCCTCCTATTATATACTGACTTGCTTTCTTATTCTTTACAATAATAACTATAGAAAAAGATAATTGATTAGAAATTAGGTGTCCAGTTCAGCCCCTCTACTCTAGTAAGCCTCCCTGCTATCAGCCCCCTTTACCACAAAGATCCTGCAGGAAAAGGGCAGTGTGGACAACCGTGGGATCTGGCAGGGTGAGAGCTGTGAACCATAAACACAAAGCTTTCGCTGTGTCCCTGCACAACAGCTACAGTGCTCTTGCTGACCTTAATAGGGACATTAAGGAGACTGGTAAAGGTATTTGTGAAGATAACTCAAATAAGCAGGGGATTGTGGTCCGAGATGAAGAACTAGATTTTGACAGGGAGAAGTGTGAATCAGGTATTGCACATCAGTCATGCAAGAATAGAAAGGCTCCCAAAAAGAGAAGCTACCTTCTGGTAGGTGATTCAATTATAAGGGATGTAAATTTAGGAAAGGACACAGAGGCTTTGAAAGAGGTCAGGTGTCTTCCAGGTGCTACTGCCAGTAGGGACAAGAAGCGTATTTCTAAAATAATCAAGAATGGCAGCAAGGACTGTGATGTGGAGGCTATTGTACATCTTGGCACTAATGATCTGTCCCAAAAAGATGTACTCTCTGTGCAGAATGATTTCCAGAGCTTGGGGAAGGAACTTAGCAGAATAGGCTGTAGGCTTACTTTCTCAGAGGTTTTACCAGTGTATAAGGAGCAAAACGGAAAAGGCCAGCGCATAGCACAATTCAATATGTGGCTAAAGGAGTGGTGTAAAGGGGAAGGCTTTGGATATATTAGTCACGATGTCAGTAGCTGGTCCAATCAAAAGATGTACAAAAGAGATGGTTTGCATCCATCAAAAAAAGGGACTGAGTTACTCGGCTATAAATTCACAGATTTTCTGGAGGGAAATTTAAACTAAACAGCGGGGACAGGGAGTTAATTGATACGGAACAACCCTGTCCCCGGCAATTTAAAAACTATAGGGCTATCAGTGCATGTAGCATAGATGTGTGTGTGGACAAGAATACCAACCTTGCTACCAATCAAAATGAAGCCTCTAATAGCGAGTGCCATATAAAGTGCACTAACCAAATAGGTGGTAAGACAATAGGGGAACTCAGGCACCACACAGGTTATGTAGAAAGGAAACACAGGGCCACCCACAAAGGACTCAAATGTTTATACACCAATGCACAGAGTATGAACAGCAAACAGGGTGAACTAGAAATTCAGGTTAATGAGGGCAGATACGATATTGTTGCCATTACGGAAACATGGTGGGATGAAACTCACACATGGAACACACAGCTAGAGGGATTTAAATTATTTAAAAGAAACAGACCAAATAAAAGAGGAGGTGGAGTTGCTCTCTATATAAGAAATAACTACATCTCCACAGAAATAGAGTACAACAATGATAAAAACTGTCTTGAATGCATTTGGGTCAATATAAAAGGGGGGGCAAATGACATTGCCATAGGTGTATACTACAGACCACCCAACCAAACAGAGGAAATAGATGAACTTTTTGCTAGTCAGCTAACTAAGGTATGTAGGAAGCACATCACAATAGTAATGGGGGACTTTAACTACCCTGACATCAACTGGGAGACAAACTCCGCACCAAGTGGAAGATCAAACAGGTTCCTGGCAAACCTAGCAGACAACTTTGTCTCCCAAAAAGTAGAGAAGGGAACTAGGGGATTAGCCATTTTGGATCTAATTCTCACTAACAGAGATGAAATGATAGACGGTGTTGAAGCCATAGGAACCCTGGGAGGAAGTGATCATGCAATATTAGAATTCAACATTATAGAAGCACAACCAATAGAACACAGTCAAACTAGAGTCTTGGACTTCAAGAGAGCTAATTTCAATAAACTTAGAGAGGGCTTGGGAAGGATTCCATGGATGAGAATCCTCAAGGGGAAAACAACTCAAGAAGCTTGGGAAATTTTGAAAAATGAGATAATAAAAGCACAGTCTAGCACAATACCAACAAAGAGGAAAAATAACAGCTCTCAAAAGAAACCAGCATGGCTGCATAAAGAACTCTCTGACAAATTGAAAGATAAAAAGGACAAGTATAGAAAGTGGAAAGAGGGGAACATAACTAAGTCAGAATATCAGCAAATAGCCCGAGCCTGCAAAGATGAAGTGAAGAAAGCCAAGGCTCAAAATGAACTAAGGCTTGCGACCAAAGTCAAAAATAACAAAAAAAGCTTCTTTCAACATGTAAAAAACAAGAAAAAAGTGAAGGAAATGATTGGTCCATTAGTGGGTGGAAGTGGCAAGAAGGTGACAAGCAACAGGGAGAAAGCAGAACTATTTAACTCATTTTTTGCATCTGTCTTTACACAAAGGGAAAAAACAGACCAACCTATCAAAAATAGTGCCATAAAAAACAAAACAGAAACACAAGTTAAGATAGGCAAGAAAATGGTTAGTGAGCACCTGTCCAGCCTAGATGAGTTCAAATCGCCAGGACCAGACGGATTACACCCCAGAGTTCTCAAGGAACTGGCAGATGTGATATCGGAGCCACTGAACTATATTTTTCAAAGATCCTGGAACACAGGGGAACTACCAGAGGACTGGAAAAGAGCTGATGTAGTTCCCATCCTCAAAAAAGGAAAAAAAATGGATCCAGGAAATTACAGACCTATCAGCCTGACCTCAATACCTGGGAAGATCCTGGAAAAGATAATCAAACAACGAATCAACAAACACCTAGAGGCAAACAAAGTCATTACTAAAAGCCAACATGGGTTTGTCAAAAATAGATCATGCCAGACAAATCTTATTGCATTCTTTGACCAAGTGACAAAATTAGTGGATCAGAGGAATGCTGTGGACATAATTTACTTGGACTTCAGTAAGGCATTTGATAAAGTAGATCACAACCTACTACTTGACAAGATAGAAAAATGTGGGGTAGACAGAACCACCACCAGATGGATCCGTAGCTGGCTGACCGGCCGTACTCAGCGAGTGGTCCTCAATGGAACTGCATCTATATGGAGGGAAGTGTGTAGTGGGGTGCCCCAGGGCTCTGTTCTGGGCCCAGTACTCTTCAACATCTTCATCAACGATTTGGATGAAGGGATAGATGGGGAACTCATCAAATTTGCAGATGACACCAAGCTGGCAGGAATAGCCAACACTCCAGAAGACAGGCTTCAGATACAGAAGGATCTGGACAGACTTGAACACTGGGCACTAACTAACAAAATGAAATTCAATGGTGAAAAAAGCAAGGTTCTACATTTAGGCAAGAAAAACCAAATGCACAAGTACAGCATAGGTGGCACCATGCTCAATAGTAGTAACTGTGAGAGGGACCTCGGAGTCCTAGTAGACAATCACCTAAATATGAGCCAGCAGTGTGCTGCAGCTGCCAAAAAGGCCAACACAGTGCTAGGCTGCATTAACAGAGGGATAGAATCAAGATCACGTGAAGTACTAATACCACTCTTCAATGCCTTGGTAAGGCCACACTTGGAATACTGCATCCAGTTTTGGTCACCACGATGTAAAAAAGATGTTGAGACTCTAGAAAGAGTACAGAGAAGAGCAACAAAGATGATTAGGGGACTGGAGGCTAAAACATATAAGGAACGGTTGCTAGAATTGGGTATGTCTAGTTTAACGAAGAGAAGGACAAGGGGGGACATGATAGCAGTATTCCAATATCTCAGGGGCTGCCATAAAGAAGAGGGAATTAAGCTATTTTCCAAAGCACCTGAAGGCAGGACAAGAAGCAACGGGTGGAAACTAATCAAGGAGAGAAGCAACCTAGAACTAAGGAGAAACTTCCTGACAGCGAGAACAATTAATCAGTGGAACAGCTTGCCTCCAGAAACAGTAAGTGCTCCAACACTGGAAGTTTTTAAGAAGAGACTGGACAGCCATTTGTCCGAAATGGTGTAGGGTTTCCTGCCCGAGCAGGGGGTTGGACTAGATGACCTCCAAGGTCCCTTCCAACTTTACTACTATTACTATTACTATTACTATTACTATTAATTGGCCACTGATGTCTAATGCCTATATGTAGACTTTTCTATCCAAGTAGCATAACATTTTTTCGCCTTCTGTTATTCATTGAAGGCAACAGACCTGCCAGATTTTCAAAGAAAATTGGGAAACCAGTGATGTAGAGCAATACAAAGTCACAATTTAAAATCCAAACACACCTACCTCTCCTTCTCACAGCAAAGATGATGAATTACAGCTTGATAATAGAGATTTGATGTAGGCAGCAACACAAAAAGAAATCTACAAATATTTGGGAGTTTCCAATTTATTGCAGAATGTAGTAAAAAAAAGTACTTCTGTCAAATATTTTAAGCGTTGAAAAAAATTGAAATCAGAGCTAAATGGTGGGAACATAATCAAAACAATCAATTGCTGGGAGAATCTCTATTATATGATATACAACAGGAATAGATGACTAGATCAGATGGAACTTGATAACTTGGATCAGAAAACAAGATAACTAATCACAATATACCATATTCTACTGTACACTCAAAAAAGTGATATTGATTGGTTGTATTATCCATGAACCAAACAGGCATAAGATTCCTACAGGTGAAGGAAACTGCTGAGGAATGGCTTAAATGATTATATTAAGAAAAATAAAGAATCCTTACTGCAAGAAGTCAATTAAGGAAAGCTCTTGAAAACAACAAAGGTGAAGGCCAAGCATAGAAAAGAAACAATCTAAAATCAATTTGTTAATTGGAAGAACAAGACAATGCATGGTCAATCCTTGAAAGATATAGAAGGAAATGCCAATAAAAATACCATATGGGGCTGGTTAAAGAAAGAAACTGAAGGCTTTGTTTTAGTGACTCAACAAGCTTTTCTGACTAATTTCAATTTATCCAGCTGTGGTGCTAGAGAAGCTTCTGTGTATTCCTTGGAATCAAAGATGACTAACAAGCAAGTACTGGAGGGGATAACACCAGACATGTCACTAGAAGGCAAAACTCACAAAAACTGTGTCTCACTTACTTTGGCCACATCATGTGGGGAATTCACTGGAGAAAGCCATTATGTTTGAAAGAATTAGTGGTGAAAGAAAACCAGGCCATCAAAGAACATGATGGCAGGACGCTATCAAAACTGACACCAGACAGAGCATAGAAAACTCAAAGAAATTGGGCAATATTTGAAAATGTGGAGAGACCTGGCCCATAGAATCACCAAGAGTTGGACTCAACTGAACAGATAACACCATCATCAGTGTATCTTCATTAGACATCTATCCACAATTACCAATTTTCTGTCTTTACCCTCCCTCCCCCTTTCAATCATTACTGCTGGCAATAGAAAAAAAAAATCCCAACACAATGTTTTTGACAAAAGATTGATGAATGAATAATATGGAAGCAGGAAATATTCTTTACCTTGCAAATAATCATTTATTCACATGAATTAAACTAAGCCATATCCCTTTGGCCCAGTTCTTACAACTGTATGATTTCCTCAAGAACTTAGCTCAGAAAATGCTCTTTCTCTTTCATCCAAACCCATTCCTCTTGTAGTTCCATCAAATATCACCTCATTATTTCAGCAGATGAACTTTCCAACATAACAGCATCCTTCCAACTGTGCAGTGACAAACTTGTCAGATCATGCACCTGATTTGTACGTAGGTTACTTCATTATCTTCACTGAATCCATAATGCAAATGTTAATATCAGAAGAAAAGCTCAAAAATAGCTTTTCTGTAAGCTGGGTGACATCTATCTACTAAAAAAACCTAGCCCATTAATTAGCCCAGGATGACAGCAAAGCTAATATGATAGAGTTAAAAAAAAAAAAAAACCATGAGGACATTTTTTTTTGTGATGATACTAATAATAAAAAAACAATTTATATGTGAAAATTCTAGATTTTCTGCAGTTGCTGAATAAAAAAATGTCAAGTAATTGAAAAATAATTGGAAAGTCAACTGTTGAGAATCTGGTATAAAACTTCATGAATTGTACAAATATGGAGGGCTAACATCATGCATGAGAGCCAGCACGTGGTATGGATATGACAGAAAACATGGAAAGGAAGGGGAGACTGTTTTTCATTATTTTGTCCAAGAGCCCCATGCTCTCTTTATTTGTGCTTGCTAATAAATGTTACTTTGTGACATATATCTTCAAAGGCTTTGGTTTCCAATTTAGATGGGTGTTTTATCCACAAATCAATCTTCATTAGTTTTATTTCATTATCATCATCAACAACTACATTTATTTTATATCATCTTGCTCTGCAGAGACACTCAACTAATTACATACAGTACTGTGTATAGTTAAGCATCCTTTGAGTGGATCACTAAATGTCTCCAGTGATATCAGCTAGCAGAACCTTTATGTTAAACTTACAGAAAGATCAATGAGAAATGTCACTATGTGACATTCACCTTAAGAAGAGAATTCCAAGTGCTGCCCCACAAGGCCAGTTAGGGAGATTCCCATAGAAGGTTGTCAAAAATAAGAAACAGAAGATCCTGTGGGACTTCCAAATCCAGACAGACAAGGAGATTCTAGCCAATCAACCAGTCAGATAGTAGACAAGAACCAGAAGACAGTGGTGGTGATATATGCAATGGTGCCAAGTGACAGCAACATCAGGTAGAAGGAGTAATGGGAAACTGGAGAAGTTCCAGGGTCTGAAGGATGAACTGGAGAGAATGTGAAAAGTAAAAGCCAAAGTGGTCCCAGTAATGGTAGGAGTACTTGGGGCTGTAACTCCTAAACTGGAAAGTGGCTCCAATAGATCCCTGGAACAATTTAAAGTTATCTGTCCATAAAAGTGCAGTGGTAGTAACAGCTAAGATCCTGCATAAAGCTTTCAAACTCCCAAACCTTTGAGACTGAGGAAGGCACAAACCAGCCATAAGGGTGAGAAGGGATTTTTTAAAAAAATTAAATCTCTTTCAAGCTGACCTTGACTCTTGATGTTTTATCAACATGTACAGGCAATTTTCTTGCAGAAACGCCTTGCTATTGCCTTCTTCCAGTATGTACTTTGTCTTCTAAATTTAATCTAAATCCCTGGGATATTTTTATTATCTCCCTTAGATACAGCAACCAGATTCAACCTTGCTTAACTTTTAGAGATCAGCCAAGGTTGACTAGAGGCAGTTCCCTGCTCTGATTAAAATCCCCTTCAAATCAAAGTTGACTACTGGTAACTACACATTTATATAGCTTCTTTGTAGCAATTTAGGAGTGCTTTCTTCCAAGATTTAAAAACGAAGAAATAACCCTTTCTTTTAGTTTACAGCCTTGGAGTTCCTCATTCTCTTCTATCTAAATATTAATCAGGTCTTAGCTTTTATTGTTGTTGTTGTTAGCTTAAGTTATATCATCTAGCTGAGCACCAAAGAACAATAATATTACAGCATCTCTGTTTATGTCCTAATTATTTCCCCACAAATTAGGCACACTATATATCTGGAAACAGTTATTTGTCAGAATTTGTTGTGAGTATCCATCACCTCAGAATTATGCCTAAATGAAATCACACTGGGACCAAACAGAAAGCTATACAAAAAGCTGTTTTTCCTTTATTTCTTTATGCCTTTATTTTATTTAAAAATTCTAATAATAAAATAGAGACATATAAATATGGATGGATGGATGGATGGACAGATGGGTGATGGATAGATAAATAGATAATGATGATAGTGTTATGTTTGGTGTTCTGTGAGGCATCCACGAGGCAGCAGGTAAACAAACAACTCTTTATTACAGGTTTAAACAGAAGCCTGGATAGCTGCAACTCCACCCCTATTTATTCACTCAGCAACTAGGTGGCAGCCAATAGGATTCAAGTATTAGTTCCCATTTTAACACAAGATAATTAGCATGTAGACAGCAAGTCTGGCTCTTAACTGACAGAGTCTTATGACCATTTTTTCAACAATTCCAAGTAATTCAACTCAATACATTACAGATAGATAGATAGATAGATAGATAGATAGATAGATAGATAGATAGATAGATAGATAGATAGATAGATAGACAGACAAGATGTTCCGATCACCTCCTATATGCATTGCCACTGATAACTGAGAATTTAAATGTTCAGATGAGACCACATAATCAAACCATTAACCAATGTTTCAAATCTTCTTACCAGCTGGGATAATTAATTTCCTAAGAGAGGCCAAAGAATATGCAACTTTGCTAAATTATTCTGGAAGCAGGTGGCCACTTAAGTATCATTAGTGGTGCTTTGAATGGTGATAGATTGATAGAATACATCTTCTGGAGAGCAGGGAGAAAATCCATGGTTGATTTATGCTTAGTATTTCACAGAATAATCTACATGTGGAACCACAAAATGATAGGGCAACACTGATTCAGTATTCAGACCTCAGACTGAGATACCCAAAGTTGAACCCAGGACATAAAGATCAGTGGAATACCAGTTAAAAATCAGCTTTTTCTTAGTCTCAGCTGACAATTATCTGTCATACTGTACAAAAGCAGTAAAGAGGAAGGTAAGAGTATCTGGCGTGCCTGTAAGATGTTTTTTTAAGGGCTTTGTTTAGGCTAAATAACTTGTGTTGCAAACATTGAATGATTTGGTATATCACTCTCTCTCTCTCTGAGTCAAGAATTATGCTAGACCAGCATTTCTCAACATTGCTAACTTTAAGAATGTGGACTTCACCTCCCAGAATTCACCAGCCAACACTGTGCTAGACAGAAGCTTTTGGGAATCTACAAAATATTTGAATAGCTTTTCTTCCTGTACCTGGAAGAAAAAAAAGTTTTTATAACCTCTTTCATCTGTGCTATTACCTGGAGTCCTACCAATATTCCACTGTCTTGATGCACTTGGCCATGTGATTCAGGGAAAATCAAAACAATTTATTATATCCTTTTTATTGTAACTTTTAAGGGGATCTTCAGAGGACATCGTAACTCCCTTTTTTATTAAGTACAGGTTGAAGAGCAGATGAGTTTTATAAACTGAAAAACCACCTACACGGTAGTTAGATTTATTGTTGCAGCAGTTAAAATGAGGTAACATCCAACACAACTTGACAATCCTTTCTCTTTCCTTTTTTTTAAAAAAAACTGTTTGATTTTAATCTGGTTGTATTTATTATTGGTCTCTGACAGTAAATAAAGAATAAAGAATTTTCTTTGTTGTCTTAATTTCTGGCTAGAGATTATTCTACCAGTGTATGATAATAGAGGGGGGCACAATGTAATGAATTAGCCTTTATATAGTACTCAGGTTGATTTGTGAGCAAGAAGCTTTATTACAGATAGAAAAAACACAATATAAGGCACATTGTGAAAAGGCCTGTGATCATGCTTTGTGTACTTTGCTATTAATAAAGCATGATTTCTACAGGCTACAATTATAAATTTAACAATGGAAAGAGTAATTTTAGATCCTTATCCACCCAAGAGAGTTATACATAGAATTATTTGCTCCACCCAGGAAATGGTATAAACAAGGCATTTGGAACTCATTACCGAAAAATATAAAAAGAAAAATAAATATAAAATAAAAAAATATATCCCCCCCCTCCCAAAAAAACCCCAAAATCTGAGCCTATGTTTCCATGCTCTTATAAGACCAAAGCTTTTTTTTAGCACAGGAGATTTCCCAGAATTTAACCTGGAATTCAAACTTTGGACAGCAAGACATCAAACTAAAAAAATTGTGAAATTTATTTGTGAGCCGGCCAAAATTCAATGCTGGTTTAAACTTGACTGTGACACAGTTGTAATCTGGGTAACCGTTTACTGTATTCTGTTTGTGATCTGTTTTCAAGTACTATAACTGATTCTTGTCCTAGGATGATCAGCATTTCAGCTAAATTATTTTTCCCTAACATACCTCTCAGTTTTCCAAGTAGAAAGAAATTAAGTACCCTGTAATAAAGCAAAATGTGTGAGCTTTGCTGGTTTCCACACAATTGATTTGAAATGTTTGTTACAGAAATAAGTCAGTGATCTCTTAGTCTTTCTAAATTCTACCAATGTATGAGATAATATTATAGAATCATCTGCATAAAGTTGTATGCATGTACTGGAGATTTATTATTATTTTTGGGGGGAGGAAGAGTCTTTCTTATTTAAGGAACCTATTGCTACATTCAAAAATTGAATAGCAATGGGATCGAGATACATTCTTGTTTAACCCGTTTACTGTTAGTACTGAATCTGGGCGATTATATACTAGAGTACATTTTACTCTTAAACCAGTAGTCTTGTGGAATAAATATAGTTGGATCCTGATGATTTTGACTGTAAGGTACCTCCTTTTCATCCACGGGTTGTTCTCCAGCTCACATCCTTAAATGATTCATTATTATTTCAAAAGAATACTTTACGTAGACTTTCAACACAGAATCAATTATTTTTGCTTTGATTCACACACATACAGGATAATACTGGGCAAAGTATGATGTTTAAATTTCCAATGTAGACTTAAAAATTTCAAAGGTTGAAAGATAACTTTTCGATCCTGAGAAAAAAAGAAACAGCTGCATACATGTATCCTAATTTTTGCAATAATTGCAATTAATATCAATAACCCTTTACAGTGGCTGGAATATTTGTAAATAGCTTAGAACTCTGGGAGCTCTGATTTAAAATGCATTTTGCGATAAACAAATAATGAAATTTGAAGGATCATCTAATATCTCAATGGATCCGATTAAGCACTGACATCTATTATTTAAAAATAATAACAAATAAAATAGAAATGATGCAAATTATAGGATGATTCCACTGTCCTAGATTGTCGGTCCAGCATAAAATCCAAACAGTATGTCAAATTAATAAGATTTTTTTAAACCTTCCTTACCAAGATACATTCGGGAAAGTAATTAGGAATTAATGAAGATTTTGTCAGCATTTGGTGTGGATAAAGTATCAATGGGGGAATAACAAAGGACAGTTGGCCAATCAGCAGGTCAGCATGATATGAATCTGATGGTCTTGGGGAAATTAACTAATGGACCCACTGAACCACAAGCAATTATGTTTCAAGCATCACTGAGATATCAAAGGAGTTATTTGGAGGGTGGGGGCAATGTAGAAACAGCAAATGTAGCAGTAGAGAATCTCTAATTGACCTTTAGTTGAGTGTCTTGAGAGAAGCCTGTTATTTGAAATTTCCAATACTTGGAATATGGTAGTGAAGACAAAGCCAATTTCAAGGTGCCCAATGTTACTGTAAACCAGTGTTTCTCAACCTTGACAATTTTAAGGCATGTGGACTTCAACTCCCAGAATTCCACAGCCAGCAATGCTGGCTGTGGAATTCTGGGAGTTGAAGTCCACATGCCTTAAAATTGTCAAGGTTGAGAAACACTGCTGTAAACTCAAAGGATGTGTTTTGTGCGGCTTCAGTTTGACTCAGGTACTCCCTGAAACTTTGCCATTTGTACTTGGTGAGGAACAAATGTGGAATTTGTACAGCCAGATCTGATGTTGAGAGGTGGAAGTTATTCAATCAGTGCTGCTAACAGTTATGTGAGATTGGAGGAGACAAATCGAAAGATCTCGATGGAAGGGGGCCTCTTGTCAATCTTTATGGCTGAAAGGAATTTCTTAACCAAATTAAGTATTTATGCACAGTTTGTCTGTGGAAATGGCCTTTTAGAGATTTTTTTTTTCCTGAAATGCCTTTGAGAATTAAGCAACTATTCAATTCCAATCCCAAGAAGTTGTTGATTAGCAAACATACCTCGTTTCTGCTTTCAGTTACATGATTATTTATTATCATTATTATTATTATTATTATTATTATTATTATTATTATTATTATTATTATATAAAACTATTATACAGTTCTAATTTGTATGAGTTTGGGCTTTAGGACCTTTGTTTTTTAACTTTTAGCAAAAAATACAGCAATAATTTTATAATTTCATTTATTGCATTTACATACACATATATACTGTGTATGTATGTGTGTATATATGTGTGTGTGTTTGTAAATGTGTATATATACTGTATGTACGTGTGTGGGTGTTTGTGTGTGTCTATATATACCGTATGTATAATTAGCTTTCTTCTGTAAGTGAGTGGAATATTTTATAAATACCATAAAATAATCATTAACTTGTTAAAAAAATTCAACCCTATTGTTTACCAGCTCTTCTCTTTTATATAATGTCATAAGCATCCTCTATTCTTCTAGAAAGATTTCAAGATTTATGAGGCAGGGTGATCACTATCACTCTTAGAAGTGATATTAAAAGAAAAGATTGACTTCATATCTCCACATAAACAAATACTAGCTGAAATCATCTTGTTATCTTTTTTCTCTTAAAAAGAAAACCCTCTCCTCTGGTATAAAGTAACTACAGATATATTTAATCAATGGCTAGTCACATAATTGTAAAGTGGTATCACAAATAATCTTCCTACAGTGATGAGAAGAAAATGAAAAGAAGTGAGTAATCTCACACAGTTTGGAAGAAGAGAACAAAGTAGATCAGCTCTGTCACTCAAAAGCTTTCTAGCTAACACCAGTGATCTGATGGTTGTGGAGAAGGGGTATTCTATAGCAGAATAGAGAAGTTTTCTCCTCCATTAGTACTAAGTCAAATGAGATTCAAAAGCAGCTCTGCCCCTGTAGGACTGGTTTCAAGGCCTTGCATCTGTGGCAGCTATTCTCCCTCCAAACACAAAAGAGCTTCTGTGCCAACAAAGTTTCTCTGCTCTTCCTCTCTACTGCTAGAATCCTTTAGGGTCAACTTCTCAGTTCTTGATATGGATGCTGATGACACAGAGCAGAATAGAGCATTCCAAGGATTCAAGTGAACCAACACCCAGACGATCTTAGTAGTTGAATCCGAGACACATTTCAGAGGGCAAAAAGAGCGTGGCTGGTTGTCTCTCTTCAGCCTCTTCTTCTCCTCTGTGGATCTGGGATAATAACACATCTAAATAGTGTCTTCTGTGCCCTACATCCTCTTGACCAAAAGCACAGCAAATCTAATTGGCCTACTAGATCCTCCACTTAACTCAATTTAGGGTTAAGGAGAGATGGAAAAAGGAAGGTGTTGAGAAAATTGGACATCAGTGCAAATAGGGTGCATTATTTGGGTAATAATATAATCACACACCTATCAGCATCTGTCCTCTCACCCTTATACTCCAATGAAGGTCCCAATGCATGAACAAGAGGGCATGAACAATCCTATACTGAGAAAAAGAAATACAGGTAGTCCTTGACTTATGACTAAAATTGAGCCAAAATTTCTGTTGCCAAGTGAGACATTTGTTAAGTGAGTTTTGCCCTATTTTATGATCTTTCTTGCCACAGTTGTTAAGTGAATCACTGCAGTTGTTAAGTTAGTAACATGGTTGTTAAATGAAATTGGCTTCCCCATTGACTTTGCTTGTCAGAAGGTCACAAAAGGGGATCACATGTGATCCCGGGGACGTTGCAACCGTCATAAATATGAACCAGTTGCCAAGCATCTGAATTCTGATCATGTGACCATGGGGATGCACTTATGGTCGTAAGTGTGAAAAATAGTAATAGTAGTAAAGTTGGAAGGGACCTTGGAGGTCATCTAGTCCAACCCCCTGCTCAGGCAGGAAACCCTACACCATTTCGGACAAATGGCTGTCCAGTTTCTTCTTAAAAACTTCCAGTGTTGGAGCATTTACTGCTTCTGGAGGCAGGCTGTTCCACTGATTAATTGTTCTCACTGTCAGGAAGTTTCTCCTTAGTTCTAGGTTGCTTCTCTCCTTGATTAGTTTCCACCCGTTGCTTCTTGTCCTGCCTTCAGGTGCTTTGGAAAATAGCTTAATTCCCTCTTCTTTATGGCAGCCCCTGAGATATTGGAATACTGCTATCATGTCCCCCCTTGTCCTTCTCTTCATTAAACTAGACATAACCAATTCCAGCAACCGTTCCTTATATGTTTTAGCGTCCAGTCCCTTAATCATTTTGTTGCTCTTCTCTGTACTCTTTCTAGAGTCTCAGCATCTTTTTTACATCGTGGTGACCAAAACTGGATGCAGTATTCCAAGTGTGGCCTTACCAAGGCATTGAAGAGTGGTATTAATACTTTACGTGATCTTGATTGTTGTTAAGTCAAGGACTGCCTTTGGTTACCCGTCTGTAGTTCTAAGTCTCTTACATAATTAGTAAATTTCATTTTAGGGGCCATTCCAGAATGATGTGCATTTATCAAAAAATATCTATTTATCACAAAGGTATATTTAGGAGGGAAGTAGGAATGTTTTAAGAGAGGGTGGACGCGGCCTGGGGGGAGTGGGCAGGTCGTACCAATGGTTATTTTATTTTAAAATTGTATTGTACTTTTTTTATATATAATGTTTATATGGAAAAAAATAAAAACTTTTAATTAAAAAAAATATCTATTTATCACAAAGGTATATTTATCACAAATCCTGCTGAGAGGAGTAAGGAGAAAGTAGAGGAGGACTAAAGAGAACTAAGGCAAGAACTAAGCAACTAAGGAGAGAAAGAAGAGGAGAGCTAAAGAGGAAGAGATGCATTTATTTTCTTTCTTCCTTAATTTCTTCAACACTCTATCCCATCCTGTCTTGTCAGTGCTGCAAGGGGCATATTAGAAAGCACCAGTGGTGAAATTGGAAGGAAGCAGAATGGATTTCCTGGCAACCAAAGCAACAGCACGCTTCAAAGTAATAAGTACAGACACTGCAGAACTGCACAAGCTTCAAGGATGGTCGCTTTGGATGTTGCGCTGTCCTAATATTTCTGATTATGCCTTTGCGTATTGTGTGTCCATTTTTGCAACTAACTTCTGGCTAGCCCATGCCCCAAAGAAAGGGGTTATTTTTGCCTCTTCCCCATTCCAAGTGACAAAACACGGCTAAATCTTAACTAGAGAAACTATGAAAACAAAGGGATTAAATGCAGCAAACTGCCTAGACTTTTGCAGTCCAGATCTTTCTCCAGTAAGCAAAACTAATCAAACCCGTTCTGGGAAATAACAAGTTTTCTCTTCTGAATATGAAAAATCCATGTGGGGATAGTTCATCACTCTGCTTTCATTAGTAGAAACTATTTACAGGACATATAAAAGATCAATCTGTAGAAGCTATAGTTTAATGAGTCTGTGTTGACTTTAGATCTTAATATTAATAGCATACAGATATATGCTAATTTAGGGATAAAACTTATGATCTAAAAATTGGTACTTAAAAGTTTTCCCAAAGGTGCTTTTTCAAGAGGCAACTGGACTTTCTTGTTTTTCTTTGAAGAGGTTTCGCTCCTTATCCAAGAAGCTTCTTCAGCTCTGACTGGATGGTGGAAGGATTTATATTCCTTGCAGACAGCTGGTCATTTGCATTCTTTTAGAAATTCATTGAGGCCACTTGGAGGTTTATCTGTGTCCTCAGGGTCACCTGAGTAGTGAAAATGGCTGTGGAGCCTTCTTGGAACCATTTGCACTACTCAGGTGATCTTGAGGACCCAGACAACCCCCCAAGTGGCCTCAACAACTCTGTAAAAGAATGCAAATGACCAGCAGTTTGCAAGGAATAGAAATCCTTCCATTCTCCACCATCCAGTCAGAGCTGAAGAAGCTTTTTGGGTGAGAAGCAAAAGGTCTTCAAAGAAAAGCAAGAAAATCCAGTTGCCTCCTGAAAAAGCACCTTTGGGACAACCATGATCTGGATGGTTGAGAATCTCCATAGATATTGAAAGTTTTCTTTACTTATAGATCTCATCAAAATCTTCTTTGGGTTGTTATCAGCTATATCTCCATTTAATGGATCTGTTCATGTGGTCTTTTTGAGGAAATCTTTACTTTTTAAAGAATCAGGCTATGGCAACCAATCTTCTGAGCAAAGAATTGCAGAAATCTGATTCCCTATCTGAAAAGTGTTAACAGAGGGCAAGACGAAACAAGTGCTTTGAAAGGACATGGGAAGAAGAAACATTCATGAATTGATGTATTGTGAAATATCCTGGAGAATATGAATATATGTATGGGAGAAAGAACAGTTAAATTGCTCAAGATAGCTTTGGCCAGAGAATTATATCAGAGTGTATTCAGGAATTGGACTTTGATATATCCTGTAATTTTCTATTCATGTTGCAGCATAAATCAAATGGTTACATCATGGAAGTTACTTTCTTCAGGTTTTCCAGCTAAGCTAAATTCTCCTTTAAAGGACAATGTTTGTAGCTCAGGGTCGAAATGAGGTGCTCTCTGAACTTGCTTGTTTTCTTGCAAATGTTTCATTATCCAAACATCTTCAGAACTAATAAGGAATGGAGAGCAAAGCCCATTCGTTACTAGCAATGCTGATGCTACCTAGATTAGGTAATGAAATGTCTTCAAGAAAACAACCAAGGACTCATGCCTTCTCCTTTAAAGAAGATAATAATAATAATAATAATAATAATAATAATAATAATAATAATAATAATAATAATAATAATAATAATAGGTGGGCATGGAATGCTACAAGTACATCAGATGGTTGAAGAAGAAAAAAAATGGCTTTGGAAGAATATCTGAAGAACAATGATGAAGATGCACTGAAATTAGTATATCAGGAAGGCTTACTAACTACTGGAGAGACCAAACTGGCCTACAAGAAAGACCAAATGAAGAACAGAATAGAGGCATGGGAAGACAAAGCACTACATGGCCAATACATGAAAAAAATAGCTGGGAAAGCAGATAATAATAAAACCTGGCAATGGCTAAGAGCAGGAAAATTGAAGAAAGAGACCGAGGGACTAATTCTGGCTGCACAAGACCAAGCCTTAAGGACAAATGCATACAAAGTCAAAATTGAGAAGACAGCAACAGACAGTAAGTGCCGCCTATGCAAAGAAGCTGAAGAAACAGTGGACCACTTGGTAAGCTGTTGCAAGAAGATTGCACAGACTGATTACAAGCAGCGGCATGACAAAGTAGCAACAATGGTGCATTGGAAGATCTGCAAAAAATATCATTTGCCTGTAAGCAAAAACTGGTGGGATCATAAAATAGAGAAAGTCATAGAAAATGATAAAATTAAACTGCTCTGGGACTTCAGAATTCAAACAGACAAGCACCTGCAACATAACACCCCAGACTTAACAATTGTCGATAAGAAAGACAAAAAAGTCTGGATAGTGGACGTGGCAGTGCCTGGAGACAGCAGAATAGATGAGAAAGAACTGGAGAAGATAACAAAATACAAAGACCTACAAATAGAAATAGAAAGACTGTGGCAAAAGCAAGCAAGGGTAGTACCAATAGTCATAGGCGCCTTGGGTGCAATCCCAAAACAACTGGAGCACCACTTGAACACCATTGGCATTGACAAATTTGCCATTAGTCAATTGCAAAAGGTGGCCTTACTAGGAACTGCTTCCATCCTGCGACGATACCTGTAATACCATCAAACATCCACATCTGCCTATCCCAGATCCTGGGTAAGGACTCGATAGGTAGACAAAATGCCAAATACAGTCTGAACATCTGGCTGACTGTGCAATGATCCATACTACTACTACTACTACTACTACTACTTCTACTACTACTACTACTACTACTAATAATAATAATAATAATAATAATAATAATAATAATAGTGAGGCACTACCTTGACGTGGTTGTGGGGCTTGTGTACTCTGAGGAAGATGAGAGCTATGCCAGAGTTTCAACCATACTGGATAGGTCTCATCAGAGGAGTCAGACAAAGAGTGTCTCTCCCATAAAAAATATGGTGAGACGTAAATTGCAGAATGCCATACCGGCTCGGACGTCACCCAGGTTAACAAGGTCCGCACTAGATATTGGAGTTCCTGGATATCTGGTGAAAAATGGGTTACAGGACTCAGGACTGTTGGCTGAGCAACCAGGGCCAGCAGCTGCAGAACTACTGGAAGAAAAGGTGTTTACCCGTCGCAGATACACAGTGATGGAAAAATAATGAAAACTGAAGGAATCAAGATGCCCCACGAAAATAACATTAAGAGTCTGGATGAGGAAGAGTACTACAAATACTTGGGTATCCTTCAAGCTGACAACATCAAGCACACTGAAGTCAAGAAAAAGATTAGAGGTGAATACATCAAGAGAGTGAAGAAGATCTTAAAATCCAAACTCAATGGAGGAAATACCATAAAGGCAATCAACACCTGGGCAATCCCAGTCATTAGGTACACAGCTGGAATAGTGGACTGGACTCAAGCAGAACTAAAAGCAATGGATAGGCAGACCAGAAAAATAATGACAATGAATCATGCCCTTCATCCACGCAGTGACATTGATAGACTTTATCTACCAAGGCAAATAGGTGGGCGTGGAATGCTACAAGTACATCAGATGGTTGAAGAAGAAAAAATGGCTTTGGAAGAATATCTGAAGAACAATGATGAAGATGCACTGAAATTAGTATATCAGGAAGGCTTACTAACTACTGGAGAGACCAAACTGGCCTACAAGAAAGACCAAATGAAGAACAGAATAGAGGCATGGGAAGACAAAGCACTACATGGCCAATACATGAAAAAAATAGCTGGGAAAGCAGATAATAATAAAACCTGGCAATGGCTAAGAGCAGGAAAATTGAAGAAAGAGACCGAGGGACTAATTCTGGCTGCACAAGACCAAGCCTTAAGGACAAATGCATACAAAGTCAAAATTGAGAAGACAGCAACAGACAGTAAGTGCCGCCTATGCAAAGAAGCTGAAGAAACAGTGGACCACTGGTAAGCTGTTGCAAGAAGATTGCACAGACTGATTACAAGCAGCGGCATGACAAAGTAGCAACAATGGTGCATTGGAAGATCTGCAAAAAATATCATTTGCCTGTAAGCAAAAACTGGTGGGATCATAAAATAGAGAAAGTCATAGAAAATGATAAAATTAAACTGCTCTGGGACTTCAGAATTCAAACAGACAAGCACCTGCAACATAACACCCCAGACTTAACAATTGTCGATAAGAAAGACAAAAAAGTCTGGATAGTGGACGTGGCAGTGCCTGGAGACAGCAGAATAGACGAGAAAGAACTGGAGAAGATAACAAAATACAAAGACCTACAATAGAAATAGAAAGACTGTGGCAAAGCAAGCAAGGGTAGTACCAATAGTCATAGGCTCCTTGGGTGCAATCCCAAAACAACTGGAGCACCACTTGAACACCATTGGCATTGACAAATTCGCTATTAGTCAATTGCAAAAGGTGGCCTTACTAGGAACTGCTTCCATCCTGCGACGATATCTGTAATACCATCAAACATCCACATCTGCCTATCCAGATCCTGGGTAAGGACTTGATAGGTAGACATAATGCCAAATCCAGTCTGAACATCTGGCTGACTGTGCAATGATCCATACTAGTAATAATAATAATAATATAATAATAATAATCCCCAGTGAGGCACTATCTTGACGTGGTTGTGGGTCTTGTGTACTCTGAGGAAGATGAGAGCTATGCCAGAGGTTCAACCATACTGGACAGGTCTCATCAGAGGAGTCAGACAAAGAGTGTCTCTCCCATAAAAAATATGGTGAGACGTAAATTTCAGAATGCCATACCGGCTCAGATGTCGCCCGGGTTAACAAGGTCCGCGCTCGATATTGGAGTTTCTGGATATCTGGTGAAAAATGGGTTACAGGACTCAGGACTGTTGGCTGAGCAACCAGGGCCAGCAGCTGCAGAACTACTGGAAGAAAAGGTGTCTACCCGTCTCAGATACACAGTGATGGAAAACAAAGAAATAATGATCTGTTACTACAGATCAAGTCCAACAAGACGAGGATATCTAAAACGAATGCACCAGTTCTGGAAAGAACAACATCCAGAATCAGAAATAACAGAACAGAGACTAGAAGATCAATGCCGATTTATAACACGAAATAAAGTATTTACAGAAACAGAATTGGACGAACTGCAAAGGTTTACCCAGGGCAAAGAAATCAAAGCCTTACAAGAAGTAATTCAGAATGTAGAGGCAAACCAGGGGGAGTTGGCAGTGAAAGAATCCAGTAGAGATATACAACTGTTCTCATTTGGAAACCAGGCACCTATTCCTCAGGAAGAACAAAACCTTCTAACTAAAGAAATAAAAGAATTGAAACAAAGAATAACTGAGCATCTAGAACAGCACAAAAACAACAGAATAAGGCTGCCTGCATTGAAGCTTGTTTCAAAGAAACAGCTAGCACAAGCATTAAAAGATGCAAATACTGCAATAGCAAGTATAAGCACAAATTCACTGCAAGAAACAAACCAACTAATGTACAGCACAGCTGCAGTTATAACTGAATACCTGGGATGCAAAATCAACAAAGAAGAAAAACAAACAAACAATGCACCACAAAAATGGAAGGTTAGACTAGAAAATAAGATCAACAAGTTAAGATCACATGCAAGCAAGCTAGAACAGATGAAAGAAAAGAAGCTGAAGAACAAAAAGATACCTAATCAAGAAATACCACTTAGAAACAAGGAAGATCAAGGAAGCCCTGGAAATAATAAAGCAACAAATAACAGCTATAGCCAGGAAAATCAGTAAATATGAAGCTCGAATTGCAAACTATAGGCAGAACCTCCAATTTCAATCCAATCAGAAACGTTTCTACCAATCCATCAATGGAGAAACTGCAAGGAATCAGTCAGTACCTGACAAGGAAGAAACAGTGCAGTTCTGGAAGCAGATTTGGGATAACCCAAAGAAATACAACAAGGATGCGGCTTGGTTAAAAGAGGTGGATGCAAATAAAACAGAAGTTGAAATGAAAGAACTAGTAATAACAACAAAAATGGTAGAAAAAAGAGCAAAGAAAATCAAAAATTGGTCAGCACCAGGTGAAGAATAACTGCATGGGTTTTGGTTGAAACATCTAACTGTTATACACCCACTCATTGCCAAGCAGTTCAACAATATACTACAAGGAGGAGAAATTGAAAAGTGGCTAACAACTGGGAAAACCTACCTAATAATGAAAAATCCAGCAAAAGGGGCAACACCAGGTAACTACAGGCCAATTACCTGCTTACCAACAACTTTCAAATTACTAACTGGTGTGGTAGCTGATGCAGTACAACAGCATCTAGTTGAAAACAATCTCTTTCCACCTGAGCAGAAAGGAAACCGCCCCAATAGCAGAGGAACAAAAGATCAACTCCTAATAGACAAAATGATCTTGGAAAACTGCAAGAGAAGGAAGACCAACCTGAATGTGGCATGGATTGACTACAAAAAGGCATTTGACTCTCTGCCACATGATTGGATAATAAAGTGCCTAGAAATAACAGGAGTCAGTAGAAACATCAGAAAATTTGTGCAAAGATCGATGGCACAATGGAAGACACAGTTGCAGATCAATGGTGAGAGACTGGGAGAGGTTAAGATCAAGAGAGGAATATTTCAAGGAGATTCATTGTCACCATTACTATTTGTTATTGCACTGTTTCCTCTGTCAACAATACTGAATAACTCAGGACATGGCTATCAAACATAAAAAACATCTGCTAGACTATCCCACCTCCTCTACATGGATGATCTGAAGCTGTATGGAAAAACATCATCTGAAATAGAATCGCTGCTCAACACTGTCCGTATATATAGCCAAGATATTGTAATGGAGTTTGGCTTGGACAAATGTGCCACACTTACTATCAAACAAGGAAAAATAATGAAAACTGAAGGAATCAAGATGCCCCACGAAAATAACATTAAGAGTCTGGATGAGGAAGAGTACTACAAATACTTGGGTATCCTTCAAGCTGACAACATCAAGCACACTGAAGTCAAGAAAAAGATTAGAGGTGAATACATCAAGAGAGTGAAGAAGATCTTAAAATCCAAACTCAATGGAGGAAATACCATAAAGGCAATCAACACCTGGGCAATCCCAGTCATTAGGTACACAGCTGGAATAGTGGACTGGACTCAAGCAGAACTAAAAGCAATGGATAGGCAGACCAGAAAAATAATGACAATGAATCATGCCCTTCATCCACGCAGTGACATTGATAGACTTGATCTACCAAGGCAAATAGGTGGGCGTGGAATGCTACAAGTACATCAGATGGTTGAAGAAGAAAAAATGGCTTTGGAAGAATATCTGAAGAACAATGATGAAGATGCACTGAAATTAGTATATCAGGAAGGTTTACTAACTACTGGAGAGACCAAACTGGCCTACAAGAAAGATCAAATGAAGAACAGAATAGAGGCATGGGAAGACAAAGCACTACATGGCCAATACATGAAAAAAATAGCTGGGAAAGCAGATAATAATAAAACCTGGCAATGGCTAAGAGCAGGAAAATTGAAGAAAGAGACCGAGGACTAATTCTGGCTGCACAAGACCAAGCCTTAAGGACAAATGCATACAAAGTCAAAATTGAGAAGACAGCAACAGACAGTAAGTGCCGCCTATGCAAAGAAGCTGAAGAAACAGTGGACCACTTGGTAAGCTGTTGCAAGAAGATTGCACAGACTGATTACAAGCAGCGCATGACAAAGTAGCAACAATGGTGCATTGGAAGATCTGCAAAAAATATAATTTGCCTGTAAGCAAAAACTGGTGGGATCATAAAATAGAGAAAGTCATAGAAAATGATAAAATTAAACTGCTCTGGGACTTCAGAATTCAAACAGACAAGCACCTGCAACATAACACCCCAGACTTAACAATTGTCGATAAGAAAGACAAAAAAGTCTGGATAGTGGATGTGGCAGTGCCTGGAGATAGCAGAATAGAAGAGAAAGAACTGGAGAAGATAACAAAATACAAAGACCTACAAATAAAAATAGAAAGACTGTGGCAAAAGCAAGCAAGGGTAGTACCAATAGTAATAGGCTCCTTAGGTGCAATCCCAAAACACTGGAGCACCACTTGAACACCATTGGCATTGACAAATTGCTATTAGTCAATTGCAAAAGGCGGCCTTACTAGGAACTGCTTCCATCCTGCGACGATATCTGTAATACCATCAAACATCCACATCTGCCTATCCCAGGTCCTGGATAAGGACTCGATAGGTAGACAAAATGCCAAATCCAGTCTGAACATCTGGCTGACTGTGCGATGATCCATAATAATAATAATAAATAATAATAATAATAATAATAATAATAATAAATAATAGTGAGGCACTACCTTGACGTGGTTGTGGGGCTTGTGTACTCTGAGGAAGATGAGAGCTATGCCAGAGGTTCAACCATACTGGACAGGTCTCATCAGAGGAGTCAGACAAAGAGTGTCTCTCCCATAAAAAATATGGTGAGACGTAAATTGCAGAATGCCATACCGGCTCGGACGTCGCCCGGGTTAACAAGGTCCGCACTAGATATTGGAGTTCCTGGATATCTGGTGAAAAATGGGTTACAGGACTCAGGACTGTTGGCTGAGCAACCAGGGCCAGCAGCTGCAGAACTACTGGAAGAAAAGGTGTTTACCCGTCGCAGATACACAGTGATGGAAAAATAATGAAAACTGAAGGAATCAAGATGCCCCACGAAAATAACATTAAGAGTCTGGATGAGGAAGAGTACTACAAATACTTGGGTATCCTTCAAGCTGACAACATCAAGCACACTGAAGTCAAGAAAAAGATTAGAGGTGAATACATCAAGAGAGTGAAGAAGATCTTAAAATCCAAACTCAATGGAGGAAATACCATAAAGGCAATCAACACCTGGGCAATCCCAGTCATTAGGTACACAGCTGGAATAGTGGACTGGACTCAAGCAGAACTAAAAGCAATGGATAGGCAGACCAGAAAAATAATGACAATGAATCATGCCCTTCATCCACGCAGTGACATTGATAGACTTTATCTACCAAGGCAAATAGGTGGGCGTGGAATGCTACAAGTACATCAGATGGTTGAAGAAGAAAAAATGGCTTTGGAAGAATATCTGAAGAACAATGATGAAGATGCACTGAAATTAGTATATCAGGAAGGCTTACTAACTACTGGAGAGACCAAACTGGCCTACAAGAAAGACCAAATGAAGAACAGAATAGAGGCATGGGAAGACAAAGCACTACATGGCCAATACATGAAAAAAATAGCTGGGAAAGCAGATAATAATAAAACCTGGCAATGGCTAAGAGCAGGAAAATTGAAGAAAGAGACCGAGGGACTAATTCTGGCTGCACAAGACCAAGCCTTAAGGACAAATGCATACAAAGTCAAAATTGAGAAGACAGCAACAGACAGTAAGTGCCGCCTATGCAAAGAAGCTGAAGAAACAGTGGACCACTTGGTAAGCTGTTGCAAGAAGATTGCACAGACTGATTACAAGCAGCGGCATGACAAAGTAGCAACAATGGTGCATTGGAAGATCTGCAAAAAATATCATTTGCCTGTAAGCAAAAACTGGTGGGATCATAAAATAGAGAAAGTCATAGAAAATGATAAAATTAAACTGCTCTGGGACTTCAGAATTCAAACAGACAAGCACCTGCAACATAACACCCCAGACTTAACAATTGTCGATAAGAAAGACAAAAAAGTCTGGATAGTGGATGTGGCAGTGCCTGGAGATAGCAGAATAGAAGAGAAAGAACTGGAGAAGATAACAAAATACAAAGACCTACAAATAGAAATAGAAAGACTGTGGCAAAAGCAAGCAAGGGTAGTACCAATAGTCATAGGCTCCTTGGGTGCAATTCCAAAACAACTGGAGCACCACTTGAACACCATTGGCATTGACAAATTCGCTATTAGTCAATTGCAAAAGGCGGCCTTACTAGGAAATGCTTCCATCCTGCGACGATATCTGTAATACCATCAAACATCCACATCTGCCTATCCCAGGTCCTGGGTAAGGACTCGATAGGTAGACAAAATGCCAAATCCAGTCTGAACATCTGGCTGACTGTGCGATGATCGATAATAATAATAAAAGAAAAAAACAAAAAAGAAAAACAAACAAACAGTGCACCAGAAAAATGGAAGGTTAGACTAGAAAATAAGATCAGCAAGTTAAGATCACATGCAAGCAAGCTAGAACAGATGAAAGAAAAGAAGCTGAAGAACAAGAAGACCAAAGAATACCTAATCAAGAAATACCACTTAGAAACAAGGAAGATCAAGGAAGCACTGGAAATAATAAAGCAACAAATAACAGCTATAGCCAGGAAAATCAGTAGATATGAAGCTCGAATTGCAAACTATAGGCAGAACCTCCAATTTCAATCCAATCAGAAACGTTTCTACCAATTCCATCAATGGAGAAACTGCAAGGAATCAGTCAGTACCTGACAAGGAAGAAACAGTGCAGTTCTGGAAGCAGATATGGGATAACCCAAAGAAATACAACAAGGATGTGGCTTGGTTAAAAGAGGTGGATGCAAATAAAACAGAAGTTGAAATGAAAGAACTAGTAATAACAACAAAAATGGAAGAAAAAAGAGCAAAGAAAATCAAAAATTGGTCAGCACCAGGTGAAGATGAACTGCATGGGTTTTGGTTGAAACATCTAACTGTTATACACCCACTCATTGCCAAACAGTTCAACAATATACTACAAGGAGGAGAAATTGAAAAGTGGCTAACAACTGGGAAAACCTACCTAATAATGAAAAATCCAGCAAAAGGGGCAACATCAGGTAACTACAGGCCAATTACCTGCTTACCAGCAACTTTCAAATTACTAATTGGTGTAGTAGCTGATGCAGTGCAACAGCATCTAGTTGAAAATAATCTCTTTCCACCTGAGCAGAAAGGAAACCGCCCCAATAGCAGAGGAACAAAAGATCAACTCCTAATAGACAAAATGATCTTGGAAAACTGAAAGAGAAGGAAGACCAACCTGAATGTGGCATGGATTGACTACAAAAAGGCATTTGACTCTCTGCCACATGATTGGATAATAAAGTGCCTAGAAATAACAGGAGTCAGCAGAAACATCAGAAAATTTGTGCAAAGATCGATGGCACAATGGAAGACACAGTTGCAGATCAATGGTGAGAGGCTGGGAGAGGTTAATATCAAGAGAGGAATATTTCAAGGAGATTCATTATCACCATTACTATTTGTTATTGCACTGTTTCCTCTGTCAACAATACTGAATAACTCAGGACATGGCTATCAAACATCAAAAACATCTGCCAGACTATCCCACCTCCTTTACATGGATGATCTGAAGTTGTATGGAAAAACATCATCTGAAATAGAATCGCTGCTCAACACTGTCCGTATATATAGCCGAGATATTGTAATGGAGTTTGGCTTGGACAAATGTGCCACACTTACTATCAAACAAGGAAAAATGGTGAAAACTGAAGGAATCAAGATGCCCCACAAACATAACATTAAGAGTCTGGATGAGGAAGAGTATTACAAATACTTGGGTATCCTTCAAGCTGACAACATCAAGCACACTGAAGTCAAGAAAAAGATTAGAGGTGAATACATCAAGAGAGTGAAGAAGATCTTAAAGTCCAAACTCAATGGAGGAAATACCATAAAGGCAATCAACACCTGGGCAATCCCAGTCATTAGGTACACAGCTGGAATAGTGGACTGGACTCAAGCAGAACTAAAAGCAATGGATAGGCAGACCAGAAAAATAATGACAATGAATCATGCCCTTCATCCACGCAGTGACATTGATAGACTTTATCTACCAAGGCAAATAGGTGGGCGTGGAATGCTACAAGTACATCAGATGGTTGAAGAAGAAAAAATGGCTTTGGAAGAATATCTGAAGAACAATGATGAAGATGCACTGAAATTAGTATATCAGGAAGGCTTACTAACTACTGGAGAGACCAAACTGGCCTACAAGAAAGACCAAATGAAGAACAGAATAGAGGCATGGGAAGACAAAGCACTACATGGCCAATACATGAAAAAAATAGCTGGGAAAGCAGATAATAATAAAACCTGGCAATGGCTAAGAGCAGGAAAATTGAAGAAAGAGACCGAGGGACTAATTCTGGCTGCACAAGACCAAGCCTTAAGGACAAATGCATACAAAGTCAAAATTGAGAAGACAGCAACAGACAGTAAGTGCCGCCTATGCAAAGAAGCTGAAGAAACAGTGGACCACTTGGTAAGCTGTTGCAAGAAGATTGCACAGACTGACTACAAGCAGCGGCATGACAAAGTAGCAACAATGGTGCATTGGAAGATCTGCAAAAAATATCATTTGCCTGTAAGCAAAAACTGGTGGGATCATAAAATAGAGAAAGTCATAGAAAATGATAAAATTAAACTGCTCTGGACTTCAGAATTCAAACAGACAAGCACCTGCAACATAACACCCCAGACTTAACAATTGTCGATAAGAAAGACAAAAAAGTCTGGATAGTGGATGTGGCAGTGCCTGGAGATAGCAGAATAGAAGAGAAAGAACTGGAGAAGATAACAAAATAGAAAGACCTACAAATAGAAATAGAAAGACTGTGGCAAAAGCAAGCAAGGGTAGTACCAATAGTCATAGGCTCCTTGGGTGCAATCCCAAAACAACTGGAGCACCACTTGAACACCAATTGGCATTGACAAATTCGCTATTAGTCAATTGCAAAAGGCGGCCTTATTAGGAACTGCTTCCATCCTGCGACGATATCTGTAATACCATCAAACATCCACATCTGCCTATCCCAGGTCCTGGGTAAGGACTCGATAGGTAGACAAAATGCCAAATCCGGTCTGAACATCTGGCTGACTGTGCGATGATCGATATAATAATAATAATAATAAAAAAGTTGGAAGGGACCTTGGAGGTCATCAAGTCCAACCCCTGCTCAGGCAGGTAACCCTATGCCATTTAGGACAAATGGCTGTCCAGTCTCTTCTTAAAAACGTCCAGTGTTGGAGCATTCACAGCTTCTGGAGTAAGGTTGTTCCATTGATTAATTGTTCTAACTGTCAGGAAGTTTCTCCTTAGTTCTAGGTTGCTTTTCTCTTTGATTAGTTTCCATCCGTTACTTCTTGTCCTGCCTTCAGGTGCTTTGGAGAATACCTTGACTCCCTCTTCTTTGTGGCAGCCCCTGAGATATTGGAACACTGCTATCATGTCCCCCCTGTCCTTCTCTTCATTAAAATAGACATACCCAATTCCAGCAACCGTTCCTTATATGCTTTAGCCTCCAGTCCCCTAATCATCTTTGTTGCTCTTCTCTGTGTCTTTCTAAAGTCTCAACATCTTTTTTACATTGTGGTGACCAAAACTGGATGCAGTATTCCAAGTGTGGCCTTACCAAGGCATTGTAAAGTGGTATTAATACTTTACGTGATCTTGATTCTATCCCTTATTAACAGAGGGATAGCACTGTGTTGCTTTTTTGGCAGCTGCAGCACACTGCTGGCTCATATTTAAATGATTGTCCACTAGGACTTTGAGAAGTGGAAGTTTTTAAAAAGAAACTGGACAGCCATTTGTCTGAAATGATATAGGGTTACCTGCCTGAGCAGGGGGTTGGATTTGATGATCTCCAAGGTCCCTTCCAACTTTATTATTATTATTATTATTATTATTATTATTATTATTATTATTATTATTATTATTATTATTATTATCCCTCTTAACGTTACTATTATAGTACCCCCTGTACTATACCTGTACATTTGGCTTTTCTTGCCACAAATGAACATGAATAAAAATTTCTTACTAGCCAACATCTTTTCTTTCATGCATGCTTAAATACACACCCTGTAGTACAGCTGTACTAAAAGCATTATCCATTTGCTAAATTGAAAATAAATCGATTCGTATTTCAGAAAAATCTCAAGAGTGGAATGTAGGCTCTATTTGTGTTAGTGCAGTGTTTATGGATGTGGGTGTGAATGTCCTTTTTTTTCTCTCCCTTGTATAATCTTCTATCCAGCAATCTGCAAACTCCCTAGCTTTAATTCATTCCCATGGGAAGTCATTATGAAGGAAACAATTCCAGGGTGTTTTTTTTCCCCCATGATTTTTCAGATCAGGAAGGTAAGGCAAGCAGGGAGACTGCGGATTGATAGGTAGCTATGAAGAAAATGAAAAATGCAATACAAATAGCAACAACATTTTGCATCTTCTCATTGCAGTGGAAGAAGCCCAGAAATGAGGATGAAATCAAATGTTCTGAAGTCATTGTAAAGCACTATGAAGATGATAGGAAAAATAGAAGCCTGTTTTGCAGAAGAAGAAGTTTTTCAGGAAATTGGAAAACAGAGGCTTCTAATAGGCCAGTTGATGTGGGCGCAGTATTAAGTTAAGAAAATGTGTATGGCGACCTTTATATTGATAGGTTTTTGGCATTCTGATGTACAGCATTCATAACAAAGAACTATGTTTCACTGGTGATATGCATCCTCCTAGTGATGCTTTGTAATACCTTTCCCATGGATTCAAACTAAACACATGAAAATCATCAGCAGGTTTTAGATCTCTTGCTTCACTAAATTTCTAGACAAACTAACTCCACCGAGTCTGCAAAAATAACACTATATGCATTGCAAAGTAATCAGACAATGATACAAGGTCACAGGCATGCTTAATCAATCAAAAATAATAATCTAGACATACTATCTTTTAAAAGTACTTTCTTAAACCATTTGACCCATTTCATATTTTTGGCCATAACAGGATAAAATACTTGAAATCTGATAGCAGTTAGGTTCCTAATTTTACATGAACTAATGTTGAATTATCTAAAAGATATCTCCTGGTTCTCAGTCATTTTCCATGCTGAATTCATCATGCTGACTTTAATCTTTGAAACTGAACATATCTTAAATTCTAATTAGCCAGGGCCTACTTGACTTTCTCTCAGGAAAATGCTGAATATCAAGATCTTGAGGAGAATCAGTTTGAGAGCAGGGCAGTTATAGAGATCTCTGGAAAATACAGGAATGTAGGATAAGATCTTCTTTTGCATTGTTACCAATTGCAGTATGTCATATTTCACATCTGGCCCAATATATAAAAAATATTATATATTATTTCTGGATAGATGGATAGATAGATAGATAGATAGATAGATAGATAGATAGATAGATAGATAGATAGAGATAGAGATATATAGATATAAATAAATAGTGTGTGTGAACGTTGTATATTTGTATGCAGTCTTTTATATTTGTAATGTTTGTATACATTCATTCATTTATTTATTCACTCATTATTCTTCATTCTCTCAGTCTTAATTTATTGTGTTCATCCTTGCTAGCTTTTACTTATTTATTTGATCCATATCCACCTTTCCAATGTGGCAAGCATCCAAAACCTTCATTTCTTAAATATATATGATCTTGATATGTATATAATCTTTTAGCAGATACTGGTCACTTCTGGAAAAATAAATTGTGCCAATTTCCAGAACAATAAAAAATGATATAATTAATGCTTGATGTGATAAATCTTTATATCACTAGATTATTTATATCACTAGATTATTAAAGTATTAATTTATGAAGCTGACTGCAAAGGAATTATTTTCCATCATGGGATTGCTTTACTTATTAAACATATTAAATTGTTTATTAAAAACAACATATTCAAAATCTAGCACCAAGATTGCAATAACAATCTCACAGTGTAGATTATTTTGAACAGCATTTTGCTTAACCTTGGAAACTGCTGGGAAGAAACTGAATGATCTTCAACAGGCTGAAAATTATCTTGAATGATTGAGGGCCTCTTATCCCGATGTAGATATTCTAAAACAATCCTCTCAGAAGTTAACTGTTGGTTTGAAGGGTCACAGGTTAAACTATTGCACAGAATTACTTTTCATTAATATTTTTACCTTCCTCCCCATTTGTAGCTTCAGGAGTCCCCCTCCTTCCTTCCTTCCTTCCTTCCTTCCTTCCTTCCTTCCTTCCTTCCTTCCTTCCTTCTTAAAAAAATCAGTATGTAGCGTTGAAAACAATTGTGGACATGAATTTTAGTTATATATATTTATTTATCTTTCTTCTGTTTTGATCATTAACATTATTCCAAAATTCAATGTGTTCTAGAGGTTGCTGTTATTAAGATTTGATTTAACAATAACTTGCTGGAGTTCAAGTTTAAGAAAGTTCAATGGACCTGAATTCAAATTAACTTGAAAATTATTCACAATCTTTTCTCTCAAAAAATAAATAACAACTTTGAGGCTAATCTGTATCTTAGCTAATTTGTATCTAACCATTGGTGGCACGGTGGTTAGAATGTGGTACTGCAGTCTACTTCTGCTGACTGCCGGCTGACAGCAGTTCGGCAGTTCAAGTCTCACTGGCTCAAGGTTGATTCAGCCTTCCATTCTTCCAAGGTTGGTAAAATGAGGACTCAGATTGTTGGGGGAAATATGCTGACTCTGTAAACTACTTAGAGAGGCTGAAAAGTATTATGAAGTGGTATATAAGTCTAAGTGTTAAGTGCTAGTGCTATCTCAAGGCCACACAGAAATTTTATCTAACAATCTTCTTGAAAGATTTCCCAATCTTCACAGTTCAGTGAAGAAATGGGTCCTTAAAAGAGAGTTTTAAAAGAATGTTGAGAAAAGAAAACCTTAAGTACAGCTGGAAGAGAAAATTTATTTCTAGTTCAGAATATTAGCAGAAATTTTGATTCTCCCCTGCTCTTTGGAACAAAATGCTCTACAAATCCAATTTCATGTTTAGTCTGGCAGAGAACTATTTCCTTTTAACACATAAGGAAACATGATAGGCCTATGGTGGAAAGTTCCATTTGATAGTTAAAAGATCAATGTTGGATGATCATCAAAACTATGATATTCATTTGTCTGACTGTATAATACAACCTAGACACGGAGGCCGCTGTCAACCTTGGCATCCATCCACAAGATCAGAGCAGTGCTTAACAAAGACAAGTCCTTGTTATGATTGATGAGAGACCAGTATGTCCTAAAAGGAATTTGAACAGCACCCAAAGAAACTTTGTCACTGCAGAGCTCAATGAATGCCTGCAGTGCACCAAACCTGTTGAAAAAATTGGACTTCTTTTTGGCTGGAATCCACAAGCTACTTTCTTTGGAGGAGTTTTGCCAAACTCCAATCAAACTTTAGTGATAGAAGGAGATTGTAAAATTGGAGAAAAGTGAGTTCAAGCACACAAGGTCCCTGGCACAGAAAAGCTAAACTGTATTTTTAAATATTAGCAAACAGATTTAGTGATGTTTGGATGCAATGCTACTTTGGGAATACACGAATGTGCTTTATAAATGTGTTCTGGATATTTTAGATAGAGGCTAATGGTTTTGAAGGTAGCATAATGTTCAGAACATATAGTCCTATTTTTTATTCAGATAAATTACAGTTTTCTAAATAAAACTTCAGAGCAACTAATGAAATGTTTTCTGTATTCATGTCATTGAGTATAAATTTCAACTATATGTATGTTTTTATTTGGTTCACATGTATACAAATGCAAATACAAACACATACATAAACATACACACACATATATTCACTAATGGTAAGTAGGAAAAACTACTTGGGAGATAGGAAGGAGGCGGCAGCCTAGACAATAGTCTAGTTCAGGGGTTCTCAACCTTGGCAACTTTAAGACTTGTGGACTTCAATTCCCAGAATTTCTCAGCCAGCTTTGCTGGCTGAGGAATTCTGGGAGTTGAGGTCCACAAGTCTTAAAGTTGCCAAGGTTGAGAACCCTTGGTCTAGTTGGAAGCAGCATATATAAGTATTACAGAGGAATCCTTCATAAGAGGAAGGGAGAAATATTTTGAGTGTTGCAAGATTTAGGTTGCCCTTTAAGGTAGTGTAGACAAGAACTACAATTGTAGCATCAGCACTATATTTATTTAATGTTGCATTAAACAGACTGTGGCAAGACTGAAAGCATTTCTCCATTTGTTTCATATTCATTTCTAGATTTCTTCTAGATTCAGTGTGTCAATTTGAAGGATGTCCAGTATTTGTAATGATCGTCTTAATCCAGACTCTTGATGTTATTTCCGTAGGGCATCTTGATTCCTTCAGTTTTCACTATTTGTCCCTGTTGATAGTAAGTGTGCACATTCACGCAGTCCACATTTTATTGTAATATCTTGACTATATATTTATATAGTATTGAGCAGTGATTCCATTTCAGATAGTATTTTTCAATACATTTTCATATTGTCCATGTAAAGGAGGTGGGATAGGCTGGCAAGATGTTTTCGATGAATAATGGCCATGGCCTGACTTTTTTCAGTATTTTTGACAGAGGAATAAGTGCAATGACAAAATGTAGTGCTGTTAATGAGTCTCCTTCAAAGACTCATCTCTTGATATTGACCTCTTCCAATCTATCACCAATGACCAGAAACTGTGTCTTCCACAGTGCCATTGATCTTTGTACAAAGCTTCTGATGTTTCTACTGGCTGAACTTATTTCTATGCATTTGATTGTCATGTGTCAGGGAGTCAAATGCCTTTTTTTTGTAATCAATCCAAGGTACATCCAAGTTGGTCTTCCTTCTTTTACAGTTTTCCAAAATCATCTTTTCAATTAAGAGTTGATATACTTACCTTGAAAAGAGATTACTGGGAGAGGTATGATGGCACCTTTGAAATGGCTGAAAGGTTGCCACATAAAAGAAGGTCAAGAATGTTATTTAGTTTCCCAGCTTACAATATTGTCATAAGTGGATACTGTCTGACTTGAAACATCCATCACAACAGCAATTTTAGAGGTATGTCCACAACTTGCTTTTAAAAATTCCTAATATTCTCATAGATCAAATGATATGTCAATTTTATGATGGACTTGATGTCTCTACTCTTGTCTTCAAAGATACAAATCTGTGATTAAAAAAAACTGAATGGCAATAAATTGGGAACTGACTATTTTCATAATAGTTCATATATTCACAAATATTAATTTGGAAACTTATAACTCTTTCTTCCTTTCCTTGTTCTCTTCCAGCTTTTTTTTTTTTTTTTGGCCATCTTTGTTCTTCTTTCTTCTGATGTTTTTGTCCTATATGTGTTTTCTACATTTTCAAATGTTTTAAGTTGCTGGAAGTTGGGTGGTATATAAACACATTGAATTAAATATGAATTCTAATTATAACCTATGTGATAAAGGGACACAAATAGTTAAAATTTGGAGAGGGGAGAGTAAGAGAAATATTTTTGATGTTGATTGTGGTTTTGTTTCTTTAAAGTATAATAAAATAATGTTACATTTTTCAGTTTATTTATTTGAAAATTATTGAAAGGCTATGTTCTTTGATCACCAGTTCAATTGTCCAGAGCTGTTTGGTGACAAAAATATATCAGTTAGGTCAAATGACTTTTACAGAGGGACGGACAATAAAAATACAGTTGAAAAGTCTACATATATCAATCTGCTTGTTGGTATATAGTAGTGAACTCATGCAGTGGAAGAACATTGAGGATGAGGAAAAGAGGAGAAGGATATCTGGTATACAAGTCACAATCAACTCCTCCATTTGTATTTATTTCTATCTGAAATCTCTTGAGCTTAAACTTAAACATTTCTTTGCAAAATCTAAAGCCTGCATGCAATCATCTTGGGTTATTGGAGAGAATCCTTCTTCCACTATTTGTATGTTTTAAAGGTGCTACAACTTTTTTGGTTTTATATTTTAAAATATTGACCCATAGTTCACATTTACTATACATTTGTGTGTATCGCTTTGTTTGTCGCTGTGTATTTCACTACCTCAAAGTGGCAGGGGAAAAAAAAAACTGTACCAGCCTTGAGAGTTCATTTCAAACAGAAAGTCAACCTCTAAATAAATTAATGGGTGATGCAGTTGGAGAAGACTGTTGAAAAGTCTGCAAAGGTGAATGGGGGACTTGGCTTGTTCCCTTTTTTATACATTGAAATTGCCCTTCTAGCCCTTCTACGTGGTTTTGTAAGTATCTCCAATCAAACTGAAATTGGTAAAGGGTTTAGAAAAATCCTGACTACGGTGGAATTCCTCAGGAGTCCATTAATTCCACTGTGCATTTTGGGGGGTGTTGTTCTTTCTGTCTAAGGTTTTGCTATCCCTATTTAGCTGCCTGCTCTTGCATCAGACATGAAACAAATCAAGGAATGTACTTACTGGAATAAATTCAGTATTCTGGACCATAGATTCCCAGTTTTGAGTGCTCATTTCTTTTTCCAGATTCCCTCTTCTAGTAGATTCAGCCCACTGATTTTATTAGCACTGCTGATGACTTATCGTGGTCGGTCAAGTAGTGTGAATGGCAGCAATTTCCTTGTGGTTTCCTGCCAGCTTATATTAATCAAGAGAGGGAGTTCCATTTGTATAATTTGCTGCCATAGAAGTCCTTGAACTGGAAAATTTTTACAAAGACAGAAAGGTGAGAGCTCCAGCATTTATCAGAAATTACCAGATTTGGTTAGGAATTAATTTGCTTACATTTGAACAGTTAGCTACGGAAGAAAAAAAATGGAACAATTTTTGGGTGATAAAGGGGAGGTTCTGTATCTATTTATATCCCTGAGAAACAGCATGGCAAGGGTGATTATTGTGTTAGATAGGAAAGATCTAAGTCTAGTCTTGACCATAAATTTCACAGGGTGAACTTCATTATCTCTTGAATGTAAGGAGGTGAATGATGGGTGCAATTGCCTTGCATTCCTATTGTGAGGGCAGTGTATAAATATGATGAATTAAGTTGACAATAATAAATAATTTCCCTGGTGATTTGCCTAAGAAAGAATTTGTATGACAAATGAGAAATAATGAAATATTATTTCAGGGTATTTATTTATTAATAAAAACCACTCTTTTCTTGAAGCTTAGACTCTAATTAAGCACAATACAATATCTAACAAGCATGCTTAAAACATCATAAAGCTAGATATAACGGGAGAAAATCAAACCATATCTAAGGCAGAATTCACATCACACCAATCTAGCTCAGAGCTTGAAGGAAAAGTCAGAATAACAGAATAACAGAAGTCAAGGTTTTTATGACTGCCTGAAAAGCTGCAAGCCTGAGGTGGTTCAAATTTTGAAAAGATGTTATTAGAAATGACACATTCACTAGCAGAAAAAAGTATGTTTCCTAAGTCTCATAATGTGACATTGCTTAGTAAAGGAGACATGGATATTATGCATGCTTTGTGAAATAATATGGGATGCACAGAAATGATGCAGTGAAGCATATACAGGAGATACTCAATTTATAGATGATAATCTAAACTTGAAATTGCACCCAGAAACTCTCTGGTAACTAATGATGCTTGTGTAGAAGAAATGTATCAGGTTGCACGGGTGCATTCTGACTTTCAAGAATTCCAAAGTACAATAATATGCAGATAAGGTGATCAAGACATGTATGACTGTGAGAAGAGACTCCCAGTCCAGGAAAAGTAATAATTACTAAACCACAGCTCTTTCCTGCTCATTACACAGGAACTGTTATTCTGAGGAAACCCCAGAATTGCACCACTAGTACTGGAAAATTCATGTATCTACAGCAGTGGTTCTCAACCTTTTTAATGCCACGACCCCCAACCTGTCGTAAATCGAGGACTACTCAACCGGTTGTAAGTAGAGGACTACTCAACTGGTGCAGCACCGTTTGCAGAATGGGACTTTTGGCGGGCTCAGCAGGGCAGAGAGAGCCTGGACAATTTCTATTGGCTTTTGAAAGCCAATAGAATTAGAGTCTATTCAAGAGAGTCTATTCTATTGGCTTTCAAATGCCAATAGAATAAAAGGGAGTAGCACAGCTAAGGAAAAGGGGGGGAAAATGGCGGACAGCCTTGTTTGGCGACCCCGTGAAATGGTCGTTCGACCCCAAATGGGGTCCCGACCCACAGGTTGAGAACCACTGATCTACAGGCATTTGAATATTTCATAATTGAGTTTGTTCTTCCCCAACCAGGCCTGACCACATTCCAGATGCTGGGAAATGACCTTGACATCACTTGGTTGACCAATGAGTAGAGTGTACAACTGAATCTATCAGCATACTAATGGTACATGATCTCATGTTAATGGATGGTCTTGACCAATATACATAGAATCAAGAACATGTAAAGTGTTAATACCACTTTATAATGCCCCAGTAAGACCACACTTGGAATATTGCATCCAGTTTGGGTCACCATGATATAAAAAAGATGTTGAGACTCTAGAAAGAGTGCAGAAAAGAGCAATCTAGATGATTAGGGGACTGGAGACTAAAACATAGGAAGAACAGTTGCAGGAATTTGATATGTCTAGTCTAAAGAAAAGAAGGATTGGGGGACACATGATAGCAGTGTTCCACTATTTAAGGGGCTACCATAAAGAAAATGAGGTCAACCTATTCTCCAAAGCACCTGAAGGCAAAACCAGAAACAATAAATGGAAACTAATCAAGGAGACAGCCATCCTAGAATTGAGGAGAAATTTCCTGACAGTAAGAATGATTAATTAGTGGAATGACTTACCTCCAGAAGTTGTGAGTGTTCCAACACTGGAGGTTTTTAAGAAGAGATTGGACAAACATTTGTCTGAAATGTTATAGGGTTTCCTGCTTGAACAGAGGTTTGGACTTGAAGAACTCAAGATCCTTCCCAACTCTGTTATTTTGTTATTCTGTTAAGCCATTCCCATTGTAAGTGGGAAACAATTGAGAAGTGCTATGGAGATACTGTTGAGATAATACCATGGAAAAGGAAGAAGACATGAAATATAGCTGAAGTTTCCTCTAAGAGGGAGAAATTGATAGAATGAATGTTGGATGGGCAGAGTTTATTGGTTCATGTAGTGTTTAGAACATGTTCATAATCCTGAAATCTGATTCTGGAAGAGTTGACTTACGTACTTCAATATCTGCAAGCTTTTACCTAGTAAAACTATCAATTATTTGTGAATGCAGCAAAGAAAGAATACTAGTCACGTGGTTCAGTACTGACAAAATAAATGTTGCTAGCATTTATTTAATACACAGCTGAGGTCTCAATAGTATAAGAACTCTGCCAGTTACTGGCAATTAGATTGCAAAAACAAATGATAGTATAAGCTATTATGAACATAAAGCTTTCCCCCTGCCCTTTAAATTCATTGCAAAACAAAGCCATTAAAAAGTTTTAGAAGATTTCTTTTTACATTTCTCCCACTTTTTAAGTCTCTGTTCTTCCTGTTAAAAATAGTTGTTGTTAGAAAAGTGGAATGGATTGCCATTAGTGCCTAATATATCTAGCAATGCTAGATATATAATAAAAAAATGAAATATTCATAAGAGAACAATTGTAAGTGCAAATAAAAAAAGTCTGCCTGATCCTAAAACTGACAAATATGAGGCTAAATTGTCAAAACTTGATTATGAGGTTGTTTTGATTTGTTCATTCTTTATTCATCCCCTCAAAAAAAAAAGTTCTAGAGCATATTGATGGAATTATTTCACTCACTCATCATCAGCCATTTTCCTGCATGTTAGGAAGGGAGGAAGTGAGAAGAAAAGAGGGAAGGAAGGAAGTAGGAGGGAGGAAAGAACAGGGAGGGAGGGAAGGATGGGAAGAAATGGGAATGAAGGAGGGAGGGAGAGAAGGAAGGAAGGAAGGAAGGAAGGAAGGAAGGAAGGAAGGAAGGAAGGAAGGAAGGAAGGAAGGAAGGAAGGAAGGAAGGTTTCTGATGCCCACTGCCAGCTTCCTACAGGAAACTTAATAGGAAAGTCCAGTTAGCTGGAAGTTGTTTCTAGTCCCACTGATTTTTTTTTTTTTTTTTGCTTGCCTGTAGTTATTCTGTTTCTCTGTTTAAGTAACAAAATATCTTTAAAACTATGATTGAATATGTCATGGATGGTCTAGACCAGTGGTTCTCAACCTTTTTAATGCCGCGACCCCCAACCGGTCATAAGTCGAGGACTACTCAACCGGTCGTAAGTCGAGGACTATTCAACTGGTGCAGCACCGTTTGCAGAATGGGACTTTTGGCGGGCTCAGCAGGACAGAGACAGCCTGGACAATTCCTATTGGCTTTTGAAAGCCAATAGAATTAGACTCTATTCAAGAGAGTCTATTCTATTGGCTTTCAAAAGCCAATAGAATAAAAGGGAGTAGCACAGCTAAGGAAAAGGGGGGAAAAATGGCAGACTGCGTTGTTTGGCGACCCCCGTGAAATGGTTGTTCGACCCCAAATGGGGTCCCAACCCACAGGTTGAGAACCATTGGTCTAGACTCTTTCAAATCTGAAATTTAAAATGTTGGAAATTCTGCCCCTAGTTATTCTCTGCAATCTGCAATCTACTGTATGCTGTATTAAGTAAAAACTAAAACTAGATTACTGTACTTTTTAATATGCTGAGTGAGTTATATCTGAATTCAAATCCCTCTGAAGATATATTGAAAGCTCCTGAGTCATTTTTATACCCCAAGCTGTTTGCATTTTTTTTAATCATTAGAGGCATGATAAAGAGTTTTTTATATTTCTGAACAACATAATAATGTATCTTCCTTCATAACAACATTATTTCCTTTGGAAAGGAACACATTATAATGCATAAATCCGAGATTTAAAAAGATTTTTAACAGAGTACAGTGGTCTATTAATAGATACCTGTTAATATATTAAAGAATGATTATTTTATTTATTTTTAATTAAAAAAAACTTTATGCTGTTATATGGTATAAAAAGAAGATTATAAATATGTTATCAGACAAAATAATTGTTTTTTTCCTTGAACAAAGAGCCCAATGATTGAATTCTAGGGTGAGAAGGAACTAGTGAGGCTGTTCTCCTACCATCTATTGGCATTGACTGAGTTTAATTTCACCTGAATTGCATAACGTCTAGTGTACTCATAATGTTACCTGAACTCTAGATAGATCTTTATTTAACTGAGAAAAGGGTTAGCCAATTTTTGTCTATTACATGGATTACCTTTGCTTGTGTCCTCGGTGACTACAATTCTTCCAGTCCTAAGTACATCAACTTCCCACTTAGAATAACATCTGATTCTGTTTTAAGGCCATTGATCCAGCACTGTCCAAAGACATTTCTGGGGTCATGTGGCCAGCATGATGTCATGGAGTGCTGTTACCTTCCCACTGAAGTGGTACCTATTTATCTACTTGCATTTGCATCCTTTTGAACTGCTAGGCTGGCAGAAGCTAGGGAGAGATTGGGAGCTCACCCCATCATGTGATGCTCAGATCTTAATCCTGGGCTTCCGGCTTTCCAGCTGACAAGCCCAGCATCTTACCCAATGAGCCACCACACCAGAGATAGACCAGAGGTAGGCAACCTTGGTTCTTTTATGACTCGTGGACTTCAACTCCCAGAATTCCTAAGCCAGCATGGCTCAGCTTGGAAACCTCTCCCTTTCCCCTCAGCAGGGCTGGCTCAGGAATTCTGGGAGTTGAAGTCCACAAGTCATAAAAGAGCCAAGGTTCCCTACCCCTGCTATAGACTATAAATATGTATGGCACAAACTCATAACTTTCATTTAATTAAATGTGCTATAACCCCGGTCTTCACTGTTAGTCCATGTTTATCAAAGTAAAGTCTATGTTTAATAAAGTATTCAGTTAGTGTAAGAAGTGCTTTCATAGTCTTCCAATGCACACACACACACATTTTTGACTGAGTGGCAAAAGAGGATTTTGAAATTTACTCAGCTAAGAATATTTGGGAGATCACCCTTTAATGATTTCTATTGAAAACAATTAATACTCTTTTATATGTGGAGAAAACTTTAAACAAAAAAATGTTCATGTAAGAAGAAAAGTACTTGGGAGGAATTTTTTTTCCAGATTCATTTAGTTCTCCTTTAGGAGCATAGTATCCATAAGACAAATTCAAAAATATACATGTAAAATATAATATGTTTGTTATAAACAAAGCAGCCTTCTTTAGCTTCCAGATCAGTCAGTCTACAACTCTAAGAGTTCTGGGAACTTTGTTCCCAATCCTAGGGAGAAAGCCAGTTAAGAAATAACATAAATATGAATGAAAGAATGTATGTATGTATGTATGTATGTATGTATGTATGTATGTATGTATGTATGAATGAATGAAACTGTAATGTTAGGTTGAAGAAATCTGCATAAAAAATTGTATTCATAGTCCCTCCTCCTCCTCCTCCTCCTCCTTCTTGAATTATTTTCAAGCCAAGGTGAATCCTGAATACCGATCTCAGTTCCACCAGAAAATGTGGCCATCCATTAAAAAAAAAAAAAAACCACAGTGCAGAATTACATCAGGACATTTGTAATCAACCTGAACAACATTCTCAGAGCAATATAGTGCCTAAGAGATTTACATTTGTCTGTATCTATTATCCATAGCTGTAGAAGTTTATCCTTTCACTTTTGCTAAAGGAAGAAGTAGGCTTTACTTCTTTTTTAAAAAAAACCATAGCAATGTGACTTCTATCTTAGATACTTTTCTGAGCCCTGCTTTTTCTCAGAATTAGTCCAAGGACATATTTTATCACAGTTCACTAAGATTTGATATATTCCTCCTCCCCTCAGTTAATCAAGCAATAGTATCACATTGTTTTAAAGGATTCATTGTGCATTATCTTAATCTTTTGCACAGATCCAGACATTATGACAGTTGCTTCTTTTATGGATTTATGTCAGCAACCAAAATCAGTAGGCAATTATATATAAAAGCAAGTGTTTTTTTGTTTGTTTTTGTTTCTCTTGTTGCATATTAAAGAAGGCAAGGTGGCTGAGACTGATTGTGTTTTTACATGCATGCATCACTAGTTCAATTATAAGATAGAGTTCGGTCATTGAAAATGACATATGATTTCAAACTGTAGAGGCTGTCTTCATGCAGATATGATAATCAGGTATTGGGAATGTAAATTATACGCCAAATTAGAGATTCAAACACATAATTTCCATTCCCGTGGTTTGGTTCAACTCGGAGACATTTACAAAGTTCCAATCCTATCCTTTTGGCAGAAATAAAAACAGTATGTTTAACAGAATTGGCAGAAGTTGCTTAGATCACGCCTGAGAAAGAATGATGGTTAGTAACTCCACCCAGTCCCTGATTAAAGTTTGTCAAATAGGGGAAGAGGATAAAATAAAGTTTCAAGGTTTTATTTTTTGTAGAAATAGGTAAGTGTATCATCCTGGTTTTCTGTTTTTTATATAGAACTCTTTTTTTGCTATCCATATAATAGCTTCGAATCATATCTCAAGCATGTGCAAACAGATACATTTTTTCTTTACCATTTTCTTGTGATCTGTAATATAATTTAGACATCCCTCACTGTATTTTCTGAGATTCTAGTAGGGATTGTACAATTTGTATCAGACTGCTATCATCTTATGGTTTGCCTGGAGCATATTTTTTTTTCTTTTCTTACTTATTATGACAGTTGCTATTTTTTTGTGATCTGTGCAAATTTGTAACTTCTCCCATCTAACACCGAATGTCCATGTGTTACTATTTAAAAATAAGCATAGTGGATGCTTAAATTGTTTGATAAAAACATTAAAACATTTATTTTATTTATATCTTGCGAAATAGTGATTTATCTCCCCAAAAGGGATGTGATAGTTGCCTTGTCTAGATACCATGTCCCGGAAATTACACTATGTTGTTTGCATATTGCATTATCTTCTAATTACCTGAGACAGCACATGTTTTGTGTATGTTTTTTTCATAAATTGGGTTAAAGGTATGGACTGAAGGCGATTACCAGGCTGAGCCCAAGGGCGGGGGTCAAATGTATCATCAGTCTCGAGTCCTTTCATGCCCACATGTGATCTAAGACCAGTCCACTTTGCATTCCATTGAGTCTTATCTGCCCCCAGTTTGCTTTCACTGTTACTATTCTTGTAGGGAGCATTAGCTTACAATAAACTTATATTCATTTGAACTGCCTGTACTCCTGATTTCTTTTGCTTGGCATATATATTAGGTAAGATTCCTTCTGGATAGAAGATAGTATTTGGAGCTGCTGAGATACCTCTACCTCAAAGCAAAAGGTAACACTAGGCAAGAAAATTGTAAGTGAGCACCTGTCCATGCTAGATGAGTTCAAATCACTAGGACCAGATGGATTACATCCCAAGGTTCTGAAAGAACTGGCAGACATGATCTCAGAATCACTGAACTATATCTTTCAAAGATCCTGGTTGCTGGAATTGGGTAGGTCTAGTTTAATAAAAAGAAGGACTAAGGATGATATTATAGCAGTATTCCAATATCTCAAGGGTTGCCACAAAGAAGAGGGAGTCAAGCTATTCTCCAAAGCATCTGAAGGGAGGACAAGAAGCAATTGATGGAAACTAATCAAGGAGAGAAACAACTTAGAACTAAGGAGACATTTTCTGACAGTTAGAACAATTAATCGGTGGAACAAATTGCCTACAGAAGTTGTGCATGATCCAACACTGGAAGTTTTTAAAAAGAGATTGGACAACCATTTGTCTGAAATGGTATAGGGTTTCCTGCCTGAGCAGGGGATTAGACTAGAAGACCTCCAAGGTCTCTTCCAATTCTGTTATTCTATTATTCTGTTACTAGTTATAAAGATCCAGTCAAAAGAGACAATTGAAACATTCAGCTTTCTACCCTATGGGTTCATTTATATATGCATAGTTAGTGTTGAGTCCTCAGCTTAATGGCAATAAATCACAGAGCATCTCGTAGTGTTAAGAAGCCTTTATTGTTGTTTCTTCAGCTCTGTTTCAGCTCTCAGGCACGCAGGCCTCTCTGCCTCTCTTAAGAACTCTTCCCCGGACCAAATGGCAACATTTGGCTGCTCTGCTCCTCACGCATGTGCGCGAAGCCAGCGCCAGCCAGTCTGGTCCCGGGCAGCTTGCAACTGCCCGGGACGGTTGCAACGTCCCGAGCCTGCCTTTGCAGGCTCGGGACACAACACCCCTCCCCCCCGGCTAAGACTAATAAACTATATGAATAGTTACACGCGACCTCAACATGAGCATGGTGTGCCAACCCATGCTCCAATGGTACTGGGCTATTGTTCTGGGCATTAATACCCAATGCCCATATTTCCATTGCTCCCAACAGCAGACACCTTCTCACTGTTTCTGCTTTGCCAGCAGAGTTACAAAGTCCTCAAGGTACTTAGGAGATCTCTTGACTCTCTGTGACCTCCTTAGACCCTGAGGATCCCCAATTCCATTTTGCCTAGAGGATGACATGGATTTGCCCCCTCTATCAGACCCTGGTGGTCCCCATGGACTGTGCCCCGTTTCCTGGTCTGCTTGCTTGCCCACCGGGCTCGTCAGACCAGGACTTTGTTCTCCCAATAACTTGGTTGACCTGCCTAGTTGCAGGCTCTCTGGCCCCTCTATAAGACTGCCACTGTTAGACAACTCTGTAGTGCCTCCCAGGCCCACACTGGACCTATCAGGGGGCTGCATTCCTTCACTCCCCAGTCCCGTAACAGGACTGCCTGGGGTTTCAGTATTTCCCCAAAACTCAGTTCCCCCCCCCATCTGTGCTAGAGATGTCAGAATTGGGATGTGCCTCTCCAGCTACCTCCCTGTGTGAATACCTCCTTCTGGAAACAGTAGCAGTACTGGGCCAATTAAACTGGTTGTGTGCCAGCTCTCTTGCAATGTTTGAGTTATTAGGATGCTCCCTGTTATTCTCCCTGACTGGACTGAATGGTATGGGTGAATGATGAGTATGCCCCCGGGTGACTCCCTGGCTGGAGTAGGCACTGGTGCCTGTGTGCTTCCTAGTTCCCATGGATTCCTGTTTGGAACACTCACAGAATCTTGGAGTAGGCCTTCTGTGGCCTCTCTGTTGGGGCCCGGCTGCTGCCAACACCCATCCCTTTGCCCATTGAGGTCCCCCTCCCCCCCTGGAAAAGGCCCAGGAGTTTCTGAGGGTAAGTCCAGTCTTGTATGCAGCTGGTCGATATGCTGCCGAAGGACACGACCGTCATCCAACGAGACCTCGTACGACAAAGGACCTGTAACCTTGCATACTACAGCAGAAACCCACAAGTGACCTGGCCCGTAGTTACGGGTCTATACCGGGGCACCCACTTTCAATTGCCTCAGTGCCCTGGGTTGTGGAACCTTAGGAGGCAGTCTGTCCGGGTGCAACCGATCAAGTTTAGTAATCAGTTTGCGCCCCCAGCGAAGTTCAGCTGGGCTCTTCCCAGTAGAAGTTGAAGGTGTGGTGCGGTATGCAAGAAGAAAGTCTGCCAACCTGTGGTGCCAGTCCCCATAGGTCAGTTTCTTTAAAGCATCTTTGGTGATGCGGACCATCCGTTCAGCCATACCATTGGTGGAAAGGTGGAATGGTGCAGAGGTGGCATGACAAATCATATTGGCCTGTAAGAAAGCTTGGAATTCGGAAGAGGTGAATTGAGGGCCATTGTCATACACCAACACATCCGGAAGCCCATGTGCAGCAAAAGTCCCCCTCAGTACTTGAATGGTTTTGGCAGCAGTGGTTGAAGAGACAGGTACAACCTCAAGCCATTTTGAATAGCTATCAACCAGGACCAAGAAGAATTGACCCTGAAAGGGCCCAGTGTAATCGATGTGCACCCTAGACCAAGGTGACTGTGTTTCCTTCCATCTATGCACAGGAGCTTGGGGCATTTCTGGGCGTGAGTGCTGACAAAGGTGGCAAGCGTGCACCTTAGCCTCAATTTCCTTGTCTAACCCAGGCCACCACAAATGGCTGCGCGCAAGCGCCTTCATTCTTACAATGCCAGGATGACCCTCGTGAAGGGAACCTAAGACTCTAGACCTCATTGAGGTAGGAATAACAATTCTGCTGCCCCACAGCAGGCAACCCTGAAAAGTGGATAACTCATGTTTCTTAAGCCAGAAACTATGAAACTCAGTACCTGGACAACTTTCTGGCCATCCAGACATAACCCAGGATAAGACACGAGAGAGTGTGAGATCTGTGGCTGATTCAGCAGCCACATCCCTGGCATTTAAAGGTGACTCAGGCAGCGCCTGAATGGAAAGGATATTGATGGCAGGGGCAGCATCAGCCTTCACTACTTGTAAGGGTAATCTGCTGAGGCCATCAGCATGGCCCATTTCTTTGCCAGGTTTGTGAACTAAAGAAAAATCATAGGCTGACAGAAAGATTGACCATCTCAGCATCCTGGGGGAGATGATATGGGGGGTTTGTTTGTTTGTAGTAAACAACCCCAACAAAGGCTTATGGTCAGTGTAGACCGTGAAATGTCTGCCATATAAAAAATCATGGAATTTTTTTTAATTCCAGCAACAACAGCTCAGGTTTCCCTGTCTATCTGGGCGTAGTTTCGCTCAGCAGAAGACAAGGTTCTGGAGTAATACGCAACAGGAACCTGAGTTTCATCAGGTCTAAGGTGGCTAAGTACTGCTCCCACCCCATAAGGGGAGGCATCACAAGCGATGCACACAGGGAGAGTTTCATTAAAATGTGCAAGCACATTATTGGATGTGGTAAGGCCTTAACCTCATTGAAGCTTGCTTCATGTGCTTGTGACCACTGCCACACTGCCTGTTTGTCCAGAAGCCTATGAAGTGGTTCAGCTACATTAGCCTTGTTAGGAATGAATGAATTATAGAAATTCAAGAGGCCCAGAAAAGCTTGTAGTTCAGCTTTGGACTTAGGCCTAGGAGTTTGCATGATAGCTTTTAATTTGGACTCAGCAGGATGAATCCCATTGGCATCAATTTTGAATCCCAGAAAATCTGTAGAAGGCACCCCAATTTTACATTTGTCTTTTTTAAGCTTGAGGCCTGTTTTCCGGAACTGCAGCAGGACAGCCCTCAATCTCTCAGCTAAATTTTGAGTGGAATCTCCAGCAATTAAGACATCATCAAAGTAGGGGCAAATCCCTAGTATACTCCTCAAGGTATTTTGCATTATGCTTTGGAAAATTCCAGGAGCCACATTTACTCCAAACTGTAGTCTTTTGACTTTGAATGCCCCCGTGTGTTACAATGGTTTGTGCTACAGCAGCAGCTTCATCAACAGGTAACTGTTGATAAGCCTGTGCCAAATCTAGCTTTGCAAAAATATGCCCCTCTTAAGGGAAGCAAGAATATGGCTGACTACAGGTACAGGATAGGCATGTTGTTGCAATGCCTTATTTAGGGTGCATTTGTAATCTGCACAGATGTGAATGTCCCCATTAGCCTTAAAGGCGTGACTATGGGAGTTTCCCAAGGACTGGAGTCAACAGGTTCTAAGACTACTTGCTGAATCAATTTGTCTAATTCAGCATCAATTTTTCCTTTTAAAGAAAAAGGTACTCTCCTTGCCTTTACCTTGATAGGAGTGACAGTGGGGTCCAATTTTAAGGAAACTGGGGGCCCTTTGTAAGTACCAAGCTGTGGGCTGAAGACATCTGCAAATTCTTTGCAGACTTCTTGTAGACCCACTGTTTGCAAGCTATTGAGCCCTGTAACTTGTATTCCCAAGGCCTCAAACCAATCAAGTCCTATGAGACTCGTGCGCTCACCCCCAACTATCAATACATCTAATGGACCTTCAAAATCCTTATATTGTACGTTAAGGGTGGCCTCCCCCTTAACACACACTGTGGAGTTTTGAAAGTCTGTTAGAACTATATTGGATGGCCTAAGCTTGGCCTGGAATCCACTGCTAGAGCAAATCTTTCTGAATGTGTGAATGGAAATAATTGAAAGTGAAGACCCAGTGTCTAGTTCCATGACCAATGGAACTCCTTGCAACTTCACTTTAAGTGACAGTTTCTTTTTGAGTGGCTTGTGTGTGCCTGACCTATAAATGCTTCTTCGTGAAGCACAGAAACCCACTCTGTTTTGGCTGGGGACCCTGGTACCTTTCAGGCGCACTTCTTCTCGGGTTTGTACCTTCTGACGGCCCAGACACACAGCTGCTATGTGGCCTTGCTTTCCACATGCTCTACAGATTGCAGAATGGAACCTGCAGTCGGTCCCCTTGTGGCGACCTGCACACCCGAAGCACTTGGGTACAGCTGAAGACTTTTCTTTGCCTTCCTTCTGCTTCCTTTCTTTGGCTGGGTAAAGATGATTCACCTCGTCTTCAGGATCCTCTTCTGAGCTCTCCTGGACTCCCTCATGGTGCACGGAAACAGCTTCTGGGGTACTTCTGATAGGCCTCATATTCTTGATTGCCCCACCTGCTGCCTCTTCTGCAGTAACCTCTCTCAAGGCATCTTGGAACCTTTCTTCTAAGTCTTTAAACTTGCAAGGCTTAGCTGCTCTTCTTAAAGCTGCAATGTATTCTTTAGCTGATTCACCAGCCCGTTGATCCCTCTGTTCAAAAGTATGTCTCCATGCAATAACAGACAACTTGGGCTGAAAATGTTCTTTTAGTATTTTTTTTTAAATCTGTGTAGGTAACAGATTCAAGAGACACAGGGGCTGCTAGATTTTCAGCAATTTCAAATGCATCTTGACCACAAACACAGAGCAAAGTAGTGGCCTTTAAGCCATCTTCTCTTACTTTGTTTACTTTCAAGTAGTTTTCTACTCTGGCCACATAAGACGCCCATCTTTCTGGGTGCGTGACATCAAATTCAGAGAGCCTTCCTATCTTTGCCATTTTCTCTTTTGTAAGGAAAGGGTCGATCAGCCAGCTTACCTCCAATGATGCTGTATTGGCAGGCAGGTGCTGAATTTAACGCCGTCTTCCTAGCTGTTCTCCGGACTCCTGGGTAAGCTTACAATTCTTTTAATTGATTGTAGGGCATCCCACCTTCGTTGCCAGTTGTTGAGTCCTCAGCTTAATGGCAATAAATCACAGAGCATCTCGTAGTGTTAAGAAGCCTTTATTGTTGTTTCTTCAGGTCCGTTTCAGCTCTCAGGCACGCAGGCCTCTCTGCCTCTCTTAAGAACTCTTCCCTGGACCAAATGGCAACATTTGGCGTGCTCTGCTCCTCACGCATGTGCGCGAAGCCGGCGCCAGCCAGTCTGGTCCCGGGCAGCTTGCAACTGCCCGGGACCATTGCAACGTCCCGAGCCTGCCTTTGCAGGCTCAGGACACAACAGTTAGAAATTCTGCATGATTATGTGATCCAGATTCATAGAATGCCTTCAAATACAAATGCATAGGCTCTCTTTTGAGAGCACGGGGCATATTGTAAATTGCAAGCTTATATCAGATGAAATATCAAGTAATTGAATTTTAAAAGTTTGAATAAGTTATCATAGTATACCAGTTTTCATTTAAAAGGTTTTGTAGAAAAAAAAATACAACAGTACTGATATTATAGCTCAGGGTTGAAATGAGGGCTCCTTGGTGCTCTCTGATCTTGGTTGTTTTCTTGTAGATGTTTCATTACCCAAACTAGATAACATCAACAGGGCTCTGATGATGTTACCTAGTTTGGTAATGAAATGCCTGCACTGTGGGGTGCAGGGCATTGATGATGTTTGGGCAACGAAATATCTGTAAGAAAACAACCAAGCTCAGAGAACACCAAGGAACCCTAAAACCCAAGAGTAGCAAGGTTTAAATGTAAAATAATTACATTTAATTTCTGCTATTAATTTCTCTAAGAGGAATGGGGTTTATTTAAGACAAGATGTTAAGTATGGTTTGATCTGATTCTTCTTTCTACAAAATACATGCATGGAGGAGCATGAGAGCATGATAAGTCCAAGTATCATGTGGAATGGAAAAAGCTCTAACACATTCTTTGTTCTCTAGAGAAAGGAAGTAAAAAACTTATTTACTCCATTGCTTTCACAACTATTTCAGTATATTTTATCATTTTTTAAAAAATAATATAATAAACTGGAAAACTGAGTTCCCCCAATTAAGTAATTTTTTGAGCTTCCAATAGTTAGATGCTGTAGATACTGTTCTAGAAGGGTCTATATATGCGGATGGCTCAGCATCTAAAGATGTTGAACTTGTCACTGCAAAATTGATAGCCCGGGTTCAAGACCCGAGCACTGTGCAACAGGGTGAGTGCCCGTTACTTTCCCCAGCTCCTGCCCACTTAGCAGTTCAAAAGCATGAAAATGCAAGTAGATAAATAGATACCACTTCAGTGGGAAGGTAACAGTGTTCTGTGTGTTTTTCGCATATAGCCAAGCTGGCCGTATGACCATGAAAATTGTCCTCAGATAATGCTGGCTCCCTTGGTCAAGAAATGGAGATGAGCACTGTGCCCCAGAGTTGGACACAACTGACAGGGAAACCTTTACCTATATCTCTCGGCATGTGTATGTGTATGTGTACTATATGTACAGGTGCAGATGTATGTGTATGTGTGTGTGCAATTAATATTGTAATAGTACAAAATTGATTCTTTCTCTGGTGCTATTAGGTAGACAGCTTCAGCTGGTTATCAAAATAATACATGTACAGAGACAACATTAAAGAAGTCACTGTTGGAAAATTTGGAGGACTTATTTCCTCTAGACATATTAGTTTGGTTATGTTTGCTAGACTTCCATGTGTGGTGCATTGAAGAAGCCCGAGTTATACAAAGAGACATCTTTGCTTTCACCAATATTTTTTTTAATTACTGATTTGTTTATTTGTTTGTTTATTTATCCATCCATTTATTTATCCATTTATTTATTTATCCAATTTATATAGCTGCCTATCTCATTAAGCAAGCAACTTATTAAATGTTGGTTGTTAATTAAGACCTCATGCCAATTATTATGAATATCAAACCATTAAACATAGCAAGGGATAGAATGGCTATTATGAAAAAGAAAAGAAAAACCTTTAATAATCAGTGATACTGATGGTTTTTTCCCCAAAATATAGTGCACAATGGTGCTTTATTCTAATGATTTTTTTGGTTCAACAAATAGTATTGTCGTTTTCTTAAATCTGTTTTTGCAGTTCATTAGCTATAAGTACATGTTTTAATATTATAAAACAGAAGCTTAGGACTTTCAGTGAGCATTAATATTTCATTAATACTTGAATATTCCCACAAATAGTTTATTTCAGTTTTAAGTATGATTTTAGAAAATCTTTATTTTAATTTGTTTGAACGATTGGAATCAAATTAAATGCTCTTTTAGATTATTTAGTAAAGTTGTTTACTGCAAAGGAATGATCCAGAGAAAATAGCTAGTTAAGTACTGCATTCTTTAGATATTTAATACATAGATTTTTGCATAGTGGAAGACATTTATTTTAAAAATGATGTATTTTCAGGGAAGGGAAGGAAAGGATTTACATTGTGTTTTACCAGTAACTTATTTTACAGGCCAAGAATTATAGCAATTGTGCTATTATAATGTTCATGGTTTTAAAAAAACAACAAAACAGCCACAAAAGATTTTGGCGAGCATAAGCATTGATTTGGTTGAAAGGGCATTTCATAGACAATAGTCTGGGATTAAGCTAGAACAAATTATTTTATCCCAAACATACGAAATCACTTAACTTGCAATAGCAAGTTAAGATGGAAAAATGAATTTTGGAACTACAACAGAAAAATATGTGCTTAGGTCACTTTTAGTATTAGTAGAAAGATTAATCCAGTTTTGCCCTCCAGAAATGCTTAGCTAGCCATCTGGCAGAGAACAGCAATGTAAAGAAATCAGCAACGTAAAGAAATCCAGAGAAGCTTTGAAAATAAATATTTATTTGAAAAAAATATGTAAGAGTTTACCTTTTTACTGAAGAAATCTGTAATAGGGATCAAAACTATCTGAATGGATTGCAGAATAGGTGGAGGAGGAGGAGGAGGAGGAGGAGGAGGAGGAGGAGAAGAAGAAGTAGTAGTAGTAGAAGTAGTAGTAGTAGTAGTAGTAGAAGAAGAAGAAGAAGAAGAAGAAGAAGAAGAAGAAGAAGAAGAAGAAGAAGAAGAAGAAGAAGAAGAAGAAGAAGAAGAAGAAGAAGAAGAAGAAGAAGAAGAGGAAGAGGAAGAGGAGGAGGAGGAGGAGACAAAATCAATTCATTTGACTACATATAAAATGGGATGCGCTGTTATACAGTATAGACTTTTCTTTGGATTTGTTAATATCTTATTTGATAATATCTTAACCAGAAAATTCTGATGAACTGAACTTGCTTACAGGAAGAACTTTGCTTAGTTCTTTCCCCATATTTATTTTATGTATCCTAACTTAATAATGCTTATACCGATTTTGCAACTAAACATCTTTTTATTCAAAGTCAGGAAGTTTGGCGAACTTGCCTTTAAAAGGAGAAATTATTTCTCTTTGTTAAGCTAAATTTTAGTATTTTATTCGGTGGGATTTTGCCTATAATTAAAGGTGGAGATGTGGAATGTTGAGTTTTATATATGTGAATTAATGCTAATATTTTAGATCTCTGTTTGGGGTTTTTGTTGCTAACTCAATTGGAGAAGGAGGTTACTTATCTGATTTGCCTATTGGATTATGGGGTGAAGATTTTTATATTTGTTAACTAAGAGAAGGCGAAGAGGTTATGAAATTGTTTATGTTTGTTTTGATGGTGGTGAAAGTCACTTTCTTGGGGGGCAGAGGGACATAAACACACATTCAGAAAAACAGAGACAGAGACAGACATTTACACGTATGCTTTCTGTGGATGTTTGTATATCAATAGTGATATTGATATGTGTGTGCATGTGTGCGCATGTATCTCACCTTTTCCCTTTATTGCTTTTCTTTTTAGTTTGTCTTATCCTTTATTGTCCTAATTAATTTAGTTTAATTTACCTTTGTGCTGGCCTTTTAAGAATCTCACAGAATGATTTTTTTTGAGTCAAGCTAAAACAAACTTTATTTTGCCTGACACTTCCAAGTTATCACTGAAGAAGTAACTGATTGCTTCATTTCTTGATTATACACAGTATAATGTGTTTACTGTTAATTAACTTTGAATAGACTTAAATTGCTCTTCTATGAAAATTGATAGAGTGAGCTGAGTTATTCATACCATCTATTTCTCACAACCTCAGCAAGTACCAGCAATCAAAACTGGAAGAGTTTGCTAGAGCAAGCCCATCAAATTCTATAACCATATTCCCATACTGATCAACCAAATTCCATTTGTCTTCTATTGTTTGATGTTATTTTTAACCTATTGTTCTTCTGACTGTCTTTTATTTCTCCTTTTCTTAGCATGGCTTTATAAATGTCCAATATTTATAATGACATTACTGTTGCTGCTACTATTGAAATATGAAACTACCCACCCTTTCCATTATTGTCACTGTTTATGGCCAGCATCTGACATATAGAATGGAACTGAACTTTAGTTGTGACAGTTCATTGGGTAATTTTCAACCACTCATGCACTCTTAAAATAATCTATATGAAAGGATTATTCTAAAATTAGAAAAAATGATTTCTAAGTATGCTTCTCTGCCACTAGTAAAATGATAAGACATCTTTTGATTTTCATCAATTAAGAGAGACATAAAGGCTACTCCTAATGCTTTTTGGTAGCTAGGTCACCCAAATCAAATTCTCTCGCCTGGATATATGTAAAGAATGCTTGTTCGTCAAACTTAAATCTTAAAGAAGCGATTTAATCTTGGGAGCGATGCTTTTGTTCACAAATCAATCAAAGAATATTTAAATATATATGACGACTGAAAACACAATGTGTTTGAACTGTAGGGTTTTGATTCTCTGCCAGCTGTATGAATTCTCTGTAATTTTCAGCAAATGTCATTTTTTTTCTTTTGTAGTAGAAGAAAGAACCAGTGCATTAACTTTTTTTTGTAACCAGAACTAGTAGTGATTGCAACTGTCAAAGAAACAATGGGCTTGTTTGTGCATTGATTTTTTTTCTTTCTGTTTGATAAAACAATAGCACAGGAAATTAACCTTGGAAAAGTATTGTATGTACTCAGGTTCTTTGTTTCTTCTTTCTTTAGAAAATATATTACGCCAAAGATTATTGCATGTAGATGGGGTCTGAATTGGGGGGCTTTAGAGATTTTTAAACAGTGGGTTAGTATCTCTTTGAAGACGTTTTGCTTCTCATCCAAGAAGCTCTGAGCTGAAGAAGCTTCTTGGATGAGAAGCAAAACGTCTTCAAAGAAAAACAAGAAAGTCCAGTTGCCTGATGAAAAAGCATCTTTGGGACAGTGGATTAGTAGTTTCAATGTTGTTGTTTCCCCTGAAATACCAAATTAAACTGTATTCCAATTTACTGCTGCTTTCTGGGGTTTCAAGCAAAAGCCATCTATATTTACAGGAAGGTGAAAATGAATCTGGAGATTTACATATGCAAAGTATGGAACTGAGCTATGATCTGCTAGACCAGGGGTAGGCAACCTTGGCTCTTTTATGACTTATGGACTTCAACTCCCAGAATTCCTGAGCCAGCCATGCTGAGGAGAAAGGGAGAGGTTTCTAAGCTGAGCCACGCTGGCTCAGGAATTCTGGGAGCTGAAGTCCACAAGTCATAAAAGAACCAAGGTTCCCCACTCTTGTATTAGACACTGGCAGAGTGAGAAATTTGTTATTGATTAAAAATGGATATTATGAAACACACAACTTGATTAATTCCTTGACACTCCAGAATATACCAAAGCAACACAGAAGTTTTTACTTTATTACTCTGAGTCACTTTATTGGTCTATTTACAATCCAATTGTTATTAGATTATTTCAGTCCACCTTTTCTTCTGGAATGTAAATCAAAGATCCTCCTCCAGTTCACAAACAAACAACAAAGAGAATAAAAAACCATATAAAGGAGATTGAGCTAAAAAAAAAGTGAGGGGGCCATTTAGTGATCTTCTTCTGAGGGTATATTTAAAATGAGGTCTATCAACTCCTAGTCCAGAACCTGTACCACAGGAAACAACTATATTGGTTATAAACCACTGCCTTTTAGCAGCATCTGGAGGTAATGGATTTTGAACCTGGATCATCTGTGAATAAAGTGCAGTCCACTACATATCTTTTGCTAATGAATCAGCTACCATATCCCTTCAATTGTCGACTAAAGAAAGATCACATCAGTGAGGGCAAGAAAAGTCAGGGATCACCACAGTATTTCTTAGCTAACCTATTAAGATTGGACATCTGCTTTTTTGTATAGACATACTGTATATACATAATTTTCCATTGAAATGGTCCAAGGGGATAATGAAATATTTAATTTGGGTCACAAAAGTGTAAAAGTGTAGTGTAGGGATGAGCTGAAGTGGCGACAATGCAGCAGAGGCTTGTGGGAGAGTCAGCTGGAGCCATGCTATTGCCGGGATCTGCTGAGCACCCAGGATCCAAGCCAGGCTCCAGCTGACTGGTGCTTCTGGAAGCTGTGCGCGGCCTGGGGAAAGGAGTCAGTTCCAGCTACACTGAAGACAAAAGGAGGAGGAGGGGATAGACACGCACACAGAATGTTTACATTTGGCCCAAGGCCACCCTGGAGACAGGAAGGGGGTAACCCACCCTAGCTCGCAATCAAAGGAAAACCCTGAATCCAGCAGGCTTCCTTTGATTGGGGGCATATGGCCTGACCCTGGCCGAAATGCAAATCCCTCTCTAAGCAGGGATTGGGAGGCTGAAGGCCTCTATTTTTGTTGCTATGCTGTTATGAAATCGATGGGCTGCTGCTGGGGAGGAGAATCAAAATGGGGCAAAACTCAACTGGATTTTAGCCTAGCCCCTTGTGTAATCGCAGGCACATTCTGGAGGTAAGAGGATGTAGTGACAGGAGAGAGCTGCAAAACTGATTTGTTATTTATTCTTGCCTTTAGCAGCAATAACTACGTTGTTTGATGACTTTGTGAGCCACCTGCAGGCTGTGAACTTTCCTTTCCCTCTTGGGGAAAGAATTCAGGAGTGCTAGATTTATTTGTCCTGCTAATTACACTATACCCTGAGGGTTTTTTAAGGAGCTTATGAGAAAAAAAGTGTTAAAGGATGTATGGATTGAGTTGTGAGACAGGGAAGGGAAGTACATGGACTTATGCACTTCCAGTAGCTGACAGGTGTGCCACTAATATTCTGACTTGACACCTGCATGCTCTCAGGGCCCAAAGATTATCTTCATTCTTCATAGGATGGTATTGTGGATTAACTATTTTTTTTTTTCTGGGTTCTGATTTTAAGGTGAATATACTAAGCTATGGAGGCCTTTGATCTTCTTCTTAAATACATAATAATGAAATAATGAGAGTTAAAGGCTCAGAGGGAAGGCAGATTAGACAGAACAAGAGCTTTTGGGTTCTTCAATTCGCTTCCTGTTAAGAGTTCCTTAATAAGGTTTGCTCTTCCTTCCTAACATCAATAAAGGTGATTTTTCCAGAAAATATGTGAAGAGCTGTAATTAGTGATTTAACTATGTTTTCTTTTTGGCTGTGTTTTAATTTAGCTATAATGTATGTTTAATGGAGGAGGGCTTGGAGAGGTAGAAGTGGCCAATACAGAGGCTGCACTTTGCCCTCCAGATCTCTGTCCCTTCTGCAGATCTCTGGAGAAGAGGAGGGGATGGCAGGGGAGCTGTGTGAGGGAAGGCTGCCCCAATAAGCCAGCATCCTTACCACACACAATTGGAAATGGGAATTCCCTTTCGAGAAGGGCCAGCCTCCTTTATGCAGGACCCAGGAACACTGCTCCCCTGCTGCCTCTTCTTGCTCTTCAGAGATCTCTCAAGATAGAAATTGAACTCAGAGGAAACTGCTTCCTGCAAACATCCTCTACCTCCTGCTTTACCGTGAGGGGGCACAGGACAGGGAAACACCAACAATGTCTGAGATTGGAAAAAGAACATCTTTTAGAGTGCCACACACACACACACACACACACACACACAAACACACATTCCAAGGTAGCAAATTGCCAATCATGCCTGGGCTTGGGGAGAAGGCCCTCTCCTTCCTCTGTAGATAAAAGTCCCCAAACCTGGAATGCAGTGTGTGTGTGTGTGAACACACATGCGCTTGGCTGCTATCAGTTTGGGTGGCAAGGAGTTTGTGGGGCACCTAGTTGCCCCCACATTGAGTTAGGCAGTGTGCCTTGTTCTGTTCTGACCCAGCTGTCTTAAGTCAGCTATGTCCAGCGAGTGGCATCGAACAGGCCATGTCCAACTGCTAGGTGACTGGTGGTACTCAAATATTGCCATATCCTAAAAGTGGTACAATCTCTGAAAAGGTTGAAAAGCCCTGAGGAGTCATACCCACAAGTGCTTCTACCAAGCCTGGGACCACTTTGGTCTTTTCTTTCCACATCTTCACCAGTTCCTCCTTCAGGCTCTGATACTTCTCCAGCTTCACATACTCCTACTCACTTGACACCACTACATCCATCACCACCATTTTCTTCTGGTCCTTTTCTACTTCCACAATATCTGGTTGATTAGCCAGTACCTTTCTGTCTGTCTGTCTGGGTCTGGAAATTCCATAGGATCTTAGTCCTCTTGATTTTCACAATCTTCTATGGGATCCCCATCTGATGTTCCTGTACCCATGTTCCTGTACACAATGCCTGATACTTGGTTGTGCTGTTCAGTGCATGCTGTTTCTGCCTGCATCTTACACCCTTCCACTTGTGTTGGACTTTCTATGAGGTCTCTCTGTGTAGTCTGCACCTCATGTCCTATCTGGTGTAGTAGACAACTGCTTCTATAGATCTCAGCCATCTCTCAATGGTGCATCCCATGCAGAATCTTGTCTTACTGTGGCACTTCCTGATCTGATGCTCCCTGAGCTTGCTTGGTTGTTTTGCAGATGTTTCATTACCCAAACTAGGTAACATCATCAGTGTTGGCACTGAGCATTGAGCTACAAATATTCTCCTTTATTAGTTATTTCCTGACTAACACCAGGATTGGACCTTTTATGTGATGCTGCTTGGAAGGAGATTTACATCAGACAAAACGACTTCTTCACACACCATATAATTAACTTGGGGAATTCATTATCGCAAGACATGTTGATGGCTACTAATGTGTATGGCTTTAAGAAGGAATTGAATAAATCTCTGGTCTAGTAAGGGTTCTTAGTCCTGAGATTTAAACCTATTTCCATATATCAGGTGGCTGAACTCTGGAGAGAAGATGTAGGTGGCATTGGCATCCAAGTAATAAAACAAATAAAAATATTTTTTGCATCCCTCAGCTCAGGAAAAAAAAGTAAGTGTAGAATTGAGTTTTAAATATTCTTAAATTGCTTTCAAAATCCATGTAGGATACATATTTTGGAGTGTATACAAAAAGTACAATATGATGTCAACTATTTCAGAAAATAACTATATATTCTATCCTATATTTTTTTCTCAATATGTTTCAATTTGTAGATTGATGTGGAAAGAAGAAAGAACATACTTTCCATAAATATGTATGAAACTGACACAATATGAAAATATTCTGGTCTATCTGTTCCTACTGATAGTGCATCCTTGAACATATTGTTTCATATGCGATTAGAGAGATTAGCAGTAAACACTGGAAGGTTACCAGAATTATTTGTGTTCCCCTTCTTATGTAACTTATAAAAATCCTGAAAGGAAAAAAAAAACTTGTAGCAAAGTAGAAAATCCGGGTAGCTTCCTAGAAAAAACTTGAGTTATTTCACAGATAAAGAGGATTAGAGCTGACTTCTGTAGAAATTTTATGAAATCAAAACAGCTTCAGAGCAGCAAGGCATATACTGATGACCCTTGTGGATAGTTACTGAAATCACAACTCACTATCTCTTGAACTTCAGCTCAGGCTGTATGAAATATTACCTAATTAAATGTTCAGTTCAAAGTAGAACTGCAGTTAAACAAGTTGTTTCCAACATTTTCATTTCATCCAAGCTAGTGTGTTACATTGCTTCTATGTTCTCTTGGCTATCCCTGTTTATTGGAATCTATTTTTCCTCCTTTTACATGGCTCCCCATTCTTTTTTTAACTATACATCATATTGTCTTTTTCTTGTGCAGAGTTTTCCCAATTATTCAGATAGCAACTGAAGAAAAGAAATCACATACTGCAACATAAAGAAAGACCATGGAAGAGGAAATAGGATTGGACAGAAATGTAATGAAACACATTTACTTAACTTGTTCAAAAATGGGGAAAACCATTTAACACTAATGGATGCAAATATAGCTCCAATTTGTTTTACTTTTGTTTCTATCAGTATTAAAGTGTTCCTCCTTTTTTTAAAAAAAATATTTAATGATCCACAATCAACTAAGAGTGTCATTTTGTATTTGACCTAATAGGACAGGATGGTGGTTCAGTGGTTAAGACACTGGGCTTGTCCACTGGAAGACCAGCAGCCTAAGTTCAAGACCCGATGCCACATGATAGTGAGCTCCCATCCTCGCCTCAACTATTATCAACCTAGCAGCTCGAAAGCATGCAAATGTGAGTAGATAAATAGGTACCACTTCAGTGGGAAGATAACTGTGCTCCTTGACATCATGCTGGCCACATGATTGTGGAAATGAATTTAGACAGCACTCACTCATTGGCCTTGAAACAGAGATGAACATCATACCCTCTAGTCAGCGCAGAGACTCCTTTACCTTTATCTTCTCAGGTTAATGGAAATCCAGAGATAGAATATAAAACAATTTCTTTTTTTATTGAAAATTTTTAAAGTTTTACAATAAAATACTCCCCCCTCCCACCCCCCATCACCCTCCCCCCTCCTTCCCAGAGCTGAATACAGGGTTAAAAACGAAACAAAAAAAAAAACATACAACTTAAATGAACATCAAACAATTATACATACATCCAAGAAACAAGATTATAAATACATTAACTCCAATATATAAAAACAACAATTCTAACCATTACCCTTAAACATAAGTTATTCAAAAGCTAAATAATACTTTCTAATCTCATATTTATTCTGTATAAAATTCACCCATCTTTTCCACACCGAAATATATCGCTCTTGCGATTGGTCTTTCAGATAAGCCAAAATCTTTGCCATTTCAGATAAATAAGAAACTTTGCTACTCAAGATAATTGGAAAGGAGTAGGAAGAAGAGAAATATGATATCCCTTTTTCTACCACCTGCCCTGGCAGCAGAAAGCCAGCCACCTCGTAAAGGTGGCAAGTTGTTTGATGTGAAATTTCTCATGAATGAGAATATAAAACAATTTCCTTCATGAGAAATTTCACATCAAACAACTTACCACATTTATGAGGTGGCTGGCTTTCTGCTGCCAGGACAGGTGGTAGAAAAAGGGATATCCTATTTCTCTTCTTCCTACTCCTTTCCAATTATCTTGAGTAGCAAAGAAATATTTTATCCATTCTAAGGTCAGAATTATTTTGGGAACAAATCTATGGAGGAATTGGGGAGAATGAAAGAATTGTTGATATTATGCATATGGCTATAGGTTGTTTTTTTTTTTTTTTTTTTTTTGCAACACTGTATGTCTACAAATTATAGATTGTGTTTTTTGTGCAGTGTGGTTTCTTTATTTCACTATTCGCTGGCGTCCTCAGGTACTTTTATCCTTCTCATAGACTATATTTCATGAGACCTAGCTAAATAAATTTGGTGCAGTTACAATCTATTGAAATCAGAGGATGTGTGCATAAAGTTAAGCCCTTATTATTTCAAATAGCTTTCAAGCTGAATTATATTGGTATTGATTTTGAGCACCAGAATAAACACTACCAGTTTAGATTGGATATCCAAGATAAGTGTCACTGTAGCATGTAAACTATATTCTCGGCATTTTCCATTCATACTGAGAATATCTGAAAAAACAAGATAAAGGAGGCAATACATTTCCTATAAAATTTCATTAACCCAAACTTTCAAAGATAACATGGGATTTCTTGATGCTAATGACCTCTCCAGTGGCTAATGGTAGATCAAAATCAATGAGGTCTGCCTATATTATTAAAACTCTTTACATTTAAAACCATGAAAAACTACTCTATTTTATTTTAATCATACATCTAGGCTTATTAAACTTATGATATATTTAGCCTGCCTCCTTGCCCCAGAGCTATGAGAAATTAGACAGGAAAGCTTTCAGAATCTTAATGATACTTTATATTCACATGGATCATTTATGATCTGTACATTCTAAATATTCTTGTAAGAGAGAAAGAGAGAGAGATGACAGACAGACAGACACAGAGACAGATAGATAGAACCATACTTGATTTTATAACTGACATACTTGACACTGGGTCCTCTCAACTTGCTTTTTAGGATTCATACATTCATCCTGGAATTGGATATAGTCTGCTCCATTTATACTTAATATAAGTATACCAGATTAGCTTTTCTGTAATGTTCTATCAAGAGATTGGGGGGGGGGGAATGCCTAACTGCACTGAATGAATTGAAAGATATAAAACAAACCTCTGTACAATCTTCTACACATGTTTTTGAGATTATAAAATGAACAAGATACAATTCATAATATATTTAAACATTTTAAGACCAAGACCAAGAAAGTCACATAATCCTGCAAGATGTTTGAGTGACAATTAATAACCTTAATATGCCTATACTGATTCACCAGGACTGTTTGTTTGTTTGTTTGTTTGTTTGTTTGTTTGTTTGTTGGCAGGGTTTATGTACTGCAATATTCCTGTATGGCTCCCAATGGTTCACAAATACAATGAAATAATTGCAAAGCCCAGCCAAGTTAATAAAACAATTAAAATTATAAAGTAAATAACACATTCCCTGCTGATATTCAGTCTCAGTGCTGATAATGGAACCCACGATACCATATAGTGCTACATTTTTATGGCCTTTCCAAATATGAGCAAAAGGGGGCCAGCTGAACCCCAATGGAAGGCTTGTTCCAAAGAGAAAGTGTTGCAGTGCATCCAATTCTAAATAGGTTTGTATTGGTGAACCAGCCAAAGATAGGCAGAACTTTCCCTGTCTATAATTGCTACATGAAAAAAACGACAGGAAAACCTCCAGACTGTGAACCTTCTCATTTAGAGATAGTGACACACCATATTCAGACTCAAACCATGAGCTAAAGCTAGATGGTTTTGGACAAGATGGTTTGTCTGACTTGCAGGGGTACAATTTCAGCCTGTTTGGTCCCATTCATTACACAACTATCTTTAGACATCATCAACCGTTGCTGCAAGCTAGTCTGGAATAGAGACATATGACTGGATATCATTAACATATTGGATATTTATCCTGCATAGACAGATGATTTCTTCCAATGGTTTCATGTAGACATAAAGCAGGGGTCAGTATGATGAATTATGTGGCATCTCACAAGGATTAGGATATCAAAAAGAAGAGCTAGTCTGTTCTGAGACAGAAACAACTTCCAATATGAAATCTGAAGGCATGCAGGATTTTATCCATATATTTTTTTTAAAAAAAATCAATAGATTGCTGCATTGGTTCTTTTACTACCACACTTACCTGTATTAAAATGGAGCTCTAAAAGGAACTATTCATATGTTTGGTTTAATGAAAAAAGCTAGCTTCCATCTGACCTAGGAACAATGGAAGAGTCTTTTCAGCCACTATCAATAGTTCTTTGAAACTCTTAGCTAAATATATAGAAATTGGTGACAACAAGAGGCATTCTCCATCCTATTTGTAGCCACATATTCATGTGAATAACTAAAGAAACTAAAGCAAGGCAGATATGTAGTAATAAAGTAGTCCTAAATTATATAAGCCTTACACAAATAAAGCCTTGTGTTCAGTGGGATCAGCTCCTTCTGAGTTTTTTATAGACCTGAAGGATAAGTTAAGGGTGTTCGATCTTTTTAAAACTTGCAAAATTTAATTTTCTACATTGATTTCAGATGGACTTAAATGCAGCTAACTTTCCCTAGATCAGATCCACAAACTACAACTGAAAAATAAGTAAGGTTTCAAACTTTTGCCTGACTTTTTGGGACTAAATTATTTTGTATAGACACACAGGGGATTGAAAAATAAATTTTACCATCTGATATTGCACTTTATTACCAATTTTTTCCCTAAAATTAGCTTAAAAGATTTATGTTGTTTTATGTTATTTTTCAGTTTAAATTAATACCCATCTGCCTTCATTTTTGATTGTTCATAAAATATCAAAAATGTAAAATTAAATGGAAGGTAAAGAATATATCCTAAGTACAAGTTCCTTTTACATTGTAAATACATTCTACCCCGATATTTCAACTTAAATTCTTTATAGAACATATTTAATGACTTTGCAGTGAAAAACTAACAATTTTTCATATATTATTTTTATCCCATTTTTAAAGCATTCTTTCCATTAGCAGAAAGATCATGCTATCATTTCATGACTGAACACAGCATGATATTGTATCACTGCCACCTTGAATATTTTTATTATAACAATAAATCCAATAAATAATAAATGCAATGAATAAATATTGTATTTATTGTTTATTTAAGTGATTTATGTACCAATCCCCATTTTAAAAAAAATATCTCCGAGCACAATATTGAAAACATAAAAGCCAACCTTCAAATTTCTTTCTCTTATGCTCAGTCAGGCTGTAGCCTATAAAGTCAACTCTAAAAAAAAAAAAATTGAAAGAAAAACAGCCAAGCAAAATGTCCCAAAGGTGCTTTTTCAATAGACAACTGGACTTTCTTGTTTTCTTTGAAGAAATTTAGCTTCTCATCCAAGAGCTTCTTGGTGAAAAGCAAAACATCTTCAAAGAAAAACAAGAAAGTCCAGTTGACTCTTGAAAAAGTACCTTTGGGACAACCATGACCTGGATGACTGAGAATCTCCATGGATATTTAGCCAAGCAAAATACATTTGTGGTTGATGTTTAGAAACTCATCTTTGTATTTGATTTATTAGCATCCAATTTTCAATAAACACTTTGGAAGGACCCTCACTATTTTCACCTTTGCTCTGTATGAAGGTTACCTCAGAACCCTTTTCTGATAAATAATTATAAACCAGGTTCCCAACAAGCACAGATCCTGAAGCAGCTTTCTTCAGATTATACATGAAGTGTATAATATCCAAGTGATGCAAATGTGACTTAGCCCAGGCATGTATCTTAATACACAGTAATATAAAATTTCCAGACATTTTGAACTTATAAAAAACCCTTATCTATGAAGTTATTTCCATATATATATGTGACTCTCCATATATATATATATATATATATATATATATATATATATATATATATATATATAAAGAGAGTCACAATGCATCGTTATTAGTAGACAATCCTTCTACTCTGATTTGTTCAATAATTCAGTAATTCAAAATAATTACACTAACTAATGAATTTCAACTGATTCTTGTAGTGTTCAGTAAATGTAGAACTGCTGAAAATGTTTTCATATTTAATAAAACAGATACATTTAAAAGGCCAATATTAAGGGATTGCCACATTGAAGAAGCGGTCAACCTATTCTCCAAAGCAGGACAAGAAGCAATGGATGAAGGCAGGACAAGAAGGCAGGACAAGAAGGCAGGACAAGAAGCAATGAATGTAAATTAATCAAGGAGAGACACAACTTAGAACTAAGGAGAAATTTCCTGACGTGAGAACAATTAATCAGTGAAATGAGTTGTCTCCAGAAGTTGTGGGTGCTCCAAGAAGAGATTGGACAACCATTTGTTTGAAATGATATAGTTTGATGTAGTCAAACCAAAAGATTTAGCAGCCACAGAATAAAAAAAAAGAAAGAATTATCTACAGCATACAGCTTGAGGACTGCAACAGCCATTACGTAGGACAAACAGGCAGAAGACTAGTAGAGCGCATCCACGAACACCAGCTAGCAGTTGGGAGACATGATGAAAACTCCTTGATTTCACAATACGTGGACAGATTTAACCATAATTTCATCTGGGAAATTGTGCCCATCTTAGACTAAGCCAAGTCCAAACATGCTAAAGAATTCCTGGAAGCCTAGACTCCAACAAATTGGCCATCAGCATATACATAAACATAAACAACATATTTATACCATTCAAAAGAGACAAATAGCCAAAAGGGAAACAAAAATACCAGAATACCTCCACCAGTAATCAATGTCCAGATGAGCGGAGATTAACACCAAGATTAATATTAAATTAACAATCAAGAAATAAACAATACCCCAATCAATGAACTGCCAAGCAAGCTAGCAGTAAACAGCCCAAACAAAGAACCACCAAGACCATTCCCACCAACACTGATAGGACAAGCCATTAGAATATAAATTGAAAGCAAACCCTACTACCTCCTAGCATAATCTAGTTTGGGTAACGCAAGAAGACTCTTCTAGTATCATTTTTATGTAAAGTTGTTATCTGATCAATTTAGTTTAGTTTATTTGAATCAATAGTTAAAGGCAAAACACCTGGCTCTCTTTGCATTCTTGGTCTTACTTCACCCTTACTTCATCCTAACCTTTGTCCATGTTCTTCACCTAATTCAAACTCCAATAACAATAGTGTCAAACATCCAGCAATTCCAGCTGGGCCCCATGTCAGAAAGGCAGTGACAAGCAGGCAGGTGAAACTAGTGAGGTCATGTTTCCTGTGAGGGTAGTATCACAGAAAGGTCAATCTGAGTGAGGAAAAACAGCTCCAGGTAAGAGGGCATGAGGAAGACTGCAAATGGGCACATATTTAATAAAACTGTTCCAACCATTCTCCAATTCAAAAGTAGCATTTGTCAATAAACAATCAGGCAGACCAAAACCTATACCTTATAAGTTACCTATGGTACCAAAATGTGGAGTCTGGGGATTTAGGTCATCAGCAGGTCTTGTAGAAATGGCCACCCATACAGTATGTGTAAACCAAACACCAATTGCATCAATTTTAGTTCATGAGCTTGCACAAAACATAAGTTATGTTCAGAGATTACCATCTCTGCTAACTCTTAGTCAAATGATTTAGACATTCTACTTCTTTATTATCTATCTATCTATCTATCTATCCTCTCTCCCTCCCTCTCTCCCTCCCTCCCTCAATCAATCAACCAATCAATCAATCAATCAATCAACTCTATTTCTCTGTATTTCACTGGTATAACAAAGATGGGATCAGTGATGGGATTCTAATATGTGAACAACCAGTTCTCTGTGTGGATGCCACTTCTGGAAGTCCATTCTGGACCTGGGTAACAAAGAATTAGCTATTGGTTCTGCCGAACTGGTGCGAATTGGCTGAATGGGATGGAAAATGGTCCACCAAGCGCCAAGGGCCTTCAAATAAGTGATTCCTGCTGATGACCCATTATAATTTCCAAAGTGCTTGAGAAGTGATACGTTATTCTCTCTCTTTTTTTTTTTTTAGAGCTGAAATAGGTGACCAGCCCAAGGTCATCCACTTATTTTTCTAAGCCTTAAACACCATACCAATCTGGCTGTTGGTAGAAGAGGAGGAGAGAATTAAAAGATGCTCTTCCCTCACAATCTCTCTGACTCTGTCTCTCTGTCTTTCTCTCTTTTTCTCGTTTGATTGTCTAATTGACCATTTCAGTCTCTCTTTCGAGTTCATAGATATGAAATTGCACACAGCAGAAATAACAAGATAAAATAAGCATGCTCAATAAAATTGCTGCTGTTGATCCCTTAGTGTTAGCATGTGCAGAACATATAATGTCACATTTTATAGATTAATGATGCAATCTTCTCTATGCATTTCCATCCCAAGGCATATTGTTTAATGGTTGTGCACAGAATTATAAAATAAGATTTGTAAGAGAAAAATGAGATCTGTATAAATGCTGCAGTCTAATTAAGAAACAGTGATACATTATTGAATAGGCAGATAAAATTGGACAGAGGCAGCATGTCTTTTGAATTTATACTCAGTCACGAAGTTCTTGCATCAAACTCTCTTTCAGTCTAGATAAAATGACAGAATCCTGCATGTACTACCATCAGCTTTTCAGATAGTTAATAACAAAAATTGATAAATCTAATAATGTTTGCCTACTGAAAATATTCTAATAGAATCCATTGAGACTTACATCTTTCTCTCTCTCTCTCTCTCTCTCTCTCTCTCTCTCTCTCTTTCTCTCTCTCTCTCTCTCTTTGTGTGTGTGTGTATGTGTTTGTGTCTGCCTGTCTGTACAGATACATATATCATGGAAAACGACCATATATAGACATCATCATTTACAATATGGCATGTGTGGGAGAAAGGATTTTAACTTGGTTAGTTCAATTAGCATACTGAGTTCTTTTAATTTAGTGCTGGGTAGAAGGCATCAAGATACTTTCTTTTATAATTATTTCAGGAGCAGTTCTTATGCATTATTAAAACAGATCATATTGTAGCAGGAAGCAAAAATACATACAGCAAATACGTGGATGCTCTCTAGTGGTTTCCCTGAAATTAATGAGAAGTCAACATCACGAGCATTTATCTCTAGAGTTACTAATAGCCGAAACCAAGTGAATGGTACTAAATTAACATAAATGTTTCTGTCCAAGAAAAACAAAACAAAACAAAAACAAAGGTAGAAAAAAATGTAGGATCTAAAAAGACTATAAATAATCTAAGAATATATCTTTGTATTTCAATAGGTCGGTAATTTAGCAATTTAGCTTTCTTGCACTTTAGTGTTGTTTTACTATTTTAGTACCTGTATTATGACTCTATCAATTTCTGTGCCATTTTTTTCTTTCCTTGCTTCATGTTTTGTGCAAAACTCTGCATAATAAAGAATAATTGACTTTGAAACTGAAATTAATTGTTTTATGTACCTTTGGATAGATTAGTATTTATACTAGGTTAGCTTAATTAAAGGCCGTGGTAGTGCTGTGATTAGAATGCAGTATTTCAGCCTGACTCTGCCCACTGCCAGGAGTTCGATCCTGATTAGCTCCAATTTGACTCAGCCTTCCATCCTTCCCAGGTCAGTAAAATGATTGTTGGGGGCAATAGGCTGACTCTGTAAACTGCTTAGAGAGTATTATAAAGCAATAGGAAGCAGTATAGAAGTCTAATTGCTATTGCTAATAGTATTTCAAACCATGTATTAAATTTCTAGCTGCCCAATCACAAGTGACAAAGTGAGCTGATTACTAAACATCCATCTAAAGGCATGTTTATATTTCAATGGGAGAGAATTCAGCCTATGAGAGATCACTGAAATCAATGAGATTCCAAATATTGGATATTTTTTAGACCTAAAGACTGTATCTTCATATTCAAGTCAAGTTCAGTCAAACTAAAATAAGATACATACCCAGACTTGCTAGATTTGGGGAAGCCAATCATTTTTTTTTTAAAGTATACAGGTCATTTTCTCCTTAAGTAACAAAATTAGAAATTGGAATTTTCAATTTGTAGAACCTGAAGGTCTAAAATCTCCCACATTGCCTCACTTGAAGTGAGTTGTTACTTGGACATTCCTTAAAATTCATTCTAGGATTTTGGTGTTTCCAACATCTGGTTTTGTTTCTAAATCAAATTAGATAGTTTCTGTTATGCCACTTGTATTTCTGATGTACATGTACAGCTGGCCAATGCTTCAGATCCTCAAGTTCTTTTGAACATTTAACTTTTTTTATTACAAGTGTTCATGTGTGCATGAACAACATATTCCAAAAACAATAAAATAATTGGGTTGATTATAAGCATGATTAACAACAATCCATACATGTATCTCAATTTCTGTATTTTAATTAAATTAACAACACTTTTTTTTTAAAAAAAACTACTTGGTATGAATATACAAATACACAAACTCTTTTTAGATGTTTACTTACATATGTGAGACAGTCCTGCTTCATCACATCCATATGTTAAAACAAAGAAACCAAATATGAGTTGTATTCAGTTGTATGGATAGCTTTCTACACAGTCTAAGATCCTAATAATCAATGTACTAAATATTGTTCATATTTGACTAAAGAAGAGTACAGTTCTCCTACAGAATCTGTGGAATATGAGCAGGATCAGTAGTTATTAAAGAACCGTGGTAGTGCAGTGGTTAGAATGCAGTACTGAAGGCTGACTCTGCCCACTGCCATGAGTTCAATCCAGACCAGCTCCAATTTGACTCAGCCTTCCATCCTTCCAAGGTCAGTAAAATGAGAAAACTGGTTGTTGAGGGCAATATGCTGTCTCTGTAAACTGCTCAGAGATAGTGCTGTAAAGCACTATGAAGTGGTATATAATTCTGTTATTGCTATCGCTATTTGCTATTGCTATCATCCTATATTTTACCCAATTTCAAGATGACATGTGTTTGAAAAGGCCTGCTTTATTTAGGCATTATTAGTATCTTTGCAGCTGCCTATCTGCACATGATAAAACAAGAGAAAAACGCACAGCCACATCAAGAAAATTGCTTGCAGAAATTTATCCAGATAAAGATGAACTTTTATGATAAGGTATGGGATGAGGTATTAACTGCTACAGCAAATGGTGAATGCTCCATTCCTACAACTCACCAGAAATATTCTGTCTATAGTAAAGTTCAGGTGAAACAGAATGCAGAGTAGAGTTGTTAGAAGCATTGGGATTTGAGTAAATATTTTGGCTCTAGGTAGTAAATTAGTTATAACATATACGGTACATAAGCAAGATAAGATGCTCTTATTTTCAATCACAAACTGCTGAAAGGGAGATCTATCAGATGTATTTGATACAAACATTATATTAGCAATATACAGTCCATAGGATTTGTCTGTGGAGATTCTCAGTCATCCAGATCATAGTTGTCTCAAAGGTGCTTTTCCAGAAGGCAACTGGACTATTTATTCCTTGAGGAGGAAGAAGAAGCTGTTTTGCTTCTCATCCAAGAAGCTTCTTAGGATAAGAAACAAAATGTCTTCTTCTTCCTCAAGGAAAAAAACAGTCCAGTTGCCTTTTGGAAAAGCATCTTGGAAATACATAGGATTTGGATTCTGACATACAACAGAATAAATCTTAATATCTCTGAGGCACTATGGATAACTCTGAATCTGTCCTTTATCAGTTCGGTATTTCAGATGCTGCTTTAAAAACAGAACATTTTTATAAAACTTTGTGCGAATAGGGGTGGAATTTTGAATTTAAGTTCCTGACAAGTCTACCTTCAAATGGGAAGGTTCAAACTGCTCAGATGTTGTTGTGGATGCTGAATCAGTCAAAATTGGCCAGTGGCAACATCGGCTATGAATGCGATACAGGTACTTCTCAGCTTACTACCTCAATTGATCCCGAATTTTCTGTTGTTAAGCAAGACAGTTGTTAAGTAAATGTTATTTCATTTTATGACTTTGCTTGCCTCAGTTGTTAAGCGAATCGCTACAGCTAAGTTGCTAACATGGTTATTAAAGGAATTTTCCCCCTTGATTTTGCTTGTCATAAGAATGCAAAAGGTGATCACGTGACCCCAGGGCAGTGCAACTTCATAAATATGAGCCAGCTGCCAAGTGTTTGAAGCTTAATCATGTGATCATGGGGAGGGCACAACGGTCTTGTGAAAAATGGTCATAAGTCACTTTTTTTTCAGTGCCGTTGTAACTTCCAATGGTCACTAAACTAATGGTTGTAAGTAGGGAACTACACAAAACTAAAAACAAAAATAACATTTTAATTGGAGTAACTGTGTTGTTTCAGAAAAAAAGTGATTTAAGTGGACCTCTAGGCATTTGTAACACTCCTTCCATGTATTGTCTTATTCAGTGGCCCCTACACCTGTTATACCTGCTTCAAGGAAATGTAAAATAGTGATATATTGTCTTCATCAATTATTAGTATTACATCCTACATATAGAAGTAAAGTATAGAAGTGAAGGAAGATTGGTCATATATTCATTCATATTGACCATTTAAAGCTTTCTACCATAACTATTAATTTAAATATCGAAAGCAAGAATGAGTCCTAGAGGAAATATTGAAAGAAGAAATAACAATTTCCTTAACTAAAGAATATAGTTAAGTGCAATTAAAAATAAATCAATAAACTCCAAGCAAGGTTATATCCAGAAGCAAATCTCTAATAGATCCAAATAAGATAAAGTCTTGATTAAACATGAAGGATGCCTTTATGTTCATTTGAAAACATGTCTTAAATTCCAACTCTAGCTGGAATTTATTTTCTTCTTTGGGCTTGCTAACAACTTTGTGATCTGTTATGGAGATGAATTCTTTGTCTGCAGAACTTCATCACCACCACCACCAGCAGTTCCAAAAATACAGATGAAAAACTCATATTATGATTATTCTTCCCAGGTTATAAGCATTTGTGTTTCCATATGTGTGTAATGAGAAATGTTTTGTTTTATTTCTGGTTTCTGGGCTCCCTCCACATATACTGCTTTGGTAAGATCACACTTGGAATCTTGCATCCAATTTTGGTCACCATGATATAAAAAAGATATTAGAAGGATACAGGCTTCTAACTAAGTCAGAATGTCAGCAAATAGCCCGAGCCTCCAAAGATGAAGTGAGGAAAGTTAAGGCTCATAATGAACTAAGGCTTGCGACCAAAGTCAAAAATAACAAAAAAAAGCTTCTTTCAACATGTAAACATCAAGAAAAAAGTGAAGGAAATGATTGGTCCATTAGTGGGTAAAAGTGGCAAGAAGGTGACAAGCAACAGGGAGAAAGCAGAATTCATTTTTTGCATCTGTCTTTACACAAAGGGAAAAAACAGACCAACCTATCAAAAATAGTGTCATAAAAAACAGAATAGAAACACAAGTTAAGATAGGCAAGAAAATGGTAAGTGAGCACCTGTCCAGCCTAGATGAGTTCAAATCGCCAAGACCAGATAGATTACCCCCCAAGGTTCTCAAGGAATTGGCAGATGTGATCTCAGAAACACTGAACTATATATTTCAAAGATCCTGGAGCACAGGGGAACTACCAGAGGACTGGAAAAGAGCTGATGTAGTTCCCATCTACAAAAAAGGGAAAAAAAATGGACCCAGGAAATTACAGACCTATCAGCCTGACCTCAATACCTGTGAAGATCCTGGAAAAGATAGTCAAACAATGAATCAGCGAACACCTAGAGGCAAACAAAGTCATTGCTAAAAGCCAATATGTCAAAAATAGATCGTGCCAGACAAATCTTATTGCATTCTCTGACCAAGTGACAAAATTAGTGGATCAGAGGAATGCTGTGGACGTAATTTACTTGGACTTCAGTAAGGCATTTGATAAAGTAGATCACAACCTACTACTAGACAAGATAGAAAAATGTGGGGTAGATAGCATCACCACCAGATGGCTCCATAGCTGGCTGACTAGCCGTACTCAGCAAGTGGTCCTCAATGGAACTACATATACATGGAGGGAAGTGTGTAGTGGGGTGCCCCAAAGCTCTGTTCTGGGCCCAATGCTCTTCAACATCTTCATCAATGATTCGGACGAGGGGATAGATGGGGAACTCATCAAATTTGCAGACAACATCAAGCCAACACTCCAGAAGACAGGCTTAAGATACAAAGAGATCTGGACAGACTTGAACACTGGGCACTATCAATGGCGAAAAAAACAAGGTTCTACATTTAGGCAAGAAAAACCAAATGCACAGGTATAGTATAAGGCAGTGGTGGCGAACCTATGGCACAGGTGCCAGAGGCGGCACTCAGAGCCCTCTCTGTGGGCACATGTGCTGTCGCCCCAGTCCTAGGCCTTCAGGTGGGTCTTATAAAACCTTTTCCTTTTAGGCCTCCGCCACCATGTGCAACAAAAAAAGGTTCAATCAGTCAATTTCAACTTCCCGTGGGAAAAAAAAGATCTTGCAAAGTTGGAATTGATTGATTGAACTTTTTAGTCCCACCCAGTCTGCCATTACCACTGCAGCCACGCCCACCCAATTGGCTAAACCCAGCCAATGGGCCACACCCACCTGGCACTCGATGGTGCATAAGTGGGTTTTCGGTTGCAGTTTGGGCACTCAGTCTCTAAAAGGTTCGCCATCACTGGAATAGGGGGTACCTTGCTCAACAGTAGTAACTGTGCAAGGGACCTTGGAGTCCTAGTGGTCAATCACCTAAATATGAGCCAGCAGTGTGCTGCAGCTGCCAAAAAGGCCAACACAATGCTAGGCTGCATTAACAGAGGGATAGAATCAAGATCATGTGAAGTGTTAATACCACTTTACAGTGCCTTGGTAAGGCCACACTTGGAATACTGCATCCAGTTTTGGTCACTGCAATGTAAAAAAGATGTTGAGACTCTAGAAAGAGTGCAGAGAAGAGCAACAAAGATGACTAGGGGACTAGAGGCTAAAGCATATAAGGAACGGCTGCTGGAATTGGGTATGTCTAGTTTAATGAAAAGAAGGACAAAGGGGAACAAGATAGCAGTGTTCCTTTTTGACTTAAAGGATGATTTGGAACTTAGAGATATTTGGAAAGAACGGAATACTGAGGAAAAAGACTTTACTTTTTTTTCAGATAGACAGCAATCTTATTCTAGAATTGATTTTTTCTTGGTTACTAGTGATTTCCTTTCTAGGGTGAAGAATATCAAGATATTTCCTAGAATAATTTCAGACCACAGTCCTGTATGGTTGGAAATTTCATCGGAAGAAAGAACTAGAAGGACTTGGAGGTTGAATGAGAATTTATTTAGATATGAAGAGAATATACAGCGATGTAAAGGTTATTTAAAGGATTTTTTTGCTTGGAATATGAATAAGGGTACTTCGATGCCAATGGTATGGGATTCTTGTAAAGCATATATGAGAGGGGTTTTGATTTCTATGAACAATGCTCACAGATGTAAACAGACCCAGAAATGTAAAGATCTTGAAGATGAGATTAAATGTAAGGAAAAGATTTTAATATCAAATCCAACGGACAATAAGTTAAAAGTTTCTATTACCTTGTTGAAGGAGCAATTTAATATGTTATTAGCAGATCAAATGGCAACTAATCTGAGGTATGTGAGACATAATACATTTTGTAATGCAAATAAATCTGGTAGATGGTGGGCTTATCAATTACGTAAGAAACAGAAATCGAGGATTATAGATAAAATAATTTATAAAGGTAAAGAAATCTACCAACAAAATTTGATTAAAAAGTCTTTTTTAGATTTTTATTCTAAATTATATGCTAGTGAAAGTATACAAATTTGAGATATAGAAAAATATTTACAGGGAGCACATTTTCCTAGACTTACAAGTGATCAATGTGATGGGATTAATGATTTAATTACTTCTGAAGAGATTATTTTTGCAATTAAACAATCGAAGGTTGGTAAGACTCCAGGTACTGTTGGGTTAACAGCAATTTATTACAAGATGTTATCTGAAGAAATGATAGAACCATTAAAGGTACTTTTTAATGATATTTTATCTGGAGCAGAATTACCTCCATTTTGGAGAACGGCCTTCATATCATTAATTCCAAAGGATGACCAGGATCTGTCCCAACCTAGAAATTATAGGCCTATATCTCTTTTAAATACAGATTATAAGATTTTTGCAAAGATATTGGCAAATAGATTAATGCAGGTTTTGAAACAATTGATTCATACTGACCAATCTGGATTTATAATGGGGAGATATATGAAAAACAATGTAAGACAAATTGTTAATTTAATAGAGTATTTGGATAAGAATAACCAAATCCCTGCTGCTTTAATATTTATAGATGCTGAGAAAGCTTTTGATCAATTAGATTGGAATTTTCTATTGAAAGTTGCAGAGGAAATGAATTTTGGAGATAAATTCTTGTCTGCTCTCAAGGCCATTTATCAACAACAATCGGCACAAATTATAATTAATGGGGGATTAACAGATGTATTTAAAATAGGAAAAGGTACAAGACAGGGTTCTCCTTTATCCACCTTGCTATTTGTATTAACAATGGAGATTTCACTTATTAAAATTCGAGATTCATCTAGATTAAAAGGAATAAAAATAAGTAAGATTGATTATAGGCTGAGAGCTTTTGCTGATGATTTGGTTGTGACATTATCCCATCCAACAGATTCGGTCAAAGATTTGGTTGAAATTTTAGCACAGTATGGACAGGTCTCTGGTTTTAAGGTAAATAAGAATAAAACTAAAATATTATTGAAAAATATGTCTAGGAAGGGAAAAGATTTTATAGCTGAAACAACCGGTTATGAAATAGTTAATAAGGTTAAGTATTTAGGAGTTTATATTACAACATCTAATGGAAAATTGTATAAGAATAATTATGAGCGCTTATGGGTTAAAGTTCAAAAAGATTTAAATGATTGGCAAAAGCTACAACTATCGTTATTGGGGAGAATTTCAGTAGTGAAGATGAATGTTCTACCAAAGTTTCTTTTTTTGTTTCAGATGATACCCATTTTAAAGAAGGATGCTAATTTGAATGAGTGGCAGAAGGGTATTAATAAATTTATTTGGGGTGGGAAGAAATCAAGGATAAAGTTTAAGATTTTACAAGATGCTCGAGAAAGAGGTGGACTTAAAGCACCAAATTTGAAATTATATTATGATGCGGCCACTTTAACTTTAGTAAGTGACTGGCTCAATTTAACAAATAGAGATATTCTTGTTCTTGAAGGGTGGGATTTATTATATGGTTGGTATGCATATTTAATTTTTGATAAGAAAGTAGATTTGGTCTTTAAGTCACATATTTTAAGATATGCTTTACTTCGAGTTTGGAAAAAATATTATTATAAGTTAAATTATAAAATACCTATTTGGGGGATCCTTGGACAAGCAATCCAGGGGGTTTCTAAGGGGGTGAATTTTGACAACATTTCGTATAAAGAGTTACTTACTTGGTCGGGTACTGATTGGCAATTAAAGTCTTCTGATGTGTTAAGGCAAGAAAACATTTTACAATCGTGGTTTCAATATTTGCAAATTGTGCAGAGATGGACTTTGGATAAGAAAGTGGGAATTACTTTAGTAGATGAAAATTTGGTAATTCAGATCAAGGATCAGAAATGTGCCCATATTAAAAGAATTTATAATGAGTTAATAAAATTGGATTCAGAAACAGAGTTAATTAAAGATTGTATGATTAAATGGGCCCAGAATATTCAAGAACCGATCTCATTGGACTTATGGGAGGTAATTTGGACTAGAAATGTTAAATTTACACAGGCCCAGAATTTGAGGGAAAATTTTTACAAAATGTTTTATAGATGGCATTTGGATCCTAAAAAGTTGTCCTGTATGTACCCGAACCTGCAACCTGAATGTTGGAGATGTGGTTGCTTGGATGCAACCTATTTTCATGTTTGGTGGACTTGTAAAGTTATTAAAGACTTCTGGATTATGATTTGGTGGAACATTCAAAAGGTTTTTAAAAGAAAGATTAAGTTTACTCCCCAACTGTTTCTTTTGGGAATTTTCGTGGACTTTAATGTTAAAGAAACTATCTTAATGTTGAATTTAATAACAGCAGCAAGATTACTGGTGAGTCAATATTGGAAGAAGGATACTCTGCCTTCTTTAGAAGAATGGGTATTTAAGGTTTCTAATTTAGCAGAAATGGCTAAAATTTCTGCTTATTTAAAGGACCATTCACAAGAGAGATATTTTAACATATGGAGAAGATGGATAGAATATGTTCAGAAGAAATATGGAACTACAAAGTTTCACTTATTCTATGAGTAATGATTTTGTTTATAAACTTATGATGATAAAGTTTGAAGAGAGTTAAGGGTTTTTATGATTTTGTTCATTGTATAATTAGTAAACTTAAATAGATTATGTTTAATATGTTTGCATAATCCTGTATTTTGCTCTGGGAAGTTGGAGGGGGTGGGGGGTGGGGGTGGGGGGTGGATGGGTTGAAGTTTAAGTAGTTCAGATAAAGTAGAAATAGTCTTATTGTATATAATATTAATGTTTTAATTTTGAGAGAAGAACTGCTCGGGCATTTCCCCTGGACCGCATCAAGAGGGAGAAGAAGAAGGTGAGAAGTAAGTAGGAAGGTGGAGGTGAAGGAGGAGAGGGGGTGAGTGAAGAAAAAGAGGGAAAGAAGTAAGTTGGTTTGAGGTGGGATGCGGTTTGGGGGGAAATGGGTGGGCAAGACCGAATGTGGTGTGTATCAATTTGTTTTATTTTTTATCTGAAGTATTTGTAAGATTGTTATGTATTGTAAAGTTGAAAGTAATTTTTTTTACAAAAAAAAAAAAAAAGATAGCAGTGTTCCAATATCTCAGGAGCTGCCACAAAGAAGAGGGAGTCAAGCTATTCTCCAAAGCGCCTGAGGACAGGACAAGAAGCAATGGGTGGAAATTAACCAAAGAGAAAAGCAACTTAGAACTAAGGAGAAACTTCCTGACAGTTAGAACAATTAACCATTGGAACAACCTGCCTCCAGAAGTGGTGAATGCTCCAACACTGGAAGTTTTTAAGAAGAGACTGGACAGCCTTTTGTCCAAAATGGTATAGGGTTTCCTGCCTGAGCAGGGGGTTGGACTAGAAGACCTCCAAGGTCCCTTCCAACTTTACATTACTACTACTATATGATGAACAGTTGCAAGACCTGGGTATGTCAAGTCTAACAAAGAGAAAGACTAGGGATAATATGATAGCAATATTCCAATGTTTGAGGGGCTGTCACTGAGAAGAGGGGGACAACCTATTCTCCAAAGCACAGAAGGTAAGATAAGAAGTAATTGGTGGACACTTATCAAGGAGAGATCCATCCTATAACTAAGAAGAAATTTCCTGACAATGAGAATAGTTAATCAGTGGAACTGGTTGCCTTCATAAGTTGTGGTACACCAACACTGGAGAGCTTGGACAGCCATTTGTATAGACCAGTGTTTCCCAAACTTGACAATTTTAAGGCATGTGGACTTCAACTCCCAGAATTCCACAGCCAGCATTGCTGGCTGTGGAATTCTGGGAGTTGAAGTCCTCATGCCTTAAAATTGTCAAGTTTGGGAAACACTGGTATAGACTGATATGGAGTGTCCTGCTAAAGCAGGGGTTGGACTAGAAGACATCCAAGATCGCTTCCAACTCTGATTCTGTTATTCCAACTATAGTTCCTTCAGAGTCCTGTGGAGATTAGAAATTGAGAAAAGGCAGAGCCAGCTTTATTCTCTCATCTACTATTTAGTGAAGGGAACTACTACTACTACTATAGCAAGATCTCTAATTTATCATTATAATTTGTAAGCCACCCAGAGTCACCTTCTAGGGGAGATTGGTGGCATATAAAATGAATGAATGAACAAATGAATGAACAAGCAAACAAATAAATCTTTTTTTTTCAAGTCATTCCAGATGTCTTCAGCAGGACATTTTGCAGAGAATGAAATGCAGCCCAAAAGACCTCAGATCAAGTACTGTTTTTAGATGAGGAGTTTTCTAGAAATTATTACAGTAAAACTTCAAATGCACTTTAGCTCAGGAAAACAAATTCTGTAATATATATGTGGAAAGATCCACAGGAATCTTTTACCTGTGGCTCTGATCCTTTGCTGAGAGTCCGTTTGTAGCACTATTGACTTTCTTCAACAGATCAAAATAAAATTTGTTTCTTTAGTCCTGTGTAGCACAGCAATAAGAGCAATTAGCATTGCTTAAAATCAGGTAGTTTCATTGAAAGAGAAGGATATTTTTTCCAAAGTGAACCTCACACCATTATTCTTTCACTGGCAATTTCATTGTCTTGATTGTGTCAAAAGCCTTGGTTAATATTCAATTTTGATCTAATCAAGAGGAGGAGGGGAGGTGGTGATTATCTGGATATCTCTTTTCTGACATCTGCAAGACTGTGATATAAAGTAGTCTTATCCTTAATACAAACCCTACCAAAGATTTTAAAAACCTTTTATTTTAGGGCAAGTGGGAAGCTACTGAGGATTTGCATGCTGTGAAGAAAAAAAAATATTGTGCTGGCTATTAAAAATAGGAATAACATAAAGGCTCTAGACAGAATTGTTTTTGTGAAAATGCAAGGAATCCATCAAATAGACAAACAAACTCTTGGAATTTAAACGCATCTGATTTCTCTGCAACTTCAATTAAAGTTAAGTTGCGTAAAACATAGAAATATTTTATAAATTGATTCATTGACTTTCTGGTTTTGAAAATTGGTTCAATTGCCGTTGTCATGCTGTGGACAGAACATTCATTACAAAGATGCTTTGAACCAGCAAGAGAGGCTTACACACACCCTGTTCTTGGTTGAATATATATTATATTCTGCCTTGTCAATTATGCTGGCATGATAGTCATCTTGAGAGAAAGGGGGAGGGGTAAGAGAGGAGCTGGTCCAGCTTGTGGCATGCTCTTAGATGTTCAAATGGTGTGGCTTGCCAGTCTATGACTTAATGAGGACACTGCATCATGTTGAGCACCGCCATCTCTGCCTTGTTATATATCTGGGAAGGATACCAGAAGTCATGGCTGATTTAGATTTCTCCTGAATAAAACTACTTCTCCTTCCTAGTGTTGCAGATGTCTGTCTGGAGATCTCTCTCTGGGATCAATTATCTCTCTACAGGAAGAATTACTGCTGCTTACTCTTACATCTTCCTCACTTGAAAATAAGGTGATCAAGCAGCAACTAAAAAAATAAGAAGAATAACAGGACTCCAGAGAATTTCAATAGTTTTTTTTTACTGATCAGTGGGGTCTTTGCCATTATTTTCCAATGCTAGCTCCTGACTCTGGCCTTGGAAAGCCAACTGGAAAACCAGTCTGCAATACAGTATTTAGAAAATGTTTAGAAAATATGCATATTTATAATATGATAATCATGCAAATCCTATGAAAGTATATGAACCCACCTTTGATTGGTACAAAAGAAAAAAAAATCTAATTTTCTTGCAGAACTATCAGGAGGCACCTTGTGTGATGCGTTGCTGATTTTATACCTTGTATGATGCATTGTTGATTTTATAATATAGGTCAGTATAATTAAAGAGCCAGCTTAGTATAGTGGTTATGGGCATAAGCTACAAATTGGAAGACTATGAATTCTAGTCTTCCATTTAAAAGATCTGCTATCCATCCACAGTATTTTTAAGGTTATGTACATTTTTACGTACATATCAATTTCATGCATATTATATTTATATTCATTCACCACCACATTCATACATACATACATACATACATACATACATATACTGTATACATATATACATAGTATGTCTTGTATGTCTTGAAGAGGAACTGCAATAGGTTTATCTCTAAGAAATGACTATGTACTTGCTGAATTTGTGCCTCCATACTTATTATAGATAGATGGAATTTGGTGAAAACATAATGCTTTACATGGATCTGAGAAGCACGTATTTATGAAGAGCATCTTTATTGAAGATCTCCAGAAGCTGCATTTTTTTTCATTACCTGCCTGGATAAAGCACAAAGCTAGAAAACAAGAGTTGATGAGTTCTAGTCTCATCTTAGGCATGAAAGCCAAGTTGGATGGCTTTGAGCCTTTCACTTTCTTTCAACCCTAGAAAGTAAGCAATGGCAAACCACCGTCAAAAAACCTTGCCAACAAAACTGCAAGAACTAGTCCAGGAGTCAATACTGACTCCAAGCCTCCTCCCCCAACTATTATTGTTCATCAATTAAGAACAATTCTTCAGGTCTACTTTGGGGTGTTGGGGCTTACAAACAAGAATATGCTCAACTGAGAAATGACCGGTTTCACCTTTCATCAACACTGGTTTCCCAGAGAATGGGCTCCATCATGAGTCTGAAAGCTTGGAAGACTAAATCTCTGATCCTGGTGACTTGTTGCAATATTTGCCTTCATTCACTGGTTTTCTTATACAGAGTTGTCTTTAGTTAAGAGTGGTAGAATACCTGAATTTAATTCTTTTAAAATCCTTTATTTTTTTTATTTCTAGTTATAGCTCCTTCGAAAGAAAAAAAAAATAAAGACCTGCTAGAGCTTCAAGGAATTATTTCATTTTTTCCCCCTCCCCCAAATTTATACAATTTCTGGCAAGAAGGAGACTTATTTCCCTTCAAGTCTCATGAGGAACATTTTCCTTGGTGTGAATTTGTACAGCCAAGTTTGGTTGAATGACTTCATCTAATACTTTTCCATAAAACTGCTTGCTATCTGATATTAAAAAGATTCCCAAGAGAGACAACCTTTCGTAGTATTTTCCCTCTCTCTCCCCATTGGCAGTGGCTTGAACATATGATATTTACTTTGTGTTATTACAGGATAATAAAACTGGGTTTTCTGTCTATCTTTTAGAGACAAAATGCTGCAATTGACGTTATCCTTCATGAAAAAGAATAGGTATATCTTTGATCCCATTAGTATAGGTACTTCTTCCTCAGAAGTATATCAAATAACACTAATCTTCTTTACAATCCTGTACTGATACTAGAATCAACATTTATTTTACTCACCCAGCTTTCTTCAAAAGGTTTCCTCTGGTCTTCTTAATATCTTCTCCCCTTTCCATAGAAAAACTGTCTTGCTCTAATTATTCATTTATTACTTGAATTTCAATAATCAAATATTAACATTACTTGTAGTAAATATTGTTTTGGGGCTGTAACAGGTCTACAGATGGAACAATCCTTTCTCTCTTCTTTTACCCATGTGCATGAAAAGCCAGCACATCAAAGCAAAACATCTGCTAGGAAATATTTTTCTCTTCTTCATTGTTTTAAGTGCTTATTGATTTATTTCTAATTACTGAAATAAAGTTCCAGATCCATACCTGCCAGATTAAAATATAGAATGATATCTAATTATCATTTAAGTTTTTTTAATGTTTCATGCTAATTTTTGCAGATTTTTTTGTTGTTTTAAGTATCAAAATATCTTATATAATGAATATTTTGACAGAAAACTACATGTATGTGTGTGTATGTATGTATGTATATATAGATATTTTTTGTTTTAAGTATCAAAATACCTTATAGAATGAATATTTTGACAGAAAACTACATGTATGTGTGTGTGCATGTGTATGTACGTATATATGTGTTTGTATGTATGTATATATTTGTGTGTCTATGTGTATATATATGTGTGTGTGTGTGTGTGTGTGTGTGTGTGTTTGTTTGTGTGTGTATAACAAAGTTTCATTGGTTATAAATTTTAAGTGTTTACCAATTCAAAACTTACAATAAAACATAACTGAAAGTTTAACTTTCTGTCAACTATTCAACGGAAATGAGATATTTGAGGAAAGCTGCTGGTGTGACCAGAAGATATAAAATGAGAAATGAGATCATAAGAAAAGGAATTGGCATAGAACCAATCTTAATCTACATACAAAAACAACAAATAAAGTGGTTTGCTCACCTGGAGAGGATTTCTTGGGATTTCATACCATACAAGGCATATATAAAAAGAGGAGAAGGTCAAAGAACACGAAGCAGACCCAGAAGAAGATGGAGAAACAATATCAAAGACTGCCTCAACAGTATTAAATAACAATAGTTGAGGCCATCAGAAGAGCAAGAACCAGAACTTCTCCCTTGACACCAGAAGCCATAAGAGGAGGAAGAGGAAGAGAAGAAAGAGGAGAAAAAGGAGGAGGAAGAGGAGGAGGAAGAGGAGGAGGAGAAAGGGGAGGAGGAGGAGGGGAGGAAGAGAAGTTTTACTAGCTGTAAAACTTTTCCCAGCTGACATATTTACATACTGGATGTTCTTCTCTGAGAACTGTGAGAAGTTTCATGATATGAGTGCACCACTTGAAATTTTATTAATGCATGGTGAAGAACTCCATAAAGCTGACTTTTCTTTTTATTTTATTTTTTATTTAATTAAATTCATTAGGCCACACAATTTTGTGGTGACCTGGGGTAGAATACAATAAAGAGCTCTAATAAAATAAAGTACAAAAGTGGAGAAATATGGAGAACCCACCACTAAATAAAAACCCAGGTCTTCAAGACTTTTTTAAACAGAGTCATGGTCAGGAAAACATCTCAGGAGGTTGGGGTTGTTCTTAAGAGTAGATGCTGTGAAAGAAAAGGCTTTGGCTCATACTTATTATGGCAAGGCTTGCTGAATTCACCTAGCCCAGGGGTCTTCAAACTTGGCCCTTTTATGACTTGTGGACTTCAACTCCCAGAATTACTCCGCCAGCACGCCTGGCTGAGGAATTCTGGGACTTGAAGTCCACAAGTCATAAAAGGGCCAAGTTTGAAGACCCCTGACCTAACCTAGCAACATTGGTGGGGGAGGGGCTCAGAGGCTGACAGGAGTCTTCTTCCATAACAATAGGCCAGTTTTGGAAGCCTTGAATTATTTTGCAGAGTAGAACTATGTTACTTGCTTATACTGATAAGGAGAATCGCAGTATCTCCATTGCACAAATCTCTTCAGTGAGGAGGAAAATATAAGCTTTGTTTCACAAACCTTCTTGCTACTCAGTTGGTCATGAAAGCCACCATCTCTTTTGTTCTCGTTCCAAGCAACTGGGCAGTGAGCATAAGTGATTCATCAAACTATCTTATAAATACAAGGAAGATATTTCTGTTTAAAGAAGAGTGTAAAAAAAGCAGATTTCTTTAAATGAATTGCTGTTTTAATCCAGGAAGAAAAACAATGTTCTTTCCATATATTCAAAGTCTAATAATGCATATGCATATGAATTTTCCCTTTTCTTAAACCACCCCTTTCTCTGTGTCAATGATGATAACTAAAAACATCAACATCAATTTCCTGGCTGAACTTGGAAAGAATTTCCTAAAGTTCTGTAATTAAGAATGGGCAAAATTCCACCCGATTCAAAAACAATCCACAGATTGCAATCCTCAGAGCTAGGCTGAGTTAGATTGATTTAAGAGAAAGCCAAATTAAAAAGAAGATGTTCACCAGATCAAGTATTTATGATGGGAGCTGACAGCAACAACCAAGAAAAGTGAAAAGAAATCTCTTTCCATCATTTGACATGCTTCATAAAAGTAGAATGTTGCACATTGGGGCCTGGGAAATATGATTTACAAACACTAGTGATATTCCAACAGTTCTTTAAAAAAGAATACATTTCCCAGAGACAGTTCCAGATATACAATTGAGGGATATTTACATTATTTTTAAAACACCATCCACATTTCTTATTCATCTGCTTATTCTTTTTGGGAGGGGTGTTTCTGCCTGTCTGTGAACCAGTACAAACATACATGCTTATATTTTTTATCCCAATGCTTCTACATTTTTCCCAGAACCAGAATTATTCTGCTTTTCATTATCTACAATGTTCAAACACTTCAAGCATGAAATTATAAAGCTAATTGTGCAGGAAATTTTCTTTATGCTAGGTTTGTTTTTCCCTTAGCATGAACTTTTCTTTCATAGTACCTCCAAAAATATGTATTTTTTATCTAAACATTTGATATGTTTAATGCTGTGCAATAAATGGATTATATGGAGAACACTCTGAAGCTGGGAAGGCCAAATAGTTTCTTTTATGATTTGCATTTGCTTTTGTTCACTACTATCTAATGTTCTTTGAAAAGAAAATGAATATATGTTGTATTTCAATGCAGTTCTCTGCCTCCAAGTCTCAGCTAGTGAAAAATAGTTGACCCATGGAAGCTTTTATAGCTCTAAAAATATTTTTTTTCTCAATTTTTCTGTTACTTAGGTGATCTATAGGACATATTCTGAACACGTTCATATAGAGACATCAAGAGAGTTACCTGTTGTAGCTTCCTTTCATTAAAACAAGAATTAAATCTCCAGTACACAAAACCTTTCATTGTCATGACATTTCTGTTCAATAGCAACTGATAGGATTGTTTGTCAAACATCTTCAAATGGGTTCTTTGAAGTCTCTTAAAAAGGCCCTTGTGAAGCAGTTCCGATATGTTCAGAAGAAAGTAAATTTAATCAGATTGTGGCATCAAACTATCCAGAGAATGCTGCAGAAATAGTGCTACAAGGTGAGAAGAAAGGTTTTGTAGATTTACTAGATGTGTATCAAAATATCTTTCTTCAATCAATCATTGGTAAACAAGCCAGAAATTATGGGTGATGTGGTAATTTTCTGGTAATGTGGGAAATGTGATCAAAATATTTGGCATTTTGTGGGCAATTTTATGTTAAAACAATTGCATTAAATCATGTTACAAAACTATAAAACAAAAACTAAAAACCCAGCATAAATATGTCACCTATCAAGGTAAGTATTCTTGTACCAGTAATTAAAACTCATTTCCAAGTCAAAGTGAGCTGTTAGTTTATTCTCTTTCTTTCCCCCCCCCCATTTGTGTGTGTGTGTGTGTGTGTGTGTGTGTGTGTGTATGTCACACAAAGACTCATACCTGGACCCAAACCCATACACCCTATTATTCCAAACTGAAGCAACAAAAGAAAAAATGCTATGGATAAGTTTCATTCTTCAGCTACATTAAATAGTTTTTAATTTTATAATATCTTCCCAAAGTCATTTCCTCTTTGACAAATCACAGAAAATAGTAATGAACTATTAAAATGAAATGAAATTTCCCTCTCTTTCTCTCTCTCTAACACACAGAGAGAGAGACATATACAGATACAGTATATGCATGAAGAACTTAAAGCAGAATCACAATTACTGTGAACCATGAAAATAATTAAAATATAACTAATGCAAATACATAGTTTAATTAAATAAGTGTGTTATATATCTAAGAAAAATATGGACAGAACTGAGCCATACATTCCAGAAACATTATGTTTCAACTGAATGATTTGCCCCAACGGTTAACTTTTTACAACATGGTAGGGTTTATATATATAAACATATGTGTGTGTGTGTGTGTGTGTGTGTGTGTGTGTGTGTCTAATTATGTTAAAAATTTGAATCCCAGGTAAAGCCATGCAATAAAAAACAAATAAATATGAGCACCAGGATAATATCAAACTAGAAATTGTTTAATAAAAATGCTGAGCTTTCGTCGGCCAGCACTGCCGACATCATCAGAGCATGGAAGCAAGTCAATGGGAGTCCCCTTTTTATGATACCAGCCGGCTTTGCGCACGGCTCCTGGAGTTGGTCCATCCAATGTCCCTAATTGTTTTACTCTTAAAAGGCATGCATTTGCTGTTCCCTTGGTGGTTTCCAAGGCTGCTGTTCCCTTATCCACTTTCCTTCCTCCAGTCTCTTCCCTCGTGCATACACTGCTGTTTGCTATCACACCACTAATTTCTAAAGCTGCTGTTCTCCCTTCCCCCTTCTTTTCGACGATCGCTTTCTTCGTGTGTATCCAGTTGTCTGCTTCTACCCCATTGATTTCCGGGTTTGCTGCTCCCTCCTCCCCCTTTTTCCCTCTGATCGTTTTCCTCATACGCATACAGCTATCCGCTGCAACCCTACTGGTTTTTAAAGTTGCTGCTCTATCCTTCCCCTTTCTCCCAATAGTTACTTTACTCGTGTGCCTCCAACTATCACATTGTGCTAAACATTTTTGCTCATTCCCTCTCCTCGTCTCCATCCCAGGACATATCTGTTCTTTCCTTATAAGACTGTTAGCAGGCTGTGTATCCAACCCGGTCCTCTTGCTCTTTCTCCCTGTTGTTCCTGTGCGTGTGTGGGCATTTCAAAGTGGTCTACCGAATGGGTCTGAATGTTTGTCCAGGAACCCTCCAGCAGATACATCCTTGCACTCGCTCCTCTATTGGGGAGCGTTGCCCCTCTCTGGGGGTACCCCAGGATATTTTGAGAACCTCCTTCCTGCCATTCGCTCTGGTCTTCTTTTCTCTTGTCCATCACTCGTGGTTCTCATGCTTGCATCGCTAAACCATCTACAAGATGTACATTGGATTCTGCTCCACCATTTGATAGCTTTCTTGCTTTTCTTGCTCGTGTACAAGCTCCCAAAGGGGGGTCTTATGCTGGTCACTCATGGGTACCCATTGCAAGGTTGTCAGTGAGCTGTGGCATTACTTTCATCCTGTCTTCTCCTAACTTCATGGGGTGGGGTGGATTATTTATACCTGAGGCATCTGCGGGGTGCATTTCTCGTCCCCCTTTCTCTATTCCACATGTGGGATATGTTGTTGATCTGTTGTTACTTTGGCAGGTTGTTTTCTCTATTATTATATCCCTCTGACCTTGTGATGGGTGAATGAATTGCTTTCATTGGGAATCATGGCGTTGTTTATCCTATGTTTATCCCATGTATCCACGATTTAAAATAGATGCTGAGACTCTAGAAAGAGTACAGAGAAGAGCAACAAAGATGATTAGGGGACTGGAGGCTAAAACATATAAGTAATGGTTGCTGGAATTGGGTATGTCTAATTTAATGAAGAGAAGGACGAGGGGGGACATGATAGCAGTGTTCTAATATCTCAGAGGCTACCACAAAGAAGAGGGAGTCAAGCTACTCTCCAAGGCGCCTGAAGGCAGGACGAGAAGCAATGGATGGAAACTGATCAAGGAGAGGAGCAACTTAGAACTAAGAAGAAACTTCCTGACAGTTAGAACAATTAACCAATGGAACAACCTGACTCCAGAAGCGGTGAATGCTCCAAACTGGAAGTTTTTAAGAAGAAACTGGACAGCCATTTTTCTGAAATGGTGTAGGGTTCTTGCCTGAGCAGGGGGTTGGACTCGATGACCTCCAAGGTCCCTTCCAACATTATGATGATGATGATGATGATGATGATGATGATGATGATGATGATGATGATGTTCTCAGCATTTGATGTGCTGGGCAGAGTTCTATGTGGCAGTTTATGGAGTTTTCGTCGGAGAGCCAAGCCTCTTAAGTAGGCGGCCTCCCTTGGTGGCATCCCTAGACAAAGTTTGTGCATTGGCAAGATCGAACTTGTGACCAAAATTGGCCATGTGGATCCACAACTGCGAATGTTGTTCATGTCTTTTGACAGCCAGCACGTGCTCATGCACCTTGGTTTTTAGCCTCTTAGACGTCTCCCCAACATAGTTGCAGGGACAAATCTTGCATTTGATCCTATACACTACCAACAATTTTTCTTCGTTGGGGAGCAGGTCTTTGGGATGCATGATTCTGGTGCATAAAGTCTGATCCGGTTTATGGGCCACTTTTACATTAAAGGGAGCTAATAATCTGGCTGTTCCTTCTGATACATTGTTAATGTATGGAAGGGGGATACGTACGGATTATGTTGTTACCTTATCAGTTTGTAACTCTTCCCGGGGTCTGTAACCCCAATGGGGTTACAGCGGATAGCCATATGCATATGAGGAAAACGATCAGAGGGAAAAGGGGGGAGGAGGGAGTACATGAAGAAAGCGATCGGCGAAAAGAAGGGGGAAGGGAGAACAGCAGCTTTAGAAATTAGTGGTGTGATAGCAGACAGCAGTGTATGCACGAGGGAAGAGATTGGAGGAAGGAAAGTGGATAAGGGAACAGCAGCCTTGGAAACCACCAAGGGAACAGCAAATGCATGCCTTTTAAGAGTAAAACAATTAGGGACATTGGATGGACCGATGACTAGGTCCAGGAGCCATGTGCAAAGCCAGCCATATCATAAATAGGGGACTCCCATTGATTTGCTTCCATGCTCTGATGATGTCGGCAGTGCTGGCCGATGAAAGCTTAGCATTTTTATTAAACAATTTCTAGTTTGATATTATCCTTGTGCTCGTATTTATTTGTTTTTTATTGCATATATATATATATATATATATATATATATATATATATATATATATTGTTGTTGTTAATTGCGAAGTCGTGTCCGACCCATCGCGACCCCATGGACAACATTCCTCTAGGTCTTCCTGTCCTCTACCATCTTCTGGAGTCCATTTAAATTCACACCTACTGCTTCAGTGACTCCATCCAGCCATCTCATTCTCTGTCGTCCCCTTCTTCTATTGCCCTCAATCTTTCCCAGCATTAGGCTCTTCTCCAGTGAATCCTTCCTTCTCATTAGGTGGCCAAAGTACTTGAGTTTCAACTTCAGGATCTGGCCTTCTAAAGAGCAGTCGGGGTTGATCTCTTCTAGGACTGACCGGTTTGAACGCCTTGCAGTCCAAGGGACTCGCAGGAGTCTTCTCCAGCACCACAGTTCAAAGGCCTCAATTCTTTTGCGCTCAGCCTTTCTTATGGTCCAACTTTCACAGCCATACATTGCAACTGGGAAAATCATGGCCTGGACTATGCGCACTTTTGTTGGCAGGGTGATGTCTCTGCTTTTTAGAATGCTGTCTAGATTTGCCATAGCTTTCCTCCCCAGGAGCAAGCGTCTTTTAATTTCTTGGCTGCAGTCCCCATCTGAGGTGATCTTGGAGCCCAGAAAAATAAAATCTGTCACTACCTCCATTTCTTCCCCATCTATTTGCCAGGAATTGAGAGGGCCGGATGCCATGATTTTGGTTTTCTTAATGTTGAGTTTCAAGCCAACTTTTGCACTCTCCTTCTTCACCCGCATCAAGAGGCTCTTTAGTTCCTCTTCACTTTCTGCCATTAGAGTGGTATCATCTGCATATCTTAGGTTGTTGATATTTCTCCCGGCAATCTTAATTCCAACTTTTGATTCATCTAGCCCTGCCTTTCTCATGATGTGCTCTGCATATAAGTTAAATAGGCAGGGCGACAGTATACAGCCTTGCCGGACTCCTTTTCCAATTTTGAACCAATCAGTGGTTCCGTGTTCGGTTCTCACTGTTGCTTCTTGACCCGCATATAGGTTTCTCAAGAGACAAATGAGATGGTCTGGTACTCCCATCTCTTTAAGAACTTGCCACAATTTGTTGTGATCCACACAATCAAAGGCTTTTGCATAGTCAATGAAGCAGAAGTAGATGTTTTTCTGGAACTCCCTAGCTTTCTCCATGATCCAGCGTATGTTGGCAATTTGATCTCTAGTTCCTCTGCCTCTTCGAAATCCTGCCTGTACTTCTGGTAGTTCTCGATCCACATACTGCTGGAGTCTAGCTTGTAGGATTTTAAGCATAACTTTACTAGCATGTGAAATGAGTGCAATGGTGCGATAGTTTGAACATTCTTTGGCATTGCCTTTCTTTGGAATTGGAATGTAAACTGACCTTTTCCAATCCTGTGGCCACTGTTGAGTTTTCCAAATTTGCTGGCAAATTGAGTGTAGCACTTTTACTGCATCTTCTTTTAAGATTTTGAATAGCTCAGCTGGAATACTGTCACCTCCACTAGCTTTGTTGTTGCTCAGATTTTCTAAGGCCCATTTCACTTCACATTCTAGGATGTCTGGTTCGAGGTCAATGACCATCTCATTGTGGTTATCTGGGATGTTAAGCTCATTCTTGTATAGTTCTTCTGTGTAGTTTTGCCATCTCTTCTTAATCTCTTCTGCCTCTGTTAGGTCTCTGCCATTTTGGTCCTTTATCATGCCCATCTTTGCATGAAACGTTCCCTTCATATCTCCAATTTTCTTGAAGAGATCTCTGGTCCTCCCTGTTCTGTTGTTTTCTTCTATTTCTTTGCACTGTTCATTTAAGAAGGCATTCTTATCTCTTCTAGCTACTCTCTGGAATTCTGCATTCAATTGGGTGTATCTTTCTCTTTCTCCTTTGCCTTTCGCTTCCCTTCTTTCCTCAGCTATTTGCAAAGCTTCCTCAGACAGCCATTTTGCTTTCTTGCATTTCTTTTTCTTTGGGATGGTTTTAGTTGCTACCTCTTGTACAATGTTGCGAACTTCCATCCATAGTTCTTCAGGCACTCTGTCTATCAGATCCAGTTCCTTAAATCTATTTGTCACCTCTACTGTATATTCATCAGGAATATGATTTAGTTCATACCTGAGTGGCCTAGTGCTTTTCCCTACTTTTTTCAATTTAAGCCTAAATTTTGCAACGAGAAGCTCATGATCTGAGCCACAGTCAGCTCCTGGTCTTGTTTTTACTGACTGTATAGAGCTTCTCCATCTTTGGCTGCAGAGTACATAGTCAATCTGATTTCTATGTTGACCGTCTGGTGATGTCCATGTGTAGAGCCGTCTCTTGGGTTGTTGGAAAAGAGTGTTTGTTATGACCATCGTATTCTCTTGACAAAATTCTATTAGCCTGTGCCCTGCTTCATTTTGTTCTCCAAGGCCAAACTTGCCTGTTATTCCGGTTATCTTTTGGCTTCCTACCTTAGCATTCCAATCCCCCATGATGATAAGGACATCATTTTTTGGTGTTAATTCTATAAGGTGCTGTAGGGCTTCATAGAACCGGTCAATTTCATCCTCTTCAGCACCAGTGGTTGGGGCATAGATTTGGACTACTGTGATATTGAATGGTTTGCCTTGGATTCGAATTGAGATCATTCTGTCATTTTGGGGATTGTATCCCAGTATTGCTTTTCCTATTCTTTTATTGACTATGAAGGCTACTCCATTTCTTCTGAGGGATTCTTGCCCACAGTAGTATACCTGATGGTCATCTGAGTTAAATTCACCCATTCCTGTCCATTTTAGTTCGCTGATTCCTAAGATGTCGATGTTCAGTCTTGTCATCTCTTTTTTGACTACGTCTAGCTTGCCTTGATTCATGGATCTTACATTCCAGGTTCCTATGGAGAAAAAATCTTTACAGCATCGGACTTTCCTTTCACCACCAGATATATCCACAGCTGAGCGTCCTTTCGGCTTTGGCCCAGTCGCTTCATTCTTTCTGGCGCTACTAGTACTAGCCCTCTGCTCTTCCCCAGTAGCATATTGGACACCTTCCGACCTGAGGGGCTCATCTTCCAGCGTCATATCTTTTTTCCTTTTAGTACTGTCCATGGGGTTTTCATAGCAAAGATACTGGAGTGGTTTGCCATTTCCTTCTCCAGTGGATCACATTTTGTCAGAACTCTCTGCTATAACCTGTCCGTCTTGGGTGGCCCTGCACGGCATAGCTTATAGCTTCATTGAGTTACGCAAGCCCCTTCGCCACGACAAGGCAGTAATCCATAAAGGATTACTTTTGCTAAACTACTGAGGATTTTTAGATCATTGATTAGCACAAAGACTGCAGACTATGTAAGATGAATAGTTGCAGAAATATAAGTCCAGAAAAAGGCCCCAAAGTTTTATATAATACAACCCAAACATTTCTAAATCTCTGTCTGTCTGTCTGCCTGCCTGTCTGTCTGTCTGTCTGCCTCCTGCCTGCCTGTCTGTCTACTATCTATCTATCTATCTATCTATCTATCTATCTATTGTGGTGGCGCTATGCAGTACTGCGGGCAACTTTTTCTGACTGTTGGCTGCCAGCAGTTCAGCAATTCGAGTCTCAACAACTCAAGGTTGACTCAGCCTTCCATCCTTCTGAGGTCAGTAAAATAAGGACCTAGATTATTGGAGGCAATATGCTGACTTGAGAGGGCTGTAAAACACTGTGAAGTGATATATAAGTCTAAGTGCTATCTCATCTATTATCTATTTATTTATCTAAAGTTTTATAAAGCTGCCAAACTCAGACAGTCCAATGGGATATCTTCCTCAAAACAATGTGAATTATCTTTCCCAACAGGTAACTGTTTCTTAGACAATAATCTAGCAAGAGAAGCCCTCACACTCCCCAAAATCAACTAAAATATTTATATTGTTTGTCTGAAAAAATAATCCATAGTAAACAATTTCACTTATTTTCGATAATTGATATGTGAACTAGGAGAACATTTCCATCCTTCTTTAATTTTTGAATATCACAATACATTTTACTACAATCAAATCAAATCACTTTATTACAACCCTAAAGTCAGATACATTAAAACATGCAGTAGTAGAATTGTTGCATACAACTCTCTCTATATAACAGAAAAACAGTGATGATCTAAAAATATGATCTAAAAAACAAAAGTATAAAATGTTATTTTAAAAATGAATGAATAAATAAGTATTGAGACTTAATTAATGGCATGATGTATTGTAAAGATGTTGGGAAAAAAGTGAGCAATGTGGGAGGATACTTTTGAGTACTTATCTGAAAAGAAAGAAGGAGAAATTGTGCTCCCTGTCTAGAATTTCATCAAGATCAGATAAATGAACATCTGTCTAGAGTTCTTAAATAAGGACCATCACTACATAAACATAATTGGAGATGAATAGGCGAACTGATAAAGGAGAATATTTGTAGCTCAGGGCTGAAATGAGAGGTCCTTGGTGCTCTCTGAGTTTGGTGGGTTTCTTTTCTTTTTCTTTTCTTTCCCTTCCCTTCCCTTCCCTTCCCTTTGCTGTCAGAATCCAATTATATTTCATCTTTAATTATCAAATATAGAAACTCCCAATTCTGCCTTCTCTGGATTCTGCCATAAGAGGGAGAGAAGGGGGAGAACAAAGGGGCTTTATGGCCCTCACTTCCTTCAGTAGACTTCTAAAAGCTGAATGTGTTTATTGCAACATCAAAGAGAGACTTTGAATGTAAATAGCATCAAAGAACCTTACCATGACAAAAGAGAGCTAATTACCTTTCATGTAGTTTATCTGAAGTCTCCATACAGACGGAAGAAAGGAGCAAGGGGGTGGAATTGTGATGCCTGAAACTATCACTGGAAGGGGGGGTGATTGGGTGGGACTGCTGGGGAACCCCTTAAAACCTTGAATGGGAGAGCTTGGACCCCAAGTCCTATCTAGCATGCCTGCAACCACTTCTTCTTAATAAAGGATTCCTGTTGGAAGAATTATCCCAAGAGTTCTGTCTTCTTAAGATGCAAAGTGGGGTGGGTCCTTACATTAGACAGGACTTGCAAAATTAATCCACCTGGAAGGGAGACCCTTGCCGGGGGATTTTGCAAAAAATTTACCATGTCAGACAATGGAGAAAGAGAGGGGGAAAACTCCCTGGAAAGAGAGCCGCTGACCCAGTTGGAACCTTGCCAGATGTTGGGATCTGAGAGGTCAGATTCCTCGGGAGAAGAAGTGGTGGAGACACAGGACCACAAGCCTCGCTGGTCGATGAACGTTGGAAAGAAAAGTGAGTGGAGAAAGGAATCAAGAAAGGTGACCCTGAGACGGGGGACCAAGCAACCAGAATGGAAGCAGGAGATGGAGAAATCCCTGCACGCAAGTGAAGAGGGAGGAAGCTGGGCACCGTACTCAGACTGGATCCTAGAGAAAGCTATTGACCTGATGAAGAGAACTCTCAGCTCCCTAGGAGAGGAGAATACTGAGCCCTACGGCCGCCCCAGTTCCTGGAGCCACAAAGGGAGAGACACCGAGGGGGACGTGGAACCTGCAACCCCAGGGACATCTACTGATCCAGGAGCCCCCACCCCCTACCGGACCACAGATGGCAATCTGGACGGAAGACACTACCACCCACACGGAGGCACCGATCCATTCCAAGACGTCCACCGTTGGAGGTGAAATTCAAAGGGGAGCCAACATGCTTGGGGTTTTTCCTAACCCAAGTCCTCAGCTACATGGAGGAATATGGGCAGGACATTCCCAGTGACAAAGCCCGCATCCGGATCGTGCAATCTGCCCTGGATGGACCAGCTGCAGATTGGGTGGTGAACTTGCATGACTCCAATGCCCCAGAACTCAGTAACTTCAACCGTTTCATGTCCTCTTTGAGAAGACGATTTGAAGACCCCCTGGCTGATCGCAAAGCCCGTGAAAGGATAAAAACGATGAGGCAAGGCAAACGCCCAGTGGCTGAGTATACACAAGAATTCCGGGCCATTGCCAGCAAACTGAATTGGCCAGAAGACATCCTCCTTGGCCATTTCAAAGATGGACTAAACTATGATCTATATGATGCTTGCCTGCCCCGAGGGGACCCACATCGACTTGAGGAATGGTACGTCTTGGCAGAGGAAGCAGAGATCGACATATTGAAGAGGCACCGCCGAGGAAAACAATGGAGCCGCCCCCCGCCTGAGCTGACACACCAACCGGTGAAATCATCGGATACAGCCAAGAAGCAAATGGGGTGTTTCAAGTGCGGAAGAGAAGGGCATCGAAGAGAAGCGGCATTGCTCAAAGGCCCCCCAGCACAACCCAGACAGATCCCCAATCAACAAACCCGGAAAGTCTTCAGCTAAGCCAAAAGAAACGGCCATGAGAATGATGGAAATTGCAGAACCCCCCACTTCTGCTCACCAAGGGGAAAGAACTCCAGCCTACACCACAGGGCCGGTGGATGCCTCAGGTGACAGCTCGGAGGGCGAACCCCTGGTAAGTGGATGCATCACACCCATCTTCAAAACAGTGACTATATTAATCCCCCCCATGCCCGAAGCTGTGAAGGTGAAAGCCTTAATAGACTCTGGCTGCACCCGCTGCCTCATTAGCCCAACACTAGTGGGGAATCTGGGCATCCCATCAGGAGACTGGAACAACCAATCTCATTTGGCCAGTTAGATGGATCCATAGCAGGGGGGTGCCAGCTACCCTAGCCACTCTACCAATACACCTCTCCCTGGGCAAACATGAAGAGGACATAACGTTTGTGGTGACCCCAGGTATGGAATGCCCAATGATTCTAGGGATGGAATGGTTGAAAAAATGGAACCCCTGGGTAAATTGGAGGACGACAGAAATCAAATTCCCGAAGGGGGACCCTATGGACTTAAAACCCAAGGGAGGCTACCAGAATCAAGAATAGAAAAAGCATCCATAGGAGAGGAAAAAGATTAACAGAAATACCAGAGGAATATAGGGACCTTGCTGAAGTCTTCAGTGAGGAGAGGGCGAATGAGCTTCCCCCCCCCACCGACCCACAGACTGTACCATTGAATTCAAGCCTGGGGCAAAACTCCCGAAGCCCAGATTATACTCCATGAGCCCAAAGGAGAAGGAGGAAATGGAAAGATTTATAAAAAAAAACCTGGAGAGAGGTTTCATTGAGCCAGCCAAGCCTAAAGTGGCTGCCCCGGTCCTTTTTAGAGAGAAGAAGGATGGCTCTTTACGTTTATGCGTGGATTATAGGGCCCTGAATACAATCAGTGAAAGCAACCTATACCCGCTGCCCCTCATGAAAGACATGCTGTCACACCTATCGAAAGGGAAAAATTTTTCTAAACTAGACCTAAGGGAAGCTTACTATCGCGTGAGAATTAAGGAAGGGGATGAATGGAAGACTGCATTTAACTGCCCCATGGGGTGCTATCAATTCAAAGTCTTGCCATTTGGATTACAAGGGGGCCCTGCAGTCTTTATGCAATTAATCAATGACGTTCTAAGGGAGCACCTGTTTAAGGGGGTCCTTGTTTACTTGGACGACATTCTTATCTTTACTGAAACAAAAGAAGAACACGTCAAACTTGTCAGAGCGGTTTTAAAGAAGCTGCGAGCCGCTCACCTATATGCCAAACTCTCAAAATGCGAATTCCACCAGGAAAGGATAGACTACCTAGGCTATCGCATATCCCCAAAGGGCATTGAAATGGACCCAGAGAAGGTCAAAGCAGTATTAGATTGGGCACCACCCCGCACAAGAAAGCAACTACAAAGTTTCCTGGGCTTTGCAAATTTTTACCGCCAATTCATCCCCTCATTTGCCCAGATAGCCTTGCCCCTCACTAAGTTACTAAAAACGAAGGGAGCATCCTCAGTAAAACCTAGCCAGCCACTAACATGGACAATGGAGTGCCAAGCAGCGTTTGAGAGACTAAAGAGACTTTTTTCTGCCGAACCAGTACTAAGGCACCCAGATATGGACAAGCCCTTCATAATACAGGCAGATGCAAGTGATGTGGCAGTGGGGGCTGTGCTATTACAAGAAAATGATGATGCAGTATTGCAACCCTGTGCATATACATCCAAGAAACTCACGGAAACAGAACAGCGCTGGCCCGTATGGGAGAAGGAGGCTTATGGGATACGTTGGGCATTACTCACGTGGTGACAGTTCCTGGAAGGCAACAAAATCCCCTTCCAGGTGTGGACCGATCACAAAAATTTAGAAGCCCTGAAAACATCCAGGAAACTCAATCCCAAACAAGCCCGCTGGTCTCAGCATTTTCACCAGTTCCAGTTTAAGCTCAAACATTTACCAGGGAGAAAGAACTTCCTGGCAGATGCTCTATCTCGCATGCCTCAATATAACAGCGCACGAACCACAGACTCTAGACCAATAATGGCAAAGTCACAACTGGCAGCACCAGTAACCACAAGAACCCAAGCCAAATTAAAACCACAACTGGACAGCCAAACTGGAATTGAATTCAGAAAAAGTTTGGATACAGATGAATGGTTCCAGAAAAACAAAAATGTGTGCACAATGAGAGACGGGTTGCCTTGGGTAGGGGAAAAGTTATATATACCAACAACCCAAAGAATCACGTTCATGCAGCTTTGCCATGACACAAAATCAGCAGGGCATTTTGGATTTGTAAAAACTTTACACTTAATTACACGGCAATTTTGGTGGCCATCAATAAAAAATGACATAGAAAGTTATGTTGCCAGCTGCCCAACCTGTGCATCGGCAAAGAGGTTGCAAGGGAAATCGCCAGGGCTATTACAACCAGTGGCAAGTCCTTCAGCCCCCTGGAGGGAAATAGTCATGGATTTTATAGTGGAATTGCCAGAAAGCAATGGGAATACTGTTATCTGGACAGTCACGGACTTATTTTCCAATCAGGTGCACTTTATCCCTTGCCAAAAGATTCCCACTGCAAAGACCTTAGCAAAACTTTTCATCCAGCACATTTACAGATTGCACGGGGCACCCCAACGCATCATCTCTGATAGGGGAGTGCAATTTACGTCTGCATTTTGGAAGGAATTTTTATCCCTCTTAGGGACCACTCAGGGACTGACATCTAGCCATCATCCACAAGGGGATGGACAAACGGAACGGTGCCATTCGGTACTTGAGCAATATTTGAGATGTTTTTTAAATTTCCAACAGAGTGATTGGACGGACTTACTTCCTTTTGCAGAAGTTGCCTACAATAATGCAGTCCACTCCAGCACAGGCTACACTCCTTTTCAAATAGCCAACGGTCAAAGTTTCAACCCTATGCCAGAGTTAACCCCAAACGAACCAACGATCCCTTCACTGAAAGAATGGATGGAAAACCTACAAAACACCTGGCCAATAGTTAGAAAATCACTAGATGAAGCTAGGCAGGCATACAAAGCACAAGCCGATAAAAAAAGGGTTGAGCCTACACCATTCATTATAGGAGAAATGGTGTACTTATCTACAAAATACCTAAAGTCCCTACAGCCCTGTAAAAAACTTGGACCAAAATATATAGGGCCTTTTCCAATTAAAAGAATCATAAACCCAGTAACAGTAGAATTAGAATTACCCAAAAATCTCAGGCAAATACACCCAATTTTTCATTGCAGCTTGCTGAAAAGAGAGCATCAGTCACCTCTACGGCCAAAAATCCCCCCACCACCACCTCCAATCATGGTGGAGGGTGAACAACACTTCGAAATAAAGGAAATCCTTGACTCTAGGAGATATCATGGAGCAACTCAGTACCTAGTTGCCTGGAAACACCTCCCTGCCTCACAAAACGAGTGGGTCCATAAACGTCATGTCAGAGCCCCGAAGCTATTGAAGAAGTTTCACACAGAGTATCCCAACAAGCCTAACTAACTTTTATACCTGTTTTGTTTTCTTGCAGGTGGATCTCTCTTATTTTTAAGAGGGGCCGGATGTCAGAATCCAATTATATTTCATCTTTAATTATCAAATATAGAAACTCCCAATTCTGCCTTCTCTGGATTCTGCCATAAGAGGGAGAGAAGGGGGAGAACAAAGGGGCTTTATGGCCCTCACTTCCTTCAGTAGACTTCTAAGAAGCTGAATGTGTTTATTGCAACATCAAAGAGAGACTTTGAATGTAAATAGCATCAAAGAACCTTACCATGACAAAGAGAGCTAATTACCTTTCATGTAGTTTATCTGAAGTCTCCACACAGACGGAAGAAGGAGCAAGGGGGTGGAATTGTGATGCCTGAAACTATCACTGGAAGGGGGGGTAATTGGGTGGGACTGCTGGGGAACCCCTTAAAACCTTGAATGGGAGAGCATGGACCCCAAGTCCTGTCTAGCATGCCTGCAACCACTTCTTCTTAATAAAGGATTCCTGTTGGAAGAATTATCCCAAGAGTTCTGTCTTCTTAAGATGCAAAGTGGGGTGGGTCCTTACATTTACTTTACTTTTTTTTTCTTCTTCTTTTCTGTTTGGGTAATGAAACAAAAACAAAAAAATGAAAACAATGGCAAGATAACAACCAAGTTGGAAAACACCAAGAACCCTCAGACATAGAAGTACCCTTAAAATGTCCAAAAAGGACCCATAAGGGTCCAATATATCCAGTGGTGGATTCAGATATGTGAACAACTGGTTCTCTGTGTGGATGCTGCTTCCAAAAGTCCATTCTGGGCACGGGCAACAAACAGCTAGCTACTGGTTCTGCCGAAGTAGTGTGAACTGGCTGAATCCTACCACTGAATATATCCATAATGAAGTGAAAGCCTTAAGAAATTTCAAAGTTGTGATGGATGTTAAATTGGAGGCTAGAATGTACCCCTTTGAAGGAATATGGTAAATAGTGGGCTTTTTACGACAACACCAACTTATTTGCTGCTAAGGAACTTCTTCAATTTCCCATTGCACATTTTCTGGCAAAATTTTCTACTGATTTTCAATGCTTTAAAATTGTTAAGACAATTTGCCAAACCACAAATCTCCCTAAAAGCAGAAAAATAAATGCAATAGACCAATGCTGGTCTTTTGATTCCTACTTACTATGTTCCGTTTAACCTCACAACAATTTTGTGTTGAATGTTAGATATCCAAGTGTTTCATGGGATTTTAATATAGATCTACATCCATTCAGACATTTTAATCAGTGCCCCATATTAATATTCTTAAAGCAGAAGCCATATTATTTTCAGAAAATATGACTATTCAGCAGCTGTGCACGATGGAAATTTGGAAATAATTCATAATAATATTATTTTATTATGAAAGTATTTAGTGATGAGCTGGATATTTTACATATGCATGGGAGCCTTTCAAAATTATTGAACTATATTGTTGACAAAATTGTATCAGATTAAGTCCCCCTCAAAGTAAATGCCAAATTAATTAAGTAAAAGCAAAACCTTAAAAAGATGTGGTTAAAAAAAAAAACACTTGCAAGTCTATTATGAACTTCTGGCAAAGAATTCAAAATATAATGAATCTTTTGAAATGAACTCTGGCTGTCAACCAGATCAAGTGTACTGAGGCAAATTTAATAACTTAAAGGTCTCCAGACTTCACCTTTTGTATCTATTCTGTGAGTGTTTTTGCTCTTCAGTGTGAATTTTCTCCCTTTTTATTAACTTGGGTCATAACTTTAATGTTCTTAATGAGACAGAATTGCATATAGCCATATTGTAATTAGCTCCTGCAGTTAATGTGGAATTGGAGGCAAATGATCATTATTCTTGCCAAAGAAAGCAATAAATAACTAGTTAAAGTGTCCACAAATGTAATACTGAAGGAAAGGAAACGTATGGAGGCTTCTCACACTAGTGGACTGCAAATATGTTGGTCATTCCTTGAACATTCCCATCAATATATAAAAGCAGCCCCAATTCCCATGTGTTTGAATGTTTACCAGGACTAAGCAATGTAGTACATGTGGAATATACCCAAAGGCATATTTCTTGAGGGTTTGCTAAGCTTCCCAGTCCCATCTGTCTTTATATTTCTGTTTCTTTGTTTCACTTCCCTCCAGACTCACAAGAAAAAGATGGATAAAGCCTGTGTGCTGCACAGCTATTGAACTATCTCAAGCATCTTTTTTCCCCTCTAACATATGCTGGATATCACTGAATGTCCAGATAAGTTCTTATAAAACTAAATTCTGTTGGCAATGGTTGCACCTAGTGTTTTTCTCTGGAAAAAATTGAGATGTTAGAAGAAGGGAAAGACCCATAACACCATACCATCAAGTGTCTTGATATTTGTTGTTCTTGTTTTTACAATTTAGTCTTGTCTTACTCTTGGCAATTTTATAGGCGAGTGTTCTCTATGCTATCCTATCAAACAGAATTTCTTTCAACTTTTGGATATTTAACTTTGTATCAGATTTGATGTTATCAAGCCAGCATGATCTTTGCTTGTCCCTTCTACTTTGTCCACTAACCATTCCTAGCATCCTTGCCTTCTCCAATCTACTTGCATACATGACATGGCCAAAGTATATCAGTTGTAGTCTTATGATTTTAGTTTCTAGTGGTGTGTCTGGTTTTATGTGATTTAGCAATTCTCTGTTAGTTACTCTGGCTGTTCATGGTATACACCATAATTTACCCCAGTGCCACAGTTCAAAGGCATACATTTTTCTTCAATCAGCCATTCTTAGTGTCCAACTCTCACAACAGTACACTATTGTAGGGAAGACAATGTTGAACAATTTTGATCAGATACCATCATAAATTGGTCATAAGCTGTTGGACCTTTTTTAAAAGTGGTGTATTGGTTGCAGTAACATTAATATGATCACACCCACAGATTCTTTCTGCTTTGACCTTAAGAAAAAGTTCAAAATCTTTATAATATAGAAATCAGCAGCTGAGATTGCTAAGTTGCAAATGAAAAGAAATGTACTGGTTTCCTAGCAATGGTTCTGACTACCACAATCAACATGTATCTGACCTCAGAAGAAGAATATATAAAAATTGGAGGACTTTATGTCCTTCCTAAGCATAATGAATCACGAGCAAAATCTAGTACCACATACAAAAATTCCTGCATTTTTCATACCATGTTTATTCACTTTGATGAAAAAAGAGTTTATATTGGATGTTTTTAATATTTCAGTGAAAAACAAGTACTACCTATAGGATGGCCAAGGACAGTGAGTATGTCTTATAGAATGTTCTTCTTGGCTTCCCATACATTTATTCAGTCCCAAAGGATGACCAAGAAGAAATTTCTATCATATGACTTTTATAAAGACTTGGAAATGTAGGTAGTCAGAGAGAGATATATAACAAGGGGAAAAAACACTATCAACTTCAATAATCAGGCAAGAAAAGATAATGAAAATAAAGAATTAGAATCACTGTCATCATCATTGTCATTATGATCTACTACTGTTAAGTAAAAGTGTGCTATGCTTGTCAGTGAAAACTATCTGGCTTCAAATATTTGTTCTCCATATAGTGATATTAATAAATACTTAGCAACTGAAATGGTACTGAGCTTTCAAACATTGTCAAAATTGTTTCACTGGTGAGATATTTTATTTTTAAATACAATAGATCAAAACAACTCAAAAAAAAATCTTTAAAAATGACTCCAAAACACAACATGTATAAAGGCCTAGTGTGTACTGGTATCCAATGGAACAACCAGTCTTAAAATTGAAAATGAAGATATCAAAGTGGTAGATAGCCTTAGTTCAGCTTTTTTGAATTCACTATCAACAGTAAAGGAACAAGCTGTCAAGAATTACATTGCAGATTAGCACTTGGTAGAACAGCCAGGAAAGCCTTAGAAAAGCTACTGCAAAAGGCAGGCAAGCCATTCCATATCATAATCTAAGGAAGTTTAATTTGGGCTTTAAAGAAGCAAGTTAAGAAGAGTATTGATTTTTTTTTTCTTTTTTTGTATTGAAAAATATTCCTGAGAATACCATGGACGGTCAAGAAAACAAACAAATAGATCATCAAATACATCATCTCAGAGTTTCACTTAAGCAGGGATCCTCAAACCCTTGGACCAAGGCCCACTACTCGGTCACAATCTGTTTGAAACTGGGAAATTGTCTGCGAGAGAGATGGGCAAGCATACATGCATGTAAAGCTCCAGTTGCATGACAGAAGGGTGCTTATGCTTGTGCATGAAGCTTCATTCACATGAACAGAAGATGCTCGCATGCAAAGCTCCATTCACGTGAGTGGAGCTTCAAGGGTGAGTGCAAGTGAGCTTTGTGCATGAGTATATCTGACCTCTGCTCATGCGAGTGGAGATTTCCGAGTGAGTGCAACTGCTCTCTGCTTGAGCAAGTGGAGCTTCACGCACAAGCACAAGTGCCCTCCATTCAAGAGCCCTCTGCTCTCATGATTGAAATGAGCCACATCCAGTTGTGTGTGCAGTATAAATTGTTGGGTTGAACAATGGGCCCTATCAAACAAAATGAATTTCAATGTGGAGAAAAGCAAAGTCTTACATTTAGGCAGGAAAAACCAAAGGTACAAATACAGATTGGGCGAGATCTGGCTTAAAAACAGTAACTGTGAGAGGGACCTTGGAGTCCTAGTGAACAATCACTTGACTATGAGCCAGCAGTGTGCAGCAGCAGCCAAAAAAGCTAATACAATCCTGGATTGTATAAACAGAGGCATAGAATCAAGATCACATGAAGTATTAGTACCGCTTTATAAAACCCTAGTGAGATCACACCTGAAATACTGCAGCCTATTTTGGTCACCATATCACAAAAAAGATTTTGAGAGTTTGAAAAAAATTCAGAGAAGAGCAACTGATCAAAGACCTGGAGACTAAAACATATGAAGAATGGCTAAGGGACTTGAGTTTGGCTAGTCTAAAGAAAAGAAGAAATAGGGGAGACATGATAGCAGTATCCCAGTATCTGAGGGGCTGCCACAAGGCAGAGGAGGCCAGATTGTTCACCAAAACACCAGTGAGAAGGATGAGAAACAATGGTTGGAAACTGATCAAAGAGAGAAGCAACCTGGAATTAGGGAGAAACTTCCTGACAGTGAGAACAATTAAGCAGTGGAACAGCTTACCCCCAGAAATCATGGGCGCTCCATCACTGGAGATTTTCAAGAAGGGACTAGACATTCACCTGTCTGAGATGGTATAGGTTCTCCTGCTTGAGCAGGGGGCTGGACTAGAAGATCTCCAAGGTCACTTCTATTCTATTCTATTCTATTCTATTCTATTCTATTCTATTCTATTCTATTCTATTCTATTCTCCAAAAGAGAACAGATCCTGTTAGATAGTATGGTAACTACTTAAAATATGATACTCTGATAATCTCTTTATCCAACTATGACTTTGTTCTGAGTGGAAATTCTGTATACATGATGACCATGTCCATCTTGCATGTATTTCTTTAAATGAAACAAAATATCAAATCTGCATATTCATAGCTCTGACAATAGGTTGACCTTATTAGAGAGCTATAAAATGGGATCAAGAATCTTTGTTACTTTCTCATTTAGAAATATGCACAGCAAATGAAGAGCCGTTTTCATGCTTTGTTGACCTTTGGCAGAGTAATATCCAGTTCAAGTGATATATAAGAGAGTATAGAATCACCCCATAACATTTCACTGTCAGCATGACCTTTGGAATAACAGGATTAAGTGAAGAAATAGAAGAGGTTTGAACTTTTACATATTTAAAAAGAAATAAAGTTATAAAGTACTCCGTGTTTTATTTTTAGATAGAAAACAATTCTGATAATGAGCAAGAAATAATATGTCAGAGGAGTAAAAATGTGTTATTTTCTTTTAACCTTCTTGTGATTAATAACTTTAACATTTCTCCTTGGAGGATATTCTGAGGCTTAAACTAGGACTACTCTAGTTGCAATCTGAGATTAATGTAGTTCATCAACACGGACCTATCAGGATATTCATAAATAAACTATTGCTGAGCAAATAAGTTCTTCTCTTTTTTATTGCTAACAATTCTCAAAGCATCTTTTGTTTTTTTTTTAAAGAAAATCATCAGAGGAAGAGGGAAATAACAAAAAAATTTCTCATGAGGAAAGTGTGTGCAGGTATGTTTCTTGGATATTAGCTTCAAGGTAACCATGGGATATATATTAATTTCAAATTTGATGTTATATTCTGTTCATTCACCTTCCTGCAGCTATTTTCACACCTCTAAAACAATCATCTAAATGTTTGCCTCTAAAATAACTCTCTTGCCTTGCTGTCATTCTCTACATATGTGCGTGCACACCCACCCACCCACCCACACACAAACACACACACTTACTATTTACATATTTGAACTAATTACTTGATCATGAATTACCTAGGCATCAGGAATGTCATGTTAAAAAATTATCTGATTATGTAAACTTTTTTTACTCTTTACTACTGCAAAATCAAATGATGATCAGATATTTCAGATATTCAGACATCTGTAATAAAACATAGAAAAAAATGCCCACAGCACACTATAACCTATAGAAATGGAATGCATTTTTATGATTCTAGAATGCTATGGAGATGAAATGGAAATACAATAAAGCTAAATGTGAACACATATGAAGTTGACATGTGTAGAAGACATAGGTAATGGCCCCGGAGGGTAGAAGTTAGAGTCTTTACCAAAGCAGATAAGTGGTGTTGTGCAGTATCTGAGGTGTTGCTTGGTAACAAATGCAAGAGACCAGAAGTTGATTTTAAGCTTTATGTGTTTATTCAGCTGAACAAAAACGCCCCCCCTAAAAGAGAGGAAGCCCCAAATGACAAGAAATGCTTGTATTTATGCTCTTTGATTAAATAAGCAATCCATCCAGCAAGGATGGGGCACACATAAGATAAAGAATTTATGCAGAAAGGCTGGTACACTATAGATAAGATAAGAGAGAATAGAAATAGCTAAATATGTTCTTTGGGGGGAGGGGTTCCCTAAGGACACTGAGTGTTCTCAGGTGTCTTGGGAGACTGAGTATTGCCCTGGGTGACCTTTCCTGACTCTGCATCCATGACTCTTCAAGTACCAGAGATAGATTGTACGTATGCACAATCTATGCTTTCTCCTGATTCCTGGTCAACAATGGGGCTTGAGACCATCCCAAGAGAATAACTTCTAAAAATAGCTCAGATGACCCCCTAGTTCACATAAAGCTGCAGTGAGGGAAGGAAAAGCCTATTCAGACTTGCAAAGTTATGTTACTACAACAGTCAGCATACAAGCATTTGTGACCTACATTACATTGACCAGCTCTACCTGTAGGCTGACAATTGAAACCAGATTACAAACTGATTTGTAGAGTCTTAAAACTGAGCTGATTTTTTTAAAAAAGTAGGTGTTTCCCCTGTCCAGTTGTGTCTAGAGGGCAGTGCTTATTTCCGTTCCTTAGCTAAGGAAACCAGCATTATCTTAAGATGCTTGTGTGGTCATGATGTGACCAGCATGACTATACATCAAGGAGCATGAAGTGTTGTTACCTTCCCACCAAAGTGGCACCTATTTATCTATTTTCATTTGCATGCTTTCAAACAGCTAGGTTGGCAGGAGCTGGGACAGAAACAAGAGCTCACCCCATCATGTGGTATTTGGGTCTTGAACTGCCAACCTTCTGTTTGACAAGCACAGCAATTAATTGAATAATTTCTTCCGATTCATCAGTGAAATGTATCACTAAGCATAAAACCTGTCATCTAAGTGTCATTACTAATATGTAGAATCTGTAACATTCAAACTAAGGAAGACAATCTTATTTTACAAAGATAGTTTAGAGATCTTCATTTGTCATCTTGTCTACTGTGTGCACTCCCAAAATTAGGCCTCTTACCAGGACACCTCTGCCATTCATACTAGCATTTCTGGAAAGGAGTTTTTGAAACTGATATGTTGTATATTCAAAGTGAATCCACAATTAAGTCAGATTTGTGCCGGTTTGAGTTTCATAGTTTGTGATTATATAGTTTTGAGTTCTACTGTTGCTGTGAACTACCCAGAGTTGTTTTTAAGGATGTATGGCCATACAAATCTTTTAAATGAATAAATCAGATCAATACATTTGAATTAAAATGTGAAATTATTTTTGCTCCACATTTTTCTTTATTTTTAAATAAGTGTGTGGGCTTTTGGATTTGAAATTTTCCTTTGCAAAGTGGGTTTTCAAATTAAATAAAGCAAGCAAACAAACAAGTTTCCTGTTAATGGAGATTTTCCATCTCAACTCTCAAGTTCAGGGAGAAAGTTGATCCAGGTGGGAAAGAGATTTTAAACTTCATCCCTGAGTTAGAACATCATCAGAATTAGGGTTCTGCATACTCATTTGTGATTATTTTGAGTGGCTATTTAAATATATATTTGCCATTCTGTGTAGCAAGAGTTTGTAGTTTAGTTTTGTTTGTGAACCCATAACTGTAATTTATTTATCTAGCCTCCTATCTGTTGACAAATGACTCTGGGCAGCATGTAACAAAGCTAAAAATAGAATAGAATAGAATAGAATAGAATAGAATAGAATAGAATAGAATAGAATAGAATAGAATAGTTGGAAGGGACCTTTGAGGTCTTCTAATGCAACGCCCTGCTTAGGCAGGAAACCCAATACCATTTCAGACAAATGGTTGTCCAATCTCTTCTTAAAAACTTCCAGTGTTGGAACTTTCACAACATCTGAAGGCAAGTTGTTCCACTGATTAATTGTTCTAGCTGTCCTTAGTTCTAGGTTGCTTCTTTCCTTGATTAGTTTCCACCCATTGCTTCTTGTCCTGCCCTCAAGTGCTTTGGAGAACAGCTTGACTCCCTCTTCTTTGTGGCAATCCCTGAGATATTGGAACACTGCTCTCATGTCACCCCAGTCCTTTTTTTTATTAAACTAGACATACCCAATTCCAGCAACTGTTCTTTATATGTTTTAGCCTCCAGTTCCCTGATCATCTTTGTTGCTCTTCTCTGCTCTGAAGAAATACTGGAGCAATCAATACAGTATAATTATTATTAAAATAAAAAAAAATGATGTACTATGACTCAGTGTTCAAGTCTGTTGAGATCCATGTGAATCTTAAGCCTATATTTTGGGGTGTTGGCTATTCCTGCCAGCTAGGTGTTGTCTGCAGATTTACACCAGTCAAATTAAAAAATAGCGATTACAAAAGCAATGAATAAAAAACTTTAAGGAAAGCCTGTTTCTGAATAGGTGTGTGTGTATGAGGGGGAGAGTGATAAGGTATGCAATTAGTTACTTCTCTCAGTGCATTATTGGTAATTACTTTTGTAGAATTCAGTTCTGGGAATAAAATGATAGCTTTTTTTAATGAAACAATTGAAATTCAAGCTAGAAAAAATATAAATAAATAAAATAGTACCAAATTGTGAACCAAGTGTGATAAATATTCCTTTGGCATGTGACCCTCTGGATTCATTCTGAAATTGGCAGCCCCACATCATCAAATATGTAATCAACTCTCACTGCATGAACTTAATGATACAGGAATAGTAATAGAGCATTAAATCATGGATTATGGAAGCTGTTTATTTGAGTCGAAGGGAATTCATTCCATTGTACAATGTTTATTTAACATGGCACCTTAGCATCTGTGACCTTGCATTTGTCTAGCTTACTCTGCAATCCTGCTAATGCATTAAGTGATACATAACTCAGACTTAAATATTCTTCTTTCCCTAAAAGATCAGAATACCCATTTTGATGATGGGTGACAGGATGCCTGCTTCTATAGAAAGGGAGGGCAGCCCTCTGCAGAGACAATAACTTGTGTGAAGTGTTACATTTTACACCCCCCTCTATGCAAGGATAAAAGGCAATCATTCCCTTTTACAGGACAACGCAATGATGAATTTCGATGCTAAAATGCAACCTTATAAGTGTCTACTTAAAAATAACTTCCAATTAACATCAGCAAAATATGTTTAAGATTAATTGCAATCTGGATCATCTCCCATCTCCTGGGATTCTGTGTTAGCCCGTTTAGTATATTGTGTCCATTTCTGGGCTGCACACTTTAAGAAGGATTTAAACTAGTGTGGTTTCCAAGAAGAGCATGAAGGAAGGACTAGGGATGACATGATAGCAGTCCAATATCTCAGGGGCTGCCACAAAGAGGCGGTCAGCCTATTTTCCACACAACTTGAAGGCAGGAGAGAGGCAATGGATGGAAACTAATCAAGGAAAGAAACAACCTAGAACTAAGGAGAAATTTCCTGACAGTTAGAACAATTAATCAGTGGAATTAACTTGCCTCCAGAAGTTGTGAGTGCTCTAACTATTTGTCTGAAATGGTGTAAGATTTCCTGCTTGAGCAGGGGGTTGGACTAGAAGATCTCCAAGGTCTCTTCCAACTCTGTTCCTGATGCTAGGAAAAACTTCTTAAACCCGAACAGCTAGACAATTAAATCAGATACTCATGGAGGTGATGATGCTTCTCTTCATTAGATGTGTTCAACTTGGGGAGTCATTTGTCAGGCACATATTAATTTGAATGCCTTTACTGAGTAACTTGAATTTCTTTTCTTGGTTATGATAATTTAAATTCAAATTTAAATTCAAATCTATAACTGCAGAGAAGAATCACAGGTATTCAATTCCATCATGGGTCCTGTTTATTGGTCAGGCATGAAAACAGTAACAGCAATAGTAATAGCACTTGGACTTGTGTACTGCTTCACAATCCTTTACAGGCCTCTCTAAGTGGCTTACAGAGTAGGTATGTTGCCCCCAACAATCTTTGTCCTCATTTTCCCAACCTCATAAGGACGGAAAGCTGACTCAACCTTGAGCTGGTCAGAATCGAACTCCTGGAAGTGAACAGAGTCAGCCTGCAATACTGCATTCTAACCACTGTGCCACCATGGCTCATAGATAGTATTATACTTTGTTGACACTACTATGTTTTAAAGATCTAAAGTATTGTCATATCACTACTACTAGTACTTTTAATTGTTTAATAATTCTCATCCTAAATTCCCTTTTATTATATTAATTCTGTTTTTAGATTTCATTGTCTGTCACATTCATTTGCATGATGATGATTATGATGATGAATCTTACCCATGGGTATATTCCATGCTGCTTATATAGGCAACATCTTAGGTTTATTTGCTTATCCTGCCTGGGAAACATCTCAGAAGATTAGCTAATGGCAACTATTGACCCTTAATTTGCTCTTATTGCCTGTGACACAAGCAGGTTGGCCAATTACTCTCCAAAATTGTTTATGGATATCAGTTTTCTGTTACAACAAAGCCTTGCATTTGTATGCATGATTTTGCTTCTTCTTTTCTATATTTGTCAAATATAATAGTAGTGGAGTATCCATGCTTGCTATTCCATGTGACCTTATTCTCCACTCATTAAATATATTTAATAATGTCGGAAAACGGGATGGAGGTAATTGAAACAGATGCCCAAATGGCTTTTTTTTTTTTATCTAAGGTCTCCCCATCATATAGATTAACTTTCTGAAATTATACTGCTAGAATTATTTGTTTATTATTTATTTAGGTTTATCTAGAAAGAGGCAAATTCTGAACTATGATGGCTACATAGCATAAAGAAACTTATGGTGCTTTTCCATTCCTTTAGCAGGATGCATATTATTTATATTACTGTAATCTGTACAGTAACTAACTTCTATACAGATAATATTTCTGTACAATACAAGTAATTTTCTTTTTAACTACTATATTAAGAGTAAATTTAATAAATAAATAATTCTTTATTCTGTTTTCTCATCTGCCATTTTTCTTGTTGTAAATATTTTTTTTCTTTTAGCTGAAATTTGCAAAAGAGATTTCTTTTTTTTCTCTTCAGTTTGTATTCATAAGGTATTGATTCACTGTAAATATAAAAGTTCCCTATAATGTTCGGTGGATGTAGTATTCTGTCTTCTACATATTATTACAAAGACTTTGCTGACCAAAATTTCAGTATTGAAATTTTGACAAGACTAAGGAGTGTGCCATTTGGCTTATCAAGCTAACATCTCTGCTTCCTCAGCTGTCAAGTTTGTTTCACATCAGTGTCAGGTAGTAGAGACTGGACAGAGTTTCCACTCATTTGAAACAAAGTTTTATTTATTGATCTGCTAGGGATTTGGAAGACATTTGGTCACATGCTTGAAATATTGTTACAAGAAAGGGTTTTTCTTTTTAATTGTGGCCAGCATGGCTATATGCCAAAGGCTCACAGAATGCTGTTACTTTCCCATCAAAGTGGTACTTGTATTTGCATACTTTTGAATTGCTAAGTATGCAGGAGCTGGAGCAACTAACAGGTGCTCAACCCATTGTGTGGCGCTCAAACATAAACTGTCAGCATCCCAGTCTTTAACTGCTAAGCCATTGTACCCTGTTTTATAGGGCACACATAATAGAGTAATAAAGCAAAATAGCAAAGTAGAACCATTATATATTTAATCTAGTTGTTTTTGTAAAGTAATAATAATAACAACTTCAGAACAAACAACAAGCAAGCCAGACAATTGTATTTCATATTCCAAACAAATAAAATCAAATAATATTTTTGCTATAGCCAATTACACATCTGTCCAAATTAAAACTGTTTGTCCCACTTGATGGCTGCAACATTCTAAAGACTGGACAGAATTTTCCAGCAATTAAGGAACACTGGCACTCAGTTGCAATGTAGTTCAAACAATAAAGGGGTGATTTAGAATGCAAGCCTACATTTTATTCAAATAAGGAAAGGGAAAGCAGAAAGCCATTCCAAACCACATTTTTTAAAAATAAAATTTTGTCAAGCACCAGAGAAATCAGGAGATCCAGGCAGTTCAAATTGGTATAAAGATTTATTGCAAGTTTAAACTCTCTACAAGAATCTGAACTACTAATGGCCACAGCAAATTGGCGGTAGATAAGAATCAAAGGAATTCAAGGGAGACTGGACTTAGATCTCTTGTGGGTGCAAAGGGACTAAAGACTGATGACATATTTGACCCCTCCCATGAGCTCAGCCTGATCATCTCCCATCTCCCATCTTGCTGTGTTCATAGAATTTCATGAGGAGTTTGTTCAACACCAATTCCTACCACCTTTTCTCATTATTTTCTCCCCTCTTTTGTTCTGAATAAATATATGTCAAGAAAGAAAGACAGAAGGATTACATAGTGCCTTTCGACTAGAAATGCTAGATGTTATGCTTCAGGAAATGCTAACAGGCCAGGGAACAAAAAGTGAATGTTTTTACAATTTTGCAATAGATATTGTCTATTTAGCTGGATAATTGCTAAACTATAAGCTATAGTTATTATTCTATACAATATATAAAACTGTTCCCATTCAAAGCCTTCCTTCTTTTCCTAAAATTATGTATGCCTATGTGATCATGCTCTATGTTGTTTTTTTCATAAATAACAACCTTGGGTAGTAGGGTTTTGTGGAAATAGAGAGCATTTAGTAAGAGCAGGGTCTTAGTAGGCTTTATGGATCAGAATATCTCCATATCTTCCCTTAAATTCAGTAGCCTCTATTAGATCTCATTGTTACTTTTCAATAATGCTGTTTTAAATATTGAAAAATTAAATATTTAATTTAAAAAAGTTAAATATTATAAATATTTCTCTGATTTCTCTCTTCTTAAAACCTTTCTTGTTTTCTTGTTGTCTTCCTCTTTGTCAAATGTTGAAAGATTAAATTCAGTTGTCATGTTTTTCCAATTAGTCAAAGCTTTTTGCCTTCCATATTTTCTTAGTTATCATAAGAGCTTGCTTGAAAGTCTGTTGAATTTATCGGCTCTTCCACAATTGAACTTTCAAACATACCTGGTTGAACTCTCTTCCTCCTTCTTTAATTGATATAAATTAAATATCTGTTGTCTATTGATTTCCCAGTATATACTTTGTCTTCCCAATGAAATATAATATTAACTTAACCCATGTGATCTTCCTACACTTCCAGGTTATTTGCTTTGTGTTCTTTACAGTCACCCACTATATTCTTTCTAGATTCAGATTATATCACATCTTGTACTATGTTATAGAATTCCTCAGCATTTACTGGAGATTTTATATTACCAGTAACTAGAAATGAGAAGCCCACTCTTCAAAATAACTAGTTAGCTTCTCCTAATTTCACTCCTGCTATAGATATTTATAGATTCATGTTTCCATTACAGTAAACAGAGATCTCATATATTCAATATTACATTGGAATGAAAAGTAGTATATAATGACTGATTCTTCAATATTTGGTTGAATCCACTTCCTGGAGAGAAATATTTTATTCACCATACTCTACAGCAGCGGTTCTCAACCTATGGGTCGCGACCCCATTTGGGGTCGATCGACCATTTTTCGGGGGTCGCCAAAGGTGGCAATCCACCATTTTTCGCGGCGCTGTGCATGCACGCCGCGCATGGGGGCGGCCCTGTGCATGCACGCTGCGCATGGGGGCGGCCTCGTGCACACGTGTCACGCATGAGGGGCAGCGCCGTGCACACGCGTCGCGCATGGGGGCGGCCCCGCGCACATGCGCGGCCCCGCGCATGTGCAGAACGTTTGTGTGACGGGGTCGCCGTCACACAAACGTTGAGAAGCACTGCTCTACAGTGTCGTAGGGACTCAATCCTATTTTTGAAGATAGTCTAAAACTTGGATTTGCCTAGAGAAGATAGCAAATTGTCTTCAGGAACTATGATCTCCGTTGAAGAAGCTGGGTCTTTTTTGCCTTTTAAAATATTAGGTGATCTAGATGTGGATTATTACCATATCAGTATTCATACAAGTTAAACCCTTCTGAATTTTTTTAATGCTTCTATATATCTAAATAAGTATTATACACTTTAAATAAGTGCCCAATTATTAAAACTGTACAAATCATTTGGTGAATAAAGTAAAACGGAACAGAATAACAGAGTTGGAAAGGACCTTGAAAGTCTTCTAGCCCAAACTTCTGCTTGAGCAGGAGGCTCTATACCATTTCAGACAAGTGGCTGTCCAGTCTGTTCTTAATAGCCTTTGGGGCATGTCTAACAGGATCCTATTAGAAACACTTTATGTTTCACTCATAAGCAAAGCATCTCACTGTATAATTGACAAGATGTAGCATAATATTTGGTGCTATCAGATATGTTGTTGTTGTTAATTGCGAAGTCATGTCCGACACATTGTGACCCCATGGACAACGTTCCTTCAGGTCTTCCTGTCCTCTACCATCTTCTGGAGTCCATTTAAGTTCATGCCTACTGCTTCAGTGACTCCATCCAGCCAACTCATTTTCTGTCATCCCTTTCTTCTATTGCCCTCCCCCCTTCTATTGCCCTCAGTCTTTCCCAGCATTCCCTGTATACTGTCACCCTGCCTATTTAACTTATATACAGAGCACATCATGAGAAAGGCAGGGCTAGATGAATCAAAAGTTGGAATTAAGATTGCCGGGAGAAATATCAACAACCTAAGATATGCAGATGATACCTCTCTAATGGCAGAAAGTGAAGAGGAACTAAAGAGCCTCTTGATGCGGGTGAAGAAGGAGAGTGCAAAAGTTGGCTTGATACTCAACATTAAGAAAACCAAAATCATGGCATCCGGCCCTCTCAATTCCTGGCAAATAGATGGGTAAGAAATGGAGATAGTGACAGATTTTATTTTCCTGGGCTCCAAGATCACCTCAGATGGGGACTGCAGCCAAGAAATTAAAAGACGCTTGCTCCTGGGGAGGAAAACTATGGCAAATTTAGACAGCATACTAAAAAGCAGAGACATCACCCTGCCAACAAAAGTGTGTATAGTCAATGCCATTGTTTTCCCAGTTGCAATGTATGGCTGTGAAAGTTGGACCATAAGAAAGGCTGAGCGACAAAGAACTGAGGCCTTTGAACTATGGTGCTGGAGAAGACTCCTGCGAGTCCCTTGGACTGCAAGGCATTCAAACAGGTCAGTCCTAGAAGAGATCAACCCCAACTGCTCTTTAGAAGGCCAGATGCTGAAGTTGAAACTCAAATAGTTTGGCCACCTAATGAGAAGGAAGGACTCACTGGAGAAGGGCCTAATACTATCAGATATAGTCCTCTTCAAATGGAAAGCAGAAATTTATAATTTCCTAATTTTTTTAGCAGATTTTAGATCCTAGAACCAATTATACTATCAAGTCCAAAATGGGAGAGATATAACATTTATAACAAACAGAATACAATACAACTAAAACGGGTTCAGGGATCATTTATTTGCTTTCTAAATATTTTGAAAATATTTTTATACCTTACCTTCAGGCAATATCTGTTCAGTGTAATAGAAAAACCTATTTTTATTTGTTATTTGATAAGAGATTTCATGGGAATGATCAACCTACTTTCCCAGATGTAACATTCATAATCTGAAGGGCAATTGCAGTGGATCCAAAATGTATTTGTAAAGGTTGATTGCAAATCGATATGAAATTAGCCCATTGGGAAACACCTTCTGGAAATACTATGTCAGAGATTGGAAATGTACCTATTCGTTGTTTTTAGGTAGGTCATTCATACATACAGTGTCAATCTTCTGTAATTCAGTGTCCTTCAGATGTATTGACTACAATTCGTATAACTCAAATATAGGCATGCTAGCTGAAAGTAAAAAGAATTGTCTCCTTATACATTTCAGAGGAAAAATCTGTATTAAGGAATACATAATCCAGAATGTCAGCCTTGATATTTCACCTTAACTTTATATTGAAGATATAGGATAGAATATGGTGACTCTTACAATACATTTGCAGCAAAACCTATGTATAAATAGTCAGAAATAAATCCCTGTTTTCTATATATTCATTGAGAATTTTTCCTAAGTATCCATGTATAGGTTTATCACCACAGGATGAATTCAGATTAGGATGATCTGAATACATAAATATACAAATATATACATATACATACATACATATATACATACATACTTAGGTTATATATATATATATATATATATATATATATATATATATATATATATATATATATATATATATAGGTTGCTAACAAAGAATAAAGAGAGAACTGGTATGCATCTCCTCCCCCTGTCTCTCTCCTGACAGCTAACAGAGTGGGAGAGAGCCTGTGGCTTAGAGGTTATAACAGCTGCCTAACATGCAGATAAGCCCAGGTTCGAATCTCAGAAGAGTAAGTCTGGCTGAAGAGAGTTAATGGAACTCGAAATAGCTATACCAGTTCTCTCTTTATTCTTTGTTAGCAACCTAAAAATGTAAAATGATGTCGCAGTTGGCGACTGCTGCTTGTGGATGGCTCTAGATTGAGCTGATACAGGCAAAAGAAAAAGAAAAAGAAAGATTTCTTTCTCCCATATTTGGGCTGACAGGGTGTTCATTCAAGGTATATATATATATATATATATATATATATATATATATATATATATATATATATATATATATATATATTAACTCTGGGTGTCCATTAGATGAAACTGGCAACAAAGAAGAGAGACATCTACAATCTAGACCCCCTTTAGTTAACGATTCATGTGTACATCCGCCGTCAATTAAGAAATTTGTTGATATTAGTAGCCCATCCTCGGATGCCCCAGACACCTCCTTGCACTGTACCCAATACTCAAGAATAAGAACAACAAGTGTCCCAATCAACACAAAACAAATTCACTACCCCAGTGACTATATCGGCTCCATTGTCCCCAATGGTGCCCCCGCTACAACGCATCTGGTCGCTGGCGCCTTGGAAATGGATAAGAATTCAAAAAAGGCAACACCTACCATGAGCGATGGCAGAATAACACCTTTGCTAGGCGGCCACACTGATCAGAGCCACTGAGACAGAGACATGCCTTCAATGGATGTACAGAAGATCAATACTTACAGCCGCCCCATTATGGGGGTGGTCACGCGCTCCCGGAGAGCGGCGTTACAGAAGACTGAAAGAGAGGCAAACGGATTGAGAGTCACACCAGGTGGCATGAAGGAGGAGCATGGAGGATGCGATATGCTGGGAACAGTGGGGGGAAATAAAATTGTGGATAAGATTGGTGGCAAGGATTGTGGGGGGATTGAAGGAGTGACAGGATTGAAGAATGCAAATGAGTGCGATGCGTGCCGGAGGAGTGGAGGAGAGAAACGTCCCAAGGAACACAGAAAGAAGAATCAATTCAATAGTGCAGAGGACCCTTCAACTTTGAGAAACACACATTGCCTATATGACTCAGGAACTAAAGGAAGGGAGGAAGTGGGTGGTTGTGTGGATGTAAGTAAGAGCTATAAGAAAGAATCACTGAAGGCTGTAAGTGAAGCAAGGATTAGTCGGCCTGGACCTGTTACAAGGTCCATGCATAGAGTTTAGGCGTGGCTATGCTTGTAAGCAGGTTTCCTCACTAGCTAGCTTGTATTCTGACAATGATGGCAGGTGCTAGCCATTGAAAGCTAGGTGGATGTAAGTAAGAGCTAAAAGAAAAAATCACTGAAGGCTGTAAGTAAAGTAAGGATTAGTTGGCTTGGACCTGTTACAAGGTCCATGCGTAGAGTTTAGGTGTGGCTATGCTTATAAGCAGGTTTCCTCACTGACTGGCTTGTATCCTGATGATGATGGCAGATGTTAGCCATCGAAAGCTTGATTTTATTTATTAAAACCTTGGTGTTTTACTTCCTGGTGATCGCTTTCCTTTTTTACTGAAATATATATATTTCAGTAAAATTAACATAAAAATTGAGGAACGTAATCTCCTGGGTGTATACATATTCAAAACATAAAAACGAGCACCAGGAGGTAAAACAATTAAATGTTTAATAAATAAATAACCTAGCTTTCGATGGCTATATTGCTGCCATCATCGTCAGGGTGTTAAAAGCCAGAGGGTGGGGGAGCTCCTTTATAGGCACAAACGCGCCTGCAAATGGCTCATAGACCTCGTTATGGGGCCTGGTCGATTGATCCTCTCATCACTCATGTCAGAAGTGTTTCTGAGTTCTAAGTTCTTGCAGCTGATTACTTCTCTGTTGTGTGCGGCTCCTAGGCTGGGAGGTGAGCATTCCATGTCACTACGCACTAGAGTAACATGTGTAGCTGCAGACCGATCCTGCGATGAAATCCCAGATCTAGCTATCTTCCTGCCCCGTGTCTGACATATCACTCTCAGGGGGCATGCCACCCCACGCGTGCTCCCATCTTCCCCTATAGCCCCCAACCTGCCGCCCTTCCGTGCGTGGGATGCACAGCAGTTCGTTGCGATCTCCGTTCCTGTCAGTTTGGCGTCCGATTCAACTCTCCCTTCGGAGGAAATTCCAACTGAGGTCTTCGCGCGTGCGCCCTCACGTTTCCACCGTACTACTTGGGAACGTGTGATGGGACCCTTAATGGGGCGGTTGCAGTCGGTAGGTCGGACGCAATATCGAGGAGAGGGAGGGGGAAGGGGAGGAGTGTTTGGGGCATCCAGGGCACTAGGGGGTGGGTCGCTGTTGTCAACAAATTCTTCATTCATCAATGGGTGCACGCAGGAATTGCTAATAGCCGGGGGCACTCCGGATGGTAGGATCATCCTTACCTCGTTGTCTATCTCTTCGTTGGAACAATTGAGATTGCAAACAGTGGGGTGCTTCCTCCGTCGGGAACAAATGCGTGCCTCCCAAGTTTTCATGACCTGGTGTGCAGGATGTAACTCCACACATCGATTAATAGAGTTACAGTCTGAGAACCAAGCCTCTTTGAGGAGTCTGCTGCTCTTGGAGGCATCACTAGCAATAATCTGCACCCCATTGAAATCAAACTTGTGTCCAAGCTCTACCATGTGAGTGAGGATTTGTGAATAGTGCTCCCCTCTTTTTATTGCCAGCTTGTGTTCCTGTATTCTTGTCCTTACTCTTTTAGAGGTTTCTCCCACGTAATTACCTGGGCAATCTATACAATGGATTCTATAGATCACCCCAGATTTCTCAGTAACGGGGAGTGGATCTTTCAACCTCATGATACAGGAACGCAATGTGCAGTCCGGTCTATGTGCCACCCTTATTCCATAGGGTGACAATAGCCTAGCCGTGGCTTCAGAAACGTTACTGACATAGGGGAGAGTAATACGTGTAGTCTGTGGAAGTAGCTCCCCAATAGGTGGGTTATGGGGAGGTCTGGATAGAGCACTGTGGCGCCTGATAAATTTATTGGGGTATCCATTACGTCTACAGGTGTGGAACAGGTATTTCCTTTCTTCAGCCTTAGCTTTGGCCGTGCTGCAGTGTGAGTCAGCTCTTTTAAACAGGGTTCTAATACAGCTGACCTTGTGGGCCACCAGATGGTTGCTGTTAAAATGCAAAATCCTATCGGTGTGCGTGGGCTTGCGGTAGACCCTAGTAGCAAGGGTCCCATCAGGCTGGCGATGGACCAAAATGTCAAGGTTTGTGCCTATAAACGCGTTTGTGCCTATAAACGAGCTCCCCCACCCTCTGGCTTTTAACACCCTGACAATGAGGGCAGCAATATAGCCATCGAAAGCTAGGTTATTTATTTATTAAACATTTAATTGTTTTACCTCCTGGTGCTTGTTTTTATCTTTTGAACATATATATATATATATATATATATATATATATATATATATATATATATATATATATACTGAGGTTTTCGCGGGTGTTTGTATGTAGGTCTTTGGTTGTTCGGGTTTTCTCCCGCGTAAAATTGGAAGTGTCTTGGCGACGTTTCGACGAAGTCCCATTCGTCATCTTCAGGCTGTTTTCAGCTTCGTGCTTCGAGCAGCACGAAGCTGAAAACACCAGCCTGAAGATGACGAATGGGACTTTGTCGAAACGTCGCCAAGACACTTCCAATTTTATGTGGGAGAAAACCCGAACAACCAAAGACATATATATATTTTCTGAGGTTTTCGCGGATGTTTGTATGTAGGTCGAATAACCAAACACCTACATATATATATAAAATTTGGATTGCTAGCAAAGAATTAAGGGAGAACTGGAATAGCTATTTCGAACTTTTTAGTTCTTTTCAACCAGACATACCCTTCTGAGATTCGAACCTGGGCCATCTGCATGTTAGGCAGCTGTGTTAACCTCTAAGCCACAGGCTCTTTCTCACTTTTGCCAGCTGTGTTTGGGAGGGAAGAGACAGGGGACGAGAATTAACAGGGTGTAGCATACAGAGTGCTGTATGCTACACCCTGTTGCCCAAATATATGTCCAATGTATTATTCTATCAGTAATAGACACAAATAGGCAGGTGATCATTAAGACTTTGTGCCACATCCTGCTTAGACTGTTTAGTTTCAAAATTCAAATGGAGAGGAGATGATAGAATCTAACGTAGATCATAGGTATAAGAATTATTCCTTCAGGAGAAATGTAAATGATCAAAAAGGATGTCTCTGTATATGTATACAATATACAAAAATATTTTAAGTGAAATTTCCCTCTGTTCTGAACTGATAAAAAAAAAAATCTTTGAGAAGCAGTTTTTGTTCCTACTGATGAGACTTTTGATATGGAAACTGGAAAGCTTTAGCCTGTTATTAACTTACCAATAAGAAACCTTATTAACTCAATAATATAATTTCCTTTTTCAAATAAAAGCAAGAAAATACCTTTATCACCCATTGGGAATCCTGATTCTTCAAAGTCCCATTTGGAGAATAGTTTAATAGATATCCTTTAACCAGAACTTGTCCTTTCATCAAGAACGAAAATATAGTGATTTTGTTTTTTGGAAATCATCCATTCTGGATCTTATTCTCCCTCCACCCATGTCTCTCTCTCTCTGTGTGTGTGTGTGCATATGTGCGTGCATGTGTATGTGCATGTGTGAATACTTTCTGTCTTCAAGACCTGAAGACTGTCAAGGTGACTGTTCTCGCCTCTCTGAATTCATATTGGTTTGAAAGTGATCATGCTGGGACACTTAGAACTTGATTGAGTCTAGAAATGGATATTTAAAGTGCCTTTTTTTTTTCAATTTCCTACACGCAACAGAGAAACCGAAGTAGGTCAAAGTATTTCTGTGATTATTTTGGATGCTAAAGACCTCATTTTTTTCCTGTTTCACATGGTTTTTTAGACCAAAGACAAAGACCTCTCTCTCCCTGCCCCACCTCCACCTCTACCCCTCCTCCTCCTCCTTCTCTCTCTTTCTTTTTCTCATCATGCAGCACATGGTGTTCCAAAGATCCTTTTTTTTTTCAAAAAGCAACTGGATTCTCACCATCCCTCCCCCCCCTTCTCTGTCTTTGATTTCTAATTCTGTAACTTCACCTGCCCTTCTTTCATTCTTGACTTGAGTGCGGAAAAATCTCTTCCCAAGAGGTTCTGGCATGAAGGAATTAAATGAGGCTATAAATTTGAACTGTCAGTCATTCCTAATATGTCAATCCAGGTACTGAATAATGGCAACCAATGACAGGTTAAAAAAAAGGTGCCACCAATCAGGAGTGAAAAGATTTCCTGTGAGTTTTAAAAAAGAAGAATATTTTGCTTTCTCTCTCATCCCCAGTGGTGTTTCCCAGAAAATTCCTGAAGCCAGGGAAAGAAGAAATCCAAACTAGAGGAATCTGAGTTCCAAATCAGAAAAAAAATATTAGATGTAATTTATCCAACGGAGCTAGGTGCAGTATAACTATACAACTGATTTTTTATTTCATACACTGATCTAAACTTTTTGAATTTTGTTCTGCATGCTCATAGTGTAAGTTCAGGGAGAGAAAAGCTGACAAAAATCTTTTTGGAGTAGTTTTGCATTTCTTTTATTTCTCTCCTCTCTCTCTCTCTCTCTCTCTCTCTCTCTCTCTCTCTCTCTCTCTCTCTCTCTCTCTCTCTCTCTCTCTCTCCCTCCCTCCCTCCCTCCCCCCCTCTCTCTCTCTCCTTTCATTCAACTCTACTTGATGTTCAGAATAAAGATTTGAATTCTTAATGAATAACCTATTTTCATTCTGGAAAGCAATCTAGCTTCAGCCCATGCTTCCTTACACCTGGGCAAGGAAGCTGCCACTTATATTAATTCAACGTCAGAACAGATTTTTTTTTCCTCTGAAATAAAGTAGAAGAGAACAATGCTAATACATTATTCCCAGGATTTGTGGCAGGGTACGGTATATTTCAGGGTTCTATGAATTCATTGTTTAGAGACAGTGTATAAGCACTTCTAACTGTCTGTCGGTGTTCTTCCCTTCTCTGAAGCATGATAAGATAACCTTCCATTGATTTCCTGAAGTTTTTCCTGAAGTTACTTGTTCTCCTTTCCAGCAGAACAAAGACAGCACTGCAGTGAATTTCTATGGCACTAGGTTGACTTTTTTTTCAGTCATTTGTGATACTAAAAAGCTCCTTCCATAAACATGTTCTACATGTGTACAGACACAGTGAGTCCAGAATCAATGTCTTTCTAAACATGACATGGAAAAAAGGGGAGGAATCAGTACAGAATGGCACCACAATATTGTACCCTTAGATTGTCTGGATGTACAAGCAGATTTAGAAACTGAGCTTGAGTAATTATCAGCTTGGCAGGTAAGTTTCTACTTTGGAAGAAAGCCTATAGAGAATTTCTCTGTATATTCTTGGGGCCTCCCATTGGTTAGAATTTCCACTTCAGCATAGTTATAGGGGTTTCCTTCTCCTCTTTTAGTCAAGAAACAATGCCACCATTTTCCTCAGCTGTTTCCAAAACATAATGGTTGCTATTGGGGAAAGAAAAAAAGGTGGGATAGTGCAGTAGGTTTCTGACTATGTGCGTGTGTATTGATTTCATATTGGCTATTCTCCTGGACAATGAGCCTGGAAGGAACATTGTCCAGGAGAATAGTGGTATGACTCTAGGTTGCTTCTGTATTTGATTGACTATGTTGTAGCACCTTTACTATGATCAATATAGGGCAAAAAAAAAAAACTAAAAACAAGTAATCATGAGTGGATTTGTATAATAAGTACATTAGACTAACATGGTATTGGAAAGTTTATGTCACGGTATTTATGGGAGACCGATCAATCCTAGAAGCTGATGTGAACCAGGCCACAACATTAAGGCATATGACTTATATGACTATTGCATATTCTGCTAAGATGATGATTTTATTAGCCCAGATTTAGAATACTGTAGTGTGTGAATCCACTCACTGAAAGATATTAGAGCTATGCATTGGATTTTGCCAAGATATAGACCCAATCTTTAAAATCAGAACAGACTTTCTGATGAATACCCTTAAGATGAAGCAAAAGAACCCAAACATTCTTTTTTTCTGAAATAATAATAATAATAATAATAATAAAAATAATAATAATAATAATAACTTGGTAAGCTGTTGCAAGAAGATTGCACAGACTGATTACAAGCAGCGGCATGACAAAGTAGCAACAATGGTGCATTGGAAGATCTGCAAAAAATATCATTTGCCTGTAAGCAAAAACTGGTGGGATCATAAAAGAGAGAAAGTCATAGACAATGATAAAATTAAACTGCTCTGGGACTTCAGAATTCAAACAGACAAGCACCTGCAACATAACACCCCAGACTTAACAATTGTCGATAAGAAAGACAAAAAATTCTGGATAGTGGACTTGGCAGTGCCTGGAGATAGCAGAATAGAAGAGAAAGAACTGGAGAAGATAACAAAATACAAAGACCTACAAATAGAAATAGAAAGACTGTGTCAAAAGCAAGCAATGGTAGTACCAATAGTCATAGGCTCCTTGGGCGCAATCCCAAAACAACTGGAGCACCACTTGAACACCATTGGCATTGACAAATTTGCTATTAGTCAATTGCAAAAGGCGGCCTTATTAGGAACTGCTTCCATCCTGCGACGATACCTGTAATACCATCAAACATCCACATCTGCCGATCCCAGGTCCTGGGTAAGGACTCGATAGGTAGACAAAATGCCAAATCCAGTCTGAACATCTGGCTGACTGTGCGATGATCCATAATAATAATAATAATTAATAATAATAATAATAATAGAGTTGTAAGGCACATTGGAGGTTTTCTAATCCAACCCCTTGATTAGGCAGAAAGCCCTATACCATTTCAAACAAATGGTTGTCCAGTTTCTTCTTAAAAACTTCCAGTGTTGGAGCATTCACAACTTCTGGAGGCAAGTTGTTCCACTAATTAATTGTTCTAACTGTCAGGACATTTTTCCTTAGTTCTAGGTTGCTTCTGTATTTGATTAGTTTCCTTCCATTGCTTCTTGTCCTGCCTTCAGGTGCTTTGCAGGATATCTTGACTCCGTCTTCTTTGTGGCAACCCCTGAGATAGTGGAACACTGCTATCATGTCACCTCTAGTCCTTCTCTTCATTAAAGGACTAAGGGTGACATGATAGCAATTTTCCAATATTTCAGGGGTTGCTTCAAAGAAGACAGATGCTATTCTCCAAAGCTTTAATAAAACTTTTCCTGATGTTGCTATAGAAAAGAAACCATAATTACTAAATGGTGAAACAATTTTTTAATCAAGGTACCTAAAATCTGCTGACTTAAAGAATGTGTAAAAAAAAAAAAAAAAGCCCAGGATCCAGTACTTCAGGGAAATTAAAATTTCCAGAAAGTCCAGACCAATTTCAGGCCAGTTTTATAGACAAAGCTGTGATCATTCCAGCATCTCTGCAGTCACATGATCATGACTTTTAATACTTCTTGCCAGTTTCCAACAAGCAAAGTTAATGGGGAAGCCAGCAGGAAGTCAAAAGTCACTTCTGCTCTCACTACCTTTTTGCCCATCCCTGTGATAACAAAACCACTTAGGAAAATTTAATGTTCATTCTGGTCACATCAGACTGCATTATATTTCTCTCAAAGGATGACCCAACTAGTCACAGAGTTGTCTAGTAAAAATCTAAATATTACTTTAAGAGGTAACATTTGATTTCTTATCTATTTACAGTGAGAAATAAATGAATTCTCAGATTGTTTATGGGAACAGTGTTCAGTCTATTCATTTCATTAACTTGGAGGAGAAGCTGGTTTTTAATGTATGCTATGTTACATGCATCTGCTCACATAATAAATTTCTTCTCAGTTGCAAATTATTGCCATCTTTCCCCATTTCTCATTTGATTAAACTAATCAGGAGGGGGGAGAAATTAAGGTCACAATATGCATACCGTAAATAAGTAAAAGGAATATTTTTAATTACTTCATTGCAACTTGGTAATAAAAAAAAAAACAATGCAGATGAAGAAATGAAATATTTATGGAAAGCAATATGCTTTTTAACTGTTCATACTGATGTTTTATAAACCCTAAAATTGAAGTAACACATTTATTGTTTTCAAAGCAATAGTACTTTGCAATTTTTATGCATATTGATACTTAGGACTCAAGGGCCTAGAGAAGATTATTAAATTCATTGGGGAAAAATATTTTCCTAATACCTCAGGCTGCAAAAAAACATATTAAGCTTTAGCAAAAGGGATACAACAGAGTTGATAAACAAAAGCAACATATTCCTAAAACGCAATGTTTAATGTAGCAATGAACTTCTATACCAGTGGTTCTCAACCTGTGGGTCGGGACCCCATTTGGAGTCGAATGACCATTTCGTGGGGGTCGCCAAACAACACAGTCTGCCATTTTTTCCCCCTTTCCCTTAGCTGTGTTACTCTCTTTTATTCTATTGGCTTTTGAAAGCCAATAGAATAGACTCTCTTGAATAGAGTCTAATTCTATTGGCTTTCAAAAGCCAATAGGAATTGTCCAGGCTATCTCTGCCCTGCTGAGCCCGCCAAAAGTCCCATTCTGCAAACGGTGCTGCACCAGTTGAGTAGTCCTTGACTTACGACCGGTTGAATAGTCCTCGACTTATGACCGGTTGGGGGTTGCGGCATTAAAAAGGTTGAGAACCACTGTTCTATACAGTAGTTATCCATCACTTGTACAGTTTGCCAGCAAGGAGAACAACTATTGAGATGTCCATAGACAACTGAATTCCAATACTATTTAAACATCCTAAGTCAATGGTTCCTAGTCTTTTCCTTTCTGCTGATTATTACAGCATAGCCTATTCTATGAACTAGCTTAGATTCTATTTGAACTGAAAAATTGTACAGTTAATGATAGCAGATTTCAATTTATATTTACATGGAATCAATTTGGGAAAAGCTGGTTTATCAATCTGATTTTTTTTTTTTCAGAAATTTGTCCATAGGCAACAATGGTGAACCTGATGTTTCCAACAAAACACCGACGGATGTCTCATTTTATTTTTGACAGTCTGGAAGGAAAACTCCCAAATGTTAGACTGTTTAGGAAGCATTAACACTTCAACGTTTCAATCATTTCCCCATTTTTCACTGCAATACGTTTTGAAATGTTCTTCCTGAATTTTACTTGTTTTTTTTTTAAAAAAAAAGTCGGAAGCAATAAGGATGAGGAGAAAATTCCATAGCAACCACCACATTGTTCAGTAAACAATGAACATTGTGTAGGGAAAGTGTTTCATTACAACTTAAAAACACTGCAGAGATCTGAATATAACTTCCAACTGCTTTGGCAAGACGAATACAGATGTCTAACATTCCATTAGCAAAACTGACTGCAGATTTAAGGCTTGCCGCTAACCATATCAAACAAGTTCATAGCAGAGAAAGTGAATAAAAGCAGGAGCAATTGAGGCTCTCTCTATTGTCACAGAACTTTCTTACAAACCAGACAGCTCATAATGTAAGACTATTCATCTAGGCCCACATTTTTTTAAAAAAAAAGCAGAAAGAATTAAAAAGGAACAAGAAATTATTTGTTGGCCTTTTAATAAATATTTCCTTGGCTTTTAATAAAAACAAGAAACACCTACAATATGAATGTTACACTGGCATTCTAACTGATCATCTATAGTAGTGGTGGCGAACCTATGGCATGGGTGCCAGAGGCAGCACTCAGAGCCCTCTCTGTGGGCATTCGCGCCATTATCCCAGTCCTAGGCCTTCAGCTGGGTTTTATAAAACCTTTTTGCTTTAGGCCTCTGCCACTGTACAAAAAAAAAAAGGGTTCAATCAATCAGTCAATTTCAACTTCTCATGGGAAAAAAAAAGATCTTGCAAAGTTGGAATTGATTGATTGAACTTTTTAGTCCCACCCAGTCTGCCGTTACCACCACAGCCACAGCCAGCCAATGGGCCACACCATCCAGCACTCGACGATGCATAAATGGGTTTTGGGTTGCAGTTTGGGCACTCTAAAAGGTTCGCCATCACTGATCTATAGAAATACATAAATACTAAAATTCAGTACTTTGATGATAGGCAATAGACATAATACTTAATTGATAACATTTAATTTATTGTTATTACAAATAATGCATATATTGTTTATTATTATGAATGAAGATAAATATATGTGTCCCAGGATAATGTTACAGGATCCAAACTGGCTGGTCACTGGTACCAGAAGTTTCATCTTTCGGTAGAAAGAATTTCCCTAAGGATGGACTCCAGCACGAGTCCAAAAGCTCAGAAGAATAAACCTCTGGTTTTGGTGAGCAAGCTAGATTGGATCCTGCATTATTTACCTGCCTGAGCAAGGGGTTGGACTAGAAGACTTCCAAGGTTCCTTCCAAGTCTGTTATTCTGTTGTTGTTTGTCCATCGATTTTGATGAGGACCTTGACATCTTGTGGATTATGGGCCATTAACGATGTGTCCGTAGATGGCTGATAAGACCGATGTTAGCACGGAATGTTCTGCCACATACTGAACAAAGAAATGTAGACACTGCAAAGCCAGAGCATTTACAGCTCTGGCTTTGCAGAATGCTCGCTTCTCTTGTGCCAAGATTGTCCTTCTGTGTTTGTATGTCTGCAATCCTGGTACACCAAGGTGCACCATGTCGATCGATCATGCACCAGAAATTCCCAAGAGATGGTGTTAATTCTGTTAAGACTCAATTCAATCAGTTATTCCAGGTGTGTGTGATTTCACCCCCAACATGGAAAGTGGGGTGGTTAGATTCCTTCTTTCCCTTCCCATTGCTGTCTATGGTTCTCTGGAAAAAAATCAAAAGGGAAAAATATCTGCTAGTAATTTACTTTCTCATTATTTAATCTCAAGCAAAGTGGAATTATTGTGTTTACTCAAGGATTTAGCCAATCCTCAGAAGTGTATTATACTAGAAGAATAATAGTTTTTTTTCCCTACAAGTGAATTACTGTATTTGTGTGTTCCTATCTAATGAAGATCTTCAGAATCTTATATTGCTAAAGGTAGAGGCATTGATGGATTAAAAAATGGGTGATAAAACTAATTGACTAGTTAAGCATATCAGTGTGGGGCAGATCATCACACCACATCACAAAATCCCTCTTCATTGTTTTCCATAAATATATAAAAATAAAGTTGTAAGATTATGCAATGTATTGACAATAATAACCTCAGAAACAATAGAAATGCCACAAAATTTGCAAAGGGCTTTTTAGGCAGCTGGTTGAATTGTTTCCTGAAAGGACATCTGCACTCAGTGTCAACTGTTCAGTAGGCATTTCCAGAAAAAGAAACTCCTGGGACATGATTTTATCAAGAGTATAATACTTTACTGAGAAATTTACATGTGCACAGAAGAAAGCGAAACCAGCTCCGGGGTTGCTGCTCGGGAATGTGCTTAATTAAATGATAGATACCCTCACCCCCACCCATCGGGTGTTCACATTCTCCAATAGTAATAATTCTTCTTGTTATGGAAACAGTCCATTTCTCCTTTGGCTGCTTATTTTAATTTTTGGGAATATTAGAAGGCAGAATATTATATTTCCTCAAAGGATCTTAAAGGCAGAAACTTCTCTCCCCCCGCCCCCAGCCAGACAACTCAGCAGAAACCAGCTTTTAGAAATGCAGATGTGATAATCCATTCAGGAAAGTTAGAGCCTTCCAGCTAGAAACTGAAGAGACTAGGAAGACAAAGACCCTTAAAATCTACATACCCCACCCAAACTCTAAGGACAGGAGACATAATAGGATTAACCCACCAATACCAAAAGGGCACACTCAGACTCAGGTCAAAGTACATGACACAGGAAATACAAAGCCTCAAACAGGAATAGGAAACAACCTCAAGAGCCCTAGAAGGTATAAAAACCCAAGCCCTACTACATGTGGTCAGTTCTTCCAGAGTGATCTTTCTGTCTGGCTCTCCTCTTCAATAAACTACAACCTTTTTTCTAAAGCAGTCTCCATTTTGATTATTGCTGGCTTGGACTGGACCCTGATGAAGATTTTTTTTTCGACACCCTACATACGATTGTCAAGATATGAGCAGAAAATTTAGGTGAAAGATGAATCAGTCTTGACACTTAGTTTAGATGTTTTAAAGATGATCATAACATTATGGAACCAAAATGCCTCACCAGAGTTTTAAGCATCTCTTTTTCATCATCATTAAACTTTTTGCAGCCCATCCAGTTTGAGATTCCTATGTTGTAAGTATTGAATGTACAATAAGCAATGGGTCACGCTAATATTAGATCAATATTTCTCAACCTTGCAGATGTTAAGACATGTGGACTTTTACTCCCAGAAATTCCCAGCCAGCCATGGTAGATGGGAATTTTGGAAGTCAAAGTTCACGTACCTTAAAAAAGTTGAGAAACACTGGTCTAGACTGGTGCCACTGTTTAAATTCAGAGTATGCTATGCTTAAGTAAGGATGTCTGTGAATAATCCTGTAATATGTAATTTCATCTGACAACCAGAGACATCTTTAACATGTCATGCTAACATCAGAATGGCCCTTGTGTCATGGTATCATTGTGTTTCCAGAGCTGGCTGCAATTAAGTGCATCTGTCATGTCATTTGTGACAATTGATTTGAATCATTTGTCCTCATCTTTGCACTTCCATGGACATCTGTGCTGACAAGCTGCAGTACTTTGCAGACCATTAATTGCCCTGTTGTCCTAAAATTAAAAACCATTGTCCTAGACATTGGGGTTATAACTAATTCAGATGAGTACTGAAAGCAAAAGATTTTTGTTTTAGTAATAATGTGTGCCTCCAGAACAATTTGAATTCTGCACATTTTCAGATGTAGTGTCTTTGTAATAACCAATCCATGTACACACAAATGCCCACACCGTCTTTCTGTAATATCAGTATTACATCCTGAAGCATATTAAGTTCAGTTAGATTTCATCTTAAAGTGAAAAAAATATATACCCAAAGTCCTGAAAAAAATCTCACGCAACAGTCCTATGCACGCTCTATTGAACATAATAAGGTTTAGTTCCATGAATTAGACAGTACTCCATTACTTAACAGCTAATTTTATGTTACTACAGAAATGAAGATGAGGGAATGGAATCAGACCATTGGATGATCACATAATTTCTACTTAATGTATGAAGACATTCATGAATTAGCCAGTTTTGTCCACACTGAGTCAAAGAGAAAATACATTGGAATATTTTTTTTCCAAAATGCATATAATGGGGAGGTTGTGAGAGGTTCATCAATTAATAGTGCACTTCTAAAAAGCTCATTTGATACTGTATGTATCAAGTTCTGCTCTGTCTGGTTCTTAAATAAATTGAACAAATAAGCAACAATGTCTTCCAGCCAAAATTGCAAAGTACTTTATCAACTTGTAGCATTATTTTTATTTCCAAAAACATATATCTGGGCTATTTTTGTTAGCAAGCAGGAGAGGGGGGAGGGAAGGAGGAAGGATAAGGAGTATGGGGTGGGCTGGAGATTCATCAGGTTGGCGAATTTCCAGGTCTAGCAGCGCTACCAAACCTGACATATACAACTCTAATTGATCACTATATGGCTATAACACTTGTCACTTTTTTGTTGCTATTTAATCCTTTTCTCATTTTTTTTGCATCCTACATCTAAAAGCCTTACCTTTTGATAGAAATTGCAAAATGATTGGCACTGCAATCAGACGGATCTTCTTCACATTAGCATGTGATTAACTTTTTGTTCTTTTCTTAAGAAGCTTAATGAATAATCTCTGTGCTATAATCTGCTCAAATTGTACTTTCAAATACAGATGGACAGAGAGGCAGGATTAAATTAAATAAGGAGATCACAATTTGCAAGGCAGAGTATGCAGCAATATATGCTGTTAGAAAGTCAATCCTAAATGCTGAGTTTAATAAAATAATACAGTGTATTGGAATATAAAAATATTCAATGAAATAATCAGGTAAGAACATCCTCTTGCTAGATGACCTCAGTCTGAGCAAGAAAGAAAGTTTTCATTTGGATGCTTTAACTATAAACATGGCACTCTTGCTTCTGTTTTGTGTCTTTGTATCTTGGAGCAAGTAAGAAATATGAGGTTATTGCTAGGATCCCAATGGGCTGTCAGATCAATTAGTGAGTTTAAGCAGGGCTTTTTTTTGTCATAGAATGCCCAGAACGGAGTTCCGGCACCTTTTTGGGATGGAACCTTGTAGGATAAGCAAGGCGGGTTGTATGACATGTGTGAGTTCTGGCACCTTTTTTTTTTTTTTTTAGAAAAAAAGTACTGAGTTTAAGTGTTATGTTCTGGTTGAAACATACAGTATAGTTGGCAGTCAATGAGGATATGAATGATGTGGCATGTAATTATACATATTGTGGCATGTAATATACATATTGTCTTTGGATAAGGTAGTGGATGAAATTGCCTTGTTTTACCATAGAATCCAGGAGCCAAAATCTTGTTCTAATTAAGACTGTTCTTTGGCCCTCTATCAGGTCCAGAGTTAGACATTTTGAAAGGTCTTTTTGTTCTGGGCCAACAATTTCAAAGGCTTAATGTTAGTAAATATCTCTATGTTAACTTGAACACTAATATCCAGAACTCTCCTTCTGCAAATGTCCTTAGCATGGTGGCCATTTGAAGTTTAATATCGAAGTGCCAATCCATGGAGTGAGATGGAAATTTGGAAAACTGATTTAGCCATAGGATAGGGTGGGACATGCCAGACTTTAACAAGAGATTTTTTTATTGTCTACCAAAAAAGTATCTTCTACCAACAATTGAAAGCTTTAATTGTTATGGAACTATAGATGAAATGGATTCCTGTTTCAGCTCTAACTGTGGAGACTGGAGTATTTTTGTGTGTTCCCAGAATAGATCTTAGGAAGTTAGTCAAGGTTTGTTCAAGTAATGATGACTATGACTGTTCACTCTTCTGTACCATAGGTCATTATAGTGATTACTTTAGCCTTGTAGACCTTTAATATAGAGACTAGAGTACTAGTGTAGTTATAATTAATTTCACAAATGTTTTAGAGATGACTGAGGCTCTTGTCATGCTTCTTTTAAGATGCCTTATGCATGAACTCACATTAGTAAAAGTTACTCATAGCTATAAGAAAGAGATGACTTGTTCTATAGGTTCTCTGTCCAAGTTCAAGATATAATTAGTAACACCTCTTTCCAAATATCATTACTTTGGCCTTGGTCTTACTGATTTTCAAAAAATTAAAGGCATGTTAAGCATCCAACTTATAGAGTAATCACCTTAGTCTAACTTGAAATTGCACCCTAAGGATCATGGCCTTTGTATACATAAGAACATTGATAGATTTATTAAATATCATTGTTATATGAATATTCTGAGAGCAGAGCAATCATGGGATGTCAATATGTCAGGAGGTTATTTGTTCCTGTATGGATTTTCAGAAAGGTGTTTAACTTTAATCAGCTGATGGAGCTTTAATCAGCTGATGGAGCTTCTGCATGCTACAGAATCTCTCTGTTAATAGAATCAACTATTCTATAGTGCTTCACTAAGGTCAACAAAAGTGGCATATAACTGGTTTTTGTTGATGGGTACTTTGTCATAGTACTTTGTCATCCCTTGGACTGCAAGGTGTTCAAACCGGTCAATCCTAGAAGAGATCAACCCCGACTGCTCTTTAGAAGGCCAGATCCTGAAGTTGAAACTCAAATACTTTGGCCACCTAATGAGAAGGAAGGACTCACTGGAGAAGAGCCTAATGCTGGGAAAGATTGAGGGCAAGAGAAGAAGGGGACAACAGAGAATGAGATGGCTGGATGGAGTCACTGAAGCAGTAGGCATGAACTTAAATGGACTCCAGAAGATGGTAGAGGACAGGAAGACCTGGAGGAATGTTGTCCATGGGGTCGCGATGGGTTGGACATGACTTCGCAATCAACAACAACAACTTTGTCATAGAGAAAAGCAATTGTCTGTGGTAGAGTGCTCAGTCTTCTACCCTGCCTGGTCTTCTAATAGAATTTTGTTCTCCTCCAAATCTCTTGATTTCTCTCCTAGAATACCCCAGAGTCTATGTAAGAGTCTACGGAGATTCACAGTCATCTAGGTCATGGTTGTCCCAAAGGTGCTTTTTTTTCAAAGGCAGCTGGACTTTCTTGTTTTTCTTTGAAGATGTTTCACTTCTCATCCAAGAAGCTACTTTAGTTCACTTAAGAAGAAGCTTCTTGGATGAGAAGTGAAACATCTTCAAGGAAAAACAAAGAAAATCCAGTTGCCTCTTGAAAAAGCACCTTTGGGACACCAAGCTGTAAGAGCTTTAGTGTAATAAGTCCTGCAAGAGGCAAAGTTTTGAGAGATTTGAAAGCATGTAGACACATAAAAAGTGTCTTTTTTTCCAAAGCTTCCTCCCAAAATGCTTCTGAAACATAACAACAAAATGAGAGAGAAATGTTCATAAATAAATGCACATGAAACATGTGGAAGTACAAAAAAAGAGAATCTCATCAATTCTTTTAGGAAGGGGAAGGGGTTAATTATAAGCATGATAAAACCTGAGGGCACTTCATGTTAAAATATATATGATTTTGCATCTCTTTGAAAATTTCATACAGAAAGATAAGAAAAATAATAGCTAATAGAGAAACAGTGTATCCATCTGGATTTTTGAAGATAGCTTTTCTGAACTATATCAATATATTAAATAGGATTGTTTCAATTATTGAGATGACTTTTTCTCATTACTTTGATTACTGCTATATTAGCAGAAATGCTAAGCAATAACCAAATTTATTGTGTTTTTATGTCTCTGCATAAATAATCATGATGCCATTAGTGCCCATTATTACTTATTTGACATGTAAAAAGAAATATAATCAATAGATATAAAATTTTCAAAAGAAGAGACAAAATCATGCTTGCTGAAATGCTTACATTTCTCTAACCTTGGCCATAAATTCCAGATCATTCCATGTTGCCTCTTAAAGAATGATCAGCAGCAGTAGATATCAGTCCTTCTGAATTCAAAGTTCCATATTTTTTGTGTGTTATATGTTCATTTTGGAGTATTTTCTCAGTATGATGCTGATAATGATATCTCTAGAATTATTTTTCTGAGTTGCTTGGAGTACTTTTACAAGTTATTTCAATATAAGCATTATTCAGTAAAACCATCAAATCTTAAGAATAACTACAAAATATGAAATAAGATGAATCTGGAAGCAAAGCAAAGCAGTAGAACAGGCAATCTTATCAAACTACCATCTCACAAAGTACTTCTTAGCCTACAAACGCATACCTTAAATTGCTTTCAGATAGAAGGCAGTAAAGGGCCTTAGATTCAGTCAGTCAGTCAGTCAGTCAGTCAGTCAGTCAGTCATAAGAAGCTGCCTTTCTGATTCTTCTGGGAGGGCAACATGATTAGCCAGATCCAAGACATAAAGGGAAGGATTCCTTTAAGAAGGCACAACTATGCTTTTTTCTAAAGAAGCCCTCCCTGAACCAGCTAGATGAGACAATATTACTGTATCTCAAATCTTTAATTTTAGAAAGAATGTAGAGAAAGTGGTGTAGCCTAAGAGCTATAGAGTACCCTAGAAGAAGAAGGTTATCTGGACATCTTGTACTCCGTTTCAGGCTTGGAAATGGGTTCCAAGTAGCGTGTCATTTGCTGGTACTTGGGTGGTGAGAGTGATGCTTCTGCAGCCCTCTTTAACTTCTCAGCAAGATTTGACACCAAAGATTATGATATAGATTGCCTGCAAAGGCAAGATACATAGTAAAGTGGCTCTGTTCCTTTCCAAAAAAGAAATTCTAGTCGGGCTCAGATTAGCGGGTGCTCCCTTCTGGGGCCCCACAGAGTTAATTGATCTTCTATCCTTTACTTTTCAATATCTACATAAGACCACTAGGAGACATTTTGAATTTGGTATGAAGTATCATCAGTATGCTGAAATAATTACTATATACCATGTTTCACTGAAAATAAGATCCGATCTTATATATATATATATATATATATATATATATATATATATATATATATATATATATATATATATATTTAATCTCCAAAAGAGGCACCAGGTCTTATTTTGGGGAGATGTCTTACCTGCTTACCTTGGGACCACCACAGCCAGGCCTCCCATGCCCCCAAATCTGCCTCATTTCACCTCTTCTTCTGCGGCCCCTCACCATCACTCACGTGTGTCACCCCTGACCTCCATTTTGCTGTCAGAGGCCTTCCAGAAAGGGGGGTACTGTGCACATCAATCCGGAGCTCATTTCTCAGCTGCTTATTTTCAGGATAGATCTTATTTTCAAGGAAACATGGTATTATCATCCTGAGTTGGACTGTAGATGCTGCAAAGATCTTGGTTAAATGTTTGGAGACTTTAGAGCCTGAATGGATGAAGCAAGCTAATATTAAACTTGAACATGACAGAGGAATTCTTTGTCCAAAAGCCATCTGTTATTATTTTATTCTAATTTTATCTCTGGAATGTGTAGAATTGCCCTGAGTTAGGTATCTCCTTGAATTCATGACTACTGCTGAATAGAGGTGGAGATGGTGGGCAGAGGTCCTTCGGCCAGCTTTGGCTTATGTCCAACTGCAAGGTGGAGATTTGGCTGAGTCCAATTAGGACTTGGAGCATTTGGCAATCATGACTTCACATCTTCATAATCATCACAAAGATGGATTAATGCAATGCACTCTGTATGGGGTTCCTTTAAAACAGGGGAGTCAAATTCGATTGTGTCACGTGACGTGTCGTGATGTATCATGATGTTTTTTGCCTTTGCGGAGCCAGGGTGGGCGTGGCCTGTGAATGACGCATCTGGCCCATGGGTTGCCAGTTTGATTCCCCTGCTTTAAAACTGCAAAGATACCCATGTGCCGACAGATAAGAGCTATAGTTAAATAACTCATATATTGCAGGTGCTGAATTAGCTTTCGGTAGAATACTAAGTATAATACAAAATGTTGCTTTTAATCTTTTAAAGTAGTACAAAGCTTAATGATTAAGTACCTGCAGGGCCCCTTCACTAGATAAAGAAGCTCATCAGGTATGCTCATTTCTGTTGAGAATATTGTGTGTCTTTTAAGTATAAGAAGTAAAATCTGTGGACGTCAGGACGTATTATTCCCATTTTGTGGAACAGAATTCCCTGAAGGGCAGATTTGTGATAGTGACTATTTATCTTATTTAATTTATTGCTACTTTATTTTTCTTGTATCCTTTTTTGTAAAAATGTGTCACTTTAAACTGCTGAGTTGTAAGGTCTGGAGGTATACAAAGAGGTACATAACAAATTTTCACATAGGACTTACACTTTTTCTTCCTCAAGGCATCCCAATTTCATTGCAGTTCCTTTTATTTATTGCTTCTTCTTCCATGTCCTTTTTTTTGCAAACTCAGTTCTTGCCATCATCAAAAGATGGTTTTAATACTATTATTCTCTTAATCTTCAATACTCCATTTTTAGTCTCTTATAAGAAGCAATCAGATCAAAACTTTTAGATTTATATTCATTTCCTTTGCTTATGTGTGTGTATATTTGTGGGGGTGTACTTCTCTACAAGAACATTTCCACAATGTATGGGATAGACTTCTCCCAGATCTAAATGGGAGATTCCACAGAAGGTCATGGTGAATAACGAGGCCTAAGGTCCTGTGGCACTTCTAGATCCAGATGGACAGGCAAGCACTGGCCAATCAAGCAGACATCTTGATAGCCGACAATGAAAAGACGACAGCAGTGGTGATAGACATAGTGTTATCAAATGACAGCAACCTCAGGAAGGAGTATGAGAAGCTGGAGAAGTACCAAGGCCTGGAGAAGAAGGATATTGAGAAGAGGACATAGAAAATAAAAACCAAAGTGATCCCAGAGGTGGTAGGAGCACTCAGGATTGTGACTTTACTCCAAGAAAATGGCTCCAACACAGGAACATCAAAGTTTCCTGTCCAAAAGAGTATAGTGCTGGGAACAGCTAAGGTACTATGCAGAACCTTCAAACTCCTAGGCCACTGATAGAGGACCCAAGATTGAGGAAGACACATACCGCCCATAGGGTTGAGAAGGGAATTTTATATAGGAAAACTAATCCATATATCTGAAATTAAAAGACTATTTCTAAGCAAATATTCACCAACCACTCACTGTTCATGTTCATGGTCCCTTTTCAGATGGCCCTGTCACTTTTCCTCTAATCTCTTGTTTCATTTCAATATATTTCTTCATGCCACCTAACCAAATATCTCCCTCCAATGCAACCCACCCTTTCATGGATCACATTAATATAGAATAACAGAATACTTTTTTTTCTTCTAAATTCATAGCCCTTCCATTACCACATTATCCGGAACATAACATGAACTTACAGATGCCCACTTTCATGTGCACCTACAACAATTTAGAGTTTAGAATGTAACAATTCATATATTCTGATATCCATTTTAGACTTTTTATTCTTAATTAATCCTTTACCTTAAATCCTTGAGGATATTTGACTATTTCATTCCACAAAAATCCAACAAGCTTTTTTTTTTCTTTTGTTCCTTCCATTCATCCAACTTCATAGACCCATGTGTTCTTATTGGTCTTACAAAGTTAAACTCTTTCATACAATATCACCATCACTAGATAGGCTAATACATTTTGACCACTGCAAACCATCATGGTTTTGGCTATCTGAATTTTTAACATTTTAGTGAAGTACTTATTAGTAATGCAGAAATGTAATGTGAGTATTTGTAAAGGATAGAGTAATGTGAAATGTAATAGTAATGAAAAGTTTCATATTGAATGTTTTTTACACATTTTGATCAGCTTGTTCATGCTCTTCTGTGCAGGCTAAAATCTTTAATCTAGACAGAATTGACTATATCTGATTGATATATTATTGTCCATGTAATATATGATCTTGAGGTACATGCAGTATTGAGACACTGCTTGACTAGGGCACCTGGAAGTTCCTTCTTTTCCTGATGATTGTGCCATGCAAACTCAAGTCTTATTCTGGCATATAACTCTGGTTATTCAATAATGGCTAGAAATTTTAGTTGTCATGATGATTGATTGACTATGTGCCATCAAGTTGTTTTCAGCTCCAAGAAACTGCATAGTCTACATAATGATCAATTCTTTCAGAATTCCCAAGGATGCACTCATCCACTCTTCTTCTCTTTCTCATTCATCTATCAACTCATTAATGAATACGTAAATAGCTGATTTGGAAGTGCAAGTAATGGGGAGCCTAATGAACAATGATTTGTATCTCCAGGAGAAAACTTTATAATGAAGCCATTGTAAAATAAATCCATGACAAAACCTATTTTATGTTTAGATAAATCTGTACAACTAATTCATTGCTGCCTTCGACATTAAAATGTAGCTATATCTCATTCCTAATTATTTCCTTTTTAAACAATATTAAAATTAATGAGATTGCCAATGCTGTGTTTGTTTATTTGTTTCTTAATAGGAGCAGAAAAAAAGATCTAAGTTCAGAGTAGTGAAATTTATATATATAAATATATATATATAAATTTATATATACCTGCCAGTGGGGGTATGAACTGATTGAGTGGGAGCTTGGCTGTGTTCTGATTGGGTGGAGGTGTGTTCTGAATGGTTAGGGGCTTGGCTGTGCTCTGATTGGCTGGGGGAGTGTTCTGGTTGGTTGTGCTCAGGTTAGTCTGAGTTGCAGAGGGGTTTAAGATTTTGGGCTGCCTTGCTATTTTCTGGCTTCGCGTTCGTGGTCGTGTCTCCTCTTCGTGGAGGGTGTCAGTTTGCTTCATGTATGGATTGGAGGGGTTTAAAGTGGCTAATGATGCAGCTGTGGTCTGGCTTCTGGTTTGTGGTCGTGCCTCGTCATACCCCCACTGGCAGTTAAAAGGAATAAACAGCTAAGACCACACATTGCTGTTCAAAGCACGAAGCTGAAAACACCAGCCTGAAGATGACGAATGGGACTTCGTCGAAACGTCGCCAAGACACTTCCAATTTTACGTGGGAGAAAACCTGAACAACCAAAGACCTACATATATATATGTAGTGCATATGTAGTGCACGCATTGTAGTGCACGCATTGACCTACATATATATATGTAGTGCGTATGTAGTGCACGCATTGAAGAACATAAGAACTCAGTCAAAAAAGAGGAACCAACATCTTCCCTGGTCCAACACCTTAAAGCCACAGGACATGAAATTGACTTTAAAAATACCAGAACCATTGCCAAAAGTGAACATTTTAATAACAGAATAATCAGAGAAGCCATCGAGAGAGAAAAACGCCCACACAGCATGAACAAGCGAGATGATACCTCCCGCCTACCAGCCATTTGGAAACCCGCCCTTATTGACAAACGACTCCCTAACACAAAAAATGATACCAGACCCACACTCACAAAAACCACACAGGAGGTCACCACCACACATCCACGCAAAAAACAAACCCAAAGCCACACCGATGACGAGGCACGACCACAAACCAGAAGCCAGACCACAGATGCATCATTAGCCACTTTAAACCCCTCCAATCCATACATGAAGCAAACTGACACCCTCCATGAAGAGGAGACACAACCACGAACGAGAAGCCAAAAAATAGCAAGGCAGCCCAAAATCTTAAACCCCTCTGCAACTCAGACTAACCTGAGCACAACCAAACAGAACACTCACCCAGCCACTGGCAGTTAAAAGGAATAAACAGCTAAGACCACACATTGCTGCTCAAAGCACGAAGCTGAAAACACCAGCCTGAAGATGAGAATGGGACTTCGTCGAAACGTCGCCAAGACACTTCCAATTTTACGCGGGAGAAAACCCGAACAACCAAAGACCTACATACAAATACCCGCGAAAACCTCAGAATATATATATATATATATATATATATATATATATATATATATATATATATATATATACTGGAAAATTTGCATAAAAATACGACTCCTGGGCATGTCTGTGGTACAAGGGGTGGTGGAGGAGATGAATGCCAGTAATGAGACAGTGGAAGGAACGATCCGGAAGAACCATAGAAGGAAGCATAAGGAGAGTAATAAAGAAACATCTGGAACACTAATTAACCGGCCGGGACCGGTGACGCAGTCCATGAGCCGGCTGCAGATGCCAGCAAAACCCATTTAAGTCATCATTGTTTACTGGCTTCTTAGTCCTGATGATGTTTGGAGTTTCCAAACGAAAGCTTGGCAGCTTTTAGTAAAGTATATTTTTATATTTATACTCTCCTGGTGTTCATATTTTATTTGTACCATATACATACATACATACATACATACATATATATATATATATATATATATATATATATATATATACACTAATTTTTTTGGAAAGAATTAAGGGGGACTGGGATAGCTATTTCGAACTGGTTAGCTCTCCTCAGCCAGACGTACCCTTCTGAGATTCGAACCTGGGCTGCTTGCACGTTAGGCAGCTGTGTTGACCTCTAGGTCACAGGATCTTTCTCACTTTGTCAGCTGTATCAGGGAGGGAAGAGACTGGGGGAGGAGATTTGCCTTGAGTGTTTTTTTGATGCACCCTGTCAGCCCAAATATGGGAGGAAGAAATCTTTTGCCTGTATCAGCTCAATCTAGAGCCATCCATGGGCAGCAGTCGCTACTGCGACATCATATGTGTTTCCTAAATTTTTTGGATTGCTAACAAAGAATTAAGCGGGACTGGGATAACTATTTCGAGCTGGTTAGCTCTCATCAGCCAGATATACCCTTCTGAGATTCGAACCTCGGCTGCTTGCATGTTAGGCAGCTGTGTTGACCTCTAGGCCACAAGCTCTTTCTCACTTTGTCAGCTGTATCGGGGAGGGAAGAGACCGGGGGAGGAGATTTACCTTGAGTGTTTTTTTTAAAATATATTTTATTAGATTTTATATGGGTAGGGAAAGGATAGGATCAGTGCGGGTACAGGAAAATCAGGATAAAAGGGACAGGGTGTGGATAAATATAGTAAATACGTAATTCAGAGAACAAGCTATCGTCCGGGTCTTCATATTAAATATAATTGTTTATATAATACTAGACAGTTATAAGAATAAATCAGTATAGTTACAACTGACATTTGATAAAACACTAATATTCCTTTAAAATAATTAGCATAGTTAGTAGCATAACAACTATTTCCAATCATCAGCCTTAATACTTAATATAATAAAACTCTAAAATCTCTTCTTATTTTAACGTGTTTCAACCCACTGATAAAAGTTTTATAAAAGATTGAATCTTCTTCATCTCTAATGTTAATCTGTCCATTTCTGCACAATCTAAGATTTTCAAAATTATAATCTGGTCTGATGGTAGATTTTCATTTTTTCCAAAATTGGGCAAATACTATTCTTGCAGCTGTTAATACATGTAATATTAAATAATCATTTTCTTTGCCATAGTTAGGTCTTAATATTCCCAACAGAAACAATTCCGGTTTAAATTCTATCTGCATTTTCATCATCTTTTCTAACCATCTATGAATCTTAGACCAATATTTTTTTGCGATAGAGCATGTCCACCAAGTGGAGTCAGCTCTTTATAAAATCCCATTATTTTTATGTCTTTTTCATATCTTGTTTGAATTTGCAAATAGGACCACCATGTTAAGTCAATACCTTGTTGTTGAAGGGCTTGCCTATCTTTGAGTTTTCCATCCTTGTCCAAAATGTCTTTGTAATTAACAAGTTTATCATAGTTAATCAAATTTGGGTAAGCAAATGCTTCTGTAGTGGGGCTGTCTGAGAGTGTGTTTGCAGGAGCTTGGTTGGGAAGGGAGAGATTGGGACAGCTGCTGCTGGCTTTGGGTGTGGCTGGCGTGGGCAGAAGAAAAGATAGAAAAGGGAAGGAAAAGAAAGGGCCGGGGGCTGTTGCTGTTGCAGTTCATCAGGTGAAGGTAAAGGGACTGGAAGTTTTATTTGCCTTTTCTTCGTAATGAGGATATTTTAAACAGAGGCTAGAGGGAGGGAGAGAGTGGAGTTTTATTGCTTCCTTCGTAAGGAGGATATCTCAAATAGAGGCAAGAGAGAGATTGTGTAGAGAGGAGTTGGCTGAGGCTCTTAGCCTCAGATTTTAACATTAAAGATAGAGGGGGGGAGGGCTGAAACCTGACTGAAGAAGAAGCAACAGAAGGAGAGGAGAGACTGGTGATGGCTATTGTTGCTGCGAAGCCTGGAGGCTATTTGGACTGTGACTATTGCTGCTGGTATAGGTTTTAGACATTGTGGGGGAGTTGCCCTGGGGGGGGGACGAGCTATTGCTACAGCACACTGACTGTTGTTGTTTCTACTACCATCCTGAGCTGGGGTTTTCCTCCATCCCACTTGACTCTGAACAATTGCTGAGGAATCTTTTATTCCTGCTGCTATACCAGTCTTGGGCTGTTGGATATCATCATAGCATTGACTATCGTGACTGGTTATTTTCATTCCTGGAAGCCCCTCCTTGACGACAAGGGCCTGCTACCTACTAATTCTGCATGAGCTCCGGCTGGAAGAGACATCTTATCAACCTCTAGAGAACACTACTGCAGGGCTTGACAAAGGGGGATGGGGCTGTGAGGGCCTGGTTTTTGGTGGCCTCTGAGGGGGTAACACTACACTTCCATCATTGAAAGCCACTCAGGAATTTTCATATACACTTTGTGTCTAACTTTCACCTTCTGAGATTCGAACCTGGGCTGCTTGCATGTTAGGCAGCTGTGTTGACCTCCAGGCCACAGGCTCTTTCTCACTTTGTCAGCTGTATCAGGGAGGGAAAAGACCGGGGGGGGGGGGAGATTTACCTTGAGTGTTTTTTTGATGCACCCTGTCAGCCCAAATATGGGAGGAAGAAATCTTTTGCCTGTATCAACTCAATCTAGAGTCATCCACAGGCAGCATACACACACACACACACACACACACACACACACGCACATATATATATACACATACATACATACATACATACATACATACATACATACATAAGAAGGGCTTAATACTCCCAGGTATTTGCAGTTAGCACATTTATGAGTTGTTCTCTCATCAGCCCCAAGTTTAAATTCAAAATACAGGCAACAAAAATAAATAGTAATGCCAGGCAAAAGCAAGAGAAAAGCAACTGTGGGAAGGAAGCTATTAAAATAAATAATATATATAAAAATGTTTAGTAGAACAGAAAACTGGGACAAAAGATGGGTCATATTAGGAGCAAATGACTATATTAAAAAGCCAAAGCTGAAATAAACAAAATGCGAATGGAAAATAGGTCAGCTGAAGCATCTTAAAGAATTTTTTTCATCATTGAAGTTGACATTTGTTTGCTTAGTTATTCCTTAATAATGCTTTCAATATTATTCAAATGAAGAAATGCTCGAATATAGGAAAAGAGACAGCAAAAACAAGAAAAAGAAAATGGTTTGTTAAGGCCTAGGCTAGAAATCAGGAGACCATGAGTTCTAGTCCTGCCTAAGGCATGAAGTCAACTGAGTGATGATCTTGGGCCAGTCACTCTTTCTCAGCCCTATGAAAAAGGCAATAACAAATCATTGAAATGGTTGCCAAGAGAAATAATGGTTAGAGTGCTGCCTTTGAAGTGGAAGACCAAGGATCAAATTTTGATGGTATCTATCTTACCTTGGGCAAAGATTCCCAATGTGTTACCTGCTTACCTCAAATATGAGATTGACATGAACTAGGAGAGTCATGCTGTATGTTGCCTGGATTAACAAGATCTGCATAAGATTTTGGAGACCAGGATACTCTGATGGGGTACTGAAACAAACCATACATAAACAAAACAAGGAAACCTGGAACTAATGGAACATTACTACAACAGTGGGCCGAATGAGAATGTATATAAGCAATTTATGAGGGAATTATGGATAGACAGAAGATCTGTATCCACACTAACTAAGAAACAGCTAGTTACCCAACACTTCATCAAAATGAAGAAAAAGCTGCTCTCACAACTTGGGATAGACCAACTACACGTGATATGATATGAGGCCTAAGATCATGAACAGACTAGCTGCAGTCAACCCTTAATACTGATTACTAATTGTCAGTGGAAAAATATCATCAGATAGTATGCTAGAAGATGCCAAAAGAGCCCTCACAACAATCTATAACACCAGACTTCCAGTTTTGCAGAGTAGGGCAGCAGCCAGGGGATTTCAGGACTCAGTGCCCTTTGGCTGAATTTTTTCCTGTTAGGGGACCCTAAATAATCCAGAAGCCACACCGAAGAGGTGGCAAAGAAGAAAGGAAGTCCTGCAGACCACAGAGATGGCAGTCAACCCAATCGGTCCAGGAGAAGCCTTCCAGAAACCAACAGGAGAAAGGCTAGTCTAACTTCAGAGTCTAGCCCAAGCTACAAGCAACCGAAGTCAAAAAGCACTATTTTAAGCTGATTGTAATTAGCATGTTTAAATCTGGTAAGATCATCAATTTTCTCTATCCTACCTATTAACTTTCCTGGGGAAAAAAATTCCCAAGAAGCAAAAAACCTCCGAACGTAAAGGAGGGGATTTTTGTCCCACCTCTTTACTAATGGAAGTGGTGAATTAAACCTTTTATGGAAGACCAAAACATACAGAAATGAAATGAAATGAATATAAAACCTAAATATGGATAAGTTTGGAATTGTTGAATAGTTAAGATTCTTATTTTTAAAGGCAATTTTCTATTTTGATAATTTGAAAAATAAACTGGTGCTGACATCTAGTGGTGGATAAAGACTATGACAGCTATGGCTTTTATATAGGACTTGGCAAAATCTGGAAAAAAACTAATCTGTGCTTGTGACCCTCAAAGCTATAACAATAGAGAACGGCATTAATTATCTTAAGACGGCTAAAATTCTGTAACTCTTAGTGCTTTCAAATGTGTGAAAGGAAGCAACATGCAACTACTCTAATTTGCTGCATCTTCTTCATATAAACAGTTTGCATAACATACAAATGGTCTTTTCATGGACAAGTGCAGATTTGCCAGAGATTAACTTAGAACTAAGGAGAAATTTTCTGACAGTTAGAACAATTAACCAGTGGAACAACCTGCCTCCAGAAGCGGTGAATGCTCCAACACTGGAAGTTTTTAAGAAGAGATTGGACAACCATTTGTCTGAAATGGTATAGGGTCTCCTGCTCGACCAGGGGATTGGACTAGAAGACCTCCAAGGTTCCTTCAAACTTTATTATTCTATGTTCTAGGTATCCCTTCATGGAGGTTATTTCTACAAAGGCCGATACCTTTCAACGCTCAGACTTGATATCTTGCACTGAGTCATGCCAAGCTAATGTCAGAGAACTTTCAATAAAGAGAATAGTTTATTATTAGACTACCTTTCAATCATAATTTTAAAATAGGGATAAATATTTTGGTGTGCCTTCTACCATATTACAATGAGGCCACACAAACAAAACTAACACAGTAGTTTTTAGTATTTTTTTTCTGCATTTCCTTATTTCATGAGGCAAAATATTGCTTTGCCCGAGATGCTACCTGTAACTCCTCCTAGAGCTGAATCTGTTTGAATAATCTTTCTGTCCTTTTTTTTTGTTTGTTTGTTTCTGTTTCATTTTATTCTTTTAAGAATACTAATAGGCTTCCAGTGAGGCAAGCCTAGCTGAGGCCTTCATTCGGGTCACAGTCAATGTCACTGCTGAATGCATATGATCCCAGCTAGTTGCAATCATTTTTTCTTCTTTCTTTACAAAAATGAGGAATTTCTATATGTATGCAAGCAACACAGAAGCAACTGACTCTCCCTTTCATTTCTGATATTGGCACAAACTCTGCACATCTATTGGCCAGAATGACATATTCGGATTTGCCAATTTGCAAATAAAGAAATATACCCTTCTGGAAACCTTAATGATGAGAATTCAAGCCAATGCTGATGCAGTACAGATAGTCCTCGGGTTAACAACCACAACTGAGCACAACATTTATGTTGTTAAGTGAGACATTTGTTAAGTGGATTTTGCTCATTTGATAACTTTTCTTGCCACAGTTGTTAAGGGAATCAGTGCAATTGATCAGTTAGTGACCCAGGTGTTAAAGGAACCAGAGCAGTTGATCAGTTAGTAACCCAGTTCTTAAGGGAATCACTGCAGTTGATCAGTTAATAATCCTATTGTTAAGTGAATCAGGCTTACCCCATTGACTTTGCTTCTCAGAAGGTCACAAAAGGGGATCACATGACCCCGGGATACAGTGACCATCATAAATATGAACCCATGGCCAAGTCTCTGCATTTTGATCACATGATCATGGGAATACTGCAAAAGTTATAACTATGAAAGACGGTCATAAGTCACATTTTTCAGTGCCACTGTAACTCTGAATAGTCACTAAATGAATTGTTGTAAATCAAGGACCACCTGTGCTTATCAGTAAACAAATAATTGTATTATAACCATATGGCCAGAAAACGATACAAGAGCTTAAAAAGCAAGTGAATATGCATAAATATACATACAGTATATGAACTGAGAAGTATGTCAAGATACAAGATATATGACAAGAAATAAGAATAAAAGATAGCATATAAAAATACAGGGATAACAGTACAACTGCAATGGAATAAAATGACATAAATAAGTCTGAATCTTCTACTTCAACTACAATAAATATCAAAACTGGTCAAGCTGGAAGGATATACTTGGGCTTACAGTTGTGCTCTCTGCCCAGAAATGTCCTCAAGGGGGAGTTTTTAAGAGTCATTTTAGAGTTTTTAATAAAGAGAACAACAAAGGAGCATCTAACTCAAGGAATCTATGGAACTAGCTCCATCAATACTGGTGCATTGGAGTATTCTTATAGGAATATTCTAAAGGAATGATAAGGGCTTCTCATACTTGTTTTTGTGCAGAGTCTATTCTTCACATCTGTACATCATAACTGGGAAAACCATTGAGCTGATCTTTCTAACTTTTATCTTGATTGAGTACCTAATTTTTATTGTTTTCCAAATTGTTTTACACTCCCAACATCCTCAATTCTGGACACTATAAATTTTTAACTGTGTTACAACATCTCGCTGTTTATTTTAAATCTTTCCACTTTTCCTCTCAATTGTTATAACTTCTTTCTGGTTCCTTGGGGTCTCTGTCCATCTAGTCCATATCTTTGAATCTGTTTCTAGGCTCCAACTTTTAGAATGGGTTCTAGATTATGTATCATTGAGATTAGACATTTTCTAGTGTTTTTCAGTCTACTGTGTTTTTCTGCAATTATAGACTGATGGTATGATTCACAGTTAACACCCAGCAGAGTTTTGCAATTCAATATAGAGTATTTCCATCTGTGATCATATGAAATGTAATCCATTTGATTATTGTGCTGTTCCTTTGGGGACATGCAGTTGTATAGTTGTCTTTTGTGTTGTTGAAATATTGTGCTAGTATAGTCAGCCCACTTTCTGTACAGAAGGCTATCAATTATTGTTCACATTTAGCAATCCAGTCCAAATTTTCTAAACATTTTATAAAAAGGTCGCTCTCCAGTTTTACATTAAACTCACCAATAATTAATGAAGCATCTGTCTTTGATTTATTGCTTGTTATAATCTTTCATAGAATTCATTAATCACTTCTCCAGAAGTGTAATGATGAAATTGAGTGGCCTACCTGGTATCTTGATGGCAGTGATTGCATCACTAACTAGTTTACAATATATATTTATTATATATGTCAGGGATACAGTATGTTTGGGAACAACCATTGCAAATCTGGTAAATTTCATTTTTAGAATAGAAAACTTTAAATTCACGTGATTAGAAATGTCTGATTCTGTTCATTACAGTTTATGTATTCTGAGAATACCAGTCATAGTACATGCCATTTCCACTTTAGCAATATCAAGCTTTCCTTGCTGCATACTGTGGATGTTCCCATTTTAAGTGTTTTCAATAAATTTTGAGCTTTTCTTTCAATTCTGGTTACATTAGCAACTGGATTTCTTGAAGTCTTTGATCCAGTCACATCCTATTGCCTACACTTACTTGATAAAGACTTTTGCTGGCTTCTAGTAGCCAGTTACCTTTAGAGCTATAATAATAATAATAATAGTAGTAGTAAAGTTGGAAGGGACCTTGGAGGTTATCTAGTCCAACCCCCTGCTCGGGCAGGAAACCCTACACCATTTCGGACAAATGGCTGTCCAGTCTCTTCTTAAAAACTTCCAGTGTTGGAGCATTTACTGCTTCTGGAGGCAGGCTGTTCCACTGATTAATTGTTCTCACTGTCAGGAAGTTTCTCCTTAGTTCTAGGTTGCTTCTCTCCTTGATTAGTTTCCACCCGTTGCTTCTTGTCCTGCCTTCAGGTGCTTTGGAAAATAGCTTAATTCCCTCTTCTTTATGGCAGCCCCTGAGATATTGGAATACTGCTATCATGTCCCCCCTTGTCCTTCTCTTCGTTAAACTAGACATACCCAATTCTAGCAACCGTTCCTTATATGTTTTAGCCTCCAGTCCCCTAATCATCTTTGTTGCTCTTCTCTGTACTCTTTCTAGAGTCTCAACATCTTTTTTACATCGTGGTGACCAAAACTGGATGCAGTATTCCAAGTGTGGCCTTACCAAGGCATTGAAGAGTGGTATTAATACCACTTTAAATCTTTTTTTTTCCCTTGTGTCTCAGTGGATTGAAACCTTGCCTGAAGCTTTCTGGTCATATGTTGACATAATATATTTCATCTTATCCTATACCAGTACTGCAGTGGTGGGATTCAGCCAGTTCACACCACTTTGGCAGAACCGTAGCTATTTTTTTGTTGCCCAGATCCAGAATGGACTTCCGGAAGTGGCATCCACACAGAGAATTGGTTGTTCACCCACTACAGTACTGACAACATTACTACTTGCAATCAGGGAGGTGGATCTGGACTTTTAAAAGAGTCCCAAAGTAGTGTCTCTAGATTTCTACGGCATTTTACAGAATTGTGTTCTTCTCCATAGTTCGTTCCATCCTGATGACATTGTTGCTCATATGTGATTGCTTATTCACCAGGGAATGTCCCATTTATATTGCAGCAACCTGCAGGCTTTCACATTAGCTGACACCTATAAGTGTACCCTAGTTTCTTCAGCTGAGTTCTGGGCAAAGAGGTTTGTACACACAGAAAAAGAGACAATTTTGTGATTGGTGTAGTTGGACCCCTGATGTAATTCCAAAGTGTCTCATTTCTCTTGACCAGTTTTATATTGATCTCTCAAACACAACAACATTGTAAGGAAGAAATATAGCCCTGCAAAAGAAAATCACTGGAGATGAATATAAAAATTAAAGAGATGCAAGCTTGTTTTCCCCATTCTCGGTGAATAATGATGTGCTGAATGAAAGATATAAGAATGAAACTGTGGCAAAGAAGTGAACCAATGCCAGGAGCTTATTAAGATGGATTACCAAGTCAGGGTGTTTGGAACGTCAGCTTCAGCTGTCAACAGAAAAGAATTAGTCCCCTAATGCCAAGAGCTATCTTCACATTTAGCAAATTCTACAAATATGAATCAAACTTCTTTCGAAAAAAGAGAAATTTAACATCCCAGTTTCAACTGAAGGCCATTATTCTGAAACTATGAACAATTCAGCAAGCTTATGACCTCCAGGTTCAATGGGTTGAAGCAAATCACAAGAGGAAAATTTATTTTCAAATAGTTTATGCTATATGCATTGTGCCTTAGGTTGAGTCACTCACAAAGAACATTTAGACATTTTCAACATACAGTCGGTAAAGTTACAGTGTAATTTAGTATGCATTTTTGTACTTGAATTCTGATACTGTGAGTCTATCAGGCCCATATATTAGTGATTGGCTTTAGATCTCTCAATTTTAAGCAAGTCAATTTAATTTGACTTTTAAAATTATTTTTAACATTTTTCATGTTATCAGTTTGCTACTGCTTTATCAGATTTAAAGGATGTATTTAATAGAGCAGATAGAGCATGAAAACAGTTATGATAGGTTATAGTGATTGGCACAATACTGGACAATTTCAAACTGAGATTAAATGAGTGCACTATATAATACCCTCAAACCTGGTATGAGAGAAAAATCTTTCACCCAAAGAGGAATGAGAAGCAGTTTTCCCATTATAGATATCCTTTCTAGTGAATTCCCCCAACAATGTACTGTGAAGTGGCTGTGTGTCTTAGCAGACAGTCAGTAAAGTCATCTTCTAATGTGCCATCCTTAAGCATCTGAAGAGAGATACATATAGTTCAGATGGTTCTGAAAAACTCTGATACTTAGATACAATGGGGGGGGGGGAGAACTGCCTCAAACAGGTATTCAAGAATAGCATAGCAGCTGCTCATTCGATATAATGGTAGGACTGGTGCTCCTTGTGCATATAACCTTAGCATCTATAGCAGTGGTTCTCAATCTTTTTAATGCTGCGACCCCCCCAACCCGTCGTAAGTCGAGAACTACTCAACCGGTTGTAAGTCGAGGACTACTCAACTGGTGCAGCACCGTTTGCAGAATGGGACTTTTGGCGGGCTCAGCAGGGCAGAGACAGCCTGGACAATTCCTATTGGCTTTTGAAAGCCAATAGAATTAGACTATATTCAAGAGAGTCTATTCTATTGGCTTTCAAAAGCCAATAGAATAAAAGGGAGTAGCACAGCTAAGGAAAAGGGGGGAAAAATGGTGGACTGCGTTGTTTGGCAACCCCCGTGAAATGGTCGTTCGACCCCAAATGGGGTCCCGACCCACAGGTTGAGAACCACTGATCTATAGGGTCTTTGGTGCTCTCTGAGCTTGGTGGTTTTCTTGCAGATGTTTCATTTCCAAACTAGGTAACATCATCAGTGCTAGGGAATGTGGTTTCCTCTTATTTTTATATACTAGTGGCTTGCCTTATCAGTGTTGGTAGGAGTGGCCCTGGTTAGTTGCTTGACTAGGTTGTTGTTTACTGTAAGCTTATTTGTCTGTATTGATTGTCCCTTGATTGGAGTTTTGTTTGTTTCTTGATTGTTGGTCTAGCACAGAGGTAGGCAACCTTGGCTCTTTTATGACTCGTGGACTTCAACTGCCAGAGTTCCTGAGCCAGCCACGCTGAGGGGAAAGGGAGAGGTTTCCAAGCTGAGCCATGCTGGCTCAGGAATTCTGGGAGTTGAAGTCCATGAGTCATAAAAGAGCCAAGGTTGCCTACCCCTGTTCTAATATTAATCTTGGCATTAATCTCTGCTTATATTGGTATTTATTTCTGGTGGAATGTGTTTTGATCTTGTTGTCTCCTTTTTTGGCTTTTTGATTGGAACCATTGGAATCTAAGAACCACCAAGACTATTCCGCCATCACTGATTTCAGAGAGCACCAAGTGCCTCACAATTCAACCCTGAGCTGCAAATATTCTCTTCTGGGATTCATAGGTATCTGTTTGGCAAGAGTTGTATGAAAAGAATTAATGATCTGCCCCTAGATGGCCCTTTTTATGTTGTGATGTTCTTTTTTAATCCAGAATGCCTTTGATGACATTCAGATTGATGCAGTTGAAAAGGGGATTAAAGAAAGATCTCTTGTTTAACTTTATTGCATGCAAGCCACCAGTAAAAAAGGAAATATACACTGAAGAAGGAATTATACAAATTCAGTTTGAAGTCTCTTTCCTTATACAAGTTATCTCTAAAATATAACCCGTAGTTTCCAATTCCTTATCTCATTACAAACAGCAAAATGTCCCAACATCAAGAACATTATTGACAAATACATAGACATACAAATACACACACACACATAATTTGGAACGTATCCTCAGGCCCAAAAGATGTAGAGCATTAGAGTCTAATGGGTGAATGATCAGCACCAGAACACTTGGATTATGAGGTTGTATAAAGTTCAATTCATTCTCTGTTGGCCTCCAGTACTTATATGATACCATTATAAGTAGTCATCCTAAGAAATACTATATGAAATAGTGTGAGTATACTGAAAACATGTTCTTTTCACTCTCTCCTTTCTATTTTATTTTTTAATATATTTTATTGATTTTTTTAACATAAACACCTTAATATTTGGTAAACAGCGTGTTGTCTGGGTTTATGTTTACAAAGTAATCACTAACAGATAGTTTCTATATTCCAAAGTCCACATAATAGCTTTGCTTGATTTTCTCTTCTTCCAATAATATTCTCTTTGCAACCTTAAATTAATACAATTCTTGTTAATTTAATAGGTAACAATTAATTATAAAGATTTTTCTAAAATTTCTACCAATAATAATCACATCAATATCATGCTTCTTTTCTATCTGGTCATCTTGGTTGCCTCATCATGAATCCTGTTTACAATTCTTATTTAAATTTATTTTCCCTACAATGTTCAAAACATTTCTACTTTCTATTTTAATTAAGAGAGATGGCCTGGCTGAGAAGCAGCTAACTGAAATTAACTCCATATACCAGAATGCTGTGGATAAAGGGATTTTAAGCTTAGGAATTGGAAGGTACATTGGTCTGGATAACATAACTTGTCCCAAATGTGGATTATAGTTTAGACTGAATGCACAGATGGCCTCAGGGAGAAGCACAGTAATCCTTAGGGCTATCCTTAAAGACATTTTGGAAAGTGCAGCTGGTGCAAAATATAATTATCAAGTTAGTTGGTTAAATAGAATATCTGCCCTTAATGAACTGTGCTATGCATTGAGGTACAAAGCTCGTTTTAAATTGTTAGCATTAGTCTCCACCAGTTTAAGCTAAAATATTCCCTCTCTGATCACCAGACTATTTCGCCCCTATAAATTTGACAGGAGTCTCATGGATTCTCTTTAACTCAATTCTGAATGCTTGAGTATAAATATGCAATAGTAGCTTTGAGGCAACAAATGAAGGATATTGATATTCAACTAGACCTGCCATATGTTCCCAAGAATATATTCCTGTAGTTACTTTACCCTCCTTAGACCTGGATATATTTAAGCCCAATTGTAATCTCAGAATATAAGACGTATTAATAAGCCTTTTGCCTACAGCACTCTTGAAAGAGAGATATAAGAGCTTCCCATTTGGATTAAGATTTTCCTCATGCAGTGAAGAGGCTATTAAAAGCATAAATCACATTTTATTATAGTGCCCATTTTATACGTTTAGAGTTGATAAATTCCATATTTAAACAAATTCCTCGGTCATTCCAATTGGTTCTATTTATAACTTTTCTGATGATCCTAACATTTTAATAAAAGCCAAATTTAGTTGCTGTTTAGCTGACTAATCAATATCTCTAGTTATTTTTATAGTTGATACCTCCTTACGTTAATGTAACCTGTTTATAATATCAAGTTTTATTGATCATCGGCAGCAATAGTGATTCTATTCCATTCTTAGATTAAGGAGAGAAACCCAAGCTGTAGTTTTAATGGTGTGTTTGATAAGGTATTAGCCAAGAGTAGGGTTTTGTTAGTGGCTGCATCCCATCCATAGATATCTCCCAATGTAAATAAATGTAGGGTTCCATGCTGTTTTATTTCAAACAACATGCAAAGATGTTCTGCTCATCTAGGACTAAAGTAACATTTACAAGGCCAGGTTACCCCGTAAATTACCTTTTAAACAACTTTTAACGAGAGAGGATTCTTTTTATTTTTGTGTTTTGCTTTTGAGTCAGATTTGATTCAACTACATGAAGAAGTCAATGCAGTTCCCAGCATTACATTTTCCAGAAGTGTTTGCCAATGCTTTCTTCCCAAAGCTGAGAAAGAGTAACTAGGGAAGTATAGAATTCTGGTCTCCCTGTTCAAATCCAGCACCTTAGCTAGCTCACCAAAAGGTAGGTATGTTTGTGTATGTGTATATATATGTAATGGTTTTGAAGATACGAGTCTCAGGTATATTCATATTCAAAAACTAAAACACAGATCACTGAGACTAAAATTTATTTAAAAACTTAGATTTTGTCAGCGTCTGCTGACATCATAACTCTGACGATATATATATATATATTCACTAATTTTGGGGGGATTGCTAACAAAGCGTTAAAGGGGAGTGGGATAGCTATTTCGAGCTGATTAGCTCTCATCAGCCGGCCATACCCTTCTGAGATTCGAGCCTGGGCTGCTTGCACATTAGGTAGCAGTGTTGACTTCTAGACCACAGGTTCTTTCTCACTTTGTCAGCTGTATCAGAGAGGGAAGAGACAGGGGAGGAAAAAACAAAACAAAACAACACTCAAGACACATATATAATTATTTTAAAAATGTGAGACCCGGGAATATTCATAATAGAAAAATAACTATTAAATACGTTGATCTCCGAGACTAAAAATTTTATTAAGAACTAAGTTTTTGTCAGCAGCTGCTGACGTTGTCAAAGTATAAGCCAGGATCTGGGAATGTTCATCCTTATAGTCTTTGGGATGCTTAAGATTTAGACAATGAGCATATCATAGGTCTGTTCATCCCCTGCATACCTACAATTGACTGCATCAATCTTGTTTCTGCTGTGCTAACCGACATCCGTTTGAATTTTACTGCTCTGCCTCTCCCCACATGCCCCACCCAACTAGAATGTTTGTCTTGCGTAGCCCAGTCATTTAACATCACCGCCTGACTATTCTCCCCACTGTCTTGCTTAGGTGTATCCCCCACATGCAGTGCTGTTGTTCTAGCTTGCAATCTCTCTGCTGTGCCAGCATTGTTGGTCGTGTTAGTTCAATGTCCTTTCCTGGAGTTTGTAAGTCTGGTTTGCTTTTCTGTGCGTCCATTCGTCATAGTCCCTTATTGAACCAATATGTCAATTGGTCTGCGATCGTGGTCTTTCGCTCTCCTGTTTATAAGGGAGAGAAATGATCGTTGATTCATCTGTTCTAGCCCCCTGCGTGTTGATTCATGTATATATGAATATATATATATATATATATATATATATATATATATATATATATATGAGGAATGTTGTTATAATGATTAATTTATCTTATTTTGGGAACATTCCATTAGGTTAGACATTGTGCTTATTTTCTTTGAAAATAAATCTAAAGTTCTGGCTTCCAACTGGACATCTTGCTATCCACTGAGCTGAATAAAGAATAACAGCTTAATAAATTGTACCACCTATCTGGGATCACAGTAAGCATATGAATAAACTGAGAAACTGGTTGAATAACATGCATGTGCTTGATTTTCTGGTTTACAGACTGTTGATTCTTGAATAGAGAGTACATATTGATTTAAGCAAATGAAGAGGTTTTTACCATTACAATTGTATGGGGGGGGGTAGGGGACTAGAGAAGATATTTTTCCACTGTTTTTCCCTGTAAATAAGAAATGTAAACTGAAATGAACACTTTCTAATATGAAAGTTTATCGAGTACATTAATCTTTCTCAGGGCACTTATTTTAGTATATGCAAGAGTATGCAAAATAATTTTAGACAGTTTAATGAAAAAGAATAAGCCTTGGTGAGTGTCTGCAACACAGTCTAAAGTCAATTAAGTGCCAATTTATTCTGCACATTTACTTAAAGATTAGCATAATGGACTTGTAATGCACAATGATATTAAATGACACTTCTACCTAGTACAAAAGTACTATTCGTGCACTCTCATTTACAGAAAGAATGAGTAAAATCTGGAATAGTTTCTATGGATTTTTTTTTTTTTTTTTGCTTCCACAGGACTTCAAATCAAGAAAATGTGTGCAGAGCATGCTTTTATATCTTCTCTGCATGTGGAGTTTTTGATTTTGAAAAGCAGCTTTTTGAAAGTGTTATAAGCTATAATACCATGGTGGAAAAGTTGCTACTTTACAGGTACCCAAAGCTCCTTTTAATCTTACTTGCTTCTTATTGGAAAGGTTTTTCTTTCTAAATATCCAATGATAGATAGATAGATAGATGGATAGATAGATAGATAGATAGATAGATAGATAGATAGACAGACAGACAGACAGACAGACAGATAACATCTATCTATAGCAGCGGTTCTCAACCTATGGGTCGCGACCCCATTTGGGGTCGATCGATCATTTTTGGGGGGTCGCCAAAGGTGGCGATCCGCCATTTTTCGCGGCACCGTGCACGCGCGCCGCGCACGGGGGCGGCGCCGTGCACGCGCGCCGCGCATGGGGGCGGTGCCGCGCCCGTGCGCTGCGCATGGGGGCACACCGCTCGCGCGTGTCGGGGTGTCGTGCATGCGCGCCACGCATGGGGGCAGCACCGCGCATGCGCGCCACGCATGGGGGCCCCGCCCCCATGCGCGGGGCACCACGCATGCGCAGAACGTTTGTGTGACGGGGGTCGCCGTCACACAAACGTTGAGAAGCACTGATCTATAGTGATATTAATTTCAACTCTCCTGTTGTCTTCCTCCCTGTTCCATATTATCATCCTTTGATTTTTGTAGACACTTGAATTTCAAGTGTTGGACTAGGATGAGAAGGCTGTCCTAGATAAAATTACTGTAGCATGGCAATATACGAGTGCCTAGCAAGGTGTTAAAAACTTGATGACCCCCCAAAAAAGGAAAAAAGTGATAAAGTACAGGTAGTCCTCGACTTACAACAGTTCACTTAGTGACTGTTCGAAGTTACAATGGCACTGAAAAAGTGCTCCCCAAGGCACAGGCGAGCAAGACACCTGCCTGCCCACCCTGTGGCGCTCTTCCTCCTGTCCGAGGTTTTCATTGTTGTGAGCATTGTTGAGGATTGGCAGCAGGGGTGGGGGGGTGTTTGGTTTTTATTCCCCATCTACTGCGTGGTTGCAGCAGGTTTTGGTCACTTCACATGACCCTGGGGCACTGTGAACATCATAAATATGAATCAGTTGCCAAGCATCTGAATGTAAATCACAAGACCCTGGAGATGCTGCAACATTCCAGCTGATCAGTGCTTCTTCTGCGGTCAGCAGAAGCGCCAGGATCAAAGCCGAGCTCCAGCTGGAGCCTGGCGCTAATCCTGGTGCTTCCACTGAGCCCTGACAGCCCCAAAGAAGTGCTGATCCTGGCGCTTCCGCTGAGCTCTGACAGCCCTGCAGCTCCAGTCATCTCTCGTTCAGGCTTGTGCAGTGCTACCACCGGTTCAGCTCATTCCCCTCCCCCGCTACTACTTTTCTAGGATGGTCGTGTACCACCTGCCAGGTGCCAATGTACCACAGGTGGTACCCGTACCACTGGTTGAAAAGTCCTAGACTAGAAGACCTCCAAAGTCCCTTCCAACTCTGTTATTATATTACTCTGTTCTGTTATATGTCTCTGAAAACCACATGGCTTCCTAATTCTCTAAATTTGTTCTGTTCAATTGTCCTAGAGGAAAAAAAAAATCAGTTCATGTTTCAAGAGCCACTATTTTCACTGCCTACAGTTTTAAGTAAATATAAATAAAATAAAGTATTTATTTTTGGTCTTGATCCTCTACTTGACTTTATGGGCTACAGCTCCATACCTCTTACAGACTAAGTACAAAATGTCTACCATCAGAGCAACAATGCCTGTCCTGTTTTCAGGTTTCAAACTCACACACTTCAGCTGCTATGTGAAAATAGCAATTTACACAAGGTTAAATAGATAATGGCAGAAAAGGAAAGGAGTGTAAATCAAAACAGAATCTTTGGAAAAATATTTTTGGATTGTTTTTTGCTTTCAACAGGAACATGAAGAAAAATAGTCAAAAACCAGTTAAAATTCAGAGAGAAAAAAACAGATTTCAGTTTCATTAGTAACATTTACAAGAATGATGACTCTTCTGTTTTTAAAAGAGTAATGGGCCAGAGCTGCCTCTTAAATCAGTATACAACCAGCAGTCTTTAATCCAGTGAGATACTCTCTTGCTTGGCAAGGAGCCTCATTGAACATCTCTGTTCTGCTTTCCACTTTACTTTTAGAGCCACAAGCCATCATCTGACTGCTCCAGTTGTTCTTGTGGATGCCTGTATTGGATCAGCCCCAGATGATCCCTGATGTTTCTGAGGTGATATTCCACTGATTTAGCTGGAATTTTAATCCAGCTCTAATATGTATCCGACCTAGAGGTAGGATAACATACTTTCTTCAGAATTAGAGTCTCTGGCTCAAGACAGTGTCTGAATGTAATAAAATTCAAATGAAAAATAACCTGTAATATATAATTCAAAATTGTTTCCAAATTACAGTTTTCAAAGACTAAAACAATCTTCTTTAAGAAAGCACAGATGTTTCAGGAGATATAATTTCTTTTCCTCCTCATTTTGGAATCCTTGTTATATAGCCATCTGTCACCGCTGAATGACCAATCGTAGGCTATTCAGTGTCTAAAGAAATGGGCACATCTTTATTTTCTATGGATGCTTTCTCTACTTCACCATCACTAGAATATGCATTTTCCCCCAGTTTTCATTGATGGAGACCTCTGGTGGTTTTACATTACATATTACATTATATGCCATAATGTAAATTGGTTGGTTAGTGTGACATTATATTCCCACTCCAGAAATCAGCTTCAGTAAGTCAGACCATAAGTTGGTGCTCTCATACTCTCAATTTCCCAGTGCTGATTTAATTGCTTTGGTATTACCCACAGGCAGAAAATTGTATTGGCATATATTATTTAAAGAACTAGAGGTCAGACAGTGATGTGTGGGTGTTGCTGGTTTCTGTGGCAACCATAGCATTGAGTTCAGACCTCAATAAAGCAAGGACTGGCAGACATTGACTTTCATTGATTCAAACAAAGAAGCCAGAGCTCTACCACATTGTTTGAATAAAAAACCCCATTATGTTTGTTTTCATTTTTACCTTCTAAATATCACATCACATGACTCTGATATTTGAGAAGTGGTGATTCTTGCTACGTTGACTTCTCTTCCACTTAAATATTAATAACATCATTGTAACCACCCTCCCCTTCCTCCTCTCCTTATTTCCCAAAGAGGCTGCAGTATTTAAACTACTACTCTAAATTTAATTTTAGTAAGCCTTTTGAACAGATGGCTATCCAGCATTTGCTTGAACAGTGTGTACTAACAATAATCCACTCTTTCCATGGGCTATTGGTTCTATTGCTGAATTGTTCATATTGTTAAAATGTCCTTTATTCCATTCCATTTGTTTTGTTCAGGTGCAAAACCCCAAACAATTTTAATCAAGTCTTAATATTTGTGAGAGAGTAAGCTGTTAATGCATTCTCTGATTATTATAACAGTTTTTATGTAATCACAGCATTTATAATGATTTGAATGGACAGATCTGGCACTTGTAATATGTTGGATATATTCAGGGTCTGTTCTGCTAAATAAGGTTTGGTTAACTGATAACAATTGTATTAAATAGTATTTCAGTAACTGGATGCTAATATTTTAACCATTTCATCATTCTCTCTCTCTCTCTCTCTCTCTCTCTCTCTCTCTCTCTCTCTCTCTCTCTCTCTCAAAAGGTTATTTATTTGTCTTTCCAAATTTCCAGTTCAAACAATTGCAGATTTTTCTTTGTAATGATTGACTACATCAACTTTTGAACCAACTGTACAATCTTATTGAACTAACCTTCCCAACAGCACAACATCAATTTATAAGAGTCATCTCAGAAATAAATTTGATTTATTTATATTCCCAGGGAAATGAACTGAGATAGCAGCCCTGTGTTCAGTTAAGTGGGAAGAAAGCCCTATCGAACTTCATAGATGAGTACATGTGCATAAATTTAGGCTCTTAATTTTAAACAATCTGCTGAATATAAAACAGATTTAAAGACAGTTTGTTACAAAGCCATAGGAGAAATGTATACTGCCATAAGGCTTATGGAAAACAACAATGGAATTAAAAGACCATTTAGCACACTAGGTCAAGCAAATGTTTTTGTAAAAATCAATACGTTTTTCAAAGTTGCTTAAAAACGCCAGTTTTTAAGATGGACAAATAGATACAGGTGTAAATGCTATAGATACAGTATATAGTAAAAATACTCCTTTATCAAAAATTAATCCTTGGACCAATATCAAATGTATTGAACATCTCTTTAAATACCACAATGTACATTTGTGGTGGGTTTGTTGCTTTGTTTTCTTTCCTGTCTGCTTCTTGTCTTCTTTGCTATCTTTTATTCCTTATTATATATACACATATATATAGAAAGTTTTTTTTCCAGTCAGACCAGTCTGGTTGATGCACCTTGGTATTTTGACTGCTATACTGCAGGTCTACTGATATATATATATATATATATATATATATATATATATATATATATATATATATAATTTTCAAAATTTTGTGAATTTATAGTGTTCACAGCATGTGTGGTCTGCCTGCAAAACATATATAATATTTTTCAAGAAATTTATTCCTTGCAGACAGCTGGTCATTTGCATTCTTTTAGCGAGTCATTGAGGCCACTTGGAGGTTTGTCTATGTCTCAGGGTCACCTAAGTAGTGCTAATAGGTGTGGAGCATTCTTGGAACTGCTGAAAGAACTATGTTGTGGAGCTGTGCTTTCTGCAGGATGTTTTCTGCCCTGAGTCCTTCACTGTTTAACACAGGGGCAGACAGTTAGGGAAGAATCTGTGTTGTCTGCATCTCAAACTGAAGCACAAATGGTTCCTGTTACCTAGATGACTGAGAATCTCCATAGACATTTAGCTCTGCACTTTGGGATGAATACCCTTTGAATGGTGTGAGAGTTTTTCCAGAAAAAAATCCAGACAACAGGAACCATTTGTGCTTCAGTTTGAGCTGCAAACAACACAGACTCATCCACAACAGCCTGTTCCTATGTTTTAAAAGAATGCAAATGACCAACTGTCTGAAACGAATAAAAATCCTTCCATTCCCCATCATCTAGTCAGAGCTGAAAGAGCTTCTTAGATGAGAAGTGAAATGTCTTCAAAGAAAATCAAGAAAGTCCAGTTGCCTCTTGAAAAAGCACCTTTGGGAAAACCATGACCTGGATGACTGAGAATCTCCATAGACTTTTCAAGAAATAGTTTTACTTGTGAGTTGCTCAGATTTCTTGGGGCATCAGGCATTATACAAATTTAATTAATAAACAAATAAGGAGACTATACAGTATGTCTCTTTTATTTTACCCCCTAGCATTGTTGAGTGTGATCATTTAATCTGAAAAAATACAGATTTTTTAAAATATTTGTTCCATAACTCATTTTATTTATTTTATAATCTTATATGTTTTGTAGTCCACTGTTCCTTTCTCTTAGTATATTCCAATACTTTTCAGAAATATCACCAGGTTTACATACTGTTTTATTTAAAGATTAACAGAATAACAGAATAGCACAGTTAGAAGGGACCTTGGAGTCTTCTGTTCAGGCAGGAAACTCTATACCATTTCAAACTAATGGTTGTCCAATCTCTTCATAAAAACTTCCAGTGTTGGAGCACCCACAATATATGGAGGCAAGTCATTCCACTGATTAATTGTTCTGCCAGGAAACTTTCTTTTAGTTCTAGGTTGCTTCTCTCCATGTTTGGTTTCCTTCCATTGCTTCTTGGCCTGCCTTCAGGTGCTTTGGAATATAGGCTGACCTCCCCCCCCCCTGCTTCTTTGTGGCAGCCCTCAAATATTGGAACACAGCTATCATGTCACCCCTAGTCCTTCTTTTCATTAAACTAGACATACCCAATTCCTGCAATCATTCTTCATATGTTTTAGCCTCCAGTCCCCTAATCATCCTTGTTGCTCTTCTTTGCACTCTTTGTAGTGTCTCAACATCTTTTTTATATTGTGATAACCAAAACTGGATGCAATATTCCAAGTTTGGTCTTACCAAGGCGTTATAAAGTGATATTAACACTTTATGTGATCTTGATTCTATCCCTCTCTTAATGCAGCCTGAAGCTTTTATTTTATTTTAACAAGCCAACTGTACTGAAGGAAAACAGATTGAAAGGAATCTTCATAACTTCCTGAAATTCAAAAGAGTTGGAATTCTAATTATAGGTTTATCAGATTGCTGAGATAGCAGAGAGAGAAAAGTAATGCTTATTAATTTGTCATTGGTTTCACTATGAACATCTAAGCAAATTATTTTACTTGCACAGTAATTCGCATAAGAGGATGGAGCTTCATTTTTCTTCCCTATTAATTTACATCTTCTTAGGATAAAGTATTTGGCCCACAACCTCACACTGATCCACTTGGGAACCAATTATTGACTTGTAAAATGGAGTGTATCACCTAATATAGTTTAAATAATTCAACTTCTAAATTCATGCATATTCATCAAACTACAAACTAATGCATAAATATTGATGACTAATAAAAGACAGCTGTTCTCCATGCTGCCTCACCTTATCAAAATATTCTCCACATTCCTCATCAGTCTGAACCGAGAATGTGAGCCAATTTGAATTTTTTTAAATAAAATTTCAGATTGGCACCTATATTCCAGTCCACATTTCCTTCTTAAATTGCCCTAAGTGCAAGGAAATCTATTTCTGGATACATGGATATGTAGGATTGAAAAGCCCCTTTATGGATTACTGCCTTGTCGTGGCGAAGGGGCTTGCGTAACTCAATGAAGCTATAAGCTATGCCGTGCAGGGCCACCCAAGACGGACAGGTTATAGCAGAGAGTTCTGACAAAATGTGATCCACTGGAGAAGGAAATGGCAAACCACTCCAGTATCTTTGCCATGAAAACCCCATGGACAGTACTAAAAGGAAAAAAGATATGACGCTGGAAGATGAGCCCCTCAGGTCGGAAGGTGTCCAATATGCTACTGGGGAAGAGCAGAGGGCTAGTACTAGTAGCGCCAGAAAGAATGAAGCGACTGGGCCAAAGCCGAAAGGACGCTCAGCTGTGGATATATCTGGTGGTGAAAGGAAAGTCCGATGCTGTAAAGATTTTTTCTCCATAGGAACCTGGAATGTAAGATCCATGAATCAAGGCAAGCTAGACGTAGTCAAAAAAGAGATGACAAGAATGAACATCGACATCTTAGGAATCAGCGAACTAAAATGGACAGGAATGGGTGAATTTAACTCAGATGACCATCAGGTATACTACTGTGGGCAAGAATCCCTCAGAAGAAATGGAGTAGCCTTCATAGTCAATAAAAGAATAGGAAAAGCAATACTGGGATACAATCCCCAAAATGACAGAATGATCTCAATTCGAATCCAAGGCAAACCATTCAATATCACAATAGTCCAAATCTATGCCCCAACCACTGGTGCTGAAGAGGATGAAATTGACCGGTTCTATGAAGCCCTACAGCACCTTATAGAATTAACACCAAAAAATGATGTCCTTATCATCATGGGGGATTGGAATGCTAAGGTAGGAAGCCAAAAGATAACCGGAATAACAGGCAAGTTTGGCCTTGGAGAACAAAATGAAGCAGGGCACAGGCTAATAGAATTTTGTCAAGAGAATACGATGGTCATAACAAACATTCTTTTCCAACAACCCAAGAGACGGCTCTACACATGGATATCACCAGACGGTCAACATAGAAATCAGATTGACTATGTACTCTGCAGCCAAAGATGGAGAAGCTCTATACTGTCAGTAAAAACAAGACCAGGAGCTGACTGTGGCTCAGATCATGAGCTTCTCGTTGCAAAATTTAGGCTTAAATTGAAAAAAGTAGGGAAAAGCACTAGGCCACTCAGGTATGAACTAAATCATATTCCTGATGAATATACAGTAGAGGTGAGAAATAGATTTAAGGAACTGGATCTGATAGACAGAGTGCCTGAAGAACTATGGATGGAAGTTCGCAACATTGTACAAGAGGTGGCAACTAAAACCATCCCAAAGAAAAAGAAATGCAAGAAAGCAAAATGGCTGTCTCAGGAAGCTTTGCAAATAGCTGAGGAAAGAAGGGAAGCGAAAGGCAAAGGAGAAAGAGAAAGATACACCCAATTGAATGCAGAATTCCAGAGAGTAGCTAGAAGAGATAAGAATGCCTTCTTAAATGAACAGTGCAAAGAAATAGAAGAAAACAACAGAACAGGGAGGACCAGAGATCTCTTCAAAAAAATTGGAGATATGAAGGGAACGTTTCATGCAAAGATGGGCATGATAAAGGACCAAAATGGCAGAGACCTAACAGAGGCAGAAGAGATTAAGAAGAGATGGCAAAACTACACAGAAGAACTATACAAGAATGAGCTTAACATCCCAGATAACCACAATGAGATGGTCATTGACCTCGAACCAGACATCCTAGAATGTGAAGTGAAATGGGCCTTAGAAAATCTGAGCAACAACAAAGCTAGTGGAGGTGACAGTATTCCAGCTGAGCTATTCAAAATCTTAAAAGAAGATGCAGTAAAAGTGCTACACTCAATTTGCCAGCAAATTTGGAAAACTCAACAGTGGCCACAGGATTGGAAAAGGTCAGTTTACATTCCAATTCCAAAGAAAGGCAATGCCAAAGAATGTTCAAACTATCGCACCATTGCACTCATTTCACATGCTAGTAAAGTTATGCTTAAAATCCTACAAGCTAGACTCCAGCAGTATGTGGATCGAGAACTACCAGAAGTACAGGCAGGATTTCGAAGAGGCAGAGGAACTAGAGATCAAATTGCCAACATACGCTGGATCATGGAGAAAGCTAGGGAGTTCCAGAAAAACATCTACTTCTGCTTCATTGACTATGCAAAAGCCTTTGATTGTGTGGATCACAACAAATTGTGGCAAGTTCTTAAAGAGATGGGAGTACCAGACCATCTCATTTGTCTCTTGAGAAACCTATATGCGGGTCAAGAAGCAACAGTGAGAACCGAACACGGAACCACTGATTGGTTCAAAATTGGAAAAGGAGTCCGGCAAGGCTGTATACTGTCGCCCTGCCTATTTAACTTATATGCAGAGCACATCATGAGAAAGGCAGGGCTAGATGAATCAAAAGTTGGAATTAAGATTGCCGGGAGAAATATCAACAACCTAAGATATGCAGATGATACCACTCTAATGGCAGAAAGTGAAGAGGAACTAAAGAGCCTCTTGATGTGGGTGAAGAAGGAGAGTGCAAAAGTTGGCTTGAAACTCAACATTAAGAAAACCAAAATCATGGCATCCGGCCCTCTCAATTCCTGGCAAATAGATGGGGAAGAAATGGAGGTAGTGACAGATTTTATTTTTCTGGGCTCCAAGATCACCTCAGATGGGGACTGCAGCCAAGAAATTAAAAGACGCTTGCTCCTGGGGAGGAAAGCTATGGCAAATCTAGACAGCATTCTAAAAAGCAGAGACATCACCCTGCCAACAAAAGTGCGTATAGTCCAGGCCATGGTTTTCCCAGTTGCAATGTATGGCTGTGAAAGTTGGACCATAAGAAAGGCTGAGCGCAAAAGAATTGAGGCCTTTGAACTATGGTGCTGGAGAAGACTCCTGCGAGTCCCTTGGACTGCAAGGCGTTCAAACCGGTCAGTCCTAGAAGAGATCAACCCCGACTGCTCCTTGGAAGGCCAGATCCTGAAGTTGAAACTCAAGTACTTTGGCCACCTAATGAGAAGGAAGGATTCACTGGAGAAGAGCCTAATGCTGGGAAAGATTGAGGGCAATAGAAGAAGGGGACGACAGAGAATGAGATGGCTGGATGGAGTCACTGAAGCAGTAGGTGTGAATTTAAATGGACTCCAGAAGATGGTAGAGGACAGGAAGACCTGGAGGAATGTTGTCCATGGAGTCGCGATGGGTCGGACACGACTTCGCAATTAACAACAACAACAGGATTGAAAGATTTATTCATCATAGATTCAAAAAGCTTGATACTTTGGCTTTATTAATGCTCACTATAATTTTTTATCTATGTTAATAATGATTAAAATGTGCCTGTTCTACCTTTAAGGGAAATGTAAAGACTCTAGAGTTTAACTCACATCCTGATAAACGGCATAGTTGTATCCCTGCAGTGTTCTTAGAAACAGTGCAGAAGTGATTGCTGCATTTCATCTCTACTACTATAAACATCTAATTTTTCTTCTTTTATAATCTTACTTTTCCCATCCCATATGTTCTTTCCTTTACTTTGCCCTGATAACATGACACACTTTTTAAAAATTTCTATGTTGTCTTCCAGCATGCTGTCAGGCCAGCCATAAACCTCCAGTTCCTTCCATAAATCACAATAATTTATGCCTGCAACCACTGTTTATTGGCTCTGAATTCCAGCTTCTTCCCAGTCCTTCCCCACAAAATGTTAATCAGCCTTGGTTCACGATTCAATATGAACTTGCCAAACTTCACACTTACACCCAAACAATACCTGATCTGAAACTCAAAAATGGTGGGAAATGGATGGCGAATTTTAGAAGACACTTGTCCATTGAATTATTTTTAAATAATGAAAAGGAGAGAGGTAACATTCAAAATTCTATGCAGAATGCCTTAGTAAACCTATCTTTGCCTAAATGTAAATAAAAATCAGGACCTCAGACTGGGCCAAAGATTCACTTTCCAACATGACAATTATCCTAAGCACACAGCCAAGACAACATAGGAGTGATTTTGGGACAACTCGGTGAATGTCCTAGAGCAGGGCTCTCCAACCTTGGCAACTTTAAGACTTGTGGACTTCAACTCCCAGAATTCTAGGAGTTGAAGTCCACAACTCTTAAAGTTGCCAAGTTGAGGACCCCTGTCCTAGAGCAGCCCAGCCAGAGCCCTGACTTGAACCCTACTGAACATATCTGGAGGGACCTGAAAATCGCTGTCCATCAATGGTTGCCATCCAACCTGACTGAGCCTGAGAGGATTTGCAAGGAAGAATGGCAAAAAATCCCTGAATCGAGTTATGCAAAGCTTATTGCATCTTACCCAAAAAGACTTGAGGCTGTATTTACTGCCAAAGGCGCTTCAACAAACTACTGAATGAAGGCTCTGAATACTTATGCCAATGTGGTATTTCAGTTTTTTCTTTTTCATAAATTTTCAGATATTTCTAAAATTCTGTTTTTACTTTGTCATTATGGTGTACTGAGTGTAGATTAATGAGGAAAAACATGAATTTCAGCAACTGTAGAATCAGGCTGCAGCATAACAAAATTGACTTTCACTCAAATGTAAATAATAATCAATTGTTATCTTCTCTGATAAATAGTGATTCTGCTATAGCACAGGTTAAATATACTAACAGCAAAAAAAAAGACTGCCTTTTCATAAATTCCTGTGTTGCTTTCATAAATATTTTCAGACCTACCATACATTTTCAAAGCTTTCTATGGCAATGGCTTTAGATCTCAATAATCTATGCCTAATACCTTGATCTACTGACTATAGTTTTCCTCTCTCTCTCCCTCTCTCCCTCTCTCCCTCTCTCTCTCTCTCTCTCTCTCTCTCTCTCTCTCTCAAAAAAAAAAAGAAGTTCAAAAGCTTTGGTTCATGTATGGCTGGAATTGGGAACTTAAAGATTCCGTTCTTCCTCAAAATATTTTTTAATCTATTTTAGCATTGAAGATTGATAAAAACAACTTGTATTCAGAAGGTCAGTAATATGTTAGTTGATCATAATGTATTATAAAGAAAATCATGCAGATTCAGGATAACTGAAAAAATTAAAAATGGAGCGAAACTCAAATAACATATTTATCCATTCCTGTCTGCAACTACTCCAACTGCAGGCCAGACGCGTCATGCAGAAGCCGTGCCCACCCCATTGCCGCCAATGGGAAAACCGTCCCGATACATTGTGCAATGTCACATGATGTCGCGAGTTTGACATGTCTGCCTTAAACCAATCCCAATAATGATTGAGGTAGATGGATGAGAACTGCCACAGATAAGTCTGTGAAAGGTCTCCTCTTATAATTCTTGATTGAAAAATTCTGCATATGGTATTTATTCAGTGGAAGAGAACATCTGGATATGATACTAAATTTCACTTTCTAAACATTTGGGATAAATTTAGAAACCCTGTTCATTAAAATAATGTTGAGAAAAAAAAGTAATGGTGGAAATTCACATTGTCATTGACTTATTAGGCACTTACACTTATACTTTCCTAGGTCCACTAGGAAATTGATTAACATCTGTTTACTTTCTTCAATTGACTAATGGGTTTATAAAGTAAGATTGTTTTGTATATTATTCCAGCTGTTCATACTATATCCAGGGACTTGCACACATTTAATCAACTCAGTCATTGCCTATTTTTATTGCCCATCTTTTTTCATTATAGATTACTGTTTTTTTTAAATAAATTAGTACCTAGAGAACAAATCACATAATGGTTATTATTTACCCCTTTTCCTTCTGTTCAGCAACTTCGTTATCTTTTTTATTGATTATATGCCAGAAAATTGTTTATGATTCCTGGCAACCACATAGAGAGATTTTCTTCATGATGATCTAACTCTAACCTGTTCTTGCAAGTCCCCCAATAATGCACACATTCCTTCTGCAACTAAATTCATGTGCCTCTGTAACTAATTCCAAGTCCACGTCCACCTTGCTTATGGTCATCCTCTTCTTCTTTTTCTTCCACCTTTCCTGGCATTATAGCCTTTTCTATAGATCAAGATATTTACATAATATGTCTGAAGTAGGATAATTTGAGCCTGGTCATTTGTGCCTAAAGTGAGAATTTTGATGATCCATTGATTTATTTTCTTGACTGTTCATGTTATTCTCAAGAGTCTTCACCAATGCCATTTCCAACTTTAAGGAATAACAAATCAACACCTGAAAGTCCAAGTATCCATTCTGTTTCTTGGCCCATTTGGTACTTATTGTTGCATTTTAATTCTTGCTGTCCAATTAATCATTTACTACTTTCTTCCCAAGTGCATTATTAATTTTCAATACTTCAAACAAATCATCTCAATAGGAAGTGATATTCCATGCATTCTGCCTCTTAATTCAAAGCTCCAAGACATTATCATTTATTCCCAAATGAATTAAATAGTGGGCTTAGGAATTGGTTTACCAGTCATGTACTTTAAAGTTGATGGGGCTGGATTCTTACTAATGAAGAAAGTTGATTAAAAATAGGCAGTCATGGAAATATTTGAGAAAAGACACCGAATACTGATTGGAGTGCTGAACTGAGGAGGGAGGAAGGAAGAGAGTGCGAAAATTTATATTTCAGTTTTTTAGCTAATTGCAGTAAAGATCAAGGAATAAAACATCAAGACTTCTCAAAAAAGAAATGAAAAGCTTAGCAAGAGATGTACAAGCCTGGTGTGAAATAGCTTGGTTTTCCGATTTTTCTTTTCTGGGTCCTAGAAACTTTGACTGGCAGTTGATGCGGAGAAGAGGGGAAGGGAAGGAAGGCAGGAAAAGGCATCCCTGAGGCCCTTGGAAATCAAAAAAATATTGTAGCAACAAAAGTTGCTTACTCCTGCTGCTCTAGGCTGTTGTTTTTTTTTTTTTTTTAATGGACAGGTGGAGGCTGAGATGCTGCTCTCTTAACTAAGGCAAAGAAGCAGATAGAACCTGACCCAGTTGGATGTACTTATACCACTGAGATTGTCAGACAAAATAAAAAAAGAAGAGTGTATTAGCTTGTCAGCTGGAGTCATTATATTCAGAATGCAATTTCGGATTCTCAAGTGTTTTTGACATTTCCTGGCATTTGTCACTTTAATCAGCAGGAAAGACAAGAATTTCATGGATTTAAAGTCTTTAGACTCTCAATGGAACATTTGCTACGGTAGTATTAATCCGGATACTGCCATTTTTCTCTGTCCTCAGTTCTGCTCTGCAAGACTCGGATTATGTAAAAATACTCCTTCCAATATATAGTATAGAATTATGTGGCTTCATCTTCAATTTTGGTCTCATCTTATTCTTTATATTCTTCCTGGTTGTGTAGCATCTTCATAATCAGCTAATCCAGAACATTTCAAGAAGAAGGTGTTTGTGAACAGTGTATTATTTTTCATAGTGCATTCCAATTTTTGAAGACTCTATCATTTTGAAATCAGTTCCTTTTTATATTAGATACATTTCTTCTCTAGAAAATTCAAGTTTAAGGCTTCTAGAATACCACCATTGAAAATTCATTGCCATTTTCTGATTAGGAAAATCCCAGTAAAGGAATTTTTCTCAAGCATAAAATCCATAATCCCTTCAAGTTGTTCTCCTTTGCATCTGGCTCTCCTGGATGAGGCTTGTGGAACTCATATCCCACCAGGATAAGTGCTGTTCATCATCACTCTCCCCTGTTATGTAGGAATTAGCTTGCAATAAATGTCTGCCAGCCTCTGTTTGGCTTGGTACAACATGTACAGCCTTGCCCTACATTTTAGAAATGGGTGATTCATACCACCCACCCTTATTTTAGGCAGATGCACTTTATATTAGAAAACAACCGCTATAATGAATGTTGTGGTCCAACAGTTATTGACTGATGCAGGCACCTGCAGTTTCATAGACATGTTTCATTATGCAAAAGCATCATTGCTCATTTATGGTATATTTATTGAGCTTTAGTTGGGACTTCTGGTGAGGATTTGTGGCAAGCTAGAAAGCTCCAAAGGATTGGAGACAGCATTGCAGCCAGATCAGCAGCCAGTTGGTGAATCTTGGCCAATGATATTTCTCGGGGAACAAATGTGAGATTATCCACTTGTACTCTGGAGAGCTGCTTTTCATGACTTGACTTCAGTGGTCAGTTTAGGTGTCCAACAGCTGATAGTCACGGGATTCCAACTAAGCTCATAGTCATAACCTAACCTAAATGGACAGAAGGTTCAACAAGCCCCACTTCTTAATGAAGAAATTGCTCATTTTTGGAAATTGTTTTTTAGGTATTGGGAGCCATTGCAATGACAAGTTTTAGAACACTGGTTGCCTGTCCTTCAATCCTTAATGAAGGAAGTTTCAAATATAAGTTCAAGAAAAAAAAAATATCAATATTCTGATTTTGCCATTTTCTTCTCTTCTCTTCTCTTTGGAGAGGACAGCAACATTGATTCTGGAAATTACAAATAGTCCAAGGGTCCAGATAGATTTGAAATTTGATTTTAAAATTAATTATAAGAATCTTTTCCAGGGGAAAATGCTGCTGCTGTGTGTGTGTGTGTTTGTTTGTGTGTGTGTGTGTGTGTAAAATGATAGGATGGGTCTTTGAAGGCTTTATGTTAGAGGGAACCAGAAGGATTACAATTACAATTACAAGAACTACAGATTACAATTAAAGGAGAAGAACACTTAACTATACGATTTACAACAGACTGGAAATTAGTATCATTGTATCGTTGTTTTATTTAACAGTAAAGTTATGTATGATGTTGAAAATATTTTTGGGGAAAAATGAGATATATTAGTTCAGATTACTCTAGGCTCTTTCAATGTTATATGCCTACTTATAAGTATGTCTGAATTTATTATGGGAGTGTTAAATTAAAAAACACAAAAAATGGCTTAGAAAAGTAATGTTCCTTGTCTTCAATGATTGTTTGATTTAATTCAAAATGACAGATACAAAGTTTTGCTTTTCCTATTTATTTTTTCAATAAGAACAATCAACAATGGTCAATAACAAGACCATATCCCCACTATATGTCTCTATTTGCAATAGAGTTAATTAATATTTTCTTTTAAGAGTATGGTATACTGCTGATATGAATGTTTAAGAAGTATTGTTCACAAATTGATGGCTAACTTATTTTTGAAACAAAAATAACCTATTTTTCAGTTAAGTGAGGATAGTTCCTTGTCAGCATTTAACCTAGTAATATTAAACAAATATTTTATCCTAATATGTCTTTCTTCCTTGTGGAACAATTTCACTACTTTTTGGTATCATTTGGGGTAAAAAAAAAAGTCTTTGCAATGTATGTGATTCCAGCCATAATTTATTTTAAGTAAATTAAAACCAAATCATATGTTTATGCACATTCCAAAAATTATTTAAAAAAAAAATGGAATTACCTTTTCCTATTCTATAAGCCAGAGTTTTTCAACCAGTGGTATGGGTACCACCTATGGTACACTGGCACACGGCAGGTGGTACGCGACCATCCTAGAAAAGTGGTAGCGGGGGAGGGGAATGAGCTGAACCGGTGGCAGTACCACACAAGCCTGCGCAAGAGATGACTGGAGCTGCAGGGCTGTCAGGGCTCAGCGGAAGGGCCAGGATCCATGCCGCTTTCCAGCTGATCAGCACTTCTTTGGGGCTGTCAGGGCAAGAAGCAAAAAGCAAAGAAATAATGGCTAGCAATACGGAAATTACGAGCAAAGCGCAGGTGGATTGGCTGGGACCTGTAACAAGTCTAGGAGCGCAGTGCAAAGAATGCCACATCCATAAATAGCTTCCCCCATTGAATGGAAGTTACCCTGACGATGCTGGCAGTCGCCAGCGAAAGCCTGGTATTTTAACTTATTAAAACTTTTTATAGTTTTATAATTTCATGGTGTTCGTGCATTTTTTGCTAGTTAACATGAGTTTACCCAGGAATCACCTTTTTGTTTTTAGCATTCTTAAGAATATATATATATATTTTATATGTATACATATATTTTATATGTATGTGTGTGTTTATATATATGTAGGTCTTTGGTTGTTTGGGTTTTCTCCCGCATAAAATTGGAAGTGTCTTGGCGACGTTTCGACGAAGTCCCATTCGTCATCTTCAGGCTGGTGTCTTCAGCTTCGTGCTTCGCGGGAGAAAACCCGAACAACCAAAGATACATACAAACAAACATACATACATACAAACACCCGCGAAAACCTCAGAAATATATATATATATATATATATATATATATATACACACACACACACACACACACACACACACACACACACACACATACATATACATACATACATATAAAATGTTTTGAATTAGAGTTAAGGGATTAGATTATTAGATTTATTGAATAGAATGTTTAAATATTAAATATATTCTTAATTATGATTAAAAATAATAAGAAATTTGAGAAAATAAATACTATTAATCTAGGAGGTATATATATTTTAAGTATTATGTTATTTTCTATGTTCCATTATTACTGTTTTCTTCTATACTTTTTTTTATTTTTTACTTCTTTTTCATTCTTTTTCTTTTCCCCTTTCTTTTTACTCTTATATTTAATACTTAAGAAATGTAAAAATGTGAGATGGCTTATATGGAAAAAATAGAACCAAGTCTGTCAATATAAATGTAATTAATCGCTGAGAAAACCTTTGCCAGTAAAACTATTTAGAATTTGATGGGAGAAATAAACTAAAATAAGGGCTGTAACAGGATTGATGATAAGGCAATCCAAATAAATGGAAAGAAAAGAAATGTATTAATATGATGATTATTTTTTAGGAATATTGGAAAAAATATATACTAAATTGTCATTTATTAAAACAACAAGAATTGTATTAATGCAATGTTTGCAAAAAAGGATATTTCATTAATTAATATATGGAATACAGACTATAGAAATCAATTGTTAAGGACTGTTTTTACAAATGTAACCCAGACATCACACTGTTTACCAACTATTGAATGACTTATGCTTGTGTAAAAAATCAATCAAAATATAATAAAAAAGTTTCAATAAAATATAAAGAAATTGAATGAAATATATCAAATTATGAAATTAAATCCATGAACTTTCTAAAAAATAATCTAAACAACCAATCCTATAAAACCGATTAACCTATGATAGCAAAACATGAAAACTCAATTATTCTGATGTATTTAAACTGACATTGGTACTACAGTGCAACAAAATAGAGTATGTAAATTATTGTATCGAATAATACAATATCTGATAACTTTAAAATACCAATGTACAGATGCTATGCAGGATAGAATTTAAGAAGATATCCTTTTGATATCTCCAAGCAAGATCTCAGTATTCAGGGAGGTTGTATCTCTTATAACAGACAATAAATACCAAAGATAAAAATAGTCATGCTAAAAATGGTGTTAAATAGTATGCAGATATCTCTACAAAAATGCCAGTACAGAAAAACAAAATTAATAGCAGCCTCAACACTTCCTATTCATTAGAAGAAATGTTTCCCTTCTAAGGCAGCATTAAATAATACCAGCATCATTAATGATCTATATTTAGATTTTTCAATCTGTTTTAGATCAGGCTGAAAATGAAGGGTTGAGCACCCCAAAAGATCCTATTGGTATACAAGATTCTTGCATTTTTCTGCTGTTGTTTAGCTTTGGCATGTTTAATGTAGCATTCTGCAAGTAACCATACTGATTCAGCTTATACAAGTTGAAGAATTTCCCTTTGCTAATAGATTTATCAGAAACAATTACATCAATCCTGTGGGGGCAAAGGCTCTTTTTAGTCAATAGTTCAGTGTATTAAGCCTCAATGCAGCTTCAGATTTATTTACACTAGCTCCCAATTAGGAACAATATTTGAAATACATTGTGGTACCAATAAAGGAGAATATTTGTAGCTCAGGGTTCAAATGGGAGGAGGTCCTTGGTGCTTTCTGAGCTTGGTTGTTTTCTGGCAGACATTTCATTTCCCCAAACTTCAGTAATGGGGAAGTTTGTGTAAAGTGTATTTTTGAGGTTTGATGGCTAATAACACCACTTTTTAAAAAAACTGGTATCCTAAAATTATATATCAATGGAAAGATAATTTAATCAAGAATGTAATGCAAGATAGTTTGTTCAATTATCTGTACTGTATTCTATGAAAAGTTATAGCCAAATAACCAGAAAAAGGAAGCACAACTTGCTTAGGTTGATATCAGGTAGCTTTCCTTCATCTGATTGTAGCCAATGTGCATGAGTGTTTAGAGAGCCAATCAGGTGTCATCTTGTTTTGGCAATGAGCCAATCAGATCACAGATTTAGTTATTGATGCCATGTATTGAAGCTGAGAGGAGAAGATTTGTCAATGTGTCATGTGATCGCTACCAATTTGTTTTTTTTTTTCATTTAGTGAGCTCGTAAAACCTAATAAAATTAAAGTAATGGTGCAAAGAGTTGACTGGTTGCCCAGAAAGGGATGTAAAATAGTATTGTTAAGTGAACAAGGCTATAGTTATAAAGAAATTAGAAGAAAAAATGGTGGAAACTTAACCAAAGGTGGCATTTCTACTGTACACTTTTCCCAAAAGGTTTCCACAATTTTGGCCACTACTATAGGTAACATCATTCAGTGCTAGTAACGAATGGAGAGCAAACCTCACTCCTTACTAGCACAGATAATGTTGCCTAATTTGGGGAATGAAATGTCTGCAAGAAAAAAACCAAGCTCAGAGAACACAAAGGACCTCACATATTGTGCTCCCTGAAGGATATTTATGAGGAATGCAGAATTATATGAACTTCTTTTATTGATATGCATCTTCAAAAGTCTAAGGCTTCCATCACAATGCTTCATTCACCATTTTGCTGATTTTTGTGTAACCTCCTCATGTTGGGAACACTACTGTGCCACGTTCCACCGGTTAAAAGTTATTTTTAAGTGCACTTTGGAATATCAACGTCTTTATAGAATTTTTTGTCTAGGAGTATAATAGAATAGGTCCAAGAATCCTCAAATTTCAGTTTTTAAGTTATCTCATCAGTTGTTGGAGAAAAATATCACTGATGTTTACTAAAAAAACATGAGATATTTTTTTTAAAAAAAAATTCAAGGATGTGGCTAAATGTTTTATTACATTTATACTGCCAAAAACTGTATCACTTTTGGAATGTGAAACCCATTAAATTCCCATCTGCACCTGCATCGCTGTGAACAAAAAATTGTGCAAAAATTGAATTTGTTTTGTGATGTTTTTTTGTTCATCCTCCATGAAATACAATGTTCTATGTATTCTAAGATAGCACTCCTTAACACAGACATTTATCAAATTCTCAATGCAGAAGATTTTATTGTGAAAAGTGTGTTCATGTTTGCAGTAAAAAAAAAAAATCAGGGTACAGCTTCACAGCATAGATAGTGATGGCAATTTTGTGCAAGACTCAGGGGATATTTATAAATACATTAAAATTTTAAAAACTATAGAGGAAGCCAGAAGCTCTGAATGCACGCCTATCTCAGATAAGCACTCAGCAAATTAAAGCTTTAAAAGGTTCTTACAGACAGAAACATGGCTTGAATTAGGGGTATTTTGGCAGAAAGTATGTCAGCTTATTTCTAAAAAAGATCCTATAAAGAACATGTAATTTTCAAATGGAAAATTTTAAGAGGCAAATAAAAGGCTGGATGGAAAGATTGATAATGAGATGGAAAGAGACTATAGAGGTCTATATTTTTAATAGACTGTATATATTTGTATTTCAGTTGTAATGATTTTTCATTCTTACTCAGTTCATAATTTAAATGCTGCACAGCAAAAGGAGAGGGTTTTTTTTAAGAGCTGGCTTTTGGTTGTTCTCAGTGATAAATGTTTAATATATGCAAAGCAAGAAGATATTGCATAAAACTACTATGTAAAGTAATTAAAAAGTAATTTCATTCCAAATTATTTTGAATTTTATTCTCTATAAAGAGTGGAAGCATTCTTCAAGGATGTCCCAAAGATGCCCCAGAACTGAAGAAGCTTCTTGGATGAGAAGCGAAACATTTTTAAAGAAAAAAACAAGAATGTTCAATTGCCTTTGGAAAAGTACCTTTGGGACAACTGTGACTTGAATGATTGAGAATCTCTATCGATATTCTTCAAAGATCCTAAAGGAAATTCAGGTGCTGACTCTTCACATGTTGGTGGACAGTAAACAAGATGCTTTGGGAAGGAAAACTGGTGGAAGGGTTTCCAGCAGATACAGTCTCAAAATGAAAGTTAAGCATTCTTAACAAGAGAGTTATGTGTCAGCTACTAAATCTTCTGCAATATGGCAAATTTTAGAGTTAAATTCTTGCTAGATTACTTTCCAAGCACTCCTTTTATTGAGGGAATCATAAATAACATAAACCCATGAAGTTTTATCTTCCTAAGGGCACCTTTGAGGGTCAGCAAAACAATCAGATAACAATAACATTTGAGAAGTAGTGCACTATAATGACAAAACTTATGAGCTGTGAAATCACTTTCTCAAATTTCTGCTAATCCATAACTACTTGTATTTGAAGCTATGTTAAGCCAGGTCACTGGTATCTCAACCTCAAACTTCTTTTGGCTAAAACGATGGCAATCAAATTGGTCAGCTTCAACATTTGATTAGGAGGATTTATTGAAAGAAAAGGGCGTATAAGAAAGTCTAGGATAGTAATTTTTCAACTAACCCAATCAAATCAGGGAGTTCTTCCCCTCCCTTTGGCATTTTAAAATGCAGAATGAAACCAAGAAGGAATAATGAACAGCACCCCAAGTGGGAAGTGAAATCAAATCTTAAAACAATTTGAAAAACACCAGCAGTAGCTTACCTTCTACACAGATGGGCATGTGGGCAGGTAAAGTTACAAAAAAAAAAACAAAAAAAAAACTGGTTGATCCTTTTCTATTCCTCCTTTTCTTCTTTTGTTCCCTATAGTCTGTTGACTGGTGCATTTACACTAATATGTGTATTAAGCATCCAATACAACTTGCAGAAACCAACTGGTTGACTGGGTTGCAGCAAGCAGAAGATGCACAGGGAGTCCCTGAGGATTTTACTCCACTAGTCATTGCCAACTATAGGAGACAGTGATCATGTCCATGAGTCAGCGTTGTCCAAAGACATTTCCATGGTCATATGGCTAGCATCACATCGCAGAGCACTATTACCTTCCCACTGAAGCTGTACCTATTTATCTATTAGTGTTTGCATGCTTTCGAACTGCCAGGATGGCATTAAGTGGGGCGAGGATGGGAGCTCATCCCATCATGCAGTGCTCAGATCTAAAACCCAGGCTGTTAGCTTTCCAGCTAATAAGCTCAGCATATTAACCAGTGAACCACCCAATGGTGGGATTCAAATAGGTGAACAACCGGTTCTCTGTGTGGATGCCGCTTCCGGAAGTCCATTCTGGGCCTGGGCAACAAAAAAATAGCTACCAGTTCTGCCAAACTGGTGCGAACTGGCTGAATCCCAGCACTGGAGCTACTATGCTGCTGATGCACAGAGTCACTAAAAATGGTCTCTCTGTGTCTCTTTCTGTCCCCCCCCCCAATGTCTTTTTAATCTGCAAATATATGGATCTTCTCTTCTGGCTCCTTCATTGTCAGTCAAATGCAGTGACAGCCAGTTAGCTGCACTTGTAACATGTTGCTTTACAGAAGCTTCTCTGGTAATAAATTTGATAAGATTTTGTTGTTGTTGTTGTTGTTTAAACATGCAGTTCAGTTTTCAGGAAAGTCCTGATGAGACAGCACTTGTTTGTTTGTTTTAAATCATAAGATCTCAATGATACCCCTATGAATTTAATAATTGAATGAAAGCAATCCTTCTGGAGGTGTGTTTCAAATCATTATCACATTTAATTTCCAGACGTTCCTCAGCTCCATAAGATTCTTCAACAGTTCTGATAACAGAGTTAATGGCTGGCTGACATAAAGCGATGATGTACATGGAAAAATCCTGAGAATGGAATCCAATCTGAGCAGTGAGGCTTAGATTGTAAGAATAGATTGTAAGCCTAGCACCTAACGTATTGGATACTACCAGGAGGAGAGTCCAGGAGCATATGCTCTATGTCTGTGTGTCTGTAAAGAAAAACAGAAAGGTATAAGTTATATTATTATAACTATTACACTGAGATCATTGACTTAGATGCATCCCAGTTTTTTATCTCAGTTTCTTGTTGAGTATCTATGGAGATTCAGCAGTTGCAAGTAGGTTCCACATCCATTTATGGTATTCACAGATAAACTTCCAAGTGGCCTCAACAACTCTCAGAAAGAGTGCTAATGATTTGATGACTGCAAGGAATATAAATTTATTTATTTATTTTTAAAATTTATAAGCCGCCCCACTCCCGTAGGACTCTGGGCAGCTACCAATAAAAACAACATAAAACATGACAAACAAACAGTACAATTACAGTCATCCAGGGGTCAGATTTTATAAACCCCAGGCCTGCCAGAAAAGCCAGGTCTTAAGCAGCTTACGGAAAACCAACAGGGTGGGAGCGGTCCTAATCTCTGGGGGGAGCTGGTTCCAAGACGTGGGCGCCATCACAGAGAAAGCCCTCCTCCGCGGCCCCGCCAAATGGCACTGCTTGGCCGACGGGACCTGAAGGAGGCCCAGCCTGTGGGATCTAACCGGACATAGGGAACTATGAGATAGTAGGCAGTCTCGCAAATAGCCTGGCCCTGAGCCATATAAGGCTTTAAAAGTAATAACCAACACCTTGAATTGGACCCGGAGACCAATAGGCAACCAGTGCAGCTCACGGAGGATAGGTGTAACGTGGGTGTATCGAGGAGCACCCACTATTACTCGCGTGGCTGCATTCTGGACCAACTGTAGTCTCCGAATACTTTTCAAGGGTAGCCCCATGTAGAGCACGTTGCAGTAGTCCAGACGTGAGGTGACAAGGGCATGAGTGACTGTAAGGAGAGCCTCCCGGTCCAGGTAGGGTCGCAACTGGTGCAACAGATGAACTTATGCAAATGTCCTCCCAGCCACAGCCGTCAAATGATGTTCCAAATTCAGCTGTGGATCAAGGAGGACACCCAAGTTGCGAACCCGCTCCGAAGGGGGTATATTTTCCCCCGCAAGAGTCAACACTGGACAGTCGACATGATCCTTGGGAGGCAACATCCAAAGCCACTCGGTCTTGTCAGGATTGAGCCTGAGTCTGTTAACCCCCATCCAGACCCTCACAGCTTCGAGGCAACGGCCCATCACATCGGCCGATTCACTGAGAGAGCTCGGGGAGGAGATATATAACTGGGTATCATCAGCATACTGATGAAACCTCACCCCGTGCTGTCTGATGATCTCACCCAGCGGCTTCATATAAATGTTAAATAGGAGGGGGGAGAGGACCGACCCCTGTGGCACACCGCATTCAAGTGGCCTCGGGGTTGACCTCTGCCCTCCCATCAATACCGATAACTCTTTCCATTCTCCACCATTCAGTCAGAACTGAAGAAGCTTCTTGGACAAGAAGTGAAACATTTTCAAGGAAAAACAAAGAAAGTCCAGTTGCCTTTTGAAAAAGCATATCTGGGTTTCCTTATTGAGCTTTGTTCCATTCTTTTGGCTGACTTCACCACCAGACAGCTGTTGCATGAAGATGTCTTCCTTGATTTCTTTGTGCAGGAAAACAGTATTTTCAAATGTTCTACTTGCAGATATCCATTGTGCTTGATTAGTGGGACTAATATCTTAAAATACTCACAATATTTTTGAACACTCTATTTCTTGGCCACCAGTCTTATTTTAGCCTCTGGGCATCCTATCCTGCAGAATACTTTACCTTGAAAATCCATTTGCTTCCCAAAGGTAGTTGTTGTTTTTTTCCCCATGAGGGTAGTTTGATAAGTTTCCAAGTGTCATTCTACTGAGGACTTCAATTTCCTCTTCTGCAGCCTTTTTTCTTTAGTCTCTTAATTGGCATTATTTTGAAATGTAAGGGCAAGATATATCCACTTTTTTTCTCCTTCATAACAAGGGACAGAGTTTGTCATGAAATCCCTTTGTCTAGGACCCCTTGAACTATCTAGCCCAGGGGTAGGCAACCTTGGCTCTTTTATGAAGGATTCCATGGATGAGAATCCTCAAGGGGAAAACAACTCAAGAAGCTTGGGAAATTTTGAAAAATGAGATAATAAAAGCACAGTCTAGCACAATACCAAGAAAGAGGAAAAACAACACCTGTCAAAAGAAACCAGCATGGCTGCATAAAGAACTCTCTGAGAAATTGAAAGATAAAAAGGACAAGTATAGAAAGTGGAAAGAGGGGAACATAACTAAGTCAGAATATCAGCAAATAGCCCAAGCCTGCAAAGATGAAGTGAAGAAAGCCAAGGCTCAAAATGAACTAAGGCTTGCGACCAAAGTCAAAAATAACAAAAAAAGCTTCTTTCAACATGTAAAAAACAAGAAAAAAGTGAAGGAAATGATTGGTCCATTAGTGGGTGGAAGTGGCAAGAAGGTGACAAGCAACAGGGAGAAAGCAGAACTATTTAACTCATTTTTTGCATCTGTCTTTACACAAAGGGAAAAAACAGACCAACCTATCAAAAATAGTGCCATAAAAAACAAAACAGAAACACAAGTTAAGATAGGCAAGAAAATGGTTAGGGAGCACCTGTCCAGCCTAGATGAGTTCAAATCGCCAGGACCAGATGGATTACACCCCAGAGTTCTCAAGGAACTGGCAGATGTGATATCGGAGCCACTGAACTATATTTTTCAAAGATCCTGGAACACAGGGGAACTACCAGAGGACTGGAAAAGAGCTGATGTAGTTCCCATCCTCAAAAAAGGAAAAAAAATGGATCCAGGAAATTACAGACCTATCAGCCTGACCTCAATACCTGGGAAGATCCTGGAAAAGATAATCAAACAACGAATCAACGAACACCTAGAGGCAAACAAAGTCATTACTAAAAGCCAACATGGGTTTGTCAAAAATAGATCATGCCAGACAAATCTTATTGCATTCTTTGACCAAGTGACAAAATTAGTGGATCAGAGGAATGCTGTGGACATAATTTACTTGGACTTCAGTAAGGCATTTGATAAAGTAGATCACAACCTACTACTTGACAAGATAGAAAAATGTGGGGTAGACAGAACCACCACCAGATGGATCCGTAGCTGGCTGACCGGCCGTACTCAGCGAGTGGTCCTCAATGGAACTGCATCTATATGGAGGGAAGTGTGTAGTGGGGTGCCCCAGGGCTCTGTTCTGGGCCCAGTACTCTTCAACATCTTCATCAACGATTTGGATGAAGGGATAGATGGGGAACTCATCAAATTTGCAGACGACACCAAGCTGGCAGGAATAGCCAACACTCCAGAAGACAGGCTTCAGATACAGAAGGATCTGGACAGACTTGAACACTGGGCACTAACTAACAAAATGAAATTCAATGGTGAAAAAAGCAAGGTTCTACATTTAGGCAAGAAAAACCAAATGCACAAGTACAGCATAGGTGGCACCATGCTCAATAGTAGTAACTGTGAGAGGGACCTCGGAGTCCTAGTAGACAATCACCTAAATATGAGCCAGCAGTGTGCTGCAGCTGCCAAAAAGGCCAACACAGTGCTAGGCTGCATTAACAGAGGGATAGAATCAAGATCACGTGAAGTATTAATACCACTCTTCAATGCCTTGGTAAGGCCACACTTGGAATACTGCATCCAGTTTTGGTCACCACGATGTAAAAAAGATGTTGAGACTCTAGAAAGAGTACAGAGAAGAGCAACAAAGATGATTAGGGGACTGGAGGCTAAAACATATAAGGAACGGTTGCTAGAATTTGGTATGTCTAGTTTAACGAAGAGAAGGACAAGGGGGGACATGATAGCAGTATTCCAACATCTCAGGGGCTGCCATAAAGAAGAGGGAATTAAGCTATTTTCCAAAGCACCTGAAGGCAGGACAAGAAGCAACGGGTGGAAACTAATCAAGGAGAGAAGCAACCTAGAACTAAGGAGAAACTTCCTGACAGTGAGAACAATTAATCAGTGGAACAGCTTGCCTCCAGAAGCAGTAAATGCTCCAACACTGGAAGTTTTTAAGAAGAGACTGGACAGCCATTTGTCTGAAATGGTGTACGGTTTCCTGCCCGAGCAGGGGGTTGGACTAGATGACCTCCAAGGTCCCTTCCAACTTTACTATTATTATTATTATTATTATGACTCGTGGACTTCAACTCCCAGAATTCCTGAGTCAGCTTGGCTCAGCTTGGAAACCTCTCACTTTCCCCTCAGCATGGGTGGCTCAGGAATTCTGGGAGTTGAACTCCACGAGTCATAAAAGAGCCAAGGTTGCCTACCCCTGGGCTAGCCTATGGTATCTCAATTTTATTTTCTATTTTTACCATACAGAAAACCTCTGGACATGTTCTAAGGACTCCTCTGTGGTGTCTGCTTGCTGCTTCCCTGATGTGATAGAACCTTATCCAGGTTTCCAAGATGGAGGGAGGGCATTCCAGAGGAGCAAAAGGCAATAGGTTTAGATAGCTTGGTGTAGGAGAATCAATTAATTAATCACATGGAATTTGTACATTGAGAGCCAGGGAGTCTACAATTTTATTACAGAATAGTTTTGGCTGCCTATGTTTGCTAATTTGTTTCGTTCACATTGCACATTATCCAGAGTGCACCACCTCTATATGCTAGCTCCATGTACAGAGTGGCTAACAACAGTCTGTGGGAATATCAGTGTCATTTGGGGGTTTTCTCTACTGCTTTTGCCTTACATTGGAACAGTTCCAGCCCCAGTTGTTTTCTTGCTACTGCACAACTGTGCTTATGTGGGAGAAAGAATGTTAAGAGGGCTCCTCCTTAGTACTTCCCAGAGTATATGTTTTATGATGCATGTAGTCTACTTTATGTTGGCAAAATTTTGTCTTTAGGTGAAGAACAATAAAGGAAACTACTTAGAACAATCTCAATGTGTCTTTTTGTTTTGTTTTGTTTTGTTTGGGGGGGCCTGGACATGAAAAACAAACCCTGACATCTCATAATTACTTTCTTTTTCCTTCTCATATATATGTTTTTAAATGTGTGTACTTTAATGCCTTACTTATAAGATCTGTGACATTTATAATATTAACTCACCTTTCTTACCATCTATAATTCAGTTTAATTCAGTTTTCTTTTAGCACTTTAATCTAGATCCTTTTAGGGGCCATAAGTTGGACTTTCTCCATCTGTGACTTTATTTGGATCTTTCCCAGGTGATGTTAACTGCTTCTCCCATTATTTACCTCCCAATCATCCATCTTGCAAGGTACACTTCAGTCAGGGAATAATTTGTTCTCTTAGCCATATCTTTTGAGTAGGGTGATAGGCCACTGTATTTCATGTTAACTCTCCTATTATTTAAGCTACCTTTGCCCTTTGCCTGCTATATATATCTTCTCATTGTCTGGCCGCAGAACCTGAAACTTTTTTTCCAAATTTACTAAAGCCAGAAATTCTTTAAATGTTTTTAGTGCCTCTTTTCACTAAGCAAGTAGCAACATGTGAATTTTGTAAATCATCTTTGAATATAAGTATATATTTATTTCCAGGTGATATGCATTGGTTCTCAAGTACCACTGTCCTCCAGTTCTCTCTCTCTCTCTCTCTCTCTCCACATTCATTGACTTAGTACTTTGATCTCATAGAGTAGGGATGGGGAACGATGGCCCTTTTATAACTTGTGGACTTCAATTCCCAACTTAGTCCCCACCTCTGTTATAGGGAAAGGAATCACCTAGATTGATTCCCTCCTTCCATGGATTTGACTATAGCTTTTTGCTAAATCTTCTACTTTAGAAAAGAACATTTAGGTCTCTACTATCCATTCTCCAGTGCCATAAATTTATTGAATTTTTATAATTGCAGTTCTTTGCTGTCCTTCACATTATCTTTGTCATGGTTCCGATAGATGAGACCTACAAAAACAGAACTCCAAGGCAAGAGGTTTCCTTAAAGAACATATTTATTTGGCTACAAAGTATCGGCACAATCAAAAGTGAAACCAAGACTGAAGTTCCCTCCCAAAGATTACAATATTACAAAGTTGAACTTCCCACCCCAGTAATATGTCATAAACCACATTCCCCAATTAACTACTTTGGCGAGCTTTCTAACAGAAGTTTCAACCTGCCAAAATTCAAACAGCAATGACCTTGGTCCCCACAGGACAATTTATTGTTTTGTCTAAACTTAAAAGTACACATCTCCCCTCCCAATTCTGTGGCAACCAAAAACAAAGTGGAAATGGCTTCAACCAAATTTGTTTGTAGCATTGACAATCTCATGCACAGTCTAATTCAACTAGTTTTCCAAAGGTGCATTTCATTAGCAATTTCTAGTTACATAACAGAGATTGTCTTTAACACCCATCACATTGCATGCTAATTCTGATGATTGCCAGGAGTTCAATCCTGACAAGCTTGACTCAGCCTTCCAACCTTCCAAAGTCAGTAAAATGAGGACCCAGATTGTTGGAGGCAATATGCTCATATTGTAAACCACTTAGAAGTGGTAAAGCACTGTGAAGTGGTATATAAGTCTAAGTGCTATATATTTTATTGAGAGAAGGCTTGATTAAGATCTCTGAATAGGGGATGTATAGGATTATGAGATGAAGTACTACCAAATCAGTATTGTTGTTGTTAGTTGCGAAGTTGTGTCCGACCCATCGCAACCCCATGGACAATGTTCGTCCAGGTCTTCCTGTCCTCTACCATCTTCTAGAGTCCATTTAAGCTCACTTCTACTGCTTCAGTGACTCCATCCAGCCACCTCATTCTCTATCATCCAAATCAGTATTACCTCTTAGTAATCAGATATATAGATTTTAACCAAGATAAATATAGATTTTTAATCTATCACTCCTGTAATGGAATTCCTCTACCTTGCTATGGTAATCCTCTTTTTTTTACATATTTCCTAGCATTACATTAATAATGTAATTGTAAAATTGAACACCTTTCTGGTGTTCATTGGAATATTACAGATCTTCCTGATGAAATGACATTTTCTTCTTTCCTCTATTTGTCAGGTAAAAAGTAGACTTATATTCACTGAGTTCTGTGAACTTTTTAAAAACTTTTTAATAACTTTAAATATAGCAATGGTTTAGAGGTGTATTTAATCTCACATTCATTGTTCTATCAATACAATGGGCTTTTTCAAGGGCAAGCATTAATGCTCTCTCTTCTGAAACACCAGAAAAGGTCTGTCCATGTAGAAAGTAGAATCAATGTCTCCTATCATTTTAAGCTGTCCCTTTTATCAGCAAGGTAGATGCCCAAGGATAACTCTACTTATTTGAAGTTTACAGAGCAGCCCAATGAATTTCACCTCTATTGATTACTAAAGGACACAGCCCTTAGTATCTCAACAAAAGCTGTGAGATTCTGCTCCAAAGTGAAACAAAAATTCTAGTGCCTTGTGGACAAAAACACTATCAGTCATTGAAAGGCAACATTATTTATTACCTTACTAGCTGTTCCGGGCCACGCATTGTTGTGGCTCAGTCTGGTTAAATGGAAAAGAAAGAAAAAAGAAAGCGCACGTTTGTAATATATTTAATTTCACAATGCTTGTGGGTATACAATATTTTTTGTTGTTCCATTGTCTGTGCAGATATAGAGATTGTCTGAAATTGTAGCGTGTGTTGCTTTTACATCCAATAGATGGCGCTGTTTTCACAAAAGCATGTTTTACCTGTCACAGGTGTTACATCTATATAATATAGGTATATAGAAACACACGTGTATTTGAATGCAACGTTGTGTCAAAATTTCAAAGTAATCGGTGAAGAACTTTCAGAGATTTAAGATTTTGAACAAACGAACATTTGCATTTTTATTTATATAGATTGTAATAATAGTCATTGTGTTCCATTGTTCTATCTCTTTTCTGGCCTTTTATTATTTCAGACTGAGATCAATTATTACCAGCAAATTCTTGACTATGAACTACAGCTTCTTCAGAGTTACACAAATCTGAAACCTTCCAATCATTTAACATAAAATAAATATGTGCTTCCCACTTCATTTCTATTGCACGTATACAGCTAGGCAACTTCTAGGCAACTAATTTAAAATTAAAATAATTAGCAGTTCTTCCTGTGTAGGCATAGTTTGGGCTCAAGCTAATTTTCAATATCTTTTGTTTACCTACAGATTTATATTTGTTTATTCATTCTTTTTTATAGACCCCCATCTCAATCAATGACTGTGGGCAGCTTGCAATTTAAAAATACATTATAATTAAAAATACTAAAAATGTTTTAAAACAATAAAGCATTAAAAACAGCCAGATTAAATAGATGACTAGAAGCAAGATATTTGGTCAGTAAGGAATAAAGAAATTTAGTTCTCCCCTTCCTCCAGATGCTTGTTGCATAGCTTTCTAAAGACCTGTGGATGTTTTCTTATATACAATATAATTAGGAAAGCTTTGCACATAGCTTTGACTTGATCCAAATCACTTAACCACACAATAACTGAATTTCAGACATAGCAAAGCTACTTGATTGTCTACAACATCCCCAGTTTCTGCCCAATTTCTGTGGTTCCCCCTCCATCTAGCACAAAAGTGATTCCTAGAAATTTCAAAAACATTGTCATGTTGAATAACTCAAGGGAGAATTTTGGAAGTCCTCCCAGCTTCTTCATGACCTGATACTTTTTTGAAAGTTATATATATCCTTCCAGAGTGCAGAAAAAAGCAACAAGGATTATTAGAGGGCTGGAGGCTAAAACATATGAAGAACAGTTGCAGGGATTGGATATATCTAGTCTAGTGAAAAGAAGGACTAGGGGTGACATGATAGTAATATTCCAGTATTTGAGGGGATGCCACAAAAAAGAGGGGGTCAAACTATTTTTGAAAGCACCAGAAGGCAAGACAAGAAACAATGGATGGAAAGTAATTGAGAAGCAACCTCCTAGAACTAAGGAGAAATTGAAGACTATATATAGATAGTCTTGTCTAGTTTTTAAGTGATATTTCATGAATTGTATCTGATGGAAGCAGAATGTGGAAGGATTTGAAAGTAGTGGCTTTACTGAATAAGTATAGAAATGTCAGTATGGCATTCCATCCCCCAATAATATTTTTCAGGAAATCTGAGGCAGGTTCCTTGTCATGCTTCAGTTAGAAAGAATAAAGAGAAAGCTTCCCTCAAATTATGCTCAATTCCTGGTAAAGAGGTAACTAGATAGATAGTAAGGAACGTACCTAGATAGATTTTTTTTTTTGACAACATAATCATGCTTTGCAATTATCTTCTTCAAGGACTAGTTTGTACTAGATGACCTCTAAGGTCACTTCCAACTTTATTATTATTATTATTATTATTAGTAGTAGTAGTAATAATAATAATAATACATCTGACTGTGTGATGATCAATAATAATAATAATAATAATAACAACAACAACAACAACAACAATTGCAAAAGGCGGCCTTACTAGGAACTGCTTCCATCCTGCGACGATATCTGTAATACCATCAAACATCCACATCTGCCTATCCCAGGTCCTGGGTAAGGACTCGATAAGTAGACAAAATGCCAAATCCAGTCTGAACATCTGGCTGACTGTGCGATGATCCATAATAATAATAATAATGGATTGACTACAAAAAGGCATTTGACTCTCTGCCACATGACTGGATAATCAAGTGTCTAGAAATAACAGGAGTCAGTAGAAACATCAGAAAATTTGTGCAAAGATTGATGCCACAATGGAACACACAGTTGCAGATCAATGGTGAGAGACTGGGAGAGGTTAATATCAAGAGAGGAATATTTCAAGGAGATTCATTATCACCATTACTATTTGTTATTGCACTGTTTCCTCTGTCAACAATACTGAATAACTCAGGACATGGCTATCAAACATCAAAAACATCTACCAGACTATCCGATCTCCTTTAAATGGATGATCTGAAGCTGTATGGAAAAACATCAACTGAAATAGAATCGCTGCTCAACACTGTCCGTATATATAGCTAAGATATTGTTATGGAGTTTGGCTTGGACAAATGTGCCACACTTACTATCAAACAGGGAAAAGTAGTGAAAACTGAAGGAATCAAGATGCCCCACGAAAATAACATTAAGAGTCTGGATGAGGAAGAGTACTACAAATACTTGGGTATCCTTCAAGCTGACAACATCAAGCACACTGAAGTCAAGAAAAAGATTAGAGGTGAATACATCAAGAGAGTGAAGAAGATCTTAAAGTCCAAAACTCAATGGAGGAAATACCATAAAGGCAATCAACACCTGGGCAATTCCAGTCATTAGGTACACAGCTGGAATAGTGGACTGGACTCAAGCAGAACTAAAAGCAATGGATAGGCAGACCAGAAAAATAATGACAATGAATCATGCCCTTCATCCACGCAGTGACATTGATAGACTTTATCTACCAAGGCAAATAGGTGGGCGTGGAATGCTACAAGTACATCAGATGGTTGAAGAAGAAAAAATGGCTTTGGAAGAATATCTGAAGAACAATGATGAAGATGCACTGAAATTAGTATATCAGGAAGGCTTACTAACTACTGGAGAGACCAAACTGGCCTACAAGAAAGACCAAATGAAGAACAGAATAGAGGCATGGGAAGACAAAGCACTACATGGCCAATACATTAAAAAAATAGCTGGGAAAGCAGATAATAACAAGACCTGGCAATGGCTAAGAGCAGGAAAATTGAAGAAAGAGACCGAGGGACTAATTCTGGCTGCACAAGACCAAGCCTTAAGGACAAATGCATATAAAGTCAAAATTGAGAAGACAGCAACAGACAGTAAGTGCCGCCTATGCAAAGAAGCTGAAGAAACAGTGGACCACCTGGTAAGCTGTTGCAAGAAGATTGCACAGACTGACTACAAGCAGCGGCATGACAAAGTAGCAACAATGGTGCATTGGAAGATCTGCAAAAAATATCATTTGCCTGTAAGCAAAAACTGGTGGGATCATAAAATAGAGAAAGTCATAGAAAATGATAAAATTAAACTGCTCTGGGACTTCAGAATTCAAACAGACAAGCACCTGCAACATAACACCCCAGACTTAACAATTGTCGATAAGAAAGACAAAAAAGTCTGGATAGTGGACGTGGCAGTGCCTGGAGACAGCAGAATAGAAGAGAAAGAACTGGAGAAGATAACAAAATACAAAGACCTACAAATAGAAATAGAAAGACTGTGGCAAAAGCAAGCAAGGGTAGTACCAATAGTAATAGGCTCCTTGGGTGCAATCCCAAAACAACTGGAGCACCACTTGAACACCATTGGCATTGACAAATTTGCTATTAGTCAATTGCAAAAGGCGGCCTTACTAGGAACTGCTTCCATCCTGCGACGATACTTGTAATACCATCAAATATCCACATCTGCCTATCCCAGGTCCTGGGTAAGGACTCGATAGGTAGACAAAATGCTAAATCCAATCTGAACATCTGGATGACTGTGCGATGATCCATAATAATATAGTTTTAAAGTTCTCAGTTTAGTCTATATCTCTAGAAGCTGGGGTCTTCATCCAGGTATTAATAGGACCTGACTTGCTTAGCTATTTAAATCATCTGAAATTAGTGAGATGCTACTAACTACTGAAATTCGGCCAGCTCAGAATCAAATATGTTAAAGTTGTTTTAAAGTGACCTCTAATGCTGGAAAAACTACTTATTTGCTGTCTGTCAGTGTCAATAGCTTCCTTCTCATGCATCTCATAATGGATATACACAGAGGTCACAACGTGTCTTGATTGATATCTAAAGGCCAAGTGAACAACTCATCTTATCCTTCCAACTGAAGTCAGTATCTCTTTGGGAAATGATGGGACACAATGATCATCTTGAGAACCCAGAACCTTTAACTCATTACAGCTGTCAGTAACGGGTAAAGCAAAAGTGATATCCATGCTGTCTTTCCCAAAATGTAACTTTGAATATGGGTAAATTTTAATTAGTGTGTGAAAAATAAATAGCTGTATATTGTTTATCATAGTATGAATACCAGCAACACTAAGTAATAGTTCAACACCACCCTCTACCGGCAACGTGAATATTTTCTAATTATACCTGAACCAAAATCTGTTTTGTTGCTATGTAACCAATAGGAGCAGAGGGCTTGCACTCTAATAAATAAATTAAAAAAAAAAAAAAAACCTGGTTTAATTTTACATTCTTTCTGAACCTCTAAATATTTATATCACCTATTTGCAACTAAGCTTTCACGTCCAGAAGCAAAGGCACTCTGTAGTTTGTTATTAAAATCTGTGTAATGCTCTGCAATCAAGTCTTAGATTTTCTGATTATAAATTACTTTTCAAAACAATATTGCTTCTCCATTTCTGTATGTGTGTGTGTGTTTTTGTGTGTGTATGTGTGTGTGTTTGCATGCATTTGTATGTTTGTAGCCAAAAATTAAAGAATAAATCATTAGTCTGAAATCGTCTCTGTCTTTCACTCAGTCTCTTTTTCTTCTTTCTGTCTAATATGATAAAGACAAATTAATATTCACTCTGAAATAAACGGCTTTGAATATCTGTTGGTGTTTCAAATGCTACTGTGTTTCATGGAAAACAATTTAATTGGTGCATTGTTATTTTAAGCTTGAATTTAAATGATGTTTCTTACAAATCCATGCTGTTGCATTCAGGATGCATTAGTGGTATCATATTTTTTATTAGACATCATGCATAAACTCTTCCCCCCCCCAAAAAAAAACATCATCTGACTGGTTCAGCTACCTACTGCTTATACTTTATTTGATTTTTAGGCTATTGGCATTCCTATATCTTTCTATTATTAGGATAAAGTTTCACAGATAATGGAACATAGCACTAGAGGAAGTGCACCATAAATTGAAAACTCTTCCAGACAAACTCAAGATGACAATGAAAATGATGGTGTGTGTGGGGGGGGGGGGTATTGAGTGAGATGAGCCCCTGAAATGATTTGGATAACGTAGCTGGAATATTGCAGTGGCAATAAATTCTGAGCTTTCTTATTTCTTTCTGATATGTCAGAGAATACTCAAGAGAGCACTTAAAACTCCTATTGAGGAATGTACTGCTGCCTTACTGCTTTCCTGCCAAACTTACAAGCAGTCTGATAAAGGAATTTCAATCTGCCAAAAAGTTTAAGGAAGCACTAAAACTACCTTCCTTCCTTCCTTCCTTCCTTCCTTCCTTCCTTCCTTCCTCCCTCCCTCCCTCCCTTTCTGTCTGTCCTACCTGGAGATGCAAAAGGTTAAATATGAGAGCATTGTTTGCAAATGAGGACTCTGTTATTATAATGCTGTTCAACTGATGCACTTCATCAGCCAAATTAGGAAAGACAGATATAAAATCAAGATAGGGAATGGTATATGAACTGACATTATTCAGGTTCAGACACTGCAAAATAGTATGGGATATGGAAGTTTCTTGGTGTCCTGATTAGAAGAATGCAAGTGTTCCACTGTGAATCAGTGCAATGTTCCATGTATGAAAAACTAAATTATCCTGCTCTATATGTGAAACCAATAATCTTTTGTAAGCCACCTTGGGAAACCTTTGCCCTTAAAGGTAACCCATAATTGCTAAGCAAATACAATAAAATCAAGAGCAAAGCTTCCTGCTAATTAAGTGTCACCTCCTCAGTGGATTCATATATTGAATTCTATAATGGGATATGCAAGCAATTAGGACAACAATCCAAAGTATGTTTTACTGTATTGTAAGCCCCATTCAACAAACTGGGACTTGCTTTTAAATAATATACATAAACCTGTGCTTTTGTTCTTCTGAGAAATGGAAACAATTGGTTTCCAACTGCTTTTGATTTGAAAATAAGAAAGCTATGACCAAGAATAAACTAAATATGATCAACCCAAATGGGTTCTTTCTTAGAATATGTCAAAACAAACATATGTATGTACAAACACATCTGTTCAGCATAATGATGAACCATCTTTGAAAATAATTCCTGTGAATCAAGCCCAATTATAAATTATGTTATTACAGATGATATACTAAGCATGTACAAACCATTTCAGACTTGAAAATTCCAACTTTGAAATTAATATTTTGAGCATTTCAGACAAGTTTGGTCTAGTGTCTAAAAACACTAGACTAAAGGCTAAAAACCAGGACAATTTTGATGAGTTTTGGTTCCACCTTAGGTGTGAACACCAGGTGGGTGACTTTTGACCAGTCCAACTCACAACAGAATGTTGTTGTTGTGGGGAAAAATAGGAAGAGGAATACATATTTTTCCTCCTCCTCCTCTTCCTCCTCCCTTATGCTTCCATTTCTGCATACAAAATAAACTTAACAGTAATCATTCTTATATAAATTGCAATGCTCAGTTAAGGACTTGTTAGGTCTTATCAAACCATAATTTGATTTTTTTGCAAAAAAAACATTCATATTAACAAATTTATGCCTCTTTAAATAATATGACTTTCATTCTGGGGGACTTTAAATTCATGGGATAATCATTTAGATTGCAGAGATTGCCAGGTTTATATAGAGCTTGCATTGTTCACTCACCTTCTCAGCCTTTTTTAACAGAAATGGCTAACACATTTGATTTGCACAGCAAGAGACATAAAAGATAGAAGAACTGTGTATGAATACTCAAAGGTTGCTAGAAGTTTAGTGAATTGGAATTAAGTTCCCCTTCAGAATTATCAAGTTTAGGCTGCTCATAAACAACTCTGAAATATTCAGGCACTTGATGTTATTACCAAAGCATATAATACATGAAAACATGTGTATGGCCAGGAGCAGCTGCTTTATTGCTTAAACTGGCAATGAATATTGCTTCAAATAAAGTCTCAATTGAAATAAAATGGTCTTGCTGAGATCAAGGGAGGTATTTTGAGACATTTTAAAAAACTGGAGGAAACTAGGCAACTGCCTTCCAAGTTTGACTTCTTTTGTATCAGTCCATACTGTATCATATGCTGTATCATTTTTTATTTTGTACTTTGCTTTGTATGCAGGTATAATGTGAAGATGCCCTGATGCCTTTCTCTGATGAGTTTTTCTACCTTTCTCCACCCTTTGAATCCTCCTGTCCACCTATCAAGTGAGATTTTTTTTTTAACTTATACATTTTGTATACATTTTATGATGGGTTTTTTTTAATTAAAAAACTATCACTGGTGAACTTCATCAATAAAAGTTCTGTATTTTAAATCAGGTCTTTCAAGCAATACCTGTTAGATTTATTTAGTAAGTATAATTGGCATAATAAGGAAGCACCCTCATGTTAGGTTTTATATATATCTGCAATTATTCAAAAAAATTGAGTCCCAGGTATGTGTGTGTCTGTCTCTCTCTCTCTCTGTGTGTGTGTGTAGAGAGAAGCAACCTAGAACTAAGGAGAAACTTCTTGACAGTTAGAACAATTAACCAGTGGAACAACCTGCCTCCAGAAGTGGTGAATGCTCCAACACTGGAGTTTTTAAGAAGAGATTGGACAGCCATTTGTCTGAAATGATATAGGGCAGGGGTAGGCAACCTTGGCTCTTTTATGACTCATGGACTTCAACTCTCAAAATAGCTGGCTCAGGAATTCTGGGAGTTGAAGTCCATGAGTCATAAAAAAGCCAAGGTTGCCTACCCCTGGTACAGGGTTTCCTGCCTGAGCAGGGGGTTGCACTAGATGACCTCCAAGGTCAAAAAAATAAAGGGAACACAAACATATAGGATCCTATACATTTGTGTTCCCTTTTTGAGCAGTGTGTGTGTGTGTGTGTGTTTTCTGAGGTTTTCGCGGGTGTTTGTATGTAGGTCTTTGGTTATTCGGGTTTTCTCCCGCGTAAAATTGAAAGTGTCTTGGCGACGTTTCGACGAAGTCCCATTAGTCATCTTCAGGCTGGTGCTTTTGGCTTCGCACTTCTAGGAGCAGTGTATATTTGTTTTCGTAGATTTTCACGGGTACAGGTATGCAGGTCTTGGCATATTCGGGTCTTTTCCCGTGTAAGATTGAGAGTATCTCCAATCACATTTTGCTTGCACAAGCACAAAGCCAAAGACCCCAGCCTGAAGATGACGAGTGGAACCTCGTCGAAACGTCGGCAAGATACTCTCAATCTTACATGGGAAAAGACCCAAATACGCCAAGACCTGCGTGTGTGTGTGTGTGTGTGTGTGTGTGTGTGTGTGTGTTGAGAAAAATAGTCAAACACAGGGATAAATATAAAAACAACTGTTCAATAAACTAATAACTGTTTGATAAACTTAGCTTTCATCGGCTAACTGCCAACGTTGTCAGAGTGGAATGCTGGTGGTTCAAAAGCCTGCTTATAAGACCAACAGTTTGTGTGCTCTGCTCATAGAACGTGTTACTGGTCTACCTGCCCTAGTTGACCGTATTGCTTCTAATAGTCTCGCATCTGTCTGTATACTCATAAGCTCAGGGATCATCGCCTCTCTTGTTGTCACTGTCTTTGCCTGCTTTGGATGTATATGGGTACACGTTGCTATAGGATGGTCCCCCAGTGCCTCCTGTCCTTTGGCCACCCCCCTGTTATGAGTGTGGCACCCCGCCTCCCATCATTGGCTCCTGTACGAATCGTGCTGGGGATTTCTCCCCTTTACTGGTCATGGTTCTTTGCTGTTATATAAGACAGCGGTTCTGGTCTTGGGTAGGCTGCACCCATTGCACTCATTGTGAGTTGTTATGCTGTTGTTCCCACTTCCTTAGTGCCTGATAAGCAGGCAGTAACTCTATGTGGTGACTGAGTGCTCATCCGACAGCCAAGCCTCCTTCAGTAACCGGCCGCCCTTGATGACATCCTGGGCGATGGCCTCCACCCCGGCAAGGTCGAATGTGTGATTGTTACTGGCCATATGGACCCACACCTGTGAGTGTCGCTTATGTTGTCTAATGGCCAGCTCATGTTCATGGATCCTAGTTCCAAGCTGTTTGGTCATCTCCCCAATGTAAAGAGCCGAGGTGGCGCAGCAGTTAGAGTGAAGTACTGCAGGCCACTTTAGCTGACTGTGTTCAGCAGGTCAGTGGTTCAAATCTCACCGGCTCAAGGTTGACTCAGCCTTCCATCCTTCCGGGGTAGGTAAAATGAGAACCCAGATTGTTGGGGGAAATGTAAATATATATATACATTGCTTACTGGTATATACCGCTTAGAGAGTGCTTGCACTTAAAGCGGTATATAAGTCTCATAAATAAATAAATAAATAAATAAATTGCAGTGACAGAGATATATATATAAAGCTTCTCTCTGGAAGCTTCAAAAACAAAGGTCAGAGCAAAGTTAACTTTTCAACCTAATTCTCTATCTCTTCTCTTCAGCCTGACAGGGTAGATGAAACCATGTTCCATATTATTTTTTCTTTTTCTCTCATGTAGTCTGGCTCACCACAGCTATATTCCAAAGAGGAAAGCTATCCCCATTTCTGGAGAAGACTAGTGCACCTGCCATGTTAAGTCCTAATCCTATTGAGGATTGCAGGGTAGAATGAATCCTTTTGGTTGAGCTGTAAAGCAGGAAATGTTGTGACACTTTGGAGGAACAACAGAGGACCAATACACCTCACTCCAATACAAAAAAAAAAAGATGTTCAGAGAAGAGCCACAAAAATGATTAGGGGCCTAAAACCTAAAAATTACTAAGGACAATTGCAGGAACTGAATATACCTAGTCTAGTGAAAAGAAGGGCCAGGGTGATATGATAGTCTTCTAATACTTGAAGGGCTACCATAAGGAAGAGGGGACCAACTTATTTACCAAAGCACCTGTAGGCAGGACAAGAAACACTGGATGGAAACTAACCAAGGAGAGAAGCAACCTAGAACTAAGGAGAAAATTCCTAACAGTGAGAACAATTCACCAGTGGAACAAACTGCCTTTGGAAGTTGTGAGTGCTGGAAGCTTTTAAGAAGAGACTGGACAGCCATTTATCAGAAATAGTATAGGTCTTCTGCGAGAGCAGGGGGTTGGACTGAATGGACTGGATGATATTCAGGGTCCCTTCCAACTCTGTTACTGTTACTGACCATTCTTGTGTCCAGGCCTGAAACAGATTGAAGTTGTTATCCAACAAGCTTCTGGTAAAAAAGCAGACAGTGTGACATATTGTGGAACAATGCCCTCTGAGAATATGTCAGGAAAATCCCAGAAACCTTCTGTATAAAACTCCATCATATATCAACTATATGAAATAGTCTCCCTTTGAATTTGTAAATATGGTAAATCGTTTCATATTTGCTCATTGAGAAGGTAACATTTTTGCCATACAATAGATGGATGGATGGATGGATGGATGGATGGATGGATGGATGGATGGATAGATAGATAGTCAGTCTGAGTTGAGGAGATGTTTGTGGTTGAAGGACTCAGGCAACTCATAGCAAAGCAGTAGTGTAAGTTTCTTATTTTCATCATTTTAAAATGCCAGGGATGAAGTTAATATGGATTACCTTGAAACTGCTTCTAGGGAATGATGCATAAGTACTTTGATTGGCCAGACCCTTAAAAATTCATCCCATCCACATGTTATCTGACATGTTAACCTATACAGCTAAAAATGCTGCATGCCTGAAATTGGGAGATCTCAGATCTGAAACATATATTTATGCTGAGTTATAGTTCACTGATAGTCTAAGTTAAATATAAAGAAACATAAAGAATATACTTGAAATGGACATTAATTAAAGTTGCATAGCATGAATGTACAAATAAAATACTTCTTATTTCAAAATTATTTCTCTCTCTTTTTCTCACCCACAGGGATATCATCATCAATTACACATGTGAATGCACTTAATTTAACTCATGAAATGGAATAAATTTAGGATATATTTTGAAACAGAAAGATCACATGGATTTTAAAAATATGAATTCAAATAAATTTACTTTTAAAACAAAAATTAAGCGCATCAGTGTTTTTTCTTTCATTTAGGTCACAATAGGATAACTAGTGCATTTTGTTTTTTTTTTTTTTTTTTAAAAAAAGGTAATGAATAAAATGATCATGAAGTTAAACCAAATCAGGAAAAGAGGATGGGGTGAAATGTTGACTATAACAGAATTATAGGAATGCTTAATTGGTTTTAGAAAGTAGCAGATAAGTTTCTGTCCAGATAGATCCCAGGTTGATAGAATATTTTCTATAGTCTGTAAATTATATTAGGTATCATTGTCCCTTTTCAAGAATATTTAAAACACTCTAATATTTTCAGGAAATGAAGAGAGTGATAGCTCTCAAAATTCATGTATTCTGTGTGTGGGTGCCTATACCCCACTTACAGCTCGCAATACATTCTTATGAAATTCTGTCAAACTACTATGCATACTCTCTAGCAATGACTGGGACTACTTATCTATGAATACATTAAAAACACTAGCTATGTGTTGAACAAAAATATAGAGACTAAGAAAGTAAGATATTAAAGGCTTACGTCCTTGACAAGAATGATAACAGCCCTTAGGAAATTTAATTCTGTTGTATCAAGATTCAAAAAGAGATGTACAAGTTTATCGCCCACATTCCCATGCAGTATTCAAAGACTTTATGGGAAGTACATTGTTTCATCAATCATCCCCTGGCTTTTGAATTACTTAAGAACGTTTACAACTTAGTTTCCAAAAAATGACTTCCTTGAAAGATGTTTAAATACCAGTGAAAAGTAGTAACACTAGGCTGAAAGTGCATTTATCAGGCTGCCATCATCTTATGGACAATGTTGGGTTATAGAGTGGTAGCTGGATAATGGCAAATGATACAGTATTTGAAATGAAAAAAAAAATAGAATCATAGAGAATTATCTGTCTGAAAAGATCTGGGTAAGCAGTGATTCAAATCTATGTATACAATAACCCCTTCTTCATCCAATTTTCCACAGAAATTCTAGTCTCTATGATGACAGCTCCATTGCCTTAAAAATGTTGATTGTCAGTCATCACTACCTGAGCCAAGGTGCCAGTGATTAGAATGAGTGTTGCAGGGTGACTCTACCCACTGAAAGGAGTTTGATCCTGACCAGTTCACATAAGCCTTCCATCCTTATGAGGTCAGTAAAATGAGGACCCAATTTGTTGGGGGCAATATGCTGACTCTGTAAACCCCTTTGAAAAGTGGTATATAAGTCTAAATCAGTGGTTCTCAACCTGTGGGTCGGGACCCCATTTGGGGTCGAATGACCATTTCACGGGGGTCGCCAAACAATGCAGTCTGCCATTTTTTCCCCCTTTTCCTTAGTTGTGCTACTCCCTTTTATTCTATTGGCTTTTGAAAGCCAATAGAATAGACTCTCTTGAATAGAGTCTAATTCTATTGCTTTCAAAAGCCAATAGGAATTGTCCAGGCTGTCTCTGCCCTGCTGAGCCCGCCAAAAGTCCCATTCTGCAAACGGTGCTGCACCAGTTGAGTAGTCCTCGACTTACGACTGGTTGAGTAGTCCTCGACTTACAACCGGTTGGGGGTTGCGGTATTAAAAAGGTTGAGAACCACTGGTCTAAATGCTATTGCTATCTATATGAAATCAATGAGAAGAGAAGGTAGTGAAAAACAACAACAGACTTACTACTGGAAATCTGAGTAATATGCTCTCTGAGAACATTCAAGCATAATTTGCCCCCCCCCCAGATAGCTAATCAAATGTACAGATGATTTTCAGTATGGGAATGCTAAACAGTGATCCCATGTTCTTCCACTTTCCCCTTTGTTTAATAATATATGTTATACACCTTGTTTTCTTAGCATCATTTGCATTTCTCTAGAATGGAAAGGCAGGATAAAGATCAAACAAGCAAATGTTGCAGGGAAGTGGTGATTGTTTATCTACATTTCCCTAAAGTTCTTCAGAATTTTTGAAACATTGGCATTCTTTCAAGTTAGATATTTTCTTTGAGTGGGAGGATAATGCTGCTTTGGACATACATAAGAATGACATTTATATGTGCTGCATATGTATATATGTGTATATATGCAAAATGCATGTGAGTGTGTATGTATGGAAATATATGTATGTATGAGCAAATGTGTTCACTCTTTGTGTACTTCCTCTGATATCCTGATTGTATGGAATATTAGTGCATCAGATAGATAGATAGATAGATAGATAGATAGATAGATAGATAGATAGATAGATAGATGGATGGATGGATGGATGGATGGATGGATGGATGGATGGATGGATGGATGGATGGATGGATGGATGGACGGAGGAAGGGAGGGAGGGACGGATGGACGGACGGACGGACGGACGGACGGACAGACAGACAGACAGACCTTCTTTGCTATCTTTAAGAGTCTTAGAAAGAAAACATCAGGATTCAATAGATAAATTGACTGTCTATAAATATATTATTTTGCCTACTAGCTTTTCAGAATTAATAGCTTGAGCTGAGTTTATTGGATCATCTCAAACTGCAATCTGATTGAAATTTCATTGTAACTACTTCTGCCCCAAAGCAGACTCAAAAACATTATATTTACAAATTACTATTCAAGAACTGTAAATTGCACTCTTTCAAATGGCATGTTTTAACTTGTGTAAAGCAACAGGCTAAACAAGATAGCAATAGTATAGAAAAATGAATATTTTTTCTAATGAGAAATGTTGCCCTAAAGCACATCCAGATCCATTCTTGCTTGACCAAGGGTAAAAATTATGGATGACTATAATTTTTTGCAAAGTAAAGTTGGAAGAAATTTTACAATATGTCACTGAAAGCATCCAAAGTGTTTAACATGTGATGGAGGTGATAGATAGATAGATAGATAGATAGATAGATAGATAGATAGATAGATAGATAGATAGATATAAAAAGACAAATACAGTGGTGTTTTCTGTCTAGAATGTATTACTTATAGGGCTTTTCAACCTTTTCACCCATTGTACCACTTTTAGGATATGGCACTATCCGAGTACCACCAGTCACCTAACAAGGTGTCAAAAACTTGATGACCAAAAAAAAAAAAGGAAAGGAAAAAAGTGATGAAGTACTTGTAGTCCTCGACTTACAACAGTTCACTTAGTGACTGTTGGAAGTTACAATGGCACTGAAAAAAGTACCGACCAAGACACCTGCCTACCCACCCTGCGGCGCTCTTCCTCCTGTCCGAGGTTTTCATTGTTGTGAGCATTTCTGTTGAGGATTGGCAGCGGGGTGGGGTGGGAGGTGTTTGGTTTTTATTCCCCCTGTCTGCTGGGTGGTTGCAGCAGATTTTGGTCACTTCACAAGACCCTGGGACACTGTGACCATCATAAATATGAATCAGTTGCCAAGCATCTGAATGTAAATCACAAGATCCTGGAGATGCTGCAACATTCCAGCAGATTGGTGCTTCTTCTGGGCTCAGTTGCAGCCTAGCGCTGATCCTGGCACTTCCGCTGAGCACTGACAGCCCTGCAGCTCCAGCCATCTCTCGCTCAGGCTTGTGCGGTGCTGTCACCGGTTCAGCTCATTCCTCTCCCCCACTACCATTTTTCTAGGATGGTCGCATACCACCTGCCAGGTGCCAATGTACCACAGGTGGTACCCGTACCACTTGTTGAAAAGCCTTGACTTATAATACTGTAATTTGCATGTCAATTATTTGAGCTACCTCATTAAATGCCATCATTCAATTTGGTTCCATTGCCCGGTAAAGAATGATGTTGGTTTAAGGCAACTGAGAATCTGCTGATGTCAATCAGAGAAAAATATTTGGGGTGTGTATACATGTATGTGTGTGTGTTTTTTTTATTTTGTAATATTTGTTCTCAGAGATACAAATACATGCTTCAACTGACATAGAATATTCGTATGCATTTAAATTACTTATAATAGGTTTTTAAATTTGTTGTACAACTATGAGTTATGAGATTTAAGCCCTCTAAGGCAGGGCAGATGGATAATTCTGATTGTTGAGAAGTGATAACTCCGTTATTGTAATCTCTGGTTTACAGCTATTGTTTATGCTTTATTCTGCTAGTTATTACCTTCTATGGATTTCTTGGAGGAAATACTAGTTTTACATATTTGTGACATCTTTGAATAACATTTTTTTTTCTTTTGCCATTAATTCTGCATCAGACAGGTTTGACTGCATGAGGCATAATCTAAATACTAGAAACTATAGCAGATATATACATTATATGAGATAAACATATAGCATTCTCCCCTAGAACTATTCACATTACAATAATCGTGTCTTCTGTACATGTCTAGAACAGTTGAAAAGGGATGGATCAGGGGGCCCATTATAGAATGTCAAACAGTGCTTGGCATTTTTTCTGGTAGAACCAAAAATGAGAATTCTCTCCCCTTCCCCTTTTTCTCAAGATTTAAACATTCCACCAACCCTAACCTTGAGCCCTGATTAAATGGTGAAATAAATCAAATAAACAGTTTTCAAGTATCTATAGTTTGCATGCCCTTTGCCTGTGATTTATATATATAAATGCATATGCAAAGATTCTATTAAGCTCTGCATGAACTCAGGTTAATTAGCTGAGTAATTAGTTAATTACTTTATTCTTGAATATATCTGTCTGTCTGTTTGTCTGTCTGTCTGCCTGCCTGCCTGCCTGCCTACCTGCCTACCTACCTACCTACCTACCTACCTACCTACCTACCTACCTACCTATCTATCTATCTATCTATCTATCTATCTATCTATCATGTATTTATTAGCTTTCCAGTCATACCTACAGCTCTGGTATTCTATGATGCTTTATCTCTGAGCCCAACTATAGAATCCATCTTTGCCACCTACTGTAAATCCACATTCAAATGCCCATTCCAAATTAGTGCAAAACCCAGTTCTTCGGAATGAAGTTCTCTTGTTTAATTCCCACTTGGCGAAATGTACCAACTATTCTGAATCTCCTATTACCCCCAGAAAGCTCAACTCTTTTTGAATTATTTTAGAAAACCTAATTTTGCTAAAGAATGCCTTGAAATAGCAATCTGAATTCACCTTAGTGATCTAATGATATTATCACCTCAATTCCAGCTGTATATCACATACAGTGTTTTGATAACTCGGAACATTGTAACGGGATGGCAGTTTTGCTGAAAATACCTTACAGAAGCATATAGATTTAATGTATTTGTACTCAGAAAGAAGCGCAAGATTTGATATACCAAATAAATACACAAGCTGGCACAACACCAGTGCAAAGTCCCCATAACAGCATTTTATGACGCAGCATCTAACAATGATTCCAGCCAGCTAATGACATTCCCTCTTGAGAAGCAATAAAAAGGTTTTACAAATACTCCTTTTGAAATATATATTAGAATTGCTGAGTCTGCTGCTGGCAGCTTCTCCTTGCTGTCTTTTCCTTTCCTTACAAGATAAAGTTTCCCTCGAGTTTAGCTCGGCTCCTGATGAAACATTAATTTCCTCATCATCCAGTAATATGAATTGACACAGCCCTGAATTCGATAAAACTTTAAGAGCAAGGTATCAGAGAATATGATGATTTACTTTTTATTTAAAATGCATGGCTTGTCCTGTTCTCATTCCTACTCCAAATTCTCCAAATGGAAGGCATAACCAACTTACTTCTTGTGACGGAAGATCTGGAGGGAGGGCGGGAGATATTTATTTTTCTGGATAAATAGAGCCGAATTCTGTATAGCTTGCTGCTATTGGAATGTGAGAAATAAAATATTGCATGTAAATACTTGAGTCTGATTGAAAAGTGCTTTGATGAAACCAACAAAATCTGGGGCCTGGCAAAATGTTTTGCATATTCTATTTATTATTTATTCATTTTTATATATATATAATGTCCATCTTTCTGTTTGTGCACTGTACATTCTGAATGGTACAGTGAGATTCAAGACAGATATACTGATCCAAACCTATGATAGATAGCCTTTCACTGACAAAGACAAAGTCATCTACAAAGATGAGGGGGTCGGATTATTTTCCAAAGCACCAAAAGACATGAAAAGAAACAATGGATCGAAACTAATCAAGGAGAGAAGCAACTTAGAACTAAGGAGAAACTTCCTAACAGTGAGAACAATTAACCAGTGGAACAGCTTGCCTTCCGAAACTGTGATTGCGACATCACTGAGGCTTTCAAAAAGAGACTGGACAGCCCTTTGTCTGAAATTGTATATGGTTTCCTGTTCAAGCAGGGGGATAGACTAGAAGACCTCCTAGGTCCCATCCAACTCTATTATTCTATGATTCTATGATTTAACTACAGGAGAGAATCCAGTCTGGGGAAAAAAATGAATTTTAAAAAGACAGAAAGATGTGGTAGTGGAGATGGTAGTATTAATTGTATGTTTTCTGTCTTTTCCATTTTGGTGGCAAAACGTGAGGAAAGAAGTGCTGGTAAAGGAAGGAATGAAGTAAGCTGTAAACCAGAGCTCTGTCCTTGATACTCCCCAAAAATAATGAAAAGAAATATTTTGTATGGTTCTCATTTTAATTCACTCCCTTGCTGCCAAAACCTATAGGGTAAGCCAACTATATATGGGGACAAGGGGATATACCAGATATGGGGCTTGGACTAGAAGACCTCCAAAGTCCCTTTCACCTCTATTCTCATTCCAAGCATGAATTAAAAAAGCATATTGGCAATAAAAGACAGCAAATATGCAATGATCATCCATCCTCTTCCTCCTCCTCATCACCACCACCATGATGAATGTAAAGTAGCAAAGATGCCAGAGTACAGCATCAAAGCCAATGATCAGACTTGATGCCTGACCAATCGTTCAGGCAATGTTCTTTGTGAATATTTATTTATTTATTTATTTATGAGACTTATATACCGCTTTAAGTGCAAGCACTCTCTAAGCGGTGTACACCAGTAAGCAATGTATATATATATTTACATTGCCCCCAACAATCTGGGTCCTCATTTTACCTACCTCGGAAGAATGGAAGGCTGAGTCAACCTTCAGCCGGTGAGATTTGAACCGCTGACCTGCTGAACACAGTCAGCTAAAGTGGCCTGCAGTACTGCACTCTAACTGCTGCGCCACCTCGGCTCAATATCATTTCCTGATGCAAATGAGACCACTGTTTTAAAACCAATGGGTCAGCATTTCAATTTTCACCGTTAGTTGTTTGTGTGCTCCTCATTCACCCCCTCAAAAAAAGTGTAGAGTGTTTACAAAGTGTTTACAGTAGCATACTCTTTCTTTAGTTGCAGAAGTATGCAAACAGATACTGCAGAAGCTAAATATTTACTGCAGACAGCACTGTGTTTGATATTTAACAAGCAATTGTATCAGACAGCATCTGCTAAAGTTATAAAACTCTTCTGAAATTAAAGTTTGTGTGTGGAGGATGCTGGGGTTACGCATACTCCATATCAGATTATATCCAACTATATTAGTCATAGTTTGATCGGGAGCTGTCTCAAGTCAATTAGAAGACAGGCAGCTATATCAATGTTTTAACTAAGTAAGTAAATAAGTAAACCTTAACTTGATGAGTATATCTTATTTTCATGTGATTTTAAATTATTGTCATGATATTAAACAATGACAAATTCTATCAGTTTGTTTCCTAGTAAACTATGATGATTAATTCTTAAGCATTTAAATAAAGTATGAATTGACAAAAGCTTTGTGCCCAAAGGAGAATACATTATACATTGCTTCATTATATATTTTCTGATGACTTAAATGAAGCCAATTGTAATTTGAATTCTGAGTTATTGAATACAATTTTTCTTCATCCTGAATGCCAATTTGTTTATATAGGTTCCCCATATAGGTTTTAATTACATGTTTGCCAACAAAATGAAGTGCTATATACAGTGCACCATGAGTTCTTTTAGGACAGTATTAAAATTTTTTGGCTTTATTAAAACAGCTATATTCTGAGCATTTTTGTGTGGAAGTTAAGCAAATGGGGGAAATTGAAAAGAGAGGAAAAAAAATATTAATGCACTCCCAATTTACTTATCTCAATTGCTCAGTTTTTTGTCTTTTCCTTTTCTTTCAAAAGTCCTATTCTAATTGCATAGGCTGCCTCTTTATGTGTTCTTTATCTCAAAGCAATTCCTAAAATAAGTGCACAGTTTAAATACCTTTAAACAACACCTATTAGATTTGCACAATACACACATGCGTATACATGTAGAAATGCTAAACTTGTCAGCCAGTTCAAACATTTTCCTAATGGATTTATAATGGATTCCATTGTGCTTAGGGTATTATGGAAGCTGTTGGCTGAATAGAAGAATGATATGGAAACTGAATAAAAATAAATAAATTAAAAAAAAAACATATTAAAATATATGAGGAATGGTTATAGGAACTGGATATGTCTAGCCCACTAAAAAGAAGAACATGATAGTAGTGTTCCAATATTTGATGGGCTGCCACAAAGAAGAAGGGGTCAACCTCTTTTCCAAAGCACCATAAAATACAATGGATGGAAACTAATCAAGGAGAGAAGCAACCTAGAAGAAATTTCCTGACGTGAAAACAATTCACCACTGGACAGCCACTTTTCTGGAATAGTATAGGGTCTCTTGCTTGTGCAGAGGGTTGGATTAGAAGACCTCCAAGGTCCCTTCCAATTGTGTTATTCTGCTAAATACTATATCTGTATGTTGAAGACTAGGCCGTATGTTCAGCAGCATTGATGCAACACATAATTGATCAAGTTAAAATGTGTTTGCTTTGTTTTGCAAGACTTATTATCGACTCAGATGTTTTCTAAAACTATTTCTCCCCTGTTTCTCTTTCCCTAAAAAAAAAAAAAAAATCTCGTCTGCAGTTAACTGCATTTCACGGAAATATTTTTTTTTTCATTTTCATTTATTCATAGGTAAATTCATGCAGATGTAATCAATCAATTAAAAATCCTGGGATGTGAGGAGTATCATTTCTTTAATCAGTGACATCCCTAAGAATAAGTACTACCTTGAGAAGATGAAGATGGCTTTTCATCAAATTATCCATTCATTCCATAGAAAATTGACAAAAACATTTGATGACACAGATCTGCTATTGCCAGTGTACTTTTAAGTTTTGTTTTCATCTGGCATTTGGTGCTAGTTATTTTCACCACTTGGAGATTCTTTCTCAACTCCAGCTTCAGTGAAGAGCTCACTCTGTTTCTAGATGGCATTAAATCATTACAGAACATAATTTTCAACAACACTTTCCCACTCTAGATGAAGAGTACCTTTTATTGTTCCCTATCAGGCAATACATTAAATTAATGCTCTCCTTGTGAAGCATATTGCAGTGCTTAATTCAGAATGCAGCTGTCTTTTTGGAGAATAAATCTGGATTTTCAATAGTTCAAAGGGGTGTCAATCATTTCATTGTTGGTACTGCTTCACTCCTACCTAGCTGAGGGCCAGTCCAATTTGCGCCTAATCAGGACACAGAGATACCTTAATAATAATAATCTTACTGTTGCCACGTTTCTCCTCTTATTCTGACAGTAGGCAAAATCTGTCAGGCTTTTAACACTCCTTGGCTCAGAGATTGGCAGCAGAGACAATAGAAGCAAATTTTAGTAGAGAGGGGTTGTTTTTGGCTGATGCAAACATACTGTAGATATAAAGAACAACAGCAGTGGGAAAGGCCCTGACATTACACTTTTTCTGATCAGAAGATTAAGGTCATGGTACAACATTTGATAATGACCATGCATGACTAAACCAAACATTTTTTGCTTGTTTGTTTCAATGTAATTCAAGTATAAGCAACAAAGCTCAACTCCCCTGGTCTTTTTTTTAAATTCAATGAAGCTCTGCCGTAATGTGGGGATAATACATAGCATGGTACATATTAGTTCAAACATTGCATCTGTTTCTTTATTAACTAAATTTCAGTTATGCAATATATAAACAATGTCCTTTTTTCATCTACAATATCTGCTTATACACTTCCCTAGTGCTGATCTGGGAAAGCATGTCTGTAAAGGTTGGTGAGGTGACTGATAGATAAGGATATGGATGGATGGATGGAAGGAAGGAAGGAAGGAAGGAAGGGAAGATGGGAAGAAAGAAAGAAAGAAAGAAAGAAAGAAAGAAAGAAAGAAAGAAAGAAAGAAGGAAGGAAGGAAGGAAGGAAGGAAGGAAGGAAGGAAGGAGGGAAGGAAGGAAGGAAGGAAGGAAGGAAGGAAGGAAGGAAGGAAGGAAGGAAGGAAGGAAGGAAGGAAGGAAGGGGAGGAGGAGGTAGAAGGGAGGGAGGGTGGGAGGAAAGAAGGGAGGGAGGGAGGGAGGGAAGGAGGGAAGATCAACTTTTTGTTGATCTCAGAACTTAAATATTATTGTTGGACTTTCAGAGTTGAAAGATCACTTCATAGTAGAAAAAATAAAATGCAGTAGAAGAAATCATAAGATATTGGAGTTTAAATCAAATAGAACTCCTGACTGTTATATTAATTATCCTTCAAGATGGAAAGAAATGGAGTAATGTCACAGACAGAACTAAGGTAAGCTCCCATCAAAAAAATATGTAGATTAATTATTACTGCTTCAGTGTTATCTTAATCACGTCATAATGCAGAAAGATGCAAAAAAAACCAAAAAAACAAAAAAACAAACAAACAAAAAAACCTCGAATCAAGGGCTGAATTGTCCAATAAGAAAAAGTGACAATGCTTTGGGTATTTCAGTTTAGGAGGAATAGTAAATAAGAAAGGATACAACAGTAGTGTTCAGTATAAAACCCATGTGAACAACAACGCTTAAAAGAACCTTCCCCCACTTCTTTTACAACATAATGACTCCTTTACAACTGATGAAGCTACTTGGATGAGAATGGAAATGTCTTATTCTTCTTCCTCAAGGGAAAAAAAAGACCAAATTGCCTTTTGAAAAGGAACCTTTGAGACAACTATAGCCTGGATGACTGAGAATCTTGATAGACACAAGGACTGCTGGAAAATACAGGAATGATACATATTACTTTATCACTTACATCATTCATTACAACATGAAATAATATTGACTGCCAGTCTGGAAATATTCAGAAAATCAGCAGTAAATCAAAGGTGATATAGTCTAAATGCAATCTGGGATAACAAGAAAATTACAAATAAACTTGTCTCCTCTATTTCCATATAAGGTTATCAAGGAAGAGGAAGAAACAATAGCTTCTGTTTCAGCTTCATGTTATCACCAGCAACCTAGTTAAAATGTTATCTCCCTTATCCCACATGTTATTAATTTGCTCCTTCCACACCCCTGTCCACAACCATTTAAGAAACAATACACTATAAGCAGAATTTCCATAGCTAAGTCACTTGCCAATGAGGCAATAAATTTGAAATTTGTTGAAAAAAAAAAATAATCTCAGAAAGTGAGTGCTAACAATTACTTTCTCAACTATAGATGGGAAATCATCTAATAGTACTTTTCCAATGTGTGGCAAGTGAAAAGCAGTGCAAGTGAAGACACCCAATAGATTCAATTAAAGTAAGTGCTTTAATGAAAAGCCCTATATAGGTCCTATCCTTAAATAGCAGTCCACAGATTTATCCTTCAAATTAAGTGGGATTTTATTTTTTAAAAAATGCAATTGAAGGTTTCAATGAACTGTCAAATTCCCTTCTCTATCGTACTCATGAGATTATCAGGAAGCATCTTGTTATGTGTAATGAGAGCCACAAAATGTCATTTGAGATGTCTTACTTAGATAAATATTCATGATTTCCTGGTATGAATATTGAAGTAATGCCTTTGGTCCCACACTTCCCACCTCACTCCCTCACTCCCTCCCTCTCTCCCTCCCTTCCTATTACATAATCAGCAATACAAACTTATTTTGGACTTTGAATCAAATTGATTAGCCATTTTCTGAAGGAAAAAAATTATTGCAATAGGAAGCCTATCAAAGCAAAGTGCAGTTAACATAATAACAATAACAATAATAATAAAGTTGGAAGGGACCTTGGAGGTCATCTAGTCCAACCCCCTGTTCAGGCAGGAAACCCTATACCATTTCAGACAAATGGCTGTCCAGTCTCTTCTTAAAAACTTCCAGTGTTGGAGCATTCACAATTTCTGGAGGCAAGTTTTTCCACTGATTAATTGTTCTCACTGTCAGGAAATTTCTACTTAGTTCTAGGTTGCTTCTCTGTTTGATTAGTTTCCATCCATTGCTTCTTGTCCTGCCTTTGGGTGCTTTGGAGAATAGCTTGACTCCCTCTTCTTTGTGGCAGTCCCTGAGATATTGGAACACTGCTATCATGTCCCCCCTCATCCTTCTCTTCGTTAAATTAGACATACCCAATTCCAGCAACCGTTCCTTGTATGTTTTAGCCTCCAGTTCCCTAATCATCTTTGTTGCTCTTCTCTGTACTCTTTCTAGAGTCTCAACATCTTTATTACATCGTGGTGACCAAAACTTCATGCAGTATTCTAAGTGTGGCTTTACCAAGGCATTGTAAAGTGATATTAACACTTCACATGATCTTGATACTGTTCCTCTGTTAATGCAGCCTACCACTGTGTTGGCTTTTTTGGCAGCTGCAGCACACTGCTGGCTCATATTTAAGTGATTGTCCATGAGGACTATCACATATAGAAAGTTTGTTCTGTCTACTCAGAAGAAATACATAGTTTATCAAGATGTAATAAAAATATCATAGGTTGCAATGGAAATTGAACTTTTAAAACTTAGTTTCATTTTATCAATTATCTTTCCAAACTTTTAAGCTTTACAACACTTCTATGTATTCACTGCATTTCCAGCATTGTTTATTTTGGTACTGGAGAAATATCAATAGAATATCTTATACCATTCCCCCCCCCCCAGGAACAATATTCAGAGTAAATATAATGTTCTTCTTCCATTGAATTTCCCACTGTTGCATCTCTATTATTGTATTCAAATCTGAATCTATTTAAAATGTATCCTATTGAAGGTTGTTTCATACTGGTTAAATGGATTGTCTGATTATCTATTTAATTTCTGCTTTTAGTATGCATTGCATTGAGATACTCTGGCACACGAAAAGCAATACAAGCTATTATTGTTGTGGTTGTTTCCAGAGTGTTCCCTAGCAACTATAAATTAGCAGCTCTGCATGTATGCAATTTCTGTTATTGATCATAAAAAATTCTGTCTTTGCTTAGGAGAATCTCTTCTGTATATAGCCCCATTACATTTTTGTAAAACTAAGAGCTTAATGCCAGTTTGCTTAATTCCAGTTTATTTTTCTAAAGACATTTAGGTGTTATCTCATGGAATTGCAAAATATTTATTCCACTCAGCTATTTATTTTATTCATTGAGCAATTTACTGCCCTAAGTCATGCTTTAGTCATCCCTGAGACTGCATTCCTGAAATTTGGTAGCAAACAACAAAAAAATATTGTAATTTCTAGCCAATTTTCACTGAATAACTATACAGAATAGGTACATACAGAGGGTATCAAACTATTATCCAAAGCACCAGAGGGCAGGACAAGGAACAATGGTTGGAAACTGACCAAAGAGAGAAGCAACCTGGAATTAAGGAGAAACTTCCTAACAGTTAACCCAACACAATTAACCAGTAGGACAGCTTGCCTTCAGAAATTGTGGACCCTCCATCGATGGAGGTTTTTAAGAAGAGACTGGACAGTCACTTGTTTGAGAGGGTATAGGTCCTCCTGCTTGAGCAGGGGGCTGTACTAGAAGACCTCCAAGGTCCCTTCCAGCTCTATTCTATTCTCATTAAAGCTTAAACTGGAAGGCCTCCACCATTGGAAAAGTGGCCCAGTTGCTTCTCCCAAAGACCTAAAAAAAAAATGCATCCAGCTCAGTTTTTCCTATTACATCACAGCCTCCCCCTTTTAGTAAGTGGGTCTTGGTCATACTTCAGAAAGCATAGCTCACAATCACTGCCATCACTAGCCTTAAAGATATGGGTACAATAGGGTTTCAAAGATACTTGACATGAGAACAGGATTGGCATAGCACATAAAGTGTTAGACTGAAGTTTTCAGCTGAGAACATTATTTGGAAACCATTATGTCTTCTTGCTCAGTTCCTGACATTAAAATAACATTAATTCGCCTTCTCAAATGTTTAACCTTTTTTTTTTTGTAGGCAAGAGGTTCTATCGATCTGTTTTTATTTGCCTTGCCATTCTGCACCTATGCCTGCCATTTAAATAATTAAGTATAAGCTACTGTATAATCTTATAATGCCTCCTCCAGAAGCAGGTTCTTACTAATCCTTTCTGCCATTGGGAGTAAGAGATGTCATTTTAATTATGCTCTGTGTATTCTGACTGATGGAAGAAAGCTAAATGAAGTGTCCATAAAACTGACCTTAATGCAATTCCCAAACTTGGGACTTGGGCTTTGCACACAGAAAATCATTTAATCTTGCTTTTTAAGCCATTCCAGTTTATATGGTTTGTTGGCCTTTCTGTTTCATTTTAATTTTTTTTATGACAAATGTTGATATTTCATTTTACCTCTAATAACATACAAATGTTTTCTGTAGCTTTAGAGATAATTCTCCCCGACCCCACACATTCTCTCTTTTTAGTTTCTATTACATTAGATTGCTGTATTTATTGTGGTAAAAGAAAAGCAAATCCAGTTTCCTAGGACAATTCCGAAAGAAAAAAAGCAAAATGATAGTCAGAAGAGGTTTCCTTCACAGATTTGACCTAGAATGGTTATACAAAGTCATGTCATTTCCAAAAGTAGACAGGTATGGTATAATTTGTACTCTGTTGTGGTTCTACTAATTACCCTGAAATGAGTCTAGATTTGTGTAGGCATTCAGAATGAATATTTTCTATGCAATATCTTCTGCCTATACAACATCTTCCAACCAAGTGGATATCGACACAACTTTATGAAAAAGTGCCTGACCACTCAACCCACTACAGCACAGTCAAAGCAGGCTGTGAAAAAGATAACACTTCCATACATTAAAAAAAAAAAAAAAATCAGAAACAACCAACAGACTATTTCAACAACATGGCATCACTATAGCACACAAACCAACTAAAACCCTCCAAAACATTTTAAGCAGACAAAAAACCTAGTAGCTCCTGAAGAAAAAATAGGAATGATCCACATACAGTGTAAGGAGTATAACAGCCACTTTTAGGACAGACAGGCAGAAGATAGTTTAGACCAGGCATGTCAAACTGCCAGCTTGTGGGCCGGATACATCATACTGAAACTACACCCACCCCATTGCCAGCAATGGGGAAAAAGTTGTGATATGTCGCATGACATCACGTGATGTTACGAGTTTGACATGCCTGGTTTGGACAGTTAGAACAATTAATCGGTGGAACAACCTGCCTTCACAAGCTGTGAATATGAATCTGTGAATCTCAGGGGCTGCCACAGAGAAGAGGGAGTCAAGTTATTCTCCAAAGCACCTGAAGGCAGGACAAAAAGCAACGGATGGAAACTAATCAAGGAGAGAAGCAACCTAGAACTAAGGAGAAACTTCCTGACAGAATAATTAATCGGTGGAACAACCTGCCTCCAGAATCTGTGAATGCTCCAACACTGGATGTTTTTAAGAATAGACCAGGCAGCCATTGGTCTGAAATGGTATAGGGTTTCCTGCCTGAGTGGGGGGTTGGACTAGATGACCTCCAAGGTATTTCCAATATTATTATTATTATTATTCTCAATCATCGCACAGTCAGCCAGATGTTCAGACTGGATTTGGTATTTTGTCTACCTATCGAGTCCTTACCCAGGACCTGGGATAGGCAGATGTGGATGTTTGATGGTATTACAGGTATCGTCGCAGGATGGAAGCAGTTCCTAATAAGGCCGCCTTTTGCAATTGACTAATAGCAAATTTGTCAATGCCAATGGTGTTCAAGTGGTGCTCCAGTTGTTTTGGGATTGCACCCAAGGAGCCTATGACTATTGGTACTACCCTTGCTTGCTTTTGCCACAGTCTTTCTATTTCTATTTGTAGGTCTTTGTATTTTGTTATCTTCTCCAGTTCTTTCTCTTCTATTCTGCTATCTCCAGGCACTGCCACGTCCACTATCCAGACTTTTTTGTCTTTCTTATCGACAATTGTTAAGTCTGGGGTGTTATGTTGCAGGTGCTTGTCTGTTTGAATTCTGAAGTCCCAGAGCAGTTTAATTTTATCATTTTCTATGACTTTCTCTATTTTATGATCCCACCAGTTTTTGCTTACAGGCAAATGATATTTTTTGCAGATCTTCCAATGCACCATTGTTGCTACTTTGTCATGCCGCTGCTTGTATCAGTCTGTGCAATCTTCTTGCAACAGCTTACCAAGTGGTCCACTGTTTCTTCAGCTTCTTTGCATAGGCGGCACTTACTGTCTGTTGCTGTCTTCTCAATTTTGACTTTATATGCATTTGTCCTTAAGGCTTGGTCTTGTGCAGCCAGAATTAGTCCCTCGGTCTCTTTCTTCAATTTTCCTGCTCTTAGCCATTGCCAGGTTTTATTATCTGCTTTCCCAGCTATTTTTTTTAATGTATTGGCCATGTAGTGCTTTGTCTTCCCATGCCTCTATTCTGTTCTTCATTTGGTCTTTCTTGTAGGCCAGTTTGGTCTCTCCAGTAGTTAGTAAGCCTTCCTGATATACTAATTTCAGTGCATCTTCATCATTGTTCTTCAGATATTCTTCCAAAGCCATTTTTTCTTCTTCAACCATCTGATGTACTTGTAGCATTCCACGCCCACCTATTTGCCTTGGTAGATAAAGTCTATCAATGTCACTGCGTGGATGAAGGGCATGATTCATTGTCATTATTTTTCTGGTCTGCCTATCCATTGCTTTTAGTTCTGCTTGAGTCCAGTCCACTATTCCAGCTGTGTACCTAATGACTGGGATTGCCCAGGTGTTGATTGCCTTATGGTATTTCCTCCATTGAGTTTGGATTTTAAGATCTTCTTCACTCTCTTGATGTATTCACCTCTAATCTTTTTCTTGACTTCAGTGTGCTTGATGTTGTCAGCTTGAAGGATACCCAAGTATTTGTAGTATTCTTCCTCATCCAGACTTTAATGTTATTTTCGTGGGCATCTTGATTCCTTCAGTTTTCACTATTTTTCCTTTTTTGATAGTAAGTGTGGCACATTTGTCCAAGCCAAACTCCATTACAATATCTTGGCTATATATACGGACAGTGTTGAGCAGCGATTCTATTTCAGATGATGTTTTTCCATACAGCTTCAGATCATCCATGTAAAGGAGATTATTATTATTATTATTATTATTATTATTATTATTATTATTATTATTATTATTATTATTGATCATTGCATGGTCAGCCAGATGTTCAGACTGGATTTGGCATTTTGTCTACCTATCGAGTCCCTACCCAGGACCTGGGATTGGCAGATGTGGATGTTTGATGGTATTACAGATATCGTCACAGGATGGAAGCAGTTCCTACTAAGGCCGCCTTTTGCAATTGACTAATAGCGAATTTGTCAATGCCAATGGTGTTCAAGTGGTGCTCCAGTTGTTTTGGGATTGCACCCAAGGAGCCTATACTATTGGTACTACCCTTGCTTGCTTTTGCCACAGTCTTTCTATTTCTATTTGTAGGTCTTTGTATTTTGTTATTTTCTCCAGTTCTTTCTCGTCTATTCTGCTGTCTCCAGGCACTGCCACGTCCACTATCCAGACTTTTTTGCCTTTCTTATCAACAATTGTTAAATCCGGGGTGTTGTTGTTGTTGTTATTATTATTATTGTTATTATTATTATTACTATTATTATTACTACTACCTCCAAGGTCTTTCCAACATCATCATCATTATTATTATTATTACTATTATTATTATTATTGCTATTATTTTTATTACTATTATTATTGTTGTTGTTATATTAGCAGACTTCATTAATGAACACCAACTACAAGCAGAAGGCATGATGGAAACTCCTTAATTGTACAACATATGGACAGACATAACCATAGTTTCAACTGGGAAAAGAAAAGTCTAAAAAAGAAACAAGAAGACCAAAACACCTTATTGCCAGAAATCAACAACCAAATAAGCAGGGATTAATATCAGGATTAATACAGACCAATAATCAAGCACTAAGCAATCTCTGAATCAAGGGATTACCAACTCAAACAAACATCCAAATGGTAAACAACAGACTAATCAAGGCTTACCAAGAAGGAAACAACACTTCCACCGGTGCCGACAAGGCAAGCCGCTGTATATAAACAAAGAGCAAACCTCACTCCTGCCTAGCACTGATGATATTACCTGGTTGGGTAATGAAACATCTGCAAGAAAACAATGAAGCTCAGAGAGCACCAAGGACTCCATATAAGTATTTTCAAAACTTCATTCTTTAGATGAAAATTCAAGATAATAATATATCAAAATCTGCCTTCTGATTTCCCTAAAGGTTTATAAATGTCTTTCTCAGAATTTACCATGCCTCTCCTGGCTAGCTAAGAATTTCAGGGAATAATATGCAGTTCAGCCATGAAACATGCATCTTTGGGAGATGCATCCTTGGGAGAGGAGATGGTCCTTCCAGTGCTTAACAAGGCTATGGTCCATCATCGTCTCAGGAAACTATCATGACACACAACAAATTTTGAATAATTTCTAATCCATCTCCAATCTTCCCAATCTTGTTGGCCTTTTGGAAAACCATTAAGAACTGTCTGCTTTCCTAGGATCAGGAGACATGTTGAACCCAGGCATTGCTTTGGTTCCCCTTGCTTGTGATACGCTTCGTTTGTTTCCTTTTTGGGTTATTGTTCTCATTTTACTTTTGTTTTGTAGGAAACTTTTACATTTTGTTAGCCAGCCAGAGTTGCATGAGTCTGATGTAAGCCATATAATTCAATTAAAGCCACAAAACAGACAAATAAATATTTGCACCATTTTGTGATAAATTTGAACTTACTATATTGCTGCAAAATGATGTAGCATGCTACATCTTTCTTCTTCTGCTACTTATCTCAAGTTCATTTAGTTGCCTAAGCTTACTGATATCACAAATTAGAAAGAAAAGCATCTCACAAGGACAATTTAATAAAACTCTTTTATTTCAAGAGATCTCCACACAGTTACATGTACCTCTTGACAAATTCATAACTAAGACAGCAGCAAGAAAACTACAGACCAGTCATGAGAATTTCACCAAAGCATTCTTGCCCTATACATACATATACCCAGGAGAAAATTTTCCATCAAATAAAATTAAATTGTTAGGGGGGGAGGAAGGCAGAACTTTGCAACATAATGCCACTTCTGTTTGAATACTTGTACAAGATACAGCCATCCCACCACCATTTTAAATATATTTATGAAAGACTGGAGGAAAGCAGAAGATAGTGCTATTTTCCAGTCAGTAGAAAAACATCTTTTGAGGGAGGGAGGGAGGGAGGGAGGGAGGGAGAGAGAGAGAGAGAGAGAGAGAGAGAGAGAGGAACCTTATTGCACTGCAGTAATATTCTAGTAATCTCTGTATTATGTTATCCTTGACACAGTAAGTCGGCATTCATAGGCCTTTTCCCCAAGATGGATTGAGTGAAATGAAGCAGGCAGAGAACAGCATGTTAAATACATTTTTTAATGAGAAGCAAATTCCCCGAAACATAGGGTAGTCTTGCTTGAAAAATGATGATGATGATAGATAGATAGATAGATAGATAGATAGATAGATAGATAGATAGATAAACAGATAGATAGACAGACAGACAGACAGACAGACAGACAGATAGATAATAGAAATACAGTCAAGACAAAGAAAAAAAGGAAATGGAGGGGAAAGAGGAGAGAAAGAGAGAGAGTGATACTGTAGATACTGTAGATAGATATTGTAGATAGATATAGATTAGATGATAGATAGATGATAGACAGACAGACAGATACAGTAGATGATAGAGATAGAAAGAGAAAGAGAAAAAGGAAAGGGAGGAGGGGAAGAAAAGAAAGAGAGAGAGACACTGTAGATACTGTAGATAGATCTTGTAGATAGATATAGATAGATTAGATGATAGACAGACAGACAGACAGATAGACATACACAGATACAGTAGATAGATTATAGTAGATTATACAGTAGATAGATACAGTGGATAGTGTTGTGTCCTGAGCCTGCAAATGCAAACTCGGGACGTTGCAATGGTCCAGGGCATTCCACAAGCTGCCCAGGACCAGACTGAGTGGTGCCGGCTTTGCATGCATGCGCAAGGTGTGAAAGCGCTCTGTTTTGTTGCCATTGTGTCAGGGATCTGGTCATATAAAAAGAGGCCTTTGTGCCTTTGCTCGTTGTTGGTGTTTTGGCTGAAAATGAAATAAAGAGCTGTTTAATGCAAGATGTGTCTTCACCATTCGCCATTGTTGGAAGGACTTAACATTGGCGACGAAGGTGGGATGCTTTACAAGCTGAACTAGAAGAAGCTTTAAAGACTTACTCAAAGAAGTCCTGAAGAAGGGAAAACGGCGTTAAAATCAGCGTACCAGCCTGCCAGTACAGCATTGCTGGAGGGTGAGCTCGGCTGAAAGACCCCTTCCCTAAGAAAAGCGAGTGGTGAAGTTGTAAACTACAGGATGGCGAAGATTGGCCGTTTATCCGAATTCGATGTCTCACTACCCGGAGAGATGGGAATCCTACGTTGCGAGGGTGGAGAATTACTTCAGGGTAAACCAGATTAGAGAAGATGGCTTGAAGGCTGCAACCCTATTGTGTGTCCGTGGACAGGAAACTTTTGAAATTGCAGAGAATCTGGTGGCTCCTGTACCTCTGGAGTCAGTAATGTATACTGACTTAAAGAAACTAATGAAGGAGCATTTCCAACCCAAGTTGTCCATTATTGCTTGGAGGCACATGTTTGAACAAAGGGACCAGAGGGCAGGTGAATCTGCTAAGGAGTTTATTGCGACTTTGAGGCGAGCAGCCAGACCGTGTGAGTTTAAAAATTTGGAAGAAAGGCTGCGTGATCGCTTTGTATGTGGTTTAAGGAACAAAGACTTACAGCAGAAGATTTTTGCAAAAGTTGTCTCTTTCCAAGATGCTCTGCGAGAGGTTACAGCTGAGGAAGCAGCAAGCAGGGTAGTAAAGAATTTGCGGCCTACCAGGAGCCCTCCAGAGACGGCCACAGTCCACCAAGAGGACGTTCAAGAAGGGTCAGAGCCAGATCCTGAAGAAGAGGTGGATAAGCTCTACCAGGCAGCTGAAAGAAGGCAGAAGGAACGTACAGACAAGGTCCCAGCAGCTCTTCAATGCTTTGGGTGCAGAGGACGCCACAAGCAAGCTGACTGCAGGTTCCATTCCACCATTTGCAGAGCGTGCGGCAGGCAAGGCCACATCGCATCCATCTGTTTGCATTGCCAGAAGGTACAAACTTGTGAAGAATTGCGTCTGAAAGATACCAGGGTCCCCAGCCAAAATAGGGTGGGTTTCTGTGCAACGTGCAGGAGTATTTTAAGAACAGGCACGCATAAACCCCTAAAGAAGAAACTATCCCTTAAAGTTAGGTTGCAAGGGGTTCCTTTATCCATGGAGTTGGACACTGGGTCTGCTCTCTCCATTATTTCCCTCAACACATTTAGGAAAATTTGCAAAAGCAGTGGCCTTCGAGCCAAACTTAGTCCATCCAATGTAATACTCACAGATTTTCAGAATTCTAAGGTGTGTGTTAAGGGGGAGGTCACCCTTAAGGTACAGCACAAAGATTTTGAAGGTCCCTTAGATGTGTTGGTTGTTGGGGGTGAACGCACAAGTCTTACTGGATTCGATTGGTTCGAGGCTCTGGAAATCCAGGTTACTGGGCTGCACAATTTGCAAACATGGAGCTTGGCAGAAGTCTGCAAGGAGTTTGCAGATGTGTTTAGTTCTGAGCTTGGATCCTATAAGGAGCCTCCAGTTTCACTACGGTTAGACTCAACCATAATGCCCATCAGGGTTAAGCCTAGGAGGCAAGATTGATGCTGAGTTGGACAAATTGCTCCAGCAGGGCATCTTAGAACCTGTAGAACCTAGTCCATGGGAAACCCCCATAGTAATACCTCTAAAGGCTAATGGGGACATACGTATATGTGCAGACTACAAGTGTACACTGAACAAGGTGCTGCAGCAGCATGCTTATCCAGTACCTGTAGTAAGCCACATCCTGGCTTCCCTCAAGGGGGGGGGGACATTTTTGTGAAGCTTGACCTGGCACAGGCCTATCAACAGTTGCCTGTTGATGAGGCAGCTGCTGAGGCTCAAACTATTGTAACTCATAGAGGAGCTTTCAAAGTAAAGAGACTACAATTTGGGGTAAATGTAGCCCCTGGCATATTCCAAAGTGTCATGGAGAACACACTTGGGGATATTCCTGGAGTCTGCCCATATTTAGATGATGTTCTCATTGCTGGTGAGTCATCTCAAAACTTGGCAGAGAGATTAAGGGCTGTCTTGCTGCATTTTAGAAGAACAGGCTTTAAGTTAAAGAAGGACAAGTGTAAGATAGGAATCACTTCTACTGATTTCTTAGGATTCAAGATAGATGTCCAAGGCATTCACCCTGCTGAATCTAAGTTGCAAGCTATCCAGCAGGCTCTAAGCCCTAAGTCTAAAAGTGAGCTGCAAGCCTTCTTGGGACTATTAAACTTTTACCATGCATTTGTCCCACATAAGAAGGCAGTAGCAGAGCCTTTACACAGGCTCTTAGATAAATAAGCCTGTTGGCAGTGGACCAAAGTCCACAAAAAAAGTTTCAATGAGGTTAAAGCCTTGCTTACTTCTAATGCAATGTTAGCACACTTCAATGAACAACTGCCTGTTTGCATTGTCTGCGAAGCATCTCCCTATGGGGTTGGAGCTGTACTTAGCCATCTGAACAATGACGGTACTCAGGTTCCTGTGGCCTATTATTCTAGGACTCTGTCTTCTGCAGAGTGTAATCATGCTCAAATTGACAGAGAAGCATTGGCTATAGTGGCGGGCATTAAAAAAATTTCATGATTTCTTATACGGCCGCCATTTCACGGTTTACACTGACCATAAGCCTCTGCTGGGGTTGTTTACCACTACCAAACAGACCCCACATATCCTTTCTCCTCGTATGCTGAGATGGTCCATTTTTCTGTCAGCATACGATTACACAATGGTTCACAAACCAGGGAAAGGAATGGGTCATGCTGATGGCCTGAGCAGATTGCCATTGAACAAATTGGAGCCTTATCCTGCTCCAGCCATTAATATTCTGTCCATTCAGAAATTGCCTGAGTCTCCTCTCAATGCTAGGGATATGGCTGCAGAAACTGCCACTGATCACATGCTTACACGCGTGCTGACATGGGTGTTGTCAGGATGGCCTGACAAGTGCCCTGATGCAGCGTTCCAAAGCTTCTGGCACCAGAAGCATGACTTGTCCACTTTCAAGGGATGCCTGTTATGGGGTAGCAGGGTAGTAATGTCAGCCTCATTGGGGTCTAGAATCTTAATCTCTCTATATGAGGGACATCCTGGTATAGTCAGGATGAAAGCACTTGCACGCAGCCATCTTTGGTGGCCTGGCCTAGATAAAGCCATCGAGGCCCAGGTGCATGGGTGCCAGGTGTGCCAACAGTCCTAGCCTGAAATGCCTCAGGCCCCACTTCATAGGTGGGAGGAAACTCAAACCTCGTGGTCTAGGGTGCATATAGATTACGCTGGGCCCTTTCAAGAGCAATTTTTCCTGGTTGTTGTGGATAGCCATTCCAAGTGGTTAGAGGTTGTTCCTGTGTCCTCCACTACTACTGCCAAGATGATCCAGGTGTTGAGAGAAATTTTTGCAGCTCACAGGCTTCCAGATGTTCTGGTTTCAGATAACAGTCCTCAATTTACCTCTTCTGAGTTCCAGGCTTTTCTTCAGGCCAACCTGATCCACCATGCAATTTTGGCTCCCTTCTACCCATCCTCCAACGGAATGGCAGAGCAAATGGTGCGCACCACCAAGGATGCCCTCAAGAAACTGACTTATGGTAACTGGCATCACAGGTTAGCAGACTTTCTTCTCACACACCTTGCACTGCCACAGAGAAGAGCCCTGCAGAACTCCGCTGGGGTCGCCGGCTCATCACTAAGGTGGACAGGCTGCATCCTGACCGGGTGGCATCACATGTGTCACAACTGTGGGCACTGAGGAGACTTCAAGTGGATGATCCAGTCAACTATGGGCCTGGTCATCTCTGGGTAACAGCTGTGGTCTGCAAGGTCTCTGGACCATTGTCCTATGAAGTGACCTTGGAAGACGGCCGCATTCTTCGTCGGCACATAGATCAACTGCATTGTAGACTGGACTCTCACCCTTCACTCCTGGCTCTGCTCTCAGGGGGGGGGAGGATTATATTATGCATGCTGGGGATCAGTATCTCAGGTCTTCCCTAGCAACTGATGAGGCCATGGGTGTCCCATCACAAGGTTCCGCATGGGTTCAGAACAGGAATTCATTGGGCAGAGGTTCATCCCACACATCCACAAGTACTCCAGCCAGGGAGTCACACCGGGGGTATCCACATTATTCACACACAACAGATAGTGCTCCAGACAGGGAGACTGACCGGGGGTATCCACACAACTCACAAACTGCAAGAGAACTGGAAACACAGCAAGGGAACTGGCCCAATTCTGCAATTGCTCCCAGAAGGAAGTCCTCTGGAAAGGGGGTAAACAGAGACGCAACTCCTGACTCTGGCATTTCGGGCAGGGCCTTGGGGTCCACAGGGTACTGGGGCACTGCAGCTACCCTGGACTCTCTATCTGTTGGCCTTGGGTTTAAGGGACAGTGCTCCTGAGAAAGGTCCATTGTGGAACTGGGGAATACTACCCTTCCAAGGGATGCTGGCTTGGGCTTAGGAGGGTCCAGCCAGCCAGCAGATGGGCAGGTCAACCGGGTACTTGGGGCAGCAAAGTCCTGGCCTGCCAAGCCTGGTAGGCAAGCAGGTAGGCCAGGCAACAGCACCAGGGTCACCTGGGGAATTAGGGCAGCAACTTCTTGGCCCACCTAGCCTGGTGAGTGAGCAGGGGGGCCAAGCAAACTCTCCCGGTCCGAGGAGGTTGCAAAGGATATTTTAAGGATTTATCTTAAGGATTTTGAGAAGTTGCTGTCTAGTTCAAGGGGTAATACTCCAAAGGTCACTGAATAAAAAAATGTTATTTTGTTTTATTTTATGATTTCGGGTACATACATTCACCAAAACAATGTGGAGGGGTTTTGCCTGAAGGCAACCTCAGGTATTCCACGTCCCATGCATTTGATTGTTAGAATGTATAACACTCTTCCCTAGGAAGGACTTTTTGAGGGTGTCAGGATTGCTTCAATCTAGGAGGGAGGGGTGTTGTGTCCTGAGCCTGCACAAGCAGGCTCGGGACGTTGCAATGGTCCCGGACATTCCAGAAGCTGCCCAAGACCAGACTGAGTGGGGCCAGCTTTGCGTGCAAGCTTAAGGCACGAAAGTGCTCTGTTTTGTTGCCATTGTGTCTGGGGATATGGTCATATAAAAAGAGGCCTGCGTGTCTTTGCTCGTTGTTGGTGTTTTGGCTGAAAAAGAAATAAAGAGCTGTTTAATGCAAGATGTGTCTTCATCATTCGCCATTGTTGGAAGGACTTAACAGATAGATAATAGAGATACAGACAAAAACAAAGAGAAAGAAGGAAAGGGAGGGGAAAGAGGAGAGAAAGAGAGAGAGACTGTAGATATTGTAAATAAATACTGTAGAGATAGACGATAGATAGATAGATAGATAGATAGATAGATAGATAGATAGATAGATAGATAGATAGATAGATAGATGATACAGAGACAGAGATAAAGTGAAAGAAGAAAGGGAGGGGAAAGAGGAGAGATAGAAAAAGCAAGAGAGCCAGATTGATTGTGTGTTTTCAAAGGTTAGTCAACAGTTAATGTTCTTGCATTACAGCTGGGTTTATGGCAACAACAGAGTTTAAATGGAGGCATATTTAGCAGCAGAAATGTCATAAAATCATTGTAAAGTGGGAAGGTCTATGACTTCAAATTCCAAAATCCTAGCCAGGAAACTGATGTGTGCCTTTTATATTAGAAAGAAAACTCCTGAAAAGCTTTAGACATCCTTCTCCAACTGAAACAGTATGTGCAGCATCAAATCTGTAAAGAGGTATTTTGGGACTCAATAAAAGGAGACTCAGCTACTCCTGCCAGCCAGGATCTGATTGTTCTCAGGTGAAATATCTAATTAGTGTTTGTTTCTTTCAGAGACTACAAATCAGTAATCAAAATGTAAGATAGTAGGTAAAATGGGACATTTATTTTCTTCAAGGGGTTCCTGACATTGTAAGTAATCTTAGCTAGAGTCAAATGCAGTGGATGTGCTGATGGGAACTTTAAAATATGAAAGGATTCAAGGAACAATAAATATGGAATCCAGAATAAGAAAGAATCAGAACATGGAAATGGTAAATTCACAGAATATAATATCAGGCATATATATATATATATATATATATATATTTGTTTTGCTCCTCGAAGCATGAAGCTGAAAGCACCAGCCTGAAGATGATGAATGGGACTTCGTTGAAACGTCGCCAAGACACTTCCAATTTTACGTGGGAGAAAACCCGAATAACCAAAGACCTACATATATAGACCTCAGAAAACAAATATATATATATATATATATATATATATATATATATATATATATATATATATATATATATATAGTTAATAACACTAAAAATATGAACCCTGGGAATATTCATATCCAAAATAAAATGAACACCAAGGTATTGATTAAAACTATAAAAGTTTAATTTAAAAACGCCAAGCTTTTGCCGTCACCTGCCGACATCATCAGGGCTGGACCGCCAGGGTGTGGGAGAGTCATTTTATAGGCAGGCCGGAGTCTGCACTCGGCTCCTCGATCTCATCACCGGACCCAATTGGTTAAATTGTGCTCCGGTAGTTCGTTTCTTTCTGTCCTTCCTAGCTGCGTGTGTATCTTCATCTACCTTCTTTTCTTTGGATTCTAAGGCAGGTGATGTAAACCCCTTGTCTCTTCGATTGTGTCTATCCCTCAATCCATTCCCCCTTTCGGGTTCGAGTGATAGTTTACATTTGTCCTTTTCCTTTCTCCGATCACGCTTCACCCAGTCACTTTCTCTATGAGTATCTTTCTTTTCCATATATATTTGTGCAAACCAGTGAAAGATATAGTAATTTCGCATATAGTAAATTAATATTTTAAGTGGATTATATTGCCCTCCATGAATTTTGCAATAACTGTGCATAGCTAACAGCAGAGCATTCAAGCACATTCAGTACATATCTGCAGGCCACTTTAGCTGACTGTGTTCAGCAGGTCAGTGGTTCAAATTTCACCGGCTCAAGGTTGACTCAGCCTTCCATCCTTCCGAGGTAGGTAAAATGAGGACCCAGATTTTTGGGGGCAATGTAAATACATATATACATTGCTTACTGGTGTACACCGCTTAGAGAGTGCTTGCACTTAAAGTGGTATATAAATCTCATAAATAAATAAATAAATAAATAAATAAATAAATAAATAAATAAATTGATAATACAGAATATGGACAAATGCACTGGGTAAGAACCCAGTGTCAAAGTGACTAATATGTTTCCAAACCTATCTTTATGCATCTCAATTTTGCATAGCTCATGCTTTTTTTCCAGAAAAAAAAATAGACTTTCTGTGAAACAAGAAAAGAATGACAAATCCATCTTTCCCACATTTGCCCACATCCTCTCCTTTTCTTATCATCTACTCTGCTCAGCTGGCCAGTTGTGATGTAGAAAGAAGGAAGCCTTCCTCCAGCCCATTACAAAAGGTTGAACAGTTGAGACAGTCTTATCTACTGCAAGTTTGCCATAACAAACTCTTGGCTTCTGTGGAGATCCTACTCTGCCTATTCATGCAGCTACCATGTTGTCAATTATTTTGCTGATTGGAGTGCTTGGGTCTCCATGTTTGGTTTCTGAATGTTTCATTAACCGGCTAGTTAATATCTTCAGTGGAGTTTAGCGGATGTCTATGCTCTTCTGTTTATAAGGGCTTCAAGTGTGGGTGTGTCAAGTGAGGGTCTTGTGACGGGTCAGGTGAGAGTCATCAGAGAGAGGCTTGTGATGGGTCATGAGCAGTGGTGGGATTCAGCTGGTTCCCACCACTTTGGTACAACCGGAGCTAATCTTTTGTTGCCCAGGCCCAGAACGGACTTCTGGAAGTGGCACCCACACAGAGAACCGGTTATTCACATATTTGAATCCCACCACTGGTCATGAGTTCATTGAAGGCTGGCACTCCACAAGAAATTCCATCAACAGTCACAACCCACAAGCTCAGAGAATAAACCTTCACCCTCATCCTACACAGATATTTGCCACTATTGCAAACTAAAGCTTTTGTTGAACTTTCCAACAACTGGGAATCAGAGTCTCAGCAGCAACTAGACATTCCTATTCACTGGCTGGTTTTGGAGTTGCAGTCATTTTGCTGATCTCTGCCAATGTTTCAACTAATATCAATAAACATCATGTACTTCTAAGATGAGGAGATGTGGGAAACAATCAGTTGACTTGAACTTTGACTGTAGACTACAGATCCTATTTTACATGGAATAGTTGATTATGCTTGAGATACTACCTTGATTATACTTGTGTCATATGAATCCAAATTTTTGAAATGTGATTAGTACTATCACTCCATTTTTGTACTTTGCTTACGGTTGTTTAAGCAGAACGTGAATATCATAGAGATACCCCTTTCAGAATAGCTAAAAAATAAATCAGCATCCACACTGAAATTGCATCCAAGGATTTCCTTAGTTGTACCCTGTCTAATTCACCTCAGGTGAATTGAAAATTATTTCGTGTGACCTGCATACTTCATACAAAGCCATCCAGGATGAAATGGGGGATTGATGCTCTAGTGCAGGGGTGTCAAATTGCCAGCCCGCAGGTCGGTTGCATCATGCGGAGGCCGCATCCACCCCAGCTCCGGCAATGCAAAAAGTCACAATATGTTGCGACCCGTCACATGATGCGGTGAGTTTGACACCCGTGTTCTAGTAGAATGCAAGTAAAAAATTGGTTATTCCATTAATTTTGTAAATCACTGAAGGCAAATTGGATAAGAAAGAATCAACCTTTTGTGGGGGGGTCAATTTGGTGTTAAATTGTTACTTAATAAATCAATTAGATGTCTATGGCCTCCTATCACATTAAATTGAAGAAGCAACTGTGTAATATCTTATGTTTTCCTAGAATACATGTGATGTTTCCTGGAAGATGACTAATCTCTCGGGCTCTCTCAGAAATGTAGAATCAATTTTAATGTAAAACTGGCTGGTAAATCTAAATAGAAATGTCGGTATCATTTACATTATGAGGTATCAAAGATTCTCACTACATAAAGTATTGTAGATTTAAGTCAAAAGCAGTGACAAGATGTCAGTTGAATTTGTTGTTTCTAAGCTATAAGAAGCAGTTGCAGGGGAATAAGTTCCTCTTGCTAACAATGGAATGTAGTTCATTTCTGCCGGATTGATAATATCATCAAAGTGAGCTAACAGACCATTAAATAATGGCAGTATGGCAAACAAATCTATCTGTTTCAATAAATGGTAAAGAGGTGCTGTATTCATCCTCAACAAAGCTCAAAGTAATTTTTTCTAAAATATTTTGATGCCTACTCAACACTAGTGTTTAGACTTTATGCACATCTGTATTTCCCGAACTCTGAAAAAATAGTTTCTTACAAATGCAGATTATTCTTTATTGTATCCTGTCTAATTCACCTCAGGAAATTGAAAATTATTTCTTCATGTGATTTGCATACTTCATATAAGGCCATCCCATGATGAAATGTGAGATTAATGCTCTAGTGGAATGCAAGTAAAAAAATTGTTATTCAATTAATTTTGTAAATCACTGAAGGCAAATTGGATGAGAAAGAATCAACCTTTTGATTCAATATAGCACTATGATTATTCTTTGTTAGTGTAATTCATCTTTTTCATGTTTCCTCCTACTGGTTTTTTTTTCCCCAAATGGCATTATTTCTATTTTTTTTTCAAAGCAAGAAAGACGACTTTGCATTGGTGTTCTCAGTTTCAAAAGCCAAAAAAGATTTTTAACTGTCCCATTTACATCTTGACATGTGTATATATGTGCAGTATTTCTGGAAGGATTAGTAGTCACTTGAAGAAACATGATATGTGTGGACACAGATAAAAGTTTCCTCAATGACTGTCAGCTTGAACGTCTATGGAAATTCTCAATTATCCAGGCTGTGGTTGTCCCAAAGGTGATTTTCTAAAAGGCAACTGGACTTTCTTGTTTTTTTTTCTTTGAAAACATTCTTCAGTTCTAACTGATTGGTGGGGAATGGAAGGATTTATATTCTTTGCAGTCATTCATGCAATCCATTAGAACTGAAGTAGCTTCTTGGATGAGAAGTGAAATGTTTTCAGAGAAAAAAAAAACACCAAGAAAGTCCAGTTGCCTTTTGGAAAAGCACCCTTGGGACTGTCAGCTTGAATGTTTGCATTCATTTTGTTTAAGCTACTTCAGTGAACTTCCCTCAAAATATAGCACTAATGTGGAGAGCCTACAATCAACAATCAGCTGAACTGCCAGTTGACAATTGGTGCTGACAATTGGCACCAAAGTGAGTATTGTCGGCTCAGCAATACACATGTCAGTCTTGATGTAAAATGGTGGTCCATTGCACTGAAGGATTGGTGAATAAAATTCTGCAGAACCCCCACTTGAACAAGTGATGGGAATGCTGAAGGCCACTCTTCCAATAACATGAAAAGAAAACAAGATTGGGTGTTCTTCCCTCCAAAATTGGTCAATTGCCTACATATACTTGCAGTAGAATGAGTTAGTCATGTGGATCAACTCTCCAATAGTTTGCTTAGGTCAGGGGTCTTCAAACTTGGCCCTTTTATGACTTGTGTCATAAAACTCCCAGCATGCCTGGCTAAGGAATTCTGGGAGTTGAAGTACACAAGTCATAAAAGGGCCAAGTCTGAAGACTCCTGGCTTAGATAAGCAATGATAAAACACAAGAAACAATGATTTTGGGGGACTTCTGTGAGCTTGTTTTTGGAATAATACACATGGAGAAAAAAATCCATGGAAGGGCAATCAACAGACCAAGTATAATTCCAAGTTAAGTGGGAAAATGAGTTTTAAAAGAAAGAAACAATTAACTGAGGACCTGAAAATAATAAGCAAGTAAATATATGGATTTAAAAGTCAGCTTAATTTAGACTTCAAAATTACTGCATTGTGAGTTTAACATGTTATTACCTATGGCAATATTCATTCTTTTCTGTACTTCTTTTACATGCCAGTACTGACAACTTTGATTTAGTGTCTATTTAGGACAATCTGTGTTTTTTGTTATCCCTCTGATGCTGCTACAGAAATAGACACCATATTTATTTTCTTTCGTCTTATATTTCAGATTCTCTCTGTTCCAAAACATGGACTGTTTGCCTGACATCAGAATACTTTGATTATTACCATAAATTAACTGGATCAGAAGGAAGCTCTTTGATAGAACTGTCATTTAGAGTGTGGAATTGCTTCTGCCAGCTTTGATTCTTCAGTTATTTTTAGAGGCTTTTTTTCTAATTATCACTTGTAACTCTTTAAAATACATAGACACATCCATGCCTGCTCAAACCTTAGCAATTAATTATGTAGAAAGATTTTAAACCAGGCTTAGGAAATAATACATATATAAAACATGAATTTGACAGCTCTGTATTGAAAATAATATTTGGACTTACGTTAGAAAATAAATTGAGCTATTCCCATCAGGAGCTGCAGAATGCATACATTTCATTTGCAGGTAACTGGGTTAGGTTTAGGGCCCAATGTTTTGTTTCTAATTTACATTTTATTTTTATTTATTTATTTGATTGACATAGCCACCCATTTTAACAGGTGATTCTGGGTGATTTATATCATAAAATGTAAACACAATTAACAAAGTAGTACAAAATAAATACATATAGCACTGAGTAAAACTGTTTCTATGAAGATCCCAAAGGTTCTTTTTTTGCAAGAGGAAATTGGACTTTCTTGATTATCTTTCAAGACATTTTGATTCTCATCCAAGAAGCTTTTTGGATGAGAAGTGAAACATCTTCAAAGAGAAACAAGAAAGTCCAGCTGCCTCTTGAAAAAGCACCTTTGGGACAACCATGACTTGGATGACTGAGAATCTCCATAAACATTTAGCTATGCACTTTGGGATGAATACCCGTTGTACGGCGTGGGCGCATGAACAGATTTCCAGAAAAATTGCAGACTATAAGAACCATTTGTGCTTTAGTTTGAGATGCAGACAACACAGACTCATCACTCTCTAGCAGAGTGTGCTAGAGAGAAGGTCCCTGAAGATAGTTGTCATGTGTCTGATCTTTGCCCTCCAAGTTAATTGGAAGATGTGAATCATGACCCCAAAATAGGGGAGGGGAAATGCCTGGAATGTTATGTACAAAGGAAGAGAAATTCAGATCTTAGCATTTCCACCGTGCCTGTAACATCTCTGTAACACTGATAAAAGCTTTTTAGGTTAAAAAAAATGCCTGAAAGTTCTTTGAAGTGTTTCGTTAATCAGACACATGACATTATGCTAAGATGTGAATTTCTCTTCCTTTGCACATAACATTCCAGGCATTCCCCCTTCCCTATTTTGGGGTCATGATTCACATCTTCCAATTAATTTGGAGGGCAAAGATTCACTTCCGTTTCTTTTCCCCCGGGCTTTTCTTATATTCTCCTCCCCTTTCCCTGTCACCTGATTTAACTCTAAAAATACCAGATAGGTATGCATATTTTGTCAAAGCAAGAATATTCAATATTAGCAGCGTTGACATCAGGTTTCATCATGAGTGCGAAAGCTCAGAAGACAACACCTGTGGTCCCAGTGACTGACCCCTATTGGAACCATGACCAATTGTGTCTTTTGTACGACACCCCAGCCTGAAATTTGACTGAAATGGATTCATTTATTCCAAGATTCTCTGGAATTGAAGCCCAACCATCATCTCAACTACCTCCCTAAAAATGGAAGTTTGAAAACTGGATGGTAATTGTGTAGGACAATTGGTTCCAGTGATAGCTGCTTTGAGGAAAGATGTTCTACAGCAGCGGTGTCAAACTGCCAGCCCTCAGGCCGGATGTGACATGGCAAAACCATTCCCACCCCATTGCTGGCAATGGAAAAAAGTTGTGATACATCACAGCACATCATGTGACATCGCGAGTTTGACACCCCTGTTCTACAGTTTCTTTAAAGAAGGAACCATTCTATCACTTAAGGACATGAGTCTCCATTTTGGTCTCATTCTCATTTTGGAAACTGGGAGACTGCATGTTATAGTCCTACCTTAGGCATGAAGTGAGTTGGATGATTTTGGGCCAGTCACTCTCTCAGTCTTAAGAAGATGACAATAGCAATCTATTTCCAAAATTTGCCAAGAAAACTTCAGGGAATTATTCAGGCAAACACTAAGAATCAAGATTCAGTTGAAGGTGTACATTCCCAACACATTGCTTAATGAGTTGACAACAAACCTGCTATAAGAATCTCAATGTGGGAATAGAAATAATGTTTCATAACATATTATTGCTTCTTAAAACCATAATGCTTCAGTATCTTTTAAAGAATGCAGATGCCCTCTCTGTTCAAAATCAAGACATTAATTTGTACTATGCATCAGTCTGGGGTAAGTCAGTTTCTGAGCAAGAAATATTTTTCTTATGTAATACTTTTCTTACGTTCGGTTTCAGGCATATCAATTAAAAAGAAAAGTCCTGCTGTTTTTTAAAGGCTTTAAGACTTTTGCCTTAGGCAAAGTCCATACTTTATAAGGCAAATCAAGCAATGTCTATAGAATTACACTGTTAGTAATTAATATTTGTACTCTGAGGTACTTCTATTCAATAAGTTAACCCAGAAAAAATATTTCTATTCCTCATTGCACTCTTCCTATGTATAACAGTTATTAATTCTAAGTAAAGTAGGCTTCTGTCCTAACATTTACTGTATAACTTCCACTAGATAACTGGAATATATTGTTCTGATTCTTTGTTGTCTTTATTAGTTATAATAAGCTAGCCAATCTTTAAAGACTACTGCATTTCAGCCCATGGATTTGTTTTCAGGTGCTTGCCCGTATTCTTGTAGAGGCTAAGATAAATCACTAGATGACTGAATAAAAAACAGCAGGTGGTGGGTTTTTTTCTTCATTGTGGAAGCCCCTTTCTACAAAATGTCTTCCCAGCCACATCTGTTTTCTTTCTCTGTGAAAAGATCATCTTTTAGAAAGGCTGTCGAGGAAAGCTAACTGGATTTCATTTTATCTCCTTTTCTAATTTTCCCACTGCAATCAAGCAACACAAAGCTTCTGTTTGTTGTTGTTGTTGCTTCTTGTGAAGTGAATAATGGAGTGAATCTCTGCCAGTTGTTTCAACTGTCAAGCAACTTGCAAATGTCTCAGTCCCCTTAAAGCTTACATGCTTACACTCAAGATACAGAATTTCAACATGAGCCTTATTGCTGAATAACAACTTACTGGTTGATAGATAGCATATCAGTAACTAAGTCTCATTTCTCTGGTATTAAAAATACGTGTCATGAATGAAGGCAAATATGTGTGTCCCGGGATACATCACAAGATCCAATCTGGATCAGTCAAGAGGACCAGAGGTTTAGTTTTCCAAGGTTTCAGACTTGTGCTAGAACCCATCCTAAGAGAATTTCTTTCACCAGCAGTTCCCTGAGGATGGGCTCCAGCACGAGTCCAAAAGCTCAGAAGACTAAACCTCTGGTCCAGTGGTGGGATTCAAATATGTGAACAATTGGTTCTCTGTGTGGATGCCACTTCCAGAAATCCATTCTGGACCTGGGCAACAAAAAATTAGCTACTGATTCTGCCGAACTGGTGCAAACTGGCTGAATCCTACCACTGCTCTAGTCCCAGTGACCCACCTAGATTGGATTCTGCAATATGTGTCATTATCAGGTTTCCCAAACACTTATTGTTTCTTTTGTTTCCCTTGCATATATCCTTTTGTGCTTTTGTTTTTGGGCCTGCCATTATGCTGGGGGGAGGAGGGATATTCGCTTTTGCTTGGGATAACTTTTGCTTTCTACTTTTCCTCTCCTGCCTCCATCATCTTGAGAAAGGAATGTGTCTCCCTTATCAGGGAGACGGTTATAGAGAAACAAAACTGGAGAAGACCTTGAAATGCGCGTCAACTGTACCAGTTACCTGCACATCGTTTCTACCTGTGGATTGGCTGGATTTCAAATGGACATTATGACTCTGGTGGGAGGAGGAATATTGTTGGTTTAACTATACCTGTCATGGTTCCAACAGGTGAAACTTTTCAAAGAACTTCGAGGCATTGTTTACCTTAAAGAATCTTTATTTGAGTAGCATAGCATCGGCACTAACACAGTCAAAGCCAAAAACTGGATTCCCCTCCCCTGAGCACATAGTATCAAAGCACAATGCCATGGATATGGTAACATCCGAGTACCACCAGTCGCCTAGCAAGGGGTCAAAAACCTGATGACTAAAAAAAAAAAAAAGGAAGAAAGTGATAAAGTACAGGTAGTCTTCAACTTACAACAGCTCACTTAGTGACTGTTCAAAGTTACAATGGCACTGAAAAAAGTGCCCCCCAAGGCACAGCCGAGCAAGACACCTGCCTGCCCACCTGGCGGTGCGCTTCCTCCTGTCCAAGGTTTTCATTGTTGTCAGCATTTCTGTTGAGGATTGGCAGCGGGGGTGGGGTGGGGGTGTTTGGTTTTTATTCCCCCCATCTGCAGGTTTTGGTCACTTCACATGACTCTGGGACACTGTGATCATCATAAATATGAATCAGTTGCCAAGCATCTGAATGTAAATAACAAGACCCTGGAGATGCTGCAACATTCCAGCTGATCAGCGCTTCTTCTGGCTCAGCAGAAGCACCAGGATCAGTGCCGAGCTGGAGCCTGGCGCTAATCCTGGCGCTTTCATTGAGCCCTGACAGTTCCAAAGAAGTGCTGATCCTGGCGCTTCCGTTGAGCCCTGACAGCCCTGCAGCGTCAGCCATCTCTCGCTCAGGCTTGTGCGGTGCTGCCACTGGTTCAGCTCATTCCCCTCCCCCGCTACCACTTTTCTAGGATGGTCGCGTACCACCTGCCAGGTGCCAATGTACCACAAGTGGTACCCCTACCACTGGTTGAAAAGCCCTGTCTTAGGCAGTAGTCTGAAAATGCACACTGGTTAAAATTAAAATGTTTGTTTTTTCAGAGAGAGAAAAGAAAAAAAAAAAAAGGTTTAAGACAGAAGCTTGCAATCACTTAGGCAAAAATGAAGCAAGCAAGCAAACTAAAAACAATTATCAAAGCTGTTTTGTTGCATATCATTAGCAGTATCATGTAGATCCCAGCATTGTGTTAACTCTCTTTTGTTGTTATTATTATTATTATTATTATTAATTTTTTTGCTTTGTAATATGTTAGCTGTCACAGCAAATTATACAGAACTGTCATTCAAAGTAGTTTTATGGTTACTATTATGTTACCAACATTTGTGGAAATGACAAAACATAGACAAAACATGGTGTTATCTATAAAAAAACACAACCCTGTGCTTTCTTGGTAATCAAGGCTTTCCAAATAAATTATTCTTAAAGTTAATGTGTTTATAAACATGTACTTGGTGAATATTTCAAGCTGCCAATAATAGCAGAAATTTGCATTTGGAATGCTGAACAATTCCTTAAAAAATACAAATTATAATTCTAATCAGGTAATTCTGATTACACTGTTTCAATAAAGATTCTTAAGCAAGAGGGACTGTGAGATGTAGAATTTATAGAAAGGGACACATAATATGAGGCATTTAGAAACCACAGAGTACAAAAGAGCTGTGGTGGCACAGTGGTTAGAATGCAGTATTGCAGACTAATTTTGCTGACTGCCAGCAGTTTGATCCTGATCGGTTCAAGGCTGACTCAGGTTGAGGTTGGTAAAATGAGGATCCAAATTGTTGGGAGCAATATGGTGACTCTGTAAAATGCTTAGAGCTGTAAAGTACTGTGAAGCGGTATATAAGCCCACATGCTAGTGCTATTGCTAGTACTGTTAAAGAACTAAGAATGTGCCAGACTTGGCTGAATTCTGAGCTGAATTGGAAACCTTCTGCCAATTAAGATTTATTTATTAGACTTTTATGCCACCCTTCCCACATAGATAAAATAGAAGTTACCCCAACAATCATTTGAGTTCTCCTTGAGTAGGGATAACTTAGTTGGGAATTTCATTCACAATTCCTTTTAAAATACTGTAGAAAGGCAGGCACAGAGTTGCAAAAAAAATAAAATAGTAATAATAATGTTACCTTGTTTTCTTTATTTTTCCTTTCTCCCTAAACTGGGAAGATAAAAACAAAATCAAATGATCGACAGTCCTATTTTACTCATCACAAGAAATGTTCTTTGGGGATGTGTCAGTGATGATGCTTCAAAGAAAGAGTGTGGATTGCTCCGTACCATCCTTTTGTTGTATATTTCGGTATACGTCGGTTCTGCTGCATTGTGGTAAGGCACTTTTTGAAGATCTTGATTTTTTAGCTTTGAAATGTTTTGCAATGACTGTGTTTATATTTAACATTTCTGATTTTTGAAATTTTGGATCCTTTGCAATGTAGTGCATTTTCTTGCACAAGTCCCTAAAGCCTCTGTTGGCAGGAACAAACATACTTATTGGTGTTAGCCTACATTTGATCTTTGCAGAAGAATCAGGTGTTGTATGTCTTTATATGTCAACTATATGTTATCTACTGTGGAGTCTTTGGTGCTTTCTAAGTTTGGTGTTTTTCTTGCAGATATTTCATTACCCAACTAGGTAATATTATCAGTATTAGCAGCAGTTTTTACATACAACACCAACAGCTTCATTAAAAACATCTACATACCATTCAAAAATAAAAATAAAAAGCCAAAAAGAAACAAATACCAAATACCTCTTTTCCAGCAATCAACACTGAGAAAAACAGATTAGCACCATATTAATAACAGACCAACAATCAGTTAGAAAACAATACCCAAATCAAGGAACTACCAACTCAGACAAAAGATCAAAGTAAACAGCAGCCTCAAGGAATTGTCAAGAGAGCAAGCCCCACTGCCTTCTAGCACTGATGATGTTTGCAATAGTGGTGAATAACTATAGCTCAGGTATAGTGGGTGAAGATTTGTTCTCTGTGCTTGTGGATTGGTTTCCAAATGTTTCATTACCAGACTAGGTAACATCTTCAGTGAGGTTTAGGGGATGTCAGCATTCTTCTGTTTATAAAGGCTTTGTGTTGTCAGTAGATCTTGTGATGGTAAGGTTATGTCCAGTGAGGGTCCCATCAGGTAAGTGTCTTGTGATGGGTCTTGTGATGGGATAGGTGTGGGTGTGTCAAGTGAGAGTCTTGTGGTAGGTCTTGTGATGGGTCAGATGTGAGTCACCAGTGACAGTCTTGTGAAGAGTCTTGTGATAGGGAGGATACATCAGGTGAGGGTCATTGGGAGATGAAGTGTAAATCCAAATCAACCACAGCCAATCAGAGACAGCACCAATCCTCAACCAACCCACACAATCCCCCCTAACCAGCACTTCACCTCCCAATGACCCTCACCTGATATAACCTTCCCATCACAAGACTCTCACTGGTGACTCACACCTGACCATCACAAGACCCATCACAAGACCCTCACTTGACACACCCACACCTGACCCATCACAAGACCCGTCACAAGATCCTGATTTGATGGGACCCTCACATGATGTGACCTCATCATCACAAGACCTACTGACAACATGAAGCCCTTATAAACAGAAGAACGTTGACACTGACATCCCCTAAACTTTGCTGAAGATGTTAGCTAGCCTGGTAATGAAACATTTGGAAACCAACCACAAGCTCAGAGAATGAATCTTCCCCCTCAATGCTGATGTAACTTACTTTGGTAATGAAACATCTACAAGAAACCATCAAACCACCAAGGATCCCACTGTTCAACTGGGAGGAGGAGGAGGAGGAAGAAGAGGGAGTTTCTAGAGAGCAATTAAATGAAAAGGCAATTGCTTAAGAGAAGCATTAATTATCCTTGCTACTGAACCTAGTTTGGAGAGATAACAGCTTCTATCCTATGTGCAAACAACCTCAATTAGTTAATTCCTCTGATTTCTGAACACTGAAAAACTCCAACCCTAAAGATAAGCTATTATCTCTGGAGCTGAATTTGTGGAAACAAGTACCTAATCACTCAGAGCAAAGAGTGTTGTGTTAATGAACTTTGTTTACTCCAGTAGCCCCTATAGCAAACTGCTGGGCCATGGGCTGGATGTGTCATCCAGAAGCCATGCCCGCCCCATTGCGGGAATGGCAAAACCGGCCCGATACATTGTGCGATGTCACGTGACGTCGCAAGTTTGACATGTCTGCCCTATAGCCTCATCTGAAAAGATAGGCTGCCCTTGCTAGCTGTCCAGTAGTAAGTGTGTAGGCCTTCATTGTTAATAGAAAATAAAAATAACATGTACATGCTCCTCAATAATTTGTCATGTTATTATATTTCATCTTCCATAAGAAATAGAGAAGATTCATCAGAACATTATTAGGTAAACCAAAGTTCTCATTTTAAAGTAAGGCATCTAGATGATCTCTACTGGATTTTGTTGGTATTTAATTCATTAGAAAGTGATAGAATCTACATAATGTAGATTTTAGGAAGTGTTTTTGACTTGATGGTCAGTGAAGGAAGCTGCATCCATTTTATAACTTACCCTTGCATCTTGCATCTGCTTCCATCAGCCAGGAAGAGAAATACTGGACAGTTCCATTGTATCTTTACTAGCAGACCTGTGAGGTAATTTTAGTTGGAAAAAATGGTATTTAGATTAATGAATGTTACAGAGATTCATAAACCAGTTTCTCCAGATCCAACTCTATCCACTAGCCTATTCTCTCTCATTCACAAGCATTCACAATATTGTTTTCTTAGTTTTAACTGCCAACATAAAAGACGAAAAATATAATTCAAGTACTTAATGCTGCCAGACATAAAATATCAGTGCTGAAAGTAATATTTCCTTTCCAGAAAAGCATACCATCCATTCAAACATGAATAGATCATTAGACAACTACAGAAAGGGATTAACAAATGCTAAAAAAAAGCTCCAAAACAAAATCAATAGCATGGATTATTTAACAGAACACTCTACTCCAAAGCTTATTAAACACATCTTTGGCAAATGTAAAATCCTCCCTTCCTTATTTCCTGCTTTCTGTAAAACAGCTGTATTTTTCATTTGGAAAATTGAAATGCTTGAAGGCAGTTTCTGGTATAACCTTTTGGATGCTATTTTCTACAAAATCAATTTTTGAAGGAATGAAATAACATCTAAACAACGATGATCAACAGACCAACTGAAAAATGACTTATTTGTCAATGAACATAATATGATCTCGGAGAAAATGGTGGAAATAAATCTTTGACATCAACTGCAGTTAGGTATCTTGTAATCAATCTTCCTTCTTTGTGTAATTTTGGAGCATAATCCTATAAATGCATGTTTTTTTGTTATACCAGCTAATCGGTATATTTCTACTTTTGCATCCAGAATGTTTTCTTTGCATTACCAGGTATGGAATAAATCTGCAGATTGTCCATCTATCATTTAACATATATTATTGTCTATTATCTATCTAACATCTATTATTGTCACATCTCTCTCTCTCTCTCTCTCTCTCTCTCTCTCTCTCTCTCTCTCTCTCTCTCTTTCTCTCTATCTATCCCCTATCATATCTGTTTTCACTCATTTTTATGGACACATAATACATCTAGAAATGTATTATTTTTGTTTTTACTCACACAACAGCTGTCTGTACATAACACGCAATATACTCTACTTGTTCTAAATGACTTTGTAACAGCTACAACCTGTGTGTGTGTGTGTGTCTGTATGTATATTCTCTAGAATTAGTACAGAAGAACATTAGTTTAATAAATGACCAGCCTTTTCATAATAGTCTGTTAATCAGCAAAAGTGTACATGGTTTCATTAAGCATTTTTATCTTAAATTTGGTTTGCATTAGAACCAAATTTAGAAGGTAGCTTTGGGGGGGGGTCATTTAAAACATTGCTTTTAGCTGTGCCTCATAAAAAGTTTGCTGAAGTACACACTGAATATTATTCATTTCATCAGATGATAACAAGCTGTCAAAAGAGACTGGAAAAATAAGTATTTTCTGTGTAAGCTTAATGATACAACTGTTTTTAATTGAGTGCAACCATTTTAGTAGGGAGAAAGAAATGATGGTCTCTATTCCTAACTTTCTCTCTTGTATCTTCAACATTTTCATCAACAATCTGGATGAGGGGATAGATGGGGAACTCATCAAATTTGCAGACGACACCAAGATGGCAGGAATAGCCAACACTCCAGAAGACAGGCTTAGGATGCAGGAGGATCTGGACAGACTTGAACACTGGGCGCTATCTAACAAAATGAAATTCAATGGTGAAAAAAGTAAGGTTCTACATTTAAGCAAGAAAAACCAAATACACAGGTATAGTATAGGGGGTACCTTGTTCAATTGTAGTAACTTTGAGAGGGATCTCAGAGTCCTAGTGAACAATCATTTAAATATGAGCCAGCAGTGTGCTGCAGCTGCCAAAAAAGCCAACACAGTGCTAGGCTGCATTAACAGAGGAATAGAATCAAGATCACGTGAAGTGTTAATACCACTTTACAATGCCTTGGTAAGGCCACACTTGGAATACTGCATCCACTTTTGGTCACCATGATGTAAAAAAGATGTTGAGACTCTAGAAAGAATACAGAGAAGAGCAACAAAGATGATTAGGGGACTGGAGGCTAAAACATGTAAGGAATGGTTGCTGGAATTGGGTATGTCTAGTTTAACGAAGAGAATATCCAATATCTCAGGGGCTGCCACAAAGAAGGGGGAGTCAAGCTATTTTTCAAGGTGCCTGAAGGCAGGACAAGAAGCAACGGGTGGAAACTAACCAAAGAGAGAAGCAACCTAGAACTAAGGAGAAACTTCCTGACAGTTAGGACAATTAACCAGTGGAACAACCTGCCTCCAGAAGTGGTGAATGCTCCAACACTGGAAGTTTTTAAGAAGAAACTGGACAGCCATTTGTCCGAAATGGTATAGGGTTTCCTGCCTGAGCAGGGTTGGACTAGATGAACTCCAAGGTCCCTTCCAACTTTATTATTTATTTATTTATTTATGGGACTTATATACCGCTTTAAGTGCAAGCACTCTCTAAGTGGTGTACACCAGTAAGCAATGTATATACATATTTACATTGCCCCCAACAATCTGGGTCCTCATTTTACCTACCTTGGAAGGATGGAAGGCTGAGTCAACCTTGAGCCAGTGAGATTTGAACCGCTGACCTGCTGAACACAGTCAGCTAAAGTGGCCTGCAGTCCTGCACTCTAACTGCTGTGCCACTTCAGCAGCAGTTAGAGTGCAGGACATAATAATAATAATAATAATTATTATTATCGATGATCGCACAATCAGCCAGATGTTCAGACTGGATTTGGCATTTTGTCTACCTATCGAGTCCTTACCCAGGACCTAGTATAGGCAGATGTGGATGTTTGATGGTATTACAGATATCGTCGCAGGATGGAAGCAGTTCCTAATAAGGTCGCCTTTTCCAATTGACTAATAACGAATTTGTCAATGCCAATTGTGTTCAAGTGGTGCTCCAGTTGTTTTGGGATTGCACCCAAGGAGCCTATGACTATTGGTACTACCCTTGCTTGCTTTTGCCACAGTCTTTCTATTTCTATTTGTAGGTCTTTGTATTTTGTTATCTTCTCCAGTTCTTTCTCTTCTATTCTGCTATCTCCAGGCACTGCCACGTCCACTATCCAGACTTTTTGTCTTTCTTATCGACAATTGTTAAGTCTGGGGTGTTATGTTGCAGGTGCTTGTCTGTTTGAATTCTGAAGTCCCAGAGCAGTTTAATTTTATCATTTCTATGACTTTCTCTATTTTATGATCCCACCAGTTTTTGCTTACAGGCAAATGATATTTTTGCAGATCTTCCAATGCACCATTGTTGCTACTTTGTCATGCCGCTGCTTGTAATCAGTCTGTGCAATCTTCTTGCAACAGCTTACCAAGTGTTCCACTGTTTCTTCAGCTTCTTTGCATAGGCGGCACTTACTGTCTGTTGCTGTCTTCTCAATTTTGACTTTGTATGCATTTGTCCTTAAGGCTTGGTCTTGTGCAGCCAGAATTAGTCCCTCGGTCTTTTTCTTCAATTTTCCTGCTCTTAGCCATTGCCAGGTCTTATTATTATCTGCTTTCCCAGTTATTTTTTTCATGTATTGGCCATGTAGTGCTTTGTCTTCCCATGCCTCTATTCTGTTCTTCATTTGGTCTTTCTTGTAGGCCAGTTTGGTCTCTCCAGTAGTCAGTAAACCTTCCTGATATACTAATTTCAGTGCATCTTCATCATTGTTCTTCAGATATTCTTCCAAAGCCATTTTTTCTTCTTCAACCATCTGATGTACTTGTAGCATTCCACGCCCACCTATTTGCCTTGGTAGATAAAGTCTATCAATGTCACTGCGTGGATGAAGGGCATGATTCATTGTCATTATTTTTCTGGTCTGCCTATCCATTGCTTTTAGTTCTGCTTGTGTCCAGTCCACTATTCCAGCTGTGTACCTAATAACTCGGATTGCCCAGGTGTTGATTGCCTTTATGGTATTTCCTCCATTGAGTTTGGACTTTAAGATCTTCTTCACTCTCTTGATGTATTCACCTCTAATCTTTTTCTTGACTTCAGTGTGCTTGATGTTGTCAGCTTGAAGGATACCCAAGTATTTGTAGTAATCTTCCTCATCCAGACTCTTAATGTTATTTTCGTGGGGCATCTTGATTCCTTCAGTTTTCACTATTTTTCCTTGTTTGATAGTAAGTGTGGCACATTTGTCCAAGCCAAACTCCATTACAATATCTTGGCTATATATACGGACAGTGTTGAGCAGCGATTCTATTTCAGATGATGTTTTTCCATACAGCTTCAGATCATCCATGTAAAGGAGATGGGATAGTCTGGTAGATGTTTTTGATGTTTGATAGCCATGTCCTGAGTTATTCAGTATTGTTGACAGAGGAAACAGTGCAATAACAAATAGTAATGGTGATAATGAATCTCCTTGAAATATTCCTCTCTTGATATTAACCTCTCCCAGCCTCTCACCATTGATCTGCAACTGTGTCTTCCATTGTGCCATCGATCTTTGCACAAATTTTCTGATGTTTCTACTGACTCCTGTTATTTCTAGGCACTTGATTATCCAATCATGTGGCAGAGAGTCAAATGCCTTTTTGTAGTCAATCCATGCCACATTCAGGTTGGTCTTCCTTCTCTTGCAGTTTTCCAAGATCATTTTGTCTATTAGGAGTTGATCTTTTGTTCCTCTGCTATTGGGGCGGTTTCCTTTCTGCTCAGGCGGAAAGAGATTGTTTTCAACTAGATGCTGTTGCACTGCATCAGCTACTACACCAGTTAGTAATTTGAAAGTTGTTGGTAAGCAGGTAATTGGCCTGTAGTTACCTGGTGTTGCCCCTTTTGCTGGATTTTTCATTATTAGGTAGGTTTCCCAGTTGTTAGCCACTTTTCAATTTCTCCTCCTTGTAGTATATTGTTGAACTGCTTGGCAATGAGTGGGTGTATAACAGTTAGATGTTTCAACCAAAACCCATGCAGTTCATCTTCACCTGGTGCTGACCAATTTTTGATTTTCTTTGCTCTTTTTTCTACCATTTTTGTTGTTATTACTAGTTCTTTCATTTCAACTTCTGTTTTATTTGCATCCACCTCTTTTAACCAAGCCGCATCCTTGTTGTATTTCTTTGGGTTATCCCATATCTGCTTCCAGAACTGCACTGTTTCTTCCTTGTCAGGTACTGACTGATTCCTTGCAGTTTCTCCATTGATGGATTGGTAGAAACGTTTCTGATTGGATTGAAATTGGAGGTTCTGCCTATAGTTTGCAATTCGAGCTTCATATCTACTGATTTTCCTGGCTATAGCTGTTATTTGTTGCTTTATTATTTCCAGTGCTTCCTTGATCTCCCTTGTTTCTAAGTGGTATTTCGTGATTATTCTTTGGTATTCTTTGGTCTTCTTGTTCTTCAGCTTTTTTTCTTTCATCTGTTCTAGCTTGCTTGAATGTGATCTTAACTTGCTGATCTTATTTTCTAGTCTAACCTTCCATTTTTCTGGTGCACTGTTTGTTTGTTTTTCTTTTTTGTTGATTTTGCATCCCAGATATTCTGTTATAACTGCAGCTGTGCTGTACATTAGTTGGTTTGTTTTTGCAGTGAATTGGTGCTTATACTTGATATTGCAGTATTTGCTCTTTTTATGCTTGTGCTAGCTTGGTTCTTTCCTTTGGAACTAAGCTCAATGCGGTAGCCTATCTGTTGTTTTTGTGCTGTTCTAGATGCTCAGTTATTCTTTGTTTCAATTCTTTTATTTCTTTAGTTAGAGGGTTTTGTTCTTCCTGAGGAAGAGGTGCCTGGTTTCCAAATGAGAACAGTTGTATATCTCTGCTGGAATTCCTTCACTGCCAACTCCCCCTGGTTGCCTCTACATTCTGAATTACTTCTGGTAAGGCTTTGATTTCTTTGCCCTGGGTAAACCTTTGCAGTTCGTCCAATTCTGTTTCTGTGAATACTTTATTTCGTATTATAAATCGGCGTTGATCTGCTAGTCTCTGTTCTGTTATTTCTGATTCTGGATGTTGTTCTTTCCAGAACTGGTGCATTCATTTTAGATATCCTCTTCTTGTTGGACTTGATCTGTAGTAACAGATCATTATTTCTTTGTTTTCCATCACTGTGTATCTGCGACGGGTAAACACCTTTTCTTCCAGTAGTTCTGCAGCTGCTGGCCCTGGTTGCTCAGCCAACAGTCCTGAGTCCTGTAACCCATTTTTCACCAGATATCCAGGAACTCCGATATCTAGCGCGGACCTTGTTAACCCGGGCGACGTCCGAGCCGGTATGGCATTCTGCAATTTACGTCTCACCATATTTTTTATGGGAGAGACACTCTTTGTCTGACTCCTCTGATGAGACCTGTCCAGTATGGTTGAACCTCTGGCATAGCTCTTATCTTCCTCAGAGTACACAAGCCCCACAACCACGTCAAGGTAGTGCCACACTGGGGGTTATTATTATTATTATTATTATTATTATTATTATTATTATTATTATTATTTTGCAGTTAAGTTAGCATAATAAATAATAGTCCTGCTATTAAAAAAAAGGAATTGCATTTTGTTTCTATACCAAGCATTACTTTCTGGAGGTTAGTGGGATTTTGTTGAGCAAATGCAAATGGTTATTTAGTTTGCTTTTGTGTTTTAAATGCTCTACTAGAATTTGAACTTCTGGATGGATAGCCAGATGTTTATTCATGTATATTTTTTTTGGGGGGGGGGGACCTCACTTTACCAGACCTCAATGTGAAAGATTTCATAAATAGCAGATAAAATTTCCCATGAGAGATGCATTATTTACATAAGAATATCATTATGAAGATAATGTACATTTATATAACATAAATCCATGTCACATTCTTATTTCTGGTTCAGTAAACTTCCCTGAATAATTATCTCAACCTTCTCTAAGTTACTCCACAAAAATAGGGTTGCTTTCTCCATAATAAAGCTTATTATGGTTTTGTTTGTTTAATTATTTGTATGTTTGTTATAGATGCTCATCTCAAACATAAGACTCTAGGCAACTGACCGGAAATAAAAGCAAGATAAAAACATAATAACAAAACAATATATAATAGATGCTCCAATAAAAACAAACAATGACACCAGCAACTCTTCCACCCTGGGTTTCAAGCTTAATAACAGAATCAGATCTTTAAGACTTGCAGAAAGTCAGTATGATTGGAGCATATCAAAACACCAGAGGAACAATGCAGATGGAAGAAAAGATTCTCTTCCATGGACTTACCCATCAATCAATTCACTGAATTTATTGATTGATTGAATAGACTTGCCAATTGAGAGTCCTCAATAGATGCGAGATGGACATGCCTTTCCTGCTGGATCTCACAAAAGCAAGCCTTATTGTAAGCCTTATTATTTCTAAATAATGAAGAGTTGCATATATTGTAATTTCATTGTTAGCAAATCTAGACGTATAGCGATAGACACTTTTTTGAAATTATTATGTACTATATAGTACTTGGGAATTAAGTATTAGCATCCATTTAAGATGCTTTCCCTGAAAAGTTGTCAGCACCATCAGGTACCAAGTCTGATTGTGCTTTACATGTTCTGTCTTATACTCCTGAGAATTTTTTTCTGTCTGTCATGGACTTTAGATATGTTTTTTTCCTTGTTGCTCAGGGCTTAGAGTTTCCATATCTCTGCAAGAATATTCTCTCTTTTACCCCCTATAAAAACATTTAACGTATGAAAGGTTAATAAATTAGAAACCAGTAAATAGGATTGTTGTAGATCAGGGGTCCCCAACCCCCCGTCCGTGGACCAGTACTGGGCCGCGGCATGCAGCAACTGGTCCGCTCACACAAAGCAAAGCCCCATCGGCAGGAGGCAGGCAACACACAAAATCACTCTCCACGGAATCGGTCCCTGGTGCCCAAAATGATGGGGACCTCTGCTGTAGATTATAGATGTTGGTTTTTTGTTTTTGTTTTGCATTTGTGATTGTCCATCTGTGTGTATGTGTAAAGTGAAAGAAATTATCTAATTTTATTCTTACTTTCTGAACAAAACAGAAAATCAGAGCTGTTTCTGAAGGAGGAAGAGGAGAAGAGGTCCTGGGGCTTATGGAGTGAAGGAACTGGATGAGGCTGTGGGCAGGCCCAGAGGAAGGGAGAGAAGTTTTTGGAGGCAGCAGCAGCAGTGTGCTCCAAAGGCAAAAAGGAACAAGACTCCTTTAAGGAAAAGGTGGAAGAGACAGGATCAGAAAAAGAAAAGGAGGTGAGGTTATCGTGCAGGAATACAAGCTTAATTTGAGGGCTAATCCACATGGAGCTCCATTTCCATCTGTCCTGTTTTCCATCGTTCGCTCCCTAGAGACTAAAATGGATGTTCTGAAACTTGAGCTGGCCACGAACAAGGAGTGTGTATCAGAGGTGGTGACCCTTTGAGAGTTATATGCAACGAAATTTCATTTTGTTGTTGTTATTGTTATTATTGTTATTATTTATAGTGTGATTCCTATTCTGGCCAATAGTTAAAAAAGAATTGCGGACCTCAAATTAATTTAAAACGATTGTTGGTGTAACAGAGAGGATTAATATTTTGACAGCTACGGACTCTAGATGCTGAATGAACAACCTGGCCTGAGTTGTTTTTACACCTTTATATTTTTATAGTATTATATTGCTGATTATACATTGGTGTTTAAATATTAATTGTTATTGTGAATTACTATGAATCTGAAGCTGATTATGAGGTATAAAAAGGGGATAAATATTCATTGAAAAATTCTGATGACCTGATTTGTTCATATTAGTAAAGTTGGAAGGGACCTTGGAGGTCATCTAGTCCAACCCCCTGCTCGGGCAGGCCCATCCTGAGTAATTAATAAGAAAATGGAAGAGGAAAAAAAAAGATATTTATGAAAGGTTATCCATACCCTCAAAACTTCCTTGATGTGTGTTCATATTTCTGTCATAATTCCCACTATAAATAGTGTTGCTCAAGATTTAATATCTCAAGTGTTTCAAACTTCTCCATCTTGGCACAATACTGTCAGTCACTTAGACCTACTTTTTTAAAATAAAAAGAAGAAAGCATTTTTTTTTTAAAAAAAAAACATTCTGTTGTACTATTTTGCTATGGCAAAGAAGGATTCAAGGACAATTGTATCTTGGCTTTGTCCTTAGTTATCCCTTTGCAGAGGGATAATTAAGGATGAAACTTGCAATAGATACTTGTGAAAGTGATGGCATAATATGTTTATGCCTCCTGGATTTGTAGCAGTTAATACTTCTATTGTTACCAATACAGCTATTATGTTATAACTCTTAGAATGTATATACCATTTTTATTTCATGGCAAAAGAAGTAATCTTTTATTTATTTTTTTGGTTTTATAATTTAAAATCTGCACATCTTAAGTTTTAAAAAAACCACTGGCATTGACAACAACAGCAAAATATTATTATATTTTTTTTTTAAAAAATGCAAATCCTAAGGGAAGTGTCTGCAACAATGTTGGGCAATGACAATATTTAGTCTTGTCCTGGATTCATCCATTTGGAAAACATCCAATTGTTATCTTTAATTTGGGCTAATTTTATTTGGGGACCCTTTAATTTCATTTATCTATTTAACTCAAAGGGAATTGCTAACAGTTTATTGGTTTGTGTGATATATTTTTGAAATTCTTCCACTTAAGGGGAGTGATTTCAGCTCTGGAATGATCTTGTTTAAAAGAAAATTTTATAATCTGGGCATTTAAACAAATAAAGAATCACTTTTTCTCTTATTGGGGAAGGATAGCATTGATACAGAATACCATGCAGCTTGGAAGTAGTTCCAGCTACAAAATTGAGCAAATTTCCTTAGGTAAAGTGCATAATTGATTCATTTTAATTCTTCTGCATTTTAGACTTTTGGAAAAGGTGGTCATTTTTATAAAGTTTTACAAAGATTACAAGGATGTCCGTGTGCTGAAAACTCAGAATTAGCATCAAAACAATGAAATACTATGGTGATTGATAAATAAGGGATGTAGGTCATGCATGCAACAGTAAAAGATTGTGAATAATCAGCATTTCATAAGCAAAGTCTATTTCTGGGAGGGAAAAAAAAACTTACAAACAGGACCCTGACCTATTACTTTAACTTCCCTCCTCCTACACTGAAATTGGAAATTTATAGTTAAATTATTGACTAGAGTTAGACACTAGGCAGTCTACAGCATCACCTTCTCTCTCCTGATATATTGGGAAAAAATATACCCATACATTTCTGACCATATCAGTCTCTGTGACTAAATGAACTTTTCAAAGGGTTCACATTTAGATTTGGGCTGTTTCAGTAATGAAATTAGCTAAAGGATGAGAGAATGATATTTTTCTTCTAAAAGAATGTTACTGGCTTTGCCAAATACAATTTTGTTGTTGTTGTTGTTGTTGTTAATTTGTCCTGTAATTTATTCTGGAACACATGGATCAGAAATAATATGTGGCACAGTCTGAAAACAGCCATCGTATCATATCACATCACATCACATCACATCACATTACATCATCATATCAATCATATCTCATATATTGCATCACATCACATTATTATTTATATTATATTATTTATATCATATATAGTATTTAGAATATGGCATATTACAATAGTATAATAGTACAATTATACTATTGGCACTACTCTATTGGTCATTTTATTTTCTTGCACCTATCTCTTCCTTCATTGGCTTCTATTGAGGGAAAGGCTATACATCTCTCTCTCTCTCTCTCTCTCTCTCTCTCTCTCTCTGTATTTATATTTGCTTGTGTGTTTGTGTATACAGTGATTGAGATCCTGCATTTTTAAAAGTGTCTGATCTGTCCCATCCACCCTTTTTCAGCCAGATTATTGACATCTTTTATGTCAATATTCCAGTTTGACCTCTCATAATAAATCTACACCTAGAGAGAATCTATACATCTGAGGTTGATCTTCTTTTCCAGATTTCACATGACATCAGGGTAACATCCTAACATACATATACAACACACACCTTGTGACCAAAGCCCTGGGCATGTGCACCTCAATCTACACATCTAAACATCAAAACCTGGTTGTCATTATATATACCTCTACTGGTAGACTCCTAATGATGTAAGCTCCCCTCAACCATTGTATGTGGTTGAATGAATAAACTACTCTACTTCCAGAGAGAGAGAGAGAGAGAGAGAGAGAGAGAGAGAGAGAGAGAGAGAGAGAGAGAGAGAGAGAGGAGATCCTGCACTTTTTAATGGAAAAATAGATTTCTTGCTCATAGAACATTTTTTGTAGACATCCTGCTTGTGTCAGAATAAATAAATCTGAATAATTCAGGAAATCACATTTATTTTAGACAATACCAATATTTACATATGGAATAGGCTGGCCTTGCCAACAGTTTGCTGATGAATTAGCCTTGGATCCATTTTTTTTAGACTGCCCAAACATTAAATGTAAGCAAAAACAAATCGTTCAAATTAGAGATTAATGGATACCGGTGTAGCCACAATCCACATATACCGATTGGCAGGAACTTTTGTGAATGCAATTCTTTTAATTCTTTTGTGTCTTTGATTTCAAGATTTTAAATCTGTAATTACTGGCATCTACATTAAAAACTGTTAAATGCAAAGCACTAAGGAAAGGATTTATTAAAAGGCGCTTTTTTTACATTACATTAATGTCCTCGAATTGTGCTAACAAATAATGATAATAATCATTGAAAAGTACAGTATATTTCAGTCAATTACTATTTATTCTTCATAGCGCAAACAGAAATTAAAAATCATGGTAATTTCTTAATCATCACAAAGGTCAACCTTCCCTAAGCTGATGCCCTTCAAATGTTATTGATGGTGATATATTTATCATTCTCTCCTGGCATAGCTTTTAACTGGTTAAAAATTCAAGAATTTGCAGTACCAATGTATCTGACATTACTAAACTGGGAAACAATGATTCATATATTAGATAAGATAAGATAATCTTTGTTGTCATTTTTTATTATGAGCACACTGGCCCACATTAAAAATAAAATTCTAAATTTTGACAAAATATATATTTGGTGAGAAAAGATGTTAAGAAAGCATGTAGATTTTAAACCGGAACTATTTTTATTAGGTATAATATCAGAAAAATATGATAAAGAAAATGTATATTTAATGTTGCATGTATTAACAGCAGCAAGAATTATATTTGCTCAGCACTGGAAAAATGAAGAAATGCCACCTGAAGAAGAGATAATCAAGAAAATACTGGACTGTGCCGAAATGGTAGACTTATGCTGAAGATTAAAGAAAAAGAAGATACAGAATATTTTCAAATATGGGACGTGTTTTATCAGTGGCTGGAGAAACGGGGTAGAGATTAGGAATTTAATGTATATTATTAAGTAAAACAAATGGACCCAGACAACAAGTTGTTTACCAAGCACCTATAAATTGTAAATATAGAAAACTAATAAAATTTTATATAAAAAATGAAATTCTGTTGCCTGCTCTCAAAAGAAAGTATATATCTACCCGTATACATACATAACACACATATACACGTGCTATATACATGTGTGTGTATGTGTGTATACAAACCTACACACACACACACACACACACACACACACACAAACAAACATAAATATTTATCACTGTCCATTTTGAATACATAGCAGAAAGAAAAAACTTCAGAGTTCACAAGATTGATACTGTATGGAACAAAACTGTGGCTGAATCTGGATGTTCTGCTTTGGATACCACGAAGCCCCCTCCCAGAAGGTAACAAATAAGGTCTGGAAGAGTCTCCAAAACAATCCTGCAGATCTTGCTCAAGCATCGCTTGTATGCCATGTCCTGGATAGAAGGGAATGAACTGCCAATAATCTGTTCTGCCATCCTCACCACTCTCTTCACTGCCTTCCCGTCTGAAGTAGTAATGCTTCCAAACCAGACAGTAATGCAATATGACAGGATACTCTTGACCATCCCTCTGTAAACAATGGTAAGGACAGGGGAAGGAAGATGTGGAAGGAAGATATATTAGGAAAACAAGCCAAGATGGAACGTACCTCCCTTTGCGTTACTGCTAAATGAAAATCAAGCATTAGAAGTTATAAGATCAGAGGTTTGAAGTAAGGTCAGCCCTGTTATGTTGGTGATAACAAGCAACAGCATTCCTAACTATCTATTTTCATGGAAGCATGGAAGCAATTAGCATATGGCTTAAGTTGGGAAACCAAGGAGAAGAAACTGAAATGAAATCTAATCAATATGAAAGTATCAAATACTGGACTAAGGGAAGGAGTTTCAGCCTATTTCATGCTACATAAAAGAATAACAGAATAATAGAGTTGGAAGGACATTGGAGATCCTTTAGTCCAGACATGTCAAACACAAGGCCAGGGGGCCGGACGCAGCCTGCAACGTGGTTTTGTGTGGCCTGCGAAGCCATCCTGGAAACAGTGAGGGAATGGCCTCCACTGCCTTGGCTCTGGCCCAGGCCGGCCAGGAGCCAATGTACAATTTTGTGGTGGCCATCTATGCTGAAACACATTCAGTCTTAGCTCCACAAGGCCATCTAGAAACAGCGAGGAACCAGCCCCTGCCACGTTGGCCCCGCCCCCTGGGTGCATGCTGCAGAGGTGTCACCCTTTGTGAGGAATGAAGAAGTGCACCATCGCCTGGAAGTGGCCAGTAAATGGCTCTCACCTACTTCACATATCCGGCTTGATGGGCTCTGCCCTGGTCCCACCCCCTTCTGCCAGAGACCCTCAGATCTGTCCCACTCCTGCCCAGGCCCCCACAGGGACCCTTGATGTGAATGATGTAGAGCTGGCCACGTCCACCCAGTAGGCCACACCCACTCTACCCACACCCACCCAGAAGGCCGCCCCCACCTTGGCCACACCCACCCGGCCCCCCAAGAGCAACTGCAATGCTGATGTGGCCCTCAATGAAATTGAGTTTGACACCCCTGCTCTAGTCCAAACTCCTGCTCAAGCAGGAAATCCCATACCACTCCAGACAAGTCCTTATACAGTCTCTTTTTAAAAGCCTCTCGTGATGGAGCCTCTGAAGACAAGTTCTTCCACTGGTTGATTGTTCTCATTTTTAGAAAAATTCTCCTTAGTTCTACATTGCTTCTCTTCTTGATTAGTTTCCATCCATTGTTTCTTGTCTTATTTTTTAGTGCTTTAGAAAATAGGTTGACCTCCTCTTCTTTGTAACACAAAACAGAACACTATTTTTCCTTTGTGTTTTGCTTCTCATCTTTAGTTCTTCAGAAGCTTCTTGGATGAGAAGCAAAATGTCTTCAAGGAAAAACAAAGGAAGTCCAGTTGCCTTCTGAAAAACCACCTTTGGGATATCTATATTATTATAATAATTTTCTTTAAAAAATAGATTAACCTAATGTATACCTTTATTTTATGGCTTATTCAAAACTATTTCCCTGGAGAAATGTTAATGAACTTCAAAATCTGCAGAGACCATATGAAAGTGCTGATGAAAAATATTTTCAAATTAGACCCAATTAACAACAGAGGTATTTATGCAGATTATGATATGGGTGCTTGTGTTGTATATGTGTTTCTGCTGCTTTAAATAAATATGTATAGAATGGCACTTACAATAGTTTAGTGGTTAAGATACTTCTTGAATTACAAAAGAAATGAAATACATCCAACAATTGTTTGCAGACAAACTACACAGTAGAAAACTAAATGAATTTTGGATCTCTGTGGAATGCTTGGAACAATGGTAAATCACTGATTTAGGCTGCTTGATAGTCTAAAAGAACCACTGAATATTTATGTTTGCTAAAAGAAATGTTGCAGTAACCTAATCTATGCAGACATTTTCAAAAGGCTGATCAAATATATTTGCATGTTTTAAAATATCACCCTTCGTATAATACTGCATGGCCATTGTGTATACCAATTACATTCAAAGTAGGCAGAACTATTTAATTTGTTATAGGATCCATTAGGATTTTCATTTTTTTTTTTTTTATCTCCATGCCAACACCATGATGTATGCACTGGGCAGAGGAAATGACTGCCCAAAATTGCATAGTGACTGTCTATGGCTGAAGGCAGACCTTAACCTGACTTTCTCTGGAACTTATTCATCACCATAAGCTCTACACCACAAAATCTCATTACTTTTTCCAGCTGAGAAATGCAGTGAGGTTTCCCAGATTTCAAAATTGACTGGGACAATCATTTTAGACAGTGAAACTGGGACTTGATTTGGGAAATCCTCCTAACAGAAAATTGCAGTCCATCTACACATTTGGAGAAAATCTTTCATGGGAATACTCGTACTTAGAATGTGGAGTTTTATATGAGGAGTCTGTAGATATTTTCTCAGCCCTATTCATAAGTAGTTATGAGTCCTCTCTGTGTGTCATTGCTTCGAAAAGGGAAAGTGCAGAAGAGACTTCTTTTAATGATTTCTATAATGTTATTATTTGTAAAAACAAATTCCAGTTACTAAAATTTCTTCCATTAACTCCTGAAAACTTACAGTCTGAGGTATAGGTAGCTTGGTGCCATCAAAAGGCTGTTCAGCTGTATATCAGTGACAAAGATGACATAATTTATCATAGTAGAATGGTTATCAGTGTATCAGTGCTATCCTGTTGCCAGAGAGTGCAGGGATCTGGATGGGAACAATAGGCTTTATCTGAACTCTGGCATGACTGTGTGGCTCTGGGTTTTGGGGTCTTCTGGACTGTGCCATTTTTAGTACTGGATACAGTTGCATTTTTCCCAATACATTTAATGCATAAGCTGGGTGTGATCCTGAACTCCCAGCTTTTGCTGAAAGAGCAGGTGACAAGCATGGCTTTGCACAGTCTTATGTTGTATATCAGTTGTTCCCTTTCCTGGCCTGGGAGGTCTTCTTCACAATCACTCATACTCTAGTCAATTTCTGGATAGACTTCTGCAATGTATTCTACTGGGGCTGCCCTTGAAGAGTATTTGGAAACTTAGATAAGATCAACTTTATTGCCATTTTTTACTGTAAGCACACTGGCACACATTAAAAATGAAATTCTGTTGCTTGCTATCAAAAGTGTACACATACATAACACAGATATAAACATGTTCCATACAAGATATGTATATATATACCTACACTCTTACATATAAACACATATAAGTATTAATCACTATCCATCTTGAATACATAGCAGAAAGAGGAAGCTTGAGAGTTCACAAAATTAATACTGTATGGAACAAAACTGTGACTGAATCTGAATTGGTGAATTGGTGCAGGCAAAATCACTCTATCATCTCTATCTATCTATCTATCTATCTATCTATCTATCTATCTATCTATCTATCTAAAATTAGCTCATAGCAACATACTTTTACTTTATTTATGTATGATGAGGACAAAATTATTGTACTCAAATTAAGGTCTTCCTGATATAGCATATTTATTAGATTTCCAGTTTAGACCTTAGTATCATGATCTTGGTGCATTTTAATGATCTAATGCCTTAATGACATTAAAGATTTATCATTTATCATGTGGTAAGGCTATTTTTACTTTTATAATGATCTATGTGTCAGGATATTTGAGACACATAGCAAAATAATATATATAATTCACTAACACTTATTTTTTTAAAAAAAAATAGATGTAATATTGTGGTAGGCAGAATATTTATGCTAATCCGAAACAATTCAGCTCAGATTTTAGCCGTAACAAACACAGCTATAATCTTACAGAGTAACATTTTATACAGTCAGGTCAGATTCTGAACAAATCAATTGAATATTATGGGCCATTAATCCCTCATAAATTTGCTAATTAGTACCAAAGTAGTGGGATTTATGACTAGTGTGCTAATATAGGATATACTGGCAAGAGGACATTTCCATTTTTAATGTGACCTTTTCTAGAAAAGAAAATATATACATGACTTGTCTCTGTGTTTGTTGTAGCTGTTGTCCAGATAGTATGTTCTATTAGTAGAAATTAGTAGTTCTTTCTTATCAACACTTCAAACTCAGGAGAATAGTGACAAATTTACTAAATTAAAATAATTATAATGAGAGATGGGGGGGGAGAGAGAGAGGTGTCAAACTGATTCGCACAAGGCTGCTCCATGGCTGATTACATTTTTATCAACACTAAGAATAAAACAGTAAGAAACGTGCTGGCATCATGGAAATAAATTGTGAAGTTGAACAAAAGTAACCTTTCCCTCCTTTAAGAGTCTCTTTCAAATCAGAATGTATAGACTGAGAGAAATTATCTGGAATGTGCACCCACCATAAATTTTACTTGTAGATTCAATTTGCTGCTTCAGAAAATAGCCAAGATCTGTTTGCTTCTTAAAGGAATAAAATGGAATTTATGGATGTATTAGATGGTTCTGAGTTTAATAA